>NC_059480.1:26718604-27318604 GCF_018139145.2 Gymnogyps californianus
TCCTACCATCATCTACTCACTACCCACTCTGCAGGTACATGGAGATATAATTCCTCCCAGGCCATCAGTCTGGCACGTTTGACAAGCATTGAAGTTACCCAAGGAAAATAAAATTGGCAGTGCTTACAACTGTCCAGAAGGAAATCAGTAGGAAAACACTGGTGTTGACCACATGGTTTATTGCTGAATGCTGCACAGACTGTTAATTTGGTACAGCAGCCGTGACCCTGCATTCTGGACCACCTTATATTTTTTGAACAAGATGTGCATTTTGCTTTGAAGAAAAGTGTGCTTAAGCAGCTGGGCGGAGATGGCCATAACTTGTGTTTCATCTTCCAAATTTCATTTCTTTAACAGCAAGCCCTGCATGACATTAACAAAGTGGATCAGGGATCCTTACTCAGTGTTATGCTACGTATTCAATGTCACTGCAAGTTTTCACTCTTGCAGAAGAGCTAAATTTATGGCACATAAAATTAGGAAGTAAAGAAACAGGGTCAGCTGCATCTGATATGGTTTTAAACAATTGCACTCCAGAGTGATTCAAATCCTCTTGGATTCATAGTATTTGGAATAATTGTATCATCATTTACAACCCTGCTCAGTAGCCACACGAAGAGGAGAGGTTTTAAATCACATTGTCATGGCAGCGTTGTTAGAGCACCTGAGCCACGTGAGCGGTTTTCATCACGTTTTAACAAGACAGCAATAAGTATGGCGATCTCTGAGCATCACCGCCTGCTAGGAGGTGGGAAGGTCCATCACCCCCATGACACAGGAGGATGAGAATTAGCTGAGCAGGCTAGCACAGAGAGCAGATGTGGATGGGTAATAGGAAGAGAACGGGCAATATCGTCACCATGCTCCTTGCACACTGGCAAACTCAATGTTCACTCCCTTTCCAATGGGAAATAAATATCCTTCTTCCCTCATTAAATCAATAGCTAATATAGAGTTCTAAATGTTGAACAGTCACTTTTGTTGGAGTGATTCCCCTTGTTATGAGGGGTTGGATGTCCAGCTGATCAGAAAGACCAAGGCAGTGAAGCCTTTTTGAATTGGAGCAGGAATTTGAGTGAGGGTCTCCCACATCTCAGCTGAGTGCTCTAACACCAGGGCTCTGGGCCCTTCTGGGGGCTACATCTTCTCTCCTTCCTCTGAGAAAACACATTCTGATTTCAAGAATCGTTTCTGAGGCAAACCCTAGATATTTAAAATGTAACATGAGTGAAATGAGCCCATTCTGACCTTAAACGCTCACTGCACTGAGGACAACGGCAGTCAATTATTACTTTCATTTCCAAAGTGGTTCAGCTTCTTAAAATGAGAACAAAGTATCTGGGTTAAAACTGAAAAATAGCTGGTTAAGAACATCAGTAGTGACTTAGAAAATGTTCAGTAAGTAAGACAATACATGCAAAATGTATTAGGCATTAAAGGGACGGTAATCATTATCTGCTATTGCAATTTCATATCGAGAAATGCATTGATAAAAAATGGAAAGCAATTTACTTTAATAGGCAGATATTTTGGGATCTTCACATTAGGTACTGAGTTCATAGCTAAGGTAGGGGTTTTTTTTTGTAAACTACACATTTAAGCAATAGGACTTTTTTTTTTTTTATACAAGATTCAGTAACATTCTCATAACCCCTTTGTATCATACAAGTATTTTTCTTTAGTGTCAGCAACTCTTGCAAATTCATGATTTTTTAATTTTATCCTGGTTTTTAATCTGTACAAATTTCAAGATTAATTTAAATCCAACTTAAGAATGTTTTACATTTATCTTTGACAGTAATAGAGAAGAACTCAAAGGGCCAAAAAACTAAAGGGCAAGAAGGGTGGACTCCACATGAACTTTTATCATCTCACCACTCTATCTTATGACTTTAGGATTATTCAAGATTTTCAAAGTTTTGTGTTTTGTAGACAAAGACAGATGACACAAGGTAATCAAGCTAACCTATCCTACTGTGTTCCAGCCTTACATTTAAAAAAAACAAAAAAAAAAAAGGAAAAAGCCAACCCTCTATTTGCCCTCTGATGCTCAATAAATGCAACAGTATATTATAGGCATTTAAGTCACTGCTTTGTAGATATCATCAGACATTTCAAAGCAATAAAGCATGTCAGCAAAATTGCACCCAGTTATTTGCAACTATAAAATTAGTGCTTGCTTTTCAAAATTAGCCACCTTGAAAATAGTATCACATTCCACGTCTTCATATAAAGAATTGAAAACAGGCTAACAAAAATGTCTTTTTTAAAGCAAGAAAGATAAGCAGAGTTAAGGCATCTTATTAGGACCGAAGTGGTCTGCAATAGACGCAACCACATGAATTACACTGCAGGACAAAGCCAACTAATAAAGGCAAGTTTCACTACATCTTCTCAAGGTTCAAAAAAAAGTTCCCTTTCTCCTACTGCTAATGCAACAATATTGCAACCTTTAAATGCCCTTAAAGAGGAAATAATGTAGTCCCTACATAACTCCATTAACTGTGTTTCTTTGCCTAAATGATTGGTTTGAGTCTTCAAGATCCAAACAGCTGATGAAGTTGTGAGCTGCTACTCAAAGTACCTGCAGATATACAAGTTATGGTTGCTAGTCTGCTTTCTACATGACCATATTTTCTTTGACTCTCTCACTGTAAATGGTTTTGAGCACAGACTCCTTAACACATTCCAGAAGAGTTTCTTCTTTTGCATAAAACATGAAATTGTCAAGCACAGAGGCCTGCACAGTTCACTGCAGCCAGCAGAAGCCATTGATTCTTGCATTTATTTCCTCTATATTTCAAATCTATTCCTCATGGTGCTTGTCACATAGGGTTGACATATGTCACAGGATGCCATTATACACTGTGGCAACACGTAGCCATCAAATGCCATCTGAAAGAGAATAATATGTTTAAAATACTCCTATGCACACTGGCTTGTTTTGTTTGCTGCACCTTCATAATTGCCGAAAGTCAACAGTCATCAAAACAATTCAGAGAATACAAAATAGCTTTTCTATTAATGATAAGAAAAACTGAACTAAGTTGAACATGCACCACCAGAATGATAAATCTTTGCAGCTTGTTTTACACAGTCTTTTTAATGCATAATTTATTTGTATTTATCTGCATTTATAAAAATGTAATTTTCTTTTAGGGAAAAAAAAAAAGTAGCAGAACTACCTCAATGACAGAACATGAATTGGTGTTACATAGTGGTCAGACCACAGGACAGCAAGCCAGGAGGCCCTGCTTCTGCCGTGGTGCTGCCACCACAGACTGTGCTGGAGGAGGTTTAATCACCCTCTGTCTTGGGTCACCCCATAAATAAAATGACTGCACTATTACTCCGCTTGTAGCAATGCTCTACAACTGGTCTCACAGGCTCAGGTATCCTCAAGTTGCAAGAAGTTACTCCTGGCCATAGACCACGCAGGGGACAGTACAATTACAAGAGCAGCTGAGAATTCACTGCAATATTCATTTGGGGCTGCACAGTGACGTAAGTAGGAGTTGTCGCACCACCAGCAAATCGAAATTCTTAACGCAGAACTGGGCCTAAGGATGTGTGAAATGCTACAGAGAGAGGATGTGAGGTCTGAGAGAACCGATGGAGAATGGATACAGCCAACAGAAAGCGCAGGCGCATCGGTACGACACAGGCTGCAGAGGTAAATTTCTTCTTTCTAGCTCCGTCAAGCATTGTAAATTGTAAATTAATCCCACTCTCATGTTGGAAGAGAATTCAGACTTCAGATATATATTCAGCAACGATGTGGGATTATACACTACAAAATGATTTCCTGTAGTATCCGATACTGCTAAGTACTAGTAAAATATGCCAAATTAAAGTGAAAGGGAAGAAAAGGCCAGAAAGTCTCTTGAAACAAATTACCCAGCATGGAACCCACAAATCTCAAACATTCAGAATGTTATCCAGAAAAATCCAATGAGTTTTTCTTGTTCGGGAGATCCTGCACCCAGCAATCCTTCACCATGTCCACAAAACAGATAACTCCAAATCGCTTTTTAGGGCACCTTTTCAACTTCTGCTTTATCTTTAGTAATATTTATGTTATAAAAGTGTATTTGCTTGATTATTTTTAAGACTGGTACTAAAATACTAACCTGGAACTGTATAAATGCCCTTTAGAACAACTGTACTATCACAGAGAAAGGTCTTTTCTGCAACATCCTCACTCCTTAGATTTTTGCAAGGAGGGAAGCAAATACTGCAAAATTCCTCTGTTCTCTGCAATAACAACAGTCCTACCTTTAGCAAACACCCAATCTATGCTTAAGCTGCCTGCGTGGCTGTGTACAGTTACACAAATTGACATGCACATGTTCCGCACCAAAAGAGACAGCAGTTGCCTGTGCAAGTACATGCATCTTAGTTTCAAAACCAAGCCAGTAAGAAGGGATAGAAGGGATCTCACCACTCACTCATCTTCCCCTTGCCAAAAGAAGAATCAAGTATACTTAAGATAGTCCCAAATCATGTTTGTCACCAGAGGTTTCTTTAAAATCTTCGACAGAGCATAGAGAAGACAGGTACATTTGCAAGTCACAAACATTTCATTCTTCTCAGAGGAGCCCGCAGGTCCTGTATCCTGCCCCTCTAATACCAAGCGTCTTCTGAGCACGCAGCCATGAATCCGCAAGGTCCATCTTTGCTTACCCAGCAGCACAGGACACCTCTTACCTCAGGAGAGTGAGGTTCATCCCCACCAGACCTTTATAAGCCTTGCAAGCCCTTTCTTTGTTGTATTGTCTCCATATTGACATGCCAACATGCAATAGCTTGTTACAAAATGTAGGGGAGAAAAGTGTGTTTATGCAAACTTTTTAGCAAAATTTTAAACATATTACAGTCTACTATAAAAGTTTTTCTTGGGTTCTCCACCAGCTAAATAGCCTCTGCCCAGATGACCCTGTGTTTAAACCTACTGAGGTCAGGAAACACCAGCGAACACCCCTGCAGGTCTGCACCCTCCCATGGGGGCTCTAAGGCTTTTGAGCTTGCTTCGCACAATGATGTTAGTTCTTGGTCACTAACATCTCCCTCAACAGAAAGAGGCACACTGAAATTATAAAAAAAAATATATTGTCATTATCTGAAGTCCTGTTCATGAGAAGTTTAGTCATGTCGTTCTAAATAGAAAACCAGACTGCAATAAGCTGCAACCCCTCGTATCCACAAAAGCAAGGTTCCCTTCAAATAAGTGCAGTGGGAAAAAGTTCATTACCTGAGCACATTAAAAAAAAAAAAAAACACTTAACCTTGGAAGCATCTTTAGAGGCTTATTTAACATAATCTGACATACTTACAGGTGGAAATACTTTCTAAGCCCTTCATAATAGCAAGTATTTCAGTCAGCGTTACACTCCATCAGCTTCTGTTGTAGGAAGAATATGACACTTGAATTACACCGAACTGCGCTTGAGGGCTAAGGCTGCCTTCAGGCATCTTTAACTTCCATGACCAGTACTTACACTGCCAATAGGCCGTACCGACACTGACCTTGACAAGATTATGGGAGCAGTCTTTACATAATGATGAGCTGGTCTTGCTCATCGCTGACTTGTGACTTAGTCATTGGGGGAGAAAGACAGCACCAGCACACTAGAGCCGTACAGGTTTTGCTTTACTATCAGGCACATGTGTTTCGCACCAACTGTTGTCTATGCCTAACGCTATCCAAATGACTAGGTAAAAACAGCACACCTAAAATGATCATTAAATCAGAATTACGCCTTCAAACGTCATGGGTTGCTCTGTCACACAGTTTGATAGCCCCATCCTTTTCAGCTGAAAGCTTTGACAAAAATCTTTGCTGACCTCAGTAATATTTCAAAGCCAAGAAATAACCCAGAACACATCAGGAAATTTCTTTTACCAGCTTTGCTTTTCCAAGCCTAGTGCTCTTTAATGTTTTTATACACCTATCATCTTAAATGATTGCTGTAAGTTTTGACCAAAAATTTCCTCCTTCCCTTTTCAGATACAATGAAGATAACATGAGGCTTGGTATTCAGACTTTCTTAAATTCAGAATCTTTTCTCTTCCTTCGTAGTGTTTCATATCTACAACACTGTCTTCCCCCCACGCCGGGGGCATAAGACTAGAATTTGGTACTGGTACAGGTACTCTGAAATGCGTTGGCTGATCAGCAGCTTGCAGGAATTTTTCCAGAAGTTTCACACACTGTTTCTAGCTCATGTTTTATTTAAGCTTCATTTAATGAAGTCCCTTCATTTTTTACCAAGGGCTTCCATTTAAATGTTCCATTAATATCTAAAAATGCCACACTGGGTTAGTAAATTGTCTTATGTTTCTTAGTGTCAATCATAAAAGCTACCATATAGCTCAGAGTAATTACATAAGCTGAGCTTCATAAAATGTCTCAAACGTAGTGAGGAATGCTCTTCTGTATATATGCAGTATACAGTGTTTACACAGTGTAAACACCAGATTAGTAAGTACTCCCACAAGTCACTACGCTCATGTTAACAATACTAGGAAAAGTGGATTTCAGTAGGTCACACCTTTCTGAAATACAGAAGTGGCTCCAGAGGAATTCTCTCTAGCTGTACAAAATCCAAATCTGTAGAGACAGCATTTCACATACATGTCATTTATTTAGCACAACAGAGAGTTATCTTAATGGATTTCTTGACCATATGCCCCTATAGCAGTGTTCTGTAGCCTCCCTCATTTCTATACACGGATCCTATAAATCCCACAAGACTGTAACGTGCTGCCTGAAAAGCTGTCTTCCTCCCAAAATGACTCAGCCACGACAACAGCAAGTTACCAGAGCTTTTTCTCATCAAAATGAAAAAACTCTGAACTCTTCAGGGTAGAGGCTCCTAGAAAAAGGCATCTCTGCTGGATGCAAGATGTTCTTGCATCTCGTGACACTGCTGCGTCTGCTCAAGTAGACTTCTGCCACGCGACTTCAATGCTAAGCACAGCTTCTGAGCACTATCACTATGCAAATACTAAAACCCCAGTTCCCGTGATACAAGCCAAATATACTTAACTGGCTGAGGTGTGCACCTTCTCACTCAGATTTAGAAAAGCAGTCTTTCCCCAATATGCTGATTTATTTGCTTGCTGTAGCATGGCAACAATGTTCACCCAACTATCCGCTGTGGGTGGTTCTAGAGAAGTTTATGGAAGTTTAGCCATATAACTGCGTCCAGTACTTAACAGCTATATGTTTTTGTTTCCATAGCTGTAATAAGACTCCTAATGTTTCACAAGGATATTCATAAAACAAGTAACCCTTTACTATCTTATTACCTCTTCGTTATAGGACAGGTATCTTTCACCCTTTTGTAGCATCCATCTCAAAAATATAACACAATTTTCCAGAGACTATCAGCTCCTTTCTTCTCACTGCATAAGGAGTTTTTACTCAATCATGGCTGAAAAAAAATTATCACTCTTAAAAGCATTAATAATCTGATTGGATTAGTCTAAGAGTAGTTACTAAGGCCTCAGTGGTGCCACTAAGTCAATAGGAATCATTTTATGAGATTCAATATGCACTGAATATGGCTTTTGTCCCTAAATGATTATTAAATATCAGAATATTATATCTGCCAGAGATAAAGAATGGCTTCAGAAGTCACTGTATGACTGAAAGCAACATATTCTTCGGGTTTTGAATTCAGTGTCTGCCACTGAACATCACAAATCCACATGAAGTCCCTGACTTCTGGTCTTTGCATTTGAATAGCTAAAAAAAAAAAAAAATAATGTGTAAACTCATCTGGCTCAGACAGCAGACAGCTCTGTATTGAGTATTCATCAGAGGAAACTCGTGTGTGCTGTTTATTCCAGCATGTGTTTGGAATATATTTTGCTCCTGATAAACCAGTGACAGGACTATGTGGATAACAACTGCAAAGAAACTGAAATTTCCTTCCTTTAGTTAAACAATTTTCCTTTTCTTTGTCTTCAAACACAGATAGAGTTAACACGTCTGCAACCTTGACAAGGACAGCAATGTCCCAGTACAATTACAGTTATCAACAGAGGCCAAGAGTCCCTCTTTAATGTGACACATATTTGGATCCAAGATGAAAATAAAAAGTAAAAAGGCATTACGTTATCATTCCTTTCCTGACACCCCAGTCAAACATTCCCTCTTATGGTCTCTTCTGCATTTCTGATATTCCCAGAATACAGCCTAGATCACAAAATAGAAAAGACTGAAAAAATGTGGAAAAATTATATCAGCTTAATCTTCCAGGGCTGGTTAAAAAAATATATTTCTTTAGAGAGATAGACCTATTTTAGATAAAATCAGAAATAAATGTTTTTTTCTTCTTCCATATCCTCTCCTTACCTCTTAAGACTTAAGGGAGTCCAGCAGCTCAGCCCCGAGGATGGAGTAGTGCCAAGCGATGCTGCTCAGCTATCCATGACTTGGCCTGCCCTTCATTTCCTTCTACAGAAGGGAAGGACGCAAGTCACCCAGAGAAAAGGTGCAGTCCCATTCTCTCCCTTGGGTTCTATTAATCACCATGTTTGAATAGAAGAGCAAAACTCCACCTCCATCCCAGCTCCCTCATTTTCTCGAGAGACCCAACCACAAGAGCACAGAAGACACATTCTTTTGCAAAGCTGGTGCTGCAGTGAAAGAAGAAATGAAAACATCCACAAAATCCCCTAATACTAGAAAACTAGATGTCCCTATATTCACACAAACACGTTAGTGAGCTGTGAATAGGGCTCTGGATTCTGAATCAGAGCACCTGAACATCGCCCTGTACTCCAAGAACATGTATCTCTATTTCTCCTCTTGCTCCTCACCTGTGGAAACTGGACAGCAGTTAGGCCACTGATGTATTGAGACTATTGCCTTTTAAGCTGATTAATACCTTTTCCTCCTTCTTCTTTATCACCTTCCTCCTGTCTTATACCTTTGCTGCAAGCTTTTTGGGGCAAAAACCACCTTCTTTGTCCTCTTTTGGGCATAACCAAGCCAGCAGGTCATCTAGTCCGTGACTAGAGCTCCAAGGCATTGGAATAATCTGATTGTTAATAGCATCGTTTACCTTATCAGCCTCTTGTGACAGAAAATCTTGCTGTTCCTCACACACTACCTACCTCAAGTGCAATGAGTGATGTCTGCTGGAGCTATTAGGCATCACTGTTACACTGATTTAAAACAATACTACTTGCACTTTGAAAGATGTAAAAATTCCAAGAATACCAGAAGAGAGAAATGTCTGCTTCATGCTTTACAGGATAAAACACGTGATCCTCTCATGTACTTTGCTTGAAGCCACTTTATATGACATAAAAAGTGTTAGCGCTGACGTACGGTGCGCTGCATGGGAGTTGTTTAAGGCTGGCAGCAGCAAGGAGGATGAATACAACCCTTCTGTTTTTATAAACAAAGGGAAAATGATGTTAGTCTGGAATTTTAAATATCCCCTATCATCAAGAACACAGCAATACAATGTACGTTGGTCTCTGCAAAGTGATGTTACAGGCTCTTGCCATTTCTTCTCTTTATGGATGCTTTGTTCACATAGCTTAATGACAGATATGGCACATGCAGTAAAACTGCCTCTATTTTATTGCTTCTCTTCCTTTGTCTTTCAAAGACAATAGTGACCTTGCATAATCACCTAGCCACTGCTTTTCAGTTTATCTGACAATTAAGACAAGGTCTCCTGAAGAGAAGCTATGGAGGAAATACTAGACGAAAGTCAATCATATCCAATAAAATTACTAAAACTGTAGCTCATTCTAACCCATTATCATCCTGCTGTGTCTATCCATTAACGATATTTTACACTCTGCCTATGACTTCAGTTAATGAAGGAACGTTTCTTATCTATTCTTTCTTACTAAGGATTATTACTGCTGCTGTAGTATTGAGGAGTATTTGCACACAAGGGGTTTGCTGTTTACTTAACACAGGTTGACCCAGCCAGATTTCTGGGATTGTTTTATACAACAATTAGGCTTTCAAAGACTTCTTGCAAAGGTAATCTCTAAGAAGAGGCAAGGCTAGGACATGGGGAGCGGACCCTCCCCTCCCTACTGCACCTCCTGTTGGGGCAGCAGCAAATCAATCGCTGGTCCAACAGACCTTCACTGCTCCCAGACAAAGGATGGGTTGGTTGGTTGTGACAAACTCCACTGGGAGGGATGGTTACCCCAAAGATAAGATACTAGCTGGCAATCAGCTGAGAGGTCTTCCAGGTAAGGAGTAGAAAAGGCATTGGCATGGTACAGAGAGTTTGCTTAGTTTTGAGAAACAGAAGCTAAATTGCGCAGCAGCGGCACAGAAAGAGTAGATCAAACAGCAGGACAGAGCAATGCAGACAAATAGGTTACTCTAAGGAATTAGGACCCAGTCCCCAAAATGCACACACAAATAGCTAGTTCCTACCATATAGAAAGTAATTTATGGACCATTGGGACCTTGATTTTAGCCATAAAGCTGAATCCATTCATCCGAGAATTGAGAGGAAAACAGGGTACATGTCATCATGACCACAAAACAAATATAACAGGCCTGTCCCCTGGAAGCTGTTGCATTATGGCAAGCGTCAGGCTTTGACATTATTTTCTGCCTTCTTTCTGATGAACCAGAAAGAAGTTTCAACTGTTTGGCAAAATCATTCCCTCACCTATTTGCTTTCTTCTTCCCTCCCTAACCAACAGTCCTGCAGAGCACCGTCCACAGAGTAAGCACTTGTGAAAGATGCGTAAGTGGCCTTCACACTGGTATGTGTGCATGCCCAGCTCCAGTGCAAAGTCCTGCACCTCAATTCAGAAAGGGTTGTCCCCATCTGCAGGCTATTTAGTAACTGTGCTGGGCAATTTCTTTCTGTTGCAGCATGACACCTAACAGCGGGAGGACAAAGAGCAAACAACAGTATCTTCCTACAAATAACCATTTCTGCTGCCTGAAAAGACCCCTTTTTTTTTTTTTTTTTTTTTACAAAAAATGAAATGGAGCAGCCCCCACGTACACCTCTGCCTACATGCCCAGATGAGGACTCCAGCCTTTAGCAGGGAACACATATTTAACTACAGATCATGTCAGTGTCAAACATAGGCAGTAGAAGAAATCACTTAAATGGTTATCAGGAGAGCTCAATGCACTTTTTATCATTCTTATACTCTGCAGAAATGCCAGCCGCCCCAAATGGATTATACACAGCATATGCAACATATACATGGGGGAAGGGAGCATCATAAATTAAAATATATCTTCCATATCAGCACAAAAAGGGAGACTAGTTTCTGTAACTACTACCGACTTTTAAACCGCTGAGCAAGAATGCCATCTACAGGCCTACGTTACAATTCTTCTCAGCTGAGTATGTACCAGGAGTAGAAACAAACAAAGTGAGTGCTCAGCATCGTATATGTTAATGTGACTTTCATATGCTAATGGAAAGTTCGTTAAAAATAAACAAATACAAAAGTAAAATACTTGGAACTGCTTTCAAAAAAAAAAAATCAAAGACTACAGACCCTAAAATACTAAATCTTTCATAGAATAACCTAGAGAGGATCATTATCATTACAGCACTGTGTTCTGCATACATATTTTATGAAGAAACTTTTTGCACATACTTTAGAGGTTAGCAGTGCATTACATTTTGTCTGCTGCGTGATTTAACCAAATGCAATGCCCTGAGGCATTTATTAAAATCAGAAAAGAGAAAAATGCTATTACTGTTAACCTCAGATTGTAACACATACAGTCTTTCCTAAAGAGGAGCTGTCATGCTTTTCAGTCCTGCTTACCAGGCCCTACTGAATTGTTTTGATACTTGTGGTGGGTTGGCCCTGGCTGGACGCCGGGTGCCCACCAAAGCCGCTCCATTGCTCCCCTCCTCAGCTGGACAGGGGAGAGAAAATATAACGAAAGGCTCATGGGTCGAGATAAGGACAGGGAGAGATCACTCAGCAATTACCATCACAGGCAAAACAGACTCGACTTGGGGAAAAATTAGTTTAATTTATTACCAATCAAATCAGAGGAGGATAATGAGAAATGAAACCAAAGCTTAAACACACCTTCCCCCCACCCCTCCCTTCTTCCAGCCTCAACTTCACTCCCAATTTTCTCTGCCTCCTCCCTGCCACCAGCACAGGGGGACGGGAATGGGGGTTTGGGTCAGTTCATCACACCTTGTCTCTGCTGCTCCTTCCTCCTCAGGGGAAGACTCCTCACACTCTGCCCCTGCTCCAGCGTGGGGTCCCTCCCATGGGAGACAGTCCTCCACGAACTTCTCCAACGGGAGTCCTTCCCACGGGCTGCAGTTCCTCACAAACTGCTCCAGCGTGGGTCCCTTCCACGGGGTGCAGTCCTTCAGGAACAGACTCTGCTCCAGCGTGGGTCCCTTCCACGGGGTCACAAGCCTTGCCAGCAAACCTGCTCCAGCCTGGGCTCCTCTCTCCACGGGGCCACAGCTCCTGCCAGGAGCCTGCTCCAGCGCGGGCTTCCCACGGGGTCCCAGCCTCCTTGGGGCATCCCCCTGCTCCGGCGTGGGGTCCTCTCTCCACGGGCTGCAGGTGGAGATCTGCTCCACCGTGGACCTCCGTGGGCTGCCGGGGGACAGCCTGCCTCACCATGGTCTTCCCCACGGGCTGCAGGGGAATCTCTGCTCCGGCGCCTGGAGCACCTCCTCCCCCTCCTTCTTCCCTGACCTTGGGGTCTGCAGAGCTGTTGCTCTCACATCTTCTCACTCCTCTCTCTGGCTGCAGTTGCTGGGTTTTTTTTTCCCCTTCTGAAATCTGTTATCCCAGAGGCGCTGCCACCATCGCTGATGGGCTCGGCCTTGGCCAGCGGCGGGTCCGTCTTGGAGCCGGCTGGCATTGGCTCCATCGGACACGGGGGAAGCTTCTGGCAGCTTCTCACAGAAGCCACCCCTGTAGCCCCCGGCTACCAAAACCTTGCCAAGCAAACCCAGTACAGTATTAATACCAAAATAGTTAAGAGTGAAATAATTCTACCTTTATGTTACTTTTAGGCAGAACTTCCATATCAATAGCTCTAGACCTGGTGACATTTCACATCCTCATGTGTCTACAATCAATAAAAACAGATTGAGAAAAACGTTGAGTTATGCCAGATATTTTAAGTACAGCACAAAGACAAAAAAATATATAAAGTGAGATACCAAAACACCTGAAAGTGGTAAGAAATTACCAAGTTTTCAAACAGAAAGATTTAAAACAACTCCTCATCCAGTAACCTCTGCTGGATATGGCTGATGCTGGCCCACACAGACAGCGCCCCAGTCTTTAGTGGATTTTTATTTAATGAAATGTAAACAGATAACACTCCTGGAAAACAGGAAGCAATAATCCATATGGGGATTACTGTATACATGTAGTTTCAGTCATCCAGAGAAGTGCTAATACCTTCCTTACTAAGTCTGAATAAGAATAAAATTCCAGATCTGTTCTCCGACAGAGCTAATATATTGATTAGGAGGAAGACAATATAAGAAATCAGCCACACAGCGTGTACTTTACTAAAACCTCAGTCTGCTGTAGTGCCCTGGCTTTTAAGAGTGGAGGCTAGTTCACATGACCTCATCAAGATATATAAGAAATAAACACGGCATACTTTATAACATAAAGCTTTACCAACTTGTCCAATCTCCACTCATTCGCCTCAAAACAGGGGGAACCAAAAACATTATCAGAGCTACAGGTGTGCAGATCACACCTTATTGCCATCTCTCTCGCCTTCTTCCAAGGAAGATCAAAAACATAAAACAAAGCCCTCATACAGAAGAAAAATCTTTCATCAACAGCCCTTCTGCCAGCTATGTAGGCTAAAAGATGTTGGAAAGGATTAGCTGGGACCTAGTGCAAGCGCAAGCACTGTGGGATTTGTACCTTGAAGCAATCAGCCCTCAAGGAAAGCTAAGTGAAGGTCATCTCCTCTCTTCCTCAATGGCGTTGATTTGGTTACCCTTGTGGTAGACAAATAAGAAAAGATCAGGTTGACTATCATGTTTACAGCCTGCCAAAATAAATTCAAAGCTAGATTGTTCAAAGAGCAAATTATGCCTGTTTGATCCATGCAAAGTCATGTCTTTAGATACAGTTCAGAAGTAAGAAGGGAAACTGGAGTCCTGTCAGTAGCCTGAATGAAAGCCGGTAAATCAGCAAATACCCCAGAATTTGCAGGCTTTAAGTCTTTGTTACTAATTAGAGTTGTCAAACAGCATCTTTTCTAAAGCTCATAGAAGAGAAATGTTTTGTAAAACTGTAACTGAATTTATTTGCCCAGTTCTTCACTGTTATACATTTGCTTCACTGAAACTCATACACCTGTAACCTCATGCAGTTTGTCCTGTAGAGAATATATCCATTTAAGCTGCCATTTAGTTTAAAGTACTGTTTTTTCTCCCTTCCTCTTCCTTCCCCTGGTCTTCTCTCTCTTCCTATCTCAAATTATTCCAAGCCAAATAGCTTCAAATTCATGTTTTTCTCATTTTATTATTCAGTTTGTATGGCTGTCAAACAAATGAATTCGCTTTGATTTGTTTGGTTTTTTGAGTGTGTAGATATATTAATTCTTTGAATTGCAGGCACTGTTGTTTGTTTAATTTTGTAAGTAATGTTCTGTGATTACTCAGTGTTGTCATCTCACAAATAAAACTAAATGGCAAACTTATTATTGGAGAACGGTTTACATAAGTACCCATGGGAACTGGACTTAAAGATGGCAGAAACATTTTATTACAGGAGCAAAAGCTCTCTTACTTTTACATATACCATATTTTTTGTAAAATGTGGCATGACGTATAACATGTCCTACACAAAGTGGCACATCCCAGATTCAAGTTGGCTTCGTAAGACTCAGCTAGGAACAATATCAAGTAACAGATGCTTCTTTTCTGATTATCCTGGAAAGTTTGTCTTCTGCATGAATGTTTATCACATACAGTTTTGCTGTTTTGTCCTCTCGCATCTTGTCTGCAATCTCTGCGAGCTGTCTACTATGAGAACATCCAGCCAAAGACAAAAAGAGAATCCAGATTAGAGTGCTGCATGAAAAAAAAACAACTGACCCATCCTTCTGAAGTGATTAACAAAGCAGCAAATTATGAAGGGATTTCTCAACCAGCATAAAAAAAACAAACCTCACTGGGCAACAGGCAGGGAGAAAGAAGAGGGTACCTCTTCACACTGCCCTCAGCCAACCCTTCCAACTCCTCTGCCACCAACCCACAAGGTCTAGAGATCCCTACTCACCATCCAGATCCAGACTATTTTTTCCCCCGGGGAATTTAGTCAAAGTGTTTTCCCCAGAAAGAGTATCAGAATGTAAGGCCGTTGACAGAAGGCCACCGATGGTTGATCTGCGCTTTCTCAGCAAAACAAAGGCTGACAATCCCACTTCTTATTTCAGGAATTTAATGGCACAAGTTGGCTTATTGGACACAACACATAGGGCCAAGGAGAAGTTCACTCCAGAACATGGAAATCTGTATTTTCCCCAGAAAGGTGCATCAGGAGCACAGCTGGCAAAGCTGAACAAGATCCTGCAGTGGGATGCCCCAGGTTGGCCCTAAAGCTGTTGGAAGCATCTACGAGGATCCCCAGGCTGGTCTTGGCTTGCAAGCACCTAAATCGCATCACCAGTTTTCCCATTTTCAAGGCAGAGAAGATGCTAGTGCAATAGGTAGATCTCAAGGTACCCAACATATAACTGCGATTTACTATTAGGTCACAAATAACATTGTGATAGTTTCTGGGCTTTGCCCAGAAAGTGTTTTATTCCCACTCTTCTCTCTCCCACAACATATGTTATCAGTTTGGGTGCTTCTACTATCACGCATATCTCAAGTCAAGAGAAAAATCAGTGTTAATCGATGCGAGATAAGTACAGGAGCAGGAAACTCGCTGCAGTCGTAACAGATATCTCTTAATAGGACTGATGATTAGGAGCTGATGTGATCCCTTTGCTCCTCATACATTTCCAGTCATCACGGGATAATCATCAGTTCAAACTCTCTCACCCATAACCATGGGAAGGACTCTATTCCAACAGAAGTGCCCAAGCGTTACCCATTTTACAGGCTTCACAGTGCTCCCTAAGGGTGACTGAATAATTTGTTCTGAATAATCTGCAGGAATAAATTTACCATTTTTTAATGTATAATTACGCAAAGAATCATTCCCTGTTCTTCTAAACTTATTCTACTGACAAGTTTCTTCTGGGTGGTAAATGCAAGTTCTTATAGTTGCCAGCACCATGCCTACTTAAAAAGTTAATCCATTCCTCTTTGAAGGTTAAGAAAATGCTAAGGAAAACAAGATATGAGGGCTTAGGTAAAGTGGGAGGTTCCAAATCACTGGAGCTCTGCTTATTACAGAGCTCTGCTGCTTCTGCAGCAGCAAAACACTGCACATGAATTTACCTCGGAGAGACTGTCCTGACCTCCATCCACCTTCTCTAATGATGATGGTTCTTTTCTAAGTGGGAGGTGTTCACCGTGCTACTGTTTCACATTAACTCTTTGTGAAAGCAATTTTTCCATCTGCTGTTACAATAAGGTATTGCCACAGCGCTAGGATAGGGTGGAGAGGACCTTGGGGTGAGGGAGGGCCAGGAACACTCATGTGGGTAAAGGTCTCAATGCAGTGATGAACAACCTATTTAATATGACATAAAGCAAAGATCTAGGAGTGCTAGATCCACTATTTATGGCCCTCGTCCTACCTATATCAACTGCTCTGCAGCCCTTGAGCCTCTCCTTCCTGGTGGTAGGCACATGCTCTCCGTGCACCCCTCGCTGCTCTCCTGAAGTCAGCCAGCAGATGCTAATAACTATTAGATTCCACTGGCAACACAGTGCAACCAGGTGATTGGACAGTGTCAGAAACACATTCCTCTTCTCAAGAACTTTATAATTAAGGTACAAAGGCAAGCGAGATAGTGTAGACATGCATTCAAAAAGTTCTGCATCTGATCCAAGTTTCTGCTAGTGGGGGGGGAACAGATTCTATTTTTAAATTTAAATGTAATTTATCTTCAGCTGCCCCTTTGGTTACTGAAGACTAGGTAGGTAAATTCCCATGTCCTGATGTGTCTAGATATAGAGTAAGAATCTAAAGAAAGAAGTTTAAGATCCACTCAGGAACAATAATTCATGAGAATTATAGGCTTCAAAAACAGAGGTCATGGTGGAAGAGGTGAAATAAAGGGTCACTCCTGTGGGGAGTTAGACTGAATTCTTACCAAACTAGTGTCTCTCTGCAGAACTCAATTCAATCTATTATCCCTCTTTTTTGAAAAGTCTTGGTTTTTGGAACACCCCCCAAGTTAGAGCTTAAAATTAGCAAGATGCTCTCAGCTGCAGACTGACGATAACTCTATCATTTCTTGCAATATATACAAATTCTGAGCATGCCAAGAGGCATATATAGATGAGGGTATACTTGTTTCCCTTAGATATAAACTGTGCAGAAACTGGAGCTTTACTTCACACTGAAGACATTTGCTTCTTTATCCACGACGGTAGTATCATGTCAAACAGGAAGGAAAGGGCTATGTCAAAGAAATTCAAGCTCCTAGCTCCCGAAGCAGGTCCTATACCTTGACAGAGGAAAATGTTTACTCCATTTCAAGAGAATAGATCCAAATACTCATCATGCACATGTAAGAAGCCACATCAAGAAAACATTTTAGACAGAATTTCTCCTGGTTCTGTATACCTCAGTAGTACCTCCTGTAGGAGCCATTACATCAAAAACCATATATTGCCCATATGCATTTCTAAACTCCTAACTGTCACCTTACCACAAAACGCAAAGAATTTAATTACCAAATCATTTTATTAGACCACAGTAAAACCATACATAAAGCATGACTTAAAGGGCCTTTTCCTGGTGCGACTCCACATTTATTTACTAACAACGCCCCCCCCCCTTTTTTTTTTTTTTTTTTTTTTTTTTAAGAGTAACATGTCATACAGCCAGCCATGGCCTCAGCTTGCCAAAGCATTTTGGTATCAAGAGCTACCCTGGAAACACAAAGAAAGAATTACTGCTTCCTGGGGAGCGCGATCCTGCAACTCATTCACCAGCAAAATGGCTGAACTGTATTCAATTTAGAAATTGATTTTCCAGTCTTTGTCCCTGGATGTGTTTACACAGAGAAAGCCAGAGACTATGTAGTCCTTATAGGTATAAACTATAAGTCTGTCTATGTACAAGATATAAATGGACTAAATACATATATGGAATTGCCTATTCTTTGTTTCAAAGGCTGAATGACGAGATAATCAACTATAGATACGTTTACTTCTTTTCAAAGTTGTAAGTTACATCTATAAAACTTCGTAATCCAGCTCTTAAATGTCAGCAGACCTGAGAGCAAGCTCACCTTCGGTCTGTCGGCAGCTGCTGATGTTTATAGCAGCCGTTGACTCCACATAAACACAGAAGTAGAGTTACTTTCAGATGTGGGTTTGAATCTACCAGGAAGATAGACAGAGGCAGACTCAGATCTCCAAAGGATGAATCAACTCAAAATTCCTGCTACTTACAATTGAAAGGGGCTAGCAGAACTGTGTTAATTGTAGCTCTTTTCCCAGCTATTACAGCTTCCTTTTAATTGCCATTCTTGAGATCTAGGGAAATCTGCCCTTGCCTGCTAATCAAGTTTTCTCTGCAAAATTACTCCAAGTTATTTATTCTGAACTACCCTGGAAAGCTGTAAGGAGGGACAGTTCTATTATTTATTTTTCTACTCTTTCTTTCATAAGTTACATTTTATTTCTTAGCATTCATCTCTCAGTCAAGCTAGTAAAAAATGTTGCTTGTTGCTTTTCATATTACTGAAACTATGTGAACTAATAACTTCTTTATTTTGTTAGCATCAGAATTAGACACAACTGAGAATAAAGAGCCAAACTCCAGTCCCTTCGTAGCCAACCAGAACAGTGGAACTGAGTCCCCACGTTAATAACACCAGGGACTTGGCTGAGATGAATTACCTTTTCTTATGCAGCTGAGATGCTCAAATCTGCCAAAGTGCTCTGGGTGCCCAGATCCCATTCATTTCAGCACACAATGGTTTCCAAATCCTAGTTTGGACTGAACTGTAAGGCAGCTCCGAAAAACCTCTTAAATTATACTTGAAGAGTCATTTCTTCTGTTTCTGAGAAAAACATGGATGGCAAGGACAGAAGTCCATTTGGCCAGCCATCTCACTCTCACCAAAGCATGGTGGAAGGAGGGGGATCTTCCCCGATATCCAAACTGCATCTTTCTCTACCCTTTTCTCAAGGCTATTTTTTTCCTGGGGAAAAGGAGGCATCATCCCCAGCTGTAATTACAAAGGTAAGCAATAGCCCATATACAAACTATGAAAGGGCAGGAGAGCCTTCATGGCTTACACTGTTTTTTAGGGAAGAGCTCTATCTACCTCTAAAATACAGAAAACAATGAAGTGAAATCAGAAAACAATGAAGTGAAATGACCTCGTACTCAGACCAAATGTCCCCTCCAATGCATGACTGTGGGAAAGGTTTCATTTTAACTCAGTGTGAGCTGTCCTCCGGGAAACCGTGCACTTCTCCAGCTCTTGATGGAGATTTGCTTTGATAATTTTGGATGGGACAAGAACAGAAAGTGGATGGAGACAGATACAGCCTCTCACCTATCTACAGCCTTCACCCACCTGCTCATTTGGAAGTGTTCTTGTATAAAATTAATTGACATAACAATTAACCAGACCCGAGAGTACTTGTTCTTGTAGTGGGAATGTATATTTAGTGTCTGCTATTAATGAGCTCTTGGAAAATTTCCCATAAGATTTCTTCAGGCAGGGATACAAGATCTGTTATACCCATGAAACACAATAGCTTGCAGCTGTGTTAACATGCTTAGAAGCACATTAATGACACTATATTATTAAAGCAAGTTCAAAGAAAGAGCAAACCATTACAAAACCCACCCCAGACCCAACTGGATTTTCAGTCTCCTAACAGAAGCCCAGCTACCTGCTGGCTGATGACATTGTTTGGGACCTCTCTGAATCTCCCTGCCCTTTCTCACAGCCCCCCAGCCACGAAGCAGCCTGATGAGGTTTCTCTCCCCCTACATCTCTCCACTATTCTCTCCTTAATAGAGGCAAACTTAATAGAAACCCTCTGCAAGATACCAAAGAGAGCCAAAGCAGACCCTGAATGACACACCAGGCTGAAGGTAGAAGGCACAGCACTGGCAGAGGCATTTAAGGGAGCTCCAAGCTGTCAGGCACAGCTGGAAGCCCTCACCATGCACGGTGGAGATGTTGGCAGCTATGCATCTCAAACGGGTGCATCTTCGACTTTGTTTTCCCTTCCCAAATCAGAAATTAGGTACGTTGCTAAGAGTTGCCTAGAGGTCACTGTTTAAATGCAATCGCTGCCCTCTTTATGCAAAAGTTATTCCTAGAATCTATATAATCTCATGGTGAACTGCAGTGACTACTCTCCCCGCCCTTTACCTTAGTGATCCTAATGCAAAAGGAAAATACTCATTTCCACAGTATGGACTACTGACCACACAAAGCTTGAACTGTTGTTCAAAAAACACAGCAGCATTGCTTGTCTTTTCCATCAGAAACACTTTTGGGTTTGGTGTGTTTTTGGTTTTTGGTTTTGTTGGGTTTTTTTTTTGAGGTAGCCCATCATGAAGGTACCACTACCACTCCTGTTTCACAACTAAATCCCAGAGCATCTTAAATCTTGCTCAGTGTAGAGTCCATGCCCTGCAGCATTGCCCTGAAAATAGTCATGCAGAAAGGGCTGAAGCTGCTGGACAAAACAAGAGGTAGCCAAAAGGCAGAGAGGCCACCAGTGGTGATGCAATGAGCTGGACAGACAAGCTTAGGGAAAAAGTGGGCTACAAGGGGCAACAAGCAGGGTCGGGGACACAAAGAAGGGAAAGAAAGAAGAAGAGTGATGGGCTGGCAGGAGGGGACTATCGGGGGCACAAATGGAAACAATTGCTGAAGAAGAAAAAAAAAAAAGAGAAAGAAAAAAATTTGTTCTCTACAGGGAAGTGGATGAGATGCAGCCAGTGGGGTAATGAGCTCAGATAGCACCAAGGAGCACCCAGCATATTCAAGGTGCATTTGGAGACTGTCCCTGAGAAAGCACAAAGACGCCAGCAGGACCAACAGCCCTTTCTGAGATCCCCCATTATTTACTGTCAGCAGAAATTCTGGGGCACATCCCACAGGAGTGTCCCTGTATCATAGGAGGGTTTCATCAGTTTTAAACAGGGAGACTAAGCACCAAGAAGTTTTGACTCAAGCACACGTAGCCTTATTTTTACCAGAATTATCCAAATATGAAAGGAAGTCACACCGAGTAATCAAGCAGGCTAATCCTCTGGAAATGACTAACCATAAAACTCTACGTAGCAAAGTGGGATGTCTGTCGTGGTTTAACCCCGGCCAGCAACTAAGCACCACGCAGCCGCTTCCCCCTCCCCGGGGCGGGGGGGCAGGGGAGGGGGGAGAAGGTAAAACTCATGGGTTGAGATAAGAACAGTTTAAGAACTAAAGTAAAATACACTACTAACTAAGAATAATAATATTAGTAATGAAAAAGAATGTAACAAAAAAAAAACACTCAAGAAAAGGCAAGTGATGCACAATGCAATTGCTCACAACCCGCTGACCGATGCCCGAGCAGCGATCCGCGCCTCCCGGCCAACTCCCCCCAGTCTATATACTAGGCATGACGTTCCATGGTATGGAATATCCCTTTGGCTAGTTCAGGTCAGCTGTCCTGGCCGTGCTCCCTCCCAGCTCCTTGCACACCTGCTTGCTGGCGGAGCATGGGAAACTGAAAAATCCTTGGCTTAAGCTAAATTGCAACGTAGCAACAACTACAACATCAGCGTGTTATCAACAGTATTCTCACACTAAATCCAAAACCCAGCACTGTACCAGCTACTAAGAAGAGAATTAACTCTGTCCCAGCCAAAACCAGGACAGACATCCCATCAGCTTCCGCAGCGTTCACAAAAAAACCACCAAAAAACCAAAAAACCCAAAAAACCCACCAATCCATTTTGTTTCTAGTCAAAGAGAAGAAATTCATTGACAGATGGTCACCCTAAGTGCTATGGTTTATCTCCATATATAATGAAAAATATATAAACCTTCTGTTGTGCAGTAGAGGAGAGAGGCTTCAACACCTGTTTCAAATTATTATGCTACGATAAACATTCTTAAAACACAGGGCTTTCCAATTTCCAAGAAAGTGAGAAGCGCCATTGCCAGCTAAACTAAATTGAGTAGGCTTGGGTCCAGTAAGCAGTGAAAGAGAGAATTATGTGTATAGCCGCTGGCATACAGCTGATAAGAAAACTGAGTGGGCATAAAGTTAAAACCTAACACTGCAGAAATCCTGTCATTTTATGAAGTATATAGATAAATTAGCTGTGCAAATTACATTTCTTAATGCACTTCCAATATTTTCTTTTCAGGCTTGTCATATCCGGAATCCCTTCACAGCAAAATGGATGATTTGAAATGTCCAAATTAAGAGAAACCTTAGGTAGGTTTGGCTAAAAGTGTTCATCCAATATCTAGCAAAGACTGATTGAATTTTATTTCACTCTAAGGGATGCCAGTTGTTGCCATTTCATCACTTCTTCCAAACCCACTCCAAAGATGGATCCAAGTTCACATCAGCATCCAATAAAGTTATCGGTGCCTTTTGCCGACTCCTTCCAGAAAACATCTGCCTCCTTGAAGCTCTTATAACAAAATGCTGACAAAATACCGTGGGGCTGCATGTCCAATGGTTAACCAAGAAAGATCTATGCCAGTGGCAAGGGGCTACGACAAGTAGATGCTGTCCCAGCACCCCTACACACAGCAGGTCAAATATTGGGAAACGCACACTTTTCGGTCTCCTCACAGAGGTATGCATCAGTCTTTCAACAAGACTTTCTGTTTCTACACCATGAAACGAGAAGTACTGGCACACTTATCACGCAAATTAAAAAGCAAAATGTCTTTTAAGTCAGTCTGTAATTTCATAAGCTGGACAGATCGAAGCAGCTCTGCTGAAGCATCATTCAGTTGATGCAGCCTTTCGCATTCACAACAGCTACACAGATGGCATAATTAGATGTGAAAGAATACAAAAGAAATAGGGAGGGAACATTTTATTATTAAGTAAATATATTAAATTTATGATTTTTGTTCCTAGATACTTCAAGGGTTTTTCGGTAGGCATCACTATGTCACCTTTCAACATGGGGAATTGCTGACACAAAATATATCCATAGTGTAACTGGGTCTCCTTTATACTGCTTTTGCATGCTCTTTACTGGTATTGCTACTCTTGTATAATACATACTATTAAATCAGCATCACAGCAAACTAGAACAGTGAAATCAAGGAAATTCTAAGGTTTTGGGTACTCTTCTCATTACCCAAAGGGGAAAACCAAAATATTTTAAAGTGGAGCTCTGTCCAAAAGCCCAATTCAAGCACTCAGTTGTGGAAACTCCAACAGAAAGAGGTGCGAGCAGCACTGTGCGTGCTAAAAGCAAGGATGGGGAGAGCCGAGCGTCCTCTGGGCAAAGCACGGGCCAGGTAACAGAGGGATGACCAGGTGAAAAGGAGGGATCTGTGCACGAGGAGCTGTGGCAGCAGATGCTCCCACCTCACACGAGAGGCTGTTTCATCCATCGCTTACTGGGGAGATCATCGCACAACACAGCTTCTGAGCTTTTTAGATGGGTTTTTTGGTAACCACCACTCCCAGACTTGCAGTATACTATGAATAACTGCTTAAAAACTTGAGGAGTTTTTGTCCAGATAAGCCATAATTTTCTTCTGTAGGAGAGATTTTGCATTACAGTACACGTATGTTGCATGTTTTATTGGGTTTGTGTTTGTTTTAATATTTCCACTACTACCCAAGCTGTCCCTGTCCTCATACAGCTCTAGGAACAGCAACTCAATACCTCTTACTTTTTGGTTATAGTTTAACTCAGGAATACTGACAGTGAAGTGAAAGCAAACAGAGCAGAAAGGTATGGGTTTTTTTTACTTTTTTCCTCCCCCACACATTACAAAAGGATTTGGGTATAGCTCTCTTACAATCTGCAGGGAGGCGAGCTCCTCAAGCACCTACATTAGTGTAGCTCCATTGACTTTGTTAAGCTTTAACTTGAGCTAAGATAAGTAGCAGTCAGTTATTCATAAATGCTTTACAGTGTTTGCTTGGGTAAAAAAAAAAAATAGAGATTATTTGAAGACGCCCAAATGCCATACTGGTTGGTACATCTTATTATTCTACTTGAACTAAAAATAAAGGACTTATTTATAACTGGCTTGCTTTTCTCTCGCTGAAGAAAATTCAACAAGTTTTATTCTAAATACAAGCAGAAGTGCTGCATGCTTTTCAGATTTGTCTTTCAAAGCCAGACATTGGGATTACAAAACTGACACCCACCTCTTTCCCGTTTAAGATTATGCGCCGGCTCGATTTTTTTTTTTTTTAATTTGAGTACAATGTAAAAGTTATATAAGTGTGCCTTTCAGTTGTACTGAATCTTTAATTAGAGTTTAAAAACTATTTAAACATAACTTTATCCATTCTGGACACAGAAATTATTTTGGAGGATAATCCTATTTATTCTTCCCAGAACGTTAATGAAAGTTACAGAGTATTTTTATAAATTAAATTCACTTTATATGCTTTTACTTTACATGTTATGATGTCTGGTCAAATTTTTAGCTCACCGTACTCCCAAATAACCCCACATAAGTGCATTTCACAGAGGCTGAATACGACTGTCGACAGTAGCTATGCAGGAGAGACCACAAGAAAAGCAGGCACCTGTAGGTTGAGCTTGCCTGGTATGCATCTTCTGTAAAGTCAGTCACAAAAAAACCTTGGCAGGACACTTCCAAAGCCAAAAGCAGTACTTAAGACTTACACTTTTTTTGATGAGACTCCATAACTTCATCTATTTGCCCTTAAGCCAAGGGCAGTAAAAGACCAGTCCATTCACTAAGATGGATGGGGCCAAAAAAACTGGAGGATTCAGTGTCTGCTCTCCTGCACACAGAGATGCACAAACATGCAGCACTCGGCTGCTTCAGATCTGATTTTTATTACATAAAAGTGGCATTGCGGAGAGTGCAGCATTAGTCTGAGTTCAATTCAGACTTGCAGAACTGAAACCTCCCAAATTCCTTTCCTCTACACTGATTGCTACTCCTTTCTATAGAAACAAAAGCCTGAAGGATAAATTTGACATTGCTTAATGTATTGATTAGGACCATAGATCATAATCAAACAACAACATATGGCATTGCATATCCAATCCTCGCTATGCTGCTCTTGTTAAAATGCTAAAGCAAGCTGAGCATCTAACCTCATACAATGCTTTATACATAATGGAAATTGATGCCTATAGATCTACAGAATTACTTTTATCTACGTGGGTTTATCTCCAAGAATACAAAAACTTAAGAATCACTCTTACACTATCAGTTTAGCAGTTCCTAAAAGTAGAAACACAAAAAAACATGCACAAATCAAACCTACCCCGTGGAAAAGAAGGCCTTTACAAGATATACATTATTTTTAAATACTTAAGAGATCTAAAGATTGCATGAAGTTTAGCTGAGACTCCTACTGTAAACGGTGCTCGAGCACTGTAGGATATCAAGTCACAATTTCAGACACTGTTACAAAGGCTCTAAGCCTACAGGGTAAGATAGATCCTCACTGAATACTATGTACTAACATATTCTGCAGAACTAGAGACAGCTTTGGGGCTTGGTGTGGCGTCCAGCGAGAAAAAGTTTTGACTACTGGAAGTCAGTAGTCACCAGCCCTAGCTGAGGCCACCAGTGTAAGCAGGACAAAAACACCTCCTACAACAGGAAAGTGCAACTCCTTGGCTAAATTCGCCAGCCTACTCTTCTAGTCATTTAAACATGCCTGGCTTTCTACTTTATTAAAAAAATTAATCTGAAAGACCTACTTTTACAGCAGTAACATCAATATTTTATATTCTCCCTTTTGCTGTAAAGAAACCAGGCTGATTTATATGTTGTTTAAAAAAAGTACTGAACCCATCGTATTATGTAATATAAAATACCACCTTTGTCTCCAAGGGAACATCACATTTTAATCCAAAGCTACAAAGCTCCAGAAATAGTCTGAGAATTAAATCTCCAACAAAACCCACAGTGGACAAAGCGTTAAGATAAAGGAAACTCTCACATTTCTTAAAAATGAGCTTGCTTTGCCACAGAGCATTCCCAGAAGGACTTCAGAAAATTCTTATTTTATTTCTCTGACATATTTGGCACATCAGAGTGGCAATGCATGTTTAGTAGTGTCCCAAATTGTCACAAATTATCTATTTTAAGTGGCTGAATAAAGAGCCATTAAAAACGTGGCTGCATAGCAATGCCGATCAGCAGCAGCTCTCAGCCCAGCAATCCATCTTTGCCAGCAGAAGTTTTTATTCTACCTTCTTTTCAGTCCTTTATTATCCATTTGTAGACTGACCCACTTATTAGTAATAATGTCAGGTTCCTAATTATTTTTTTAGGAAGCAAAAGCCTAATGACGTTGTCATGAAAGCGGGTGTGCATCTAAAAATGTTTCTTTACATATCTACCCTGCATTTTCATGATTTCACAGGCCAGTTGAGGAGTGGCACACACACAACCAGTTAGACAAGAGCCAGTTGTACACACTAGAGACCTGGTGTTATACGGCCAAGATTCCTGCACTTTTAAGGAAGCCGTGAAAGCGTATGCTTAATCATGCACTGAGAGGAGATGACTACCATGGGTTTTTCCTGAAGAATCCTCTGCTAACATCACTGGAAAGTTCTGAGCACTGGCTTAAGCTTTTTGCTGTGAGATGATGCACGCATCAGTCCCGTCTAATTTTGCAATCTTGTCTGCTTCAATATATGTTATGAAACATACTAACACAAAGCTTAGCAGCGTAACACAGAAATATCAAAAAAAAAATACAGAATTAATTACCCTTGTAACAACCTCTCTGAGATGTTGCATAGTAACACTGACCAGCTTTTTTTTTTTTTTTTTTTTTTTTTTTTTTTTTTTTTTTGAGTGCTTGCTTTTTCATTTTGTTTTTTGGGGGGTTGGGGGGTTTTTTTGTTTTGTTATTTTAAGCCAGTGTCTAAGAGTCATCCAACAAAATAATTACCCTACCTCCATTTTATCTAATCTACACAACAAAAAATTAGGGCAGTGACACACTTGCATATGTATTTAGGCTCAAGAAGGCGTTTGAGTCCCTCCAAGGTCAAACACACATTTAAGTTATTGCTGAAATAGGGCCAAACTTCCTGCCTTTAAGTAGAAAACAGTAACAAGTAAGATGCTACAGAGGTTAATTGTGGCTTCCTAAATCACATCACATGGGGGGGGGGGGGGGGAAACTCAGACCTGCATCTCTTACCTGAATTGTCTTCTGACATTTTGGGCTGAGAACCATTAAATGCATTCACCTTCAGTCTAGGGTTCTCATCTGATTTTCACTACTCAAGAGCTTTTCCATCAGCAAAATGACTAAGTGATCCCACCTCCCACAGGCTGGCTAACTTCATCCCATTCAGCAGTACTGATGCTGCTCATTAAACACTCCAGATGATATCACACACAGCCTCAGCTGAACTCAGGATTACTGGTGTTTTGGATATATGGCTGGTGGCATTGCTAGGGGCAAAGTGGTTCGTTCCTCTGCTTTTCACATACCACCAACGTTGGTGTTTCCTGCATCCCACACACCCGCAAGTAGAGGCCTGATAACAGCCTTTAAACATGTAAAAGATTCCTGCGATAAAGGAGAAAGGATGCTTTTCTTCATATCCGTTGGGAACAGTACAAGAGTAATGGGCTTAAACAGAAGCAGCGTGATTTTTTGTCTACTACTGAGGAGAACTAATCAGTGGAACAGATTATTTAGGGATCTCCATGGGGAGAGGTTTTTAAGAACAGGTTAGACAAACACCTGCCAGGAGGGCAAACAGATTAGAAAGTCTCTCAGTTGTAGGAAAGAGGGCAAAAGGTCACTTCTAGATTTTCCACGTGCTTAATTCAGTACCTTGCACACTGTCAATATTTTAGCCAAAACTTAGAGAGGCCAAGTGACCTTCCCTGCTGTAGAGAACAACGTCAATGGCAGAAGAGGGATTATAAACTCAGGAGTTTGGAACTCTGGTCCTCCTAGTCCTTCGCAGCAGACCCATTGTATATATTTCTATACACACATACACATATATGTATACAAAAGCATCCATAGTAACCTAGCCTATGAGCAGGAGGGCAATACCCAGGCACAGAGCCATGCTGACGTGTCTGCACTGCTCCTGGACCACGACTGGTTTGTATCCCATCCTCTTTCAAACACGGCAGAGCAAACGTTTCACTTCAAACTATACATGTTTATCCCATGAAATGTTTCCCTAACCTATATGCTCTCCTCTATCTCACCTGGGAAGGTGGCAGTTGAAGGGTGTGCTGATGCCTCGTGCCCTCCCTGGAGCAGGGCAGGGACACGTCCCTTCAAATCCCCCTTGACAGCATACAGAAGCTTCCACTTAATTCTTCAGGAACAAAAGTTTCCCTCCTGGCCTTGCCAGTGCTTTCTCCTTCATCTGCAAGTGAAGGCTACACAATATTTTATACATTATATTTTTATACACATTTTATCTCTCCTTCTTTTTAAGTTTTATTTAATAGCAAACAGCTTGTCTCCTTAACAGTAAAGAGCAAAGTGACAGAAAACAAATTAGTTTCTAAATTTAAAACTGTGTTACGTTGCCAAGGCAACTGAAGATCTACAATTACATAAAGCAAATAATACCTACTTGTAAGAACAGAACCAAAACTAATTCTGGAAAGAGCTGGTCTTAGAATATAATTACACTAAAATAATAAACTAATAATTTTCAAACACATTACCAAAATAGGGCTATAACGTGCTGCTTTTGGGAAAGTCACACACTCCCAGATTATATTCAGGAAATGGCTTCCAAGAGACAAGCAATGAGATCTGTGTTTGCCTCGTTACAAAAGGTTCACATGTACTCCTGACACAGGCACAGCAGTCAAAAATCATTTTCTGATGCAAACAACTCATGTCTTGGAGCCCAAATGCTACAAGTGAATTGTTCAACACCCAGCGCTGTAGAGGAACACAGCAATGGTGAACCCTTCCAGGGGTTGTTTGTAAACTTTTCCTCTTCAGTTTAGCTCAAATGAAAAATTGTGAAGGCTATGTTTTTTTCTCTGAAAGCACTCAAATTTGTTCCTGAAAGTGCAATCATTAAAAAGCAAATTCTGAACGAACAAACAGCCCCCAGCCAGTCAGCTCTGCAGCAGCAAGAGAGCGATCCAGACATGGGTCCCAGGTCTCCCATTGATCCCACACCATGCACCAGGGAAGCTGCCACGGCAAGGAATACGGGGCTACCCCAGCTGACCTCACGGCCCTATTTTACTCTAAACGCTTTGTATAAAGAGTACGAGCCCCGCTTTGTGCAATAACACATTGGTACTCACGTCATCCAGCACCACCTCCAGCTCCTCAGCTCGAGTGCCCATGCCACCAGGTGATAGCATGAATCCATAGGATCCCTTTGCCCTATCATCCTTCGTCTTTGAAACTGTGTTACATGTCGAACTGGTGATCCACCGCTTGTGGGTGGGCACAACAGGAGGGATGAGAGAGCTGGAAGTGCTTTGTAAAAGACACAGGAGCCATCGCTGAGATACAACAAAAACAGCAGGCAAACCCCTCAAGATGTCCTGGTAGCAGCATGAACTCCAAAAGCAGCAAAGAAATCAGGAGACACAAAAAAAAGGATTTCTGCTTGTTTGTTTCAAAGAATCCCATTTGTCCCACATATGCAGATCTGAGGAGACTGTAGAAATCAGGCAACAGAAATAAAAGCGTTAACATTCAATGCTGCTGAGCAAAGTACCCGCTGAAGGATGCTGTACGGCACCTGCGCATGTAACTAGAAGCTAATCACCTTACTGAGCCCTGCAGCTCCATACCCTCAGTAACCCATATGGGACTGCCTTCATAAAAACAGTTATAGAAGGATGGGAAATAAAAAAAAGGATATCTATAATCAACTGCCAAATTTCAAAGTAATAGGCACTTCTGGTTGGCCTTCTACAAATGGAAAGAGTGTGTTACTGAAGAAGATATTCAAAAATCCCACGTTCTAAAAACAAAAATCAAGTTTAAAGTAGGACCTGAAAATAAGTGTTACATATAGTATATTTTGCACGTTCTTTAATTCACCTGGGTATTTTAGTGGTCTGTAAAGAACACGACCAAAACCAAAAGTGTTCTCCATCAAAATCTGTACAAGGAAAGACAGGCCTGGAGTGTGGCTTTCTCCCCTTCATGACACATAAATTACTGTCTAAGGGGCTTCAACCCCATGCCTATTTAAGAAAACAAAAAATCCTGTTATATCCCCTCTGCTGTCCCCCTCAAGTCAATACCTGGGTAATTCCTAGCTATTGGGCTCCAGCAGCCCCCAAAGCTGAAGCAGAGATAGACTCTATGTAACCATATACACACACAAAAAAAAATCCTGTTTCTCCATTCTCAACATTTCTTTCATCAAGAACATCTCAACATCTGCAAATCCTTAATTCTCCTTCCCTAAATCAGTGTAGGGACTGTTGTGAAGACCTGATAAATAAACTAAGCCGTCCAAAGATCTACTGTGCATGTGTTGTTGCAGCAGGATAGATATCTCTGCTGCCTGTCCCACTATTTATATTGTTTCCCGAAGGACAATTTAAAGGCCAAAGAGTTTCTGAAAGCTTTCAAGTCCTCTGCTTCTGTAGCTTGCTGTTGCTGAGACAGACGAGTAGGGACAAGACTTAGAGAAAGCAGCTTTCAGCTGCAGAATGTATGGGACTGGCAAGCCAGTAACAGATTTCTAATTGGATTTGTCTCTTGCTACTTTAATTTGGGGTGCTTGGCTATCCAAGCGTGTTAGAGTAAGTCTGAGGGCCCCTGGAGTATCAGGAGTACAGTCACTAAAAACACATATAGGCACAGCAAGTTGCCTTTCACATTTACTCCCATACATGAATGGCCGCACTTGTCAAGTGAAGACAGGGAAGCACTTCTCTCCAGATGTGTCCAAGAAATGTTTGGTATTTCTTTGTAATGTGTCATAATCCCGCAGTGTGACTGACTAGCCCAATGGTGTTTCAGAAAACCATCTGCTGGTTGTCTTTTTTTTTTTTTTTTTTTGAGGTATAACCACAAGATATATAGTCTTCCTCACTAAAATAGACATTGCACTCAAGATGAACCTTACCTCTTCCAACTCCCTTTTCTGTGTGCCCTATAAAATGAAAAGTTTACAGCAAATCATCTGCTGAAAAAAGTTATGGAAAAATATATCTGCACCGCAGGTGCCAGCTAAGCATTAATTCAAAATTCAGCCCCTCCAAAGGTTGTTCCATGTGAACGTACTTGGTCTCTGCAAGAGGCAGACACGGCTCTGAATGCATAAGTGACAGGCTTAAAAATTTAGCCATGCTCCCTCTGTATACTGGTGTTAAGACTTCTATGAATACCAGCAAGCTATTCAAATGCCGCAATGGTTGTCTAGACATGTCTGTAAATTACATTTCAGGGGTACACGAAACACGGCTGGGTACCAGGAAGCTCTGAGCTCTATACTATTAGGAAAAGAAAGCTAGAAGGGCTCCTGGGCCATCAACACCAGCCCTCTCCCTACTGACAGTCGTAACCTTTACCATGTATCAGCCCTGTCCCTCAGAAAACTAATGTTTCTTGCCCAATATTCCCAGTCCTCCTGCAGCTAGAAGCCTTCCGTTAATTTCCAGCCTAAATTTATTCAAACCTAGTTTATATCCCCTTGTCCAGCTGACAAAAACATCCTCTAAACAGTTTCCCCCCCTCCTTTTCTTTATCCCCCAATGTACGTATACAGAGCAATCATATCCCCTCTCAGTCTTCATTTTGCTCAGCTTAACAAGCAGAGCTGCTCCAGCCTCCGGTGGAACCAGCTCTCCCGTCCCCAGTCAGCCTTTCCAGACATCTGTTCCAGCCCTCGTTGGGTTTTCCCTGAGCACGGGTAACCACAACCCCAGACAGATTTCAGCTGAGAACTCGACAGCACCTTTCACAACACACTGCATCACATTAACAGGTCAAAAGCATCCTGTGATCAACTAAATGCCCCAAAGGTCTTTCTCCTCCTGTTCTTGCTGAATGATATTCATCTCATTAGCCCTCAGGACACAACCCTGAACTTGCACTACTCATTTTTATCCTAATTCTATTATTCTAGTCTGCAAGGTCATCTAATTCTGCCTAATTACTCCAATCCTCCTCAGTGTTGACACTGTCTCGCAGTTTTATGTCATCAGCAAATCTGGCACAAAAGTCAAAATGTACTAATGAAAGTCATTAATGAAAATATTAAATAATATTGGTCCAAAACCAGTCACTGAGGAACTCCACTGACAGTTAGCCTCCAGCCCGAGACTCATTCTCTTTCAACACAACCTATTGTTCTCACGTCTTTGGTCCGCTTCTTAGGCCCTTTACAGTTTTCCTATTAAATCCAATTATCCCCTGTTTAACCAATAATTGGCTTCCTGGAAACCCTGCTCCATGATTTAGTCTTTGGAGTCTAAATTAAATTTGTCTGTTATGCAGGCAGGAAGGATACGCGTTGCCCAGATTTGTGGGAAACGATCACTGGGGCATTGACCCACGCATGGGGCAGCAGCCAAAGCTGCCCTGACATCTTTTGCGTGAGCAAGGACCGTGGTCTGAGCCCAGCATCCTGCTTTACACCATCCAGAGGGTTAAAATTGCTGTGGGGGCTACCCACACTGAAATTTCCTGGGTGGTTTAGCATCAAGGGTGGTCTACCATCTCCCTGTTCTTTGATAAAGGAACACATTTCTCATCTGGTGTTTTAAAAAAAAAAGAAAAACAAGCAAACAAGCAAAAGAACCCCCACCCTTCAAGTAGCTAACAAAGTTTGCACTACTAAAATATCACAAGTATGAGACATGTTCTAGAAGAGTCCCCTGGGCAAAATAGGTATTCCTATAAGGACATTTTCACTGTTCCTTTTTCAGAAGTGGCACCGACTTCAGTGAGGTTACACCAGGGATTAATTTGACTCACTCTCTTTGATACACTCAAAGCAAATCAATCTTTCATGGGTCTCAAGCTGTGAATACCTGCTCAAATAATTAAAACACTCAGCAGGGAACCTATTCAAAAGGTCATCTTTTAACAAAGATTAATTCAATTTTATCTCATACCCATAAAATTTGAGACAAAAATAACAGAAAGCAACAGATTACCCAATGTATCTCTCATATTGGCATTTAAAAATGCTATTTATTTACACAAGGAGTTAGAAAGAAATTGCACATGCACCTTAAACTCATATCTCATGTAAAATTAATGCAGGATATTGCACTGCTGGTCCCTCAGTGGAGGGTAAATAAAAGCATTTTACTTATTTATTTGTAACCGAATCTATATGAACAAAAACTGTTTTTATGTTGCAGCATGCTTAAATTCTACATATCCCTAGGTGCAGATAGAGGATTACATGGTACTAATTTAAGCCTTTCTTTTGCAAAGCTTTTGTGGAGGCATCCAGCTTTCAAACCAAAGGAAGTCCTTTTTCACACAGCAAATAGTTACACTGTGCAACATGGAAAGCGTTCTTCTGTATTTCTCTTTCCCTAAAGATTTCCTAGGCAAGCAGAGCGTAGATGATATCCAACAGACTAACTCAAGAACAGGGAAAGTTTTCAGAGAATGCAATTGGAACAAGAGCAAGCCCTCGATCCAAACGGGGCTGAAGTCTCCAAGCCAGGATGCTGTTCTTTGGGCATTCAATAGCAGTCCAAGGAAATAAAATCCCGTTTGCCAGTCTTATTTATGATCTGTACCACAGTCACTGATTGCCATCCTTCGAAAGTGAGACATCTCAAAATTACATAAGTTTGTCTAGATAAACTGATTTATTTGAACCAATCCATTTAATCTACCATGATGGTCTTCATTTCATCATATAGTAGGCATGAAACTGATGGTTGAAAAAAAAAAATCAGTACTTAAAAAGAAAAAAGTGTGTCTTTCTGGAAGCAGATTACTTCGAAGACCTTTAGTTCCAGGACTTTTAATTTCTCCTTTCTCTGCATAGGCAAATCCATGCATCTGCTTGGAAAAGTTTGCAAGACTTGACAACATTTGGACTTTCCTTCAAATATATTTAATTCTTAAGAACTTTTTTTTTTTTAAAGTCCTTCTAAAAGTGAAACTGAAGCCTCAAATCTGACATTCACAATTCTCTTACGATTACACTAAAAATCCAGTTTCAAAATACTGGTAAGTTGTATGTTGCTGCATTTATCACAGATAGGAGATTTACACCGCAATGTCTTCATCTTAAGTGCTTCTAATTGGTATCTCACACCGGCATTTGTTTTCAAAGGGTCTGAAGATGTGAAACAAGAATCAGTTTTTCCAGTATCAGACATATTTCATTCAATTCAAACAATGGTGAAATTATGGACTCTCAAAGAGAAATGGGCTTTTTTTTTCTTTGTGGGAGTGAGATCTCAGGAGATGAGATTTTGATTTCCCACCTGGCTCTCAAAAAGAAAGAGAGAGAAAGAAAAACATTCTGCATCTAAATTTAATTCGACTCTTCAGAAAGGCTACTAATTTCATGCAGGAAAGAAAAATGCCCTGAAAGTGAAGAGAGACAGTAGCAGCAAGTGAAATAGATACTAATATGCTTGTCTCCAAGATCAAAAACAAACTCTTACAGGAGCTAAAGAGTGGCTGAACCAAGACAAGATGCTAGGTTTTTAGCACTGCTTTTCAGTAGCAGTCACTAAACCAATGGGAAATTCACCTAAAATATTGCAGAATACCACAGTCAAGTTATGAAATATTACAGTGTAAAATGCAAAAGGCAACAGAACCCTTGTAAAATTAATTACTGTCAGCCCCTACAAAAAAAAAAAAGAATGTAATAAATAAGCAGCACAGCAGCTTTTGCCAAACATTGAGTGCCAGTGTTTATGAGCTCAGTTAAAAAGAGGTCTTTTCATTCTTTTCTCAGAGCAATAAAGTGCAAGAACTTATCTCAATTTGTAAAAGCACTGAGTAGTAGGAACACCACCACTGTCTTTTCCATTTAGTAGACACTGCACATTTGTGTAAGTTGGCTGGGGGGGCAGGGGGGCTAGAGTATGTATTCCATTGGTCTTAAGTTTATGACTTTATACCAAGATTTGGCTTATAGTCCATGCATTATTCATCAAATAAGTGCAGAGTCCAAGCCACCGTCTCGCACAAATGAAAAGAAATCACCATACACGTGATAGAATGTGTAGAACTCAAATCTAGGGGAAGCTCTTCCTGTCCTCGCTAGACTGACTGGCAGAGCAGTGGCTTACAAGTAACGGTAAGGTGAAATTTAAAATGCCACATTAGTTTTTCTTAATCAAAAAATGAAGTTATGATACAGCAGAAAATTTCAGGAGATACAGTTTTTATTCCTACTAATTTCCTAAAAATAAGCAAATTATTTCAGCAATATCTTTTCTTGTCTCTGGATTCTTCCAAGCTATTCCCTACCATAACAGAAAAGATCTTTGCACTGATGCAACACTTGAAGGAAAACTCCAAGTACTCCGAGTTCTCCAACAGGTTTTAGCACCTCTACCTTAAAAAGGTGAGAGGCTGAGACTTGGGGTTTGGTATTTACGTTTAGACTTCAGAAATCCAGCTCTTTTACCAGAAAGGATTAATATGGGGGTTTTGTTTGGACTGTTTCTCCCCTAGGAAATAAATACTCCTCAGTGGCGTTCACCTATAAGAGAAGGAAATCAGCTGTCAGACAGCTAATCTTTAGCACCCCAGACATCCACCTTTTGCCATGACAGGGTACGAGCTGTTCCTTTGGCATCCATAAAAGTGACATACTGCTTCCAATGGGAGGAAAGACCTCGGAGACCACAAGAGTTTTTAAAGAATATCTCAGTAAGGTAATGTTTAAAAAAAATAAAGCGGCAATTAATCAGAATAATTCAAGAAGAGACCATTGCAAGTTTAGCAAAGACCAAACACTAAAATTCAATACTGACTGTTTTGGCGTTTTAAAATACGGAGCTACTTTTTGTGGGGTCTTGGGACCCAATGTACAAGCAGGAAAGCCTCATTCTTTTCTATAAGATAAATGTATACAGCACATTTTCCACAGCAAATTATTTTTAGGGTTTTGTTCTTTTTAAAAGATTACTTAAAACAAAATACCTTTTTCTTCTAAAAGTTGCTAATTCTCTTAGATACGCTTCATGGGTCATGCGTGTCGCCCCTTTTTTGAAGATATTCAGCTCTAAGAGATAACACTTCAGTTACAACACTTCTCTTGTTCAGCATATAACAAGCTGTTGTCTGCAGCTGTGCCCTCATAATTACCAAAAAAACCCTTTGTCTTTAACGGGAGAAAAGATATATGATGGGAGAAATGCTGCTAGGTCAAGATTAACGAGCAGAGGCAGAAAAAGAGTGCTGTCCGAGGTGTTTGCAAAAACCAAGTGTTCCCTTCACAGAGCGTATTTCATTGTCTGAGATCCGAACCTCTTCTCACTTGACCTTTAACAAATTTCTGAAACTCGTAAGGTCGCAAGCTCTTGCTGATCATCTACTAGTCCTGCCTTACTTACTACAACAACAGGGATCTACCACTTGTGAGATGGCTGACGGAGAGGAAAACTCAGCAGCTCATCTGAGAAGGGTAGATTTTACTCCTTTGATGATGGATGAGAACTATATTTTGTTCCCCCCTCTTCATTCATCTCTACTGCCATGCAAGAACTTCAAGTAGGAAACTAGCCTAGGTACTTCCCAGAACCCTCCTCCTCTCACAGCACCCACGTACGCAGGCTCTGCAGTTACTTTGATGCGCTTTTAGAGAAACATCAGTCCCATTGAAAATTTCTGGTCGTTGAGTTTCAAAATTATTCTGTACTGATCCTGAGAAATTAAATCAGACAGACATACAAAAGAAAGCAACAGTGAACTTGGGCAAAGACTAAATCAACATATAGTTGAAACATCGACACCAAGTGATGTTCCACGCTGCTTCATAACCCAGTTCAACTCATGAAAGCAGATGTGATCATTCACTATTGAAATTAAGGACAGTACATTACTTCTTGGGAACTAATATTGCAGTTAAGCTGAAGATTGCATGGAGGACTAAGAAAAAGAATAAACTCTCTTCTTCAGAGCCTATTTACTTGTAATATTTCTAATCAGAATTTCAAGATACTTCAAAAGCAGTGAATACAATATGAAATATAATGTCTCATTGTGATATTTGTGGACTGTGTGTTTTAAAAACTCAAGAGATAACAGGCAGTAGGCTAACCCAGAAACATGGCAGTTATCGAATGGGAACCCCCTGTTGTTTCAAAATTTTTAGTAATTTTGGATTTATTTTGCATGAAGTAAAAACTGAGTTCACTTTTGGAGACAGCTTCAGGAAAAATAAGGAAAACAGTGACAATTATTGTTGCACCATAAGAGAGGACCAACGATGAGAGGCTGATCAAATTGAGGAGAAACACAAAAAGTTCTGGAGGTAAGACGAAAGGGGAAGGATGCAATAACAGCTTCAAACAGCCAAAAGTCACTTCAAAGGAAAAGAATTTGTTCTACATCTCTGTCCATGGGGGACAGGACAAAAGTATTTGACTTTGCATTTAACTTAACATTTCTGGCAATAACAATGACGTATTGGAAAATTCTGGCTGGGAAGCATGCGGAAACCATCAGCAGAGTCTGGATGGGCATCAGTGTGGGATAACGTCGGTAGATCTGGATGTGCAAGTGGATCTCTGGTCTGGGACCCTATGATTCTGTCCCACCTTGTAGGCTATCAAGTTATGAGGCACATCATTTGTTTCATGTTGGAAGCAGTGAAACAGAGACGCCATAGGAAATACCCACGGATGTGCAAAACCTATCTGAAGGACTTCCCATTTTCAGCATGAATGTTCTTTTCTGTAGAAACTTTTGACATTGAGAGTCTAAAATTAAACAGTGCAAACAGAACCCTCAGACTTGATCAAAACTGAATTCCTACCAAAAAAAAAAAAGCCCTCATTCTATTTACATTCACATGACATTTTATATTACATCTTTAAAAGGATAAAAAGAAAAGCTTTAAGTAGGTGAGCTGAAGGTTACAGACAAGGTGGCATAACTGCATTTATTCTACATAATAATGAAATACATGTGTTATTCTATGATTAGCTTTTAGGTGCTTACTATACTTGACCCTTTTGGTTGTAATGTTCTCGCTACTTGGGGATATGCTATCAACCCTTTCACTCTGGGAAAGGTATCTAATGGTTTTCTTAAATCACCTGTTTATTTTCATTGCTTGCTGACATTCTCAGCACTTGAACCTAACATAATTAGGAAGTTCCCTCAAAAATGTAAACAAAGCCCATTTGTTTCTAACTAATTCAATACATTTGGCACATGTTCCTTTGAAAAATCATACTCTCCTTGGCAGCAGCTTAGAAGCCTAATTATAGATAGGCTAGTCATCAAAAATGATACCTTTCCTGTAGTCCCAGGAACAAAACACACTCTCTGAAGCAGTCTATTTCAGGAGATATAGTTTTCCACGACTGCCATCCTTTCTCGCTCCTCCCCTGCACCTCTGAACGCACCAACCAGTCTGCCCACATCCACGCCTTTACCCTGGATGCACTCTTCAGCCTGGCTTCCACCCGCTCCACACTACATAAACTAGCCACAGAGTCTGGCAGTACCTGTCCCAAACTTGACCTCAAAGCCTATTTTTCAGCCTTATCCTCCTCTTTCTCGAATCTCTCTCCATTGCTGTTGAGCATTTACTCTTGCCTAGAAGGCTGCTCGGCTACCCATTCCCCTCCCTCCCTATCCAGCACAGCAGCAGCAATCCCTCCCCACTTCCACCACGCTTCCCTGGTTTTAATCTCAACCACAGGCTACCACAATGAACCATCATATATGCAGGTAGACAAACTGGTTCCCAAACAAACACTGCACTCTATCTTCTGCAGTACAGTATCACAGCCCATATTGCTCACCTGAGAGCTCACCATCAGTTTTTCAGGCAGGGAGCGGGTCCCTCTATATGACTAGGTTGTTGATAAAACACCACAGAAAATGCTAGATAAATACACTAAAAATAAACCCCTTTTAAAAAAAAAAACCAAACAATTCAGCAAAACGGCTAGGTTGCTGCTCTATATCTGATAGCTTCAGTAAGTCACACTATCAGATGAAGTCTGTTCACCTTCAGTCTGATGTTTCCAGTCCACAACTGATACCGCTGCAGTAAGTCAGGAGACATTTCTGATTATTTATAAGGGATGAAGCTTCCAGAGATGCTGGAGGCACAGACAAAAGAGAACTTCTCACCCAAAAACATTCCATATACCACGACCAACCTGCAGAGTTTTGCAGATCACACTTAGGGATATTTTTCCTGGGTTTAGACTTTTAATATCACGCGGTTTGTGAAAAGTCACCATGCAATCAGTGGCGGATGTGAAACATTTATGGAAAAGTTAAAGAAAACAGAAACATTTAAACAGAAAATTTAATTCAGCCATAAGCCCTGCTATGCCCATCGGCTCCAGTGGAGTTGCAGCTATGCTTTCTTCCACTTTGGTGGGACGCAGATTACGTAGATCACCTAACATAAAACGCGCCTCAGAGCTTTGCTAAGTAGGGGGATAAGCAGAGGCTTAATTGGAGCCCAAGAGGATCGAGCACGTCCTAACTGTTGTTTGACCAATCTTTGTGGAGCACACCCACACTGCCGAAACCTGATGTTCCTTCATCAGCCCAGACCAGTCTAAGCAAATTTTCCACAATTGCTATAGAAGCCGTCGAGACAACATCTGTGCTAGAACCAGTATGATAAATCAAACTGTACCATTTGGGGTGGGTGGTGGGAAACCACAGGAATACATTTCTCCTAGTATAGCATCTATTATCCTTCAATTTACAGCTATATATATATATGTAGGATTATAAATAACTATTAAAATGTATTTATAAATCCACTAGAATTATAATAATTGTTATGCATTATGAATATGTAAAGGATACAGACAAACTCTTCTAAAACACATGGGTAAAGTAGCCATATGTTTTTAACTAAAGCAGGATTAGCACGTAGATCAAATTGTTGCTCCACTTATTTTGAAACATTACACACAATCAAAAACCCTTAATGTAGCAGAGACTGTGTCCCCACAGTTCTTTCAAAGCAGCAAATGAAGGAATTACAGGGAGGATCAATCCAGGCACATACCCTGAGCAGGGATGCTGTACATAACCTGACTGCAGGAGGGGAATTTCTCAGATTTCACTAAAAAAAAATGAACCATTTCTAGAGTTGGTGTTACAGAAGCGTGAATACAAGACAACACTGCTTTCTGTAAGGCGACTTGCCTCCTGACTGTTCCCCCTGGGTTCAGCCATCCCAATCTCTCTCAGACTGCATTTAAAGTCTCATTAAACTCCGATTGTTAAATTGCTCCTTTATACATTCAAACAACATGAAAAGAAACAATCCAAAAGCAGATTTTGTTGGCCCTATTGGCACAAATCATTCCCAGAAAAGTTCTTTGCCCTTCTAGCATCCCTTTGAGGAGGGTAAACTCATCTTCCTCCTTCCCTTTTAAGTCTTGCCACTAAAATGGAGCAGCAAGTAAGATAGTAACGCCTCTTCTTTCAGTATTAACTGAGGACAAGAACACTGTCCTCTTCATTTATGTTTCATATTCTTATCCTTTATTTCTATTTAAAAAAAAAAATCCATTATCATTTTTGCTTCTTTTTTCCTTAAGCCTTTTCCTTTCAGGCTAACCATCTTCTGCTATCGCATAGATCAGAGATCTTAGCAGAGCTGCACTGGTGCCTCTGCTTTTGTCAGTATAGGCTACATCCTAGGCAAATCTAAAAAGTTAAAACTGTTAATCTCTTTTTCCCCAGCAACACCCAACAGTAAGATAACTTATTTAAAGACTCTGCTCTCTTTGTCATTGTACTGATATAATCTGAAGAAGTAGTAAAGAAGTAAATACACAATTTTTTTTTCTATGGGACTTCATTCTACAAGATCTTATTGGGAATTTCTCATGAACTGAATCTGCAAGTTCAGTCCTTTACCACCAAATAAACCCAGTTCGCAAGTCTGAATGTTTGAACGCTATGTTTTCTGTCTGTAGTCTGGAGAGCCAGCAGGACGTGCGTCCTTGCTAATCCAGAGGCGATAAATTCAGTAGCCCTTATCTGGCAAACAAAGACATTCATTTAACCAGTCATCTAACACCAAGCCATCAAAAACACTAAAAACCCTATTGCCAAGTATTTATTACCCTAGTCACAGATATAAGAGGTGTAAAATAATACCAGTGTGGTTTATTTGAGGAGAGCTTTGATTTTATAACAGTCATTTTTATTGAAAGCTATATACTAGCTGTGCAGCAGTACCATGATGTGTTCAGATAACAAGTCATGCAATGACAGTAAACTTCTTTAGGCTTTGTTTACACTATGTGGAAGGTTTTTCTATGAATTACATGTGGAAAAGTTGCTATGAAATCTCAAGAAAGTATGGGTGCTGTGGGTTATGCAAATTAACCATAAAATGCTAGAGAAGTCGACATTATGTCACTGTCTTGATGGATAGAAATGTGTTTAGGGCTGACAGGCAATCTGAAAATTACCATTACATCTCATTTCCTCTTCTGAGAGTTTTTGTTCTTACCGAATGAGGAGGATCTTGAATATCCTGATCAAACAGCAGAAATTGGCTGCCATCTTCTGACACTTCACGGATAATGTACTGTAATTTTGCTGAAGTAATTGTCCTGATTCTGTTGCAGAAAAGCCCTTTCTAACTTTCACAGGAGAATGAAACATTAATCAGGACATGGGATATGATTGGTAATGGCCTTAAGAAAATTACAGCACAAAATCCTTCAGTACCCACAAAAATCACCTGAAGTTTTTGAAGTGAAGAGACCCACTAAAACCAAAGTAAAACCTGCAAGAAAGGCTGCGACATTGAGATCTCAAGAGTGCAAGGAGACTGGATCCATTTTGTGGCATTTTGTGTTTATGTTACAATTTTACACTGAAAAAGATAAGCTGTTAGATTTTCTATGTCCAATACAGTCCACAATAAATGCTACGCTATCTTGGTTCAACTCTTCTTATATAGTTTTGAAAATAATTCAAATGCTCTGGCCATGAATTTGCCTGCGTAGATATAAGGTTAAAGGAGTCTTACCATCGTCTCAGCATACACATCTTTCATGCATCAAGATAGAGGTGCACAGCACAATGGCCTGCCAACACAATACCACATATAGTAAAACAGAAGTATAACTGTAAAACTAGGATAAACTTAAGCCTAGAGTTTTGCTTTACTTAATTCTACATTAGGGAAAACTAAGCAGCACACGTACCAATATATTGAGTAATAGTATGCCTTAGGATGAAAGTAAAGAGTCACTTACACATTAAGTAGAGAAAGATCTGTATTATTATTGCAAAGACTAATCCTGCAGTTACAGGACAACAGGCAGCTTAGAGTGACATTTTCTTCTGTCATTGACTTCTGTCAGCAATCAAGGAACCTGATGCCTGGCATACCTCCAGATAGCTAGGTTATCGGGTGTGCAGATGCACGCGAGAGAATATTATTTGTTGATCACAGGAGAGCACAAAAAGCAGGATGATCTGCAAGAAATATTTGTTATGCATGGACCGGATATTTGGTTAGGATTTTATCTGTATTTTTATCCCATTGACTTAAATTTTTTAGGGTGTATTTTTTAAAATTCAGACTATGTTACTGCAATCAAAAAGAGCGTAATTACAACCACCTATAACCATATACACATGTTAAAAAGGCAGATTCTTCATTGCAAATATCGCTTCAAGCCACAAGTCAGCTAAGAATCCCATTCACTATCAACAGCTTTCATTCACCATATTAGCTCAGCTGCAATAGCAAGTATTGATAAACCCCTTAAATCTTTTTATACATCGTCCCTTTCCCTGCTGACCACAATAGAGCAAACTGGTTCACTCACTGTCTTCTCCTTTGCTCATCCACACACACAATCTGTTGCACACGGACTGAGAAACAGACCTTCTCTTCCAGATATTAATCCAAGACAAACAGAAACATATTTTGAAAAGAAAATAGAGGTTGAAATAGAAGATTTGTTACGGTATTGGAGGAATAACTTTTTGTTGTTGCAGTAGAATTTGCAGGGTTTTTTAACCTTTTGAGGGGAAGGGGCTAAATGACAGGAAATACTAATTTCAAAAATAAATCAAGGTTAAGCTCACATTAAGTCAAGCAATTTATGTCCGCTTATTCCGAATTTTACTTTATTTTGATGAAAAACAAAAGAGACAAGGGGAACAAGAAGGTCTATGCATGAGCCACACACAGCCCAGTCAGGGATACTGTACTCTTGTACACACACAAATGAACATCTGGGAGCAACAAAAACAGAGTTTTTAAGGAAAAAATAAGCTAAGAAGAATAGAAAGAAAATGAGCATATAGAAAGAAAATGAGCATGTAGAAAGAAAATATAAAAATAAGCACCCTGGAATGCATCTTTATACATGCATACGCATAAACAAACATATTTAAGTACTTCATATTTTAGAGAGAGGTGACTGCTGCACCTCAACCGTCAGTTGTTACACTTTGTAAATGTTGACTTTGTCTCCACAGTTATTTCTTTAGATTTCTTGGAAAGCACACAAACCAAGCATCTCACCTAGGCGTTGTACTCAACCAAATAGCATTGTCCTCAACAAAAGTTCATCCCCTAGCACCAAGCCTACTCTTCTCCTGAAAGCCCAAAGAAGCATACAGAGATTGCTGATGATGAAGCCTACAGAGAGTGAGATATTTTGAAGTTTCCAAAAGATGAAGAGATGAAGGAAGTTCTCTTTATTAAGAGTAGGGTTCAGTTCAATTTGCTTTCCCTGACTGAACACTCACATGTAAACTACAGAGGAAATGCATTCATTATCTTGTTTACCCAACTGTTCCAATTCCTCAAGCTCTGTTGTTTTGCTTCCCGATTTTATAGCTAGAGCCTTGAAATGATGGCATCATAATGTGCCCTGTAAACTCTACCAAGTGGCTCCAAACAACACAACTTCCCTAACACAAGGCTTTATTTCTTTTGGCTTTGCATAAGGAGTTCTCGCTCATAACCAGAGCAGGTAGCTTTGTCAACCATGCCTTTTTTTTTTTTTTTAACTTTAGTGGCATCACTAAGCCTATATATAAAAACATATTAATTAAGATCAATTTCATTAGAATGCAGCTTGTTTTAATGCCCACAACCCCTATCTTACTGCCTCAAAAGTTTCTCGGAGTTCAGCATAACTCTAGTGCTGTCCCAGGAGCATTTCAAACCTATCAGGGTTGTGACCCCCCTCCACTGCAGCCAGCTCCTGCACTGCCCACCCGCAACTCAAGCAACATAGAAGTTAATCATGATATTCGTTACAGTCTGTTGATTATTAAAGAAGTTATTTCATTCCTGCTCCTCGTAAGCTCCAATACACACAGAAAAAAACCACCCCAAAAAAATACCAGCATAGGATAGCTGAAAGTATTGAGACTATATATTCACTGTATGCCATGTTTATTCACACACTTCAAGTCTGACATACAGAATTATTAGGCTATTTTATTGTCTCATGAAAAATATATTTAAAAATATATCTTGAATACAACTTGCACTGACACAAAGTAGAAAGATCCAACATACTTTAAATAATTTAAACCCCAGGTCTTATGGAGCATTAATTTGTATCAGGAGGTACACACACACAAATAAAAAAATAAGACAGACACCTTTATGGGGTATTAACCAGCTCCAGGGAGGTGTGAAATGAAGAGGCTTACGTGACATGAAATGAAGATTTACATAATTAACCCATATGAAGTAGATGAAGTAGAGACAAACAACCCATAAAAGTTAAAACCTAGAGAAATGGAATGAGATATTTTGAGTGAATTAACCCACAATGACAAAGTCAAAGAGGAGAAGGATGTACAGGAGACGTTAACTGACACCAGAGGGTCATGAAATACCTTTTTTTAAAGCATTTCAGATCTTTTAGAAGCTGTTACTATACTTTACCAAAAAAAAAAAAAAAACACACCAAACTACTGTTTACAAGAAAATTAACCGGCATTGCAAAATTGTCTGGGTACAGAGCACATAATTACTACCTGAGTTTAAATAAAAGTTAACTGTAAAAGTTTATTCTTTTCCCCATCATGAATTTGTCTGCAAGAGAAAGCAGCGCAGGAAAACCTGGATGTAAATGTCCCCCACAGCATCTGGTGGGAAGAGGACAGAGGATTTCCCTGCTCTGCCCTGGAGCAACTGGAATACTGGTCCAATGCTGACAACGTTAGCTCAGGGTACACTGAGCAGGCTGTGAAGCCAACCATGCAATAAACAGGGGTTACCAGAATTACAATCATCAATAACCAAAATATAAATAAATTCATGCAAGTAGAAAATGCAGCATTGGTCCTGCTTTCAAAAACAGATGGGTGCTTTGGAGAAACAGGTCATGGATAGCACAGACCTTGGCAGAAAATCTTTTGTCCATACTTTATCATCTCTTTCCACCTCACCACCAACTCATCATCTTAAAAAGTACTTTTTAAAACAGGCAGATGTGTTCCCAGCTATTTCATATACAGTGGCCTTTCTGTAGCAGTTAATTACGTAGTTAATCTAAATCCTTCTAAGAGTTACTATGCAAATAGTTGTTGAGATAATAGGATCGCTTGTGTACTTTGAGTATACTCTATTTGCAACCTTTGTCACTGGCACAGCTCAGGCTATAGTTCTGTTTCTCACATTTATTTCCGTGGGTCTTCTAGACATCTCTCTGGCCAGTTTCAAGCCTACTTCATCCCAGCAGGGAGCCAAGAGACTTTGAACAAAGAAATGTTCTTCAGAAACTTAAAGAATAATGTTATGCTAAAGTGCTAATTCATAAGGACAGACACAGCTGGAAAATCTTTACTATTTTTTAAAATTCTTTCACAATGCAATCAGATATCTTTAAGTACACTGATAGACAGTATTCACAGAAGATATTTTATTTACATCTATACCATCCACACTTCTGCAGAGGTAGCAGCATTAACCCCACATGTCAGAACATTCAATATGACACATTTTCCTAAAGTTTACAAGTTGGATGGTATATCCTAGTTGCAGATGGTTGGATAGTGTCAGCCGTAACTTGACACGGAGCAGTAGTCAGTCCAAGAAATACCATATTTTCATTAACCAGTTGACTAGAACCCTCTCAAACAGTAAGCCCCTACTAGGACACGTAGAAATTATTGTGGCACAGAGAGGTTGAACACCTGTAACTCCGACCCATAGTTTGGTAACACTCTGCGCTGCTAAAAAAATTTAAAAAAAAAAAAAACAACAACACACACACACCAAACCACCAAGCACTACCAAAAATCAAGATAGACAGCAAAACAAAGAAAGAGTAGCCAGTCAGCAAACTCTCATATCGGAAAGGCTAGAACCCAAGTACTCAAATAGCAGTCTCCAACTATCGGTAAAACACAGAAGACTTTCCACAATGTTATTATACATTGCAAAATTCAGTAGTCTTTAGTCATGTGTTAAGAATGACAGGTTTAGCTTGGAGAACGTCAACACAAGTATCTCTTAACCCTTCATGAGTAATTGTTGCAAACAAATAAAAATGAAGGTATCAAGACTATACATTGCAGTGAAAATTTAGATGGTGGTAAATTACCAAGAGGTTAATACTACAAGTTGGGCAAGGGGGAAGGGGTGCTGATTCCCCCCCGCCTTTTTTTCTTTATATAAACAATTATATAGAATTACATCAAATATCAAGGGCAAAAGCCTGCTCTGATTGCCACTGGAGCTCGCTATCGCTTACTCTGCATGCAGAAAGCTCCCCAGCATCAATGGGAACTCCCTGCAGGGAAGCAGAGCAGAATACAAAGCAGAGATCTGCAGCGCAGAGACAAGTGCTGCAGTGACAGAGGAGGATTTTGCAGCAATGGAAGACAGAATTACGAAAGCTGGGAGAAACTGTCCGATTTTGGCATGCTCTGGCAGAATACACGTTCCCTAGGCTGTCAGGGTAGGTGGGTTCACAACCAGAAACTCAAAGTTTGAGTTGGGGGGGGGGGGGGAGATAAGGGGCTCACATATATAAGATGGTCATCACAAGCCAAAAGCAACTGCCTCCTGAGCAAGTTACACTACCTCTTTTTATATTTTTAGAAAAAAATATTGCAAACATCAGGAACATCTTCATGCATTCAGCTGAAGCAACATATGACTTCTGACTCACCGGGAATGCATCTCCAGCCTTTTGTTTGGTCTCTATTTTCAATGCTTTTTTAAAAAACATTAATTTGTAGGGTGCTTGACACATTGCTGGTGGACTGACCCTTGGACCGAAATATCTCAAAATACCTGTGAACATCTCAGATGACTTGTGACATTTCCAAACCCAGAATCATTAGACATGTTTCCGGATACACCTAGATGCCTTTATAAAACAGAAATCAGTTACCAGCCCAGTTGGCGTTGTCCTGTTTGCTTTGAGGACTAACAGCTCACCAAGACTGCCCTTTAATTTCTTACACAGCTATCCAGGTACCAGCTTATTTCACCTGCATTACTCAATATGTGAATTACTTTTACCTGATCACTTAGGTTGGGGGTTTTTTTGTTTGTTTGTTCATTTTGTTTGTTTTTGCTTTTGTTTTGGCTTAGCATATAAAAAGTGCATGAAAGGAAATCTGGGTGGTTTGTACACTTATCCCTGCAATCAGCATTCAGTCACTGAGGAAACACTGAATGAACAGGAGGCCCCTTTATGACTAGCTTGCAGCAACCTGCAGGAATACCTTCTCATAATTTATCCTAAAACCTTAACATTTGGTTTTTGAGTCAAAGGCAATGCAGACTCCTTTGACTCAAAGGCAATATCAACTGGTCAACTCAAAGTCTGAGGGACACAAGCCTATTTCTCACAGCATCAGCACTATAAAACTAAAGCACCAACAAGCTCTGAAGATGAGAGATTCAGCTGAGTTTCATGCAAGATTATGTTCTGCAGAAGGTCAGAAAGCTGCAGGGAAGCCAGCCAGTAAACCTGGGTAGAAGTCTGCATTATGTGACAACCTAATCACATCAAATTGGTTGGGGTTTTTTTGTCAGGGGCAAGGGGGTTAACAAAAAAAAAAAAAAAAAAGAAAGAAGTATTCATACACTTAAGTAAGGACCAAGCGAGATGCATTCAGAGATGCTCCAGAGAGCATCCTACACTGTTCTACAGCACGTTGTAAAGTACTCCTCTCTCCAACACTAGCAGGAGCCTCCGAAGACATGGTAAGGCTATGGAGTTCGACATTGCTGACGAGTTACCAAGAAGGGTGAGGTTTCTTGCTCCCCTCACATCTATACAGTCCCACCAAAAGAAACCTGAAACCTTGGTCTAATATTACTAACACTTCTCAGAGGTATCACATACTGCCTCACTGTTTCATTATTTAAATCTTTATTATGCTGCTGTACGACTTTACTTGCACAAAAATTATCACCATAAAGGAGCTGCTTTCAGACTTCAGATACACATTCATTTTTGAAGGCTTTATATTAGGAGCTTCAGTGCAGAACCCCACTTAAGTTACTGTCCCAAGTAGTCCCAAAGGGTTCCTAACACAAGTCAAGTGAGTAGGTGAGAAAGTGCCTGTTATTTTTTTTCTTTTGAGGACACAAAATTTAGGCTGATTTGGCAGGGCTAGGCTTTGAGCTAAGAGAAATCTGAAGACCAGGGTCTGAGTCTTGCTATTTTCTGCTCCACAGCTTTCCTCAGCTGAGCAGACAGTATTCAAGGATAGAGACGCATTGATTTAAAATTCAAGAGAATTTAATTTTCAGGAGAAAGATTATTTTTGTGTGTCGTGCCCGCCCCCCCCTTTTTCTTTTTTTTGCAAAATCAGCTTACTTTGAAGGCCAATGCAAATATCCTAAATGTATGCTCATGTATCTGTCCTACTTCTGCAACCTATTTTAAGCATTAAGCAATTCTAAACAGTCTATGATTCATCTCAGGTTATTAAGGAGAGCGAGCTTGAAACAAGAGAAAAGAATAGTCTCTAACATCTGATTTAATTTTGATAACTAATTCTTGTTCTGTATATGTAATAACAAGTAGTTGTTATGATTCTGTGACCATTCTGAAAAGAATCATTCAGGTTTTAGTATTTATTAGGATCTATGCAAATTCACATAATTTAAATGCAGTATGATGATTAAGACAGGATTTTCAATTTATTTCCTCAAGTCTGTGAGTGTTCTTTCTCTTTACGCAAATTATCAGGACTACTCAGTACTGTTCTTTTTAGATCACCGCTTTTCCCAAAATAAAACACTTCAAGTACCCGCAACGGCATTCGAGTCTTACCTGCACTTTTGCATTGGTCTAAATAAACAGTTGGCTTTCGCTGTAGTCTAACCACCATTTTTTCCCCAACAACTTATTCTTCATATAAATGAAGATGAAGAAAATAGAAATGAGAGTATCCATGAAACCACAGTCAATTTGTCAAGTCTGATAAATGTAGTGCCTGCATCTAAAATAAGTGCCTCACCGCTTTGTGCCCTTGCATCAATTAACATTTAATTTGACTTTTTACAACCTCACTTACCACCAGTTTTCACTCCTTTGAAGCTAGCAGATATCAGCTTTTCAAGTCTGTCAGTTTATGATTACTTATAACCAACGCAATTTCAGTTGAATGTAAGAAGGAGATTAACGTAACACAAGTGAAATGCTCCTACAGTATTTGTAAAATGAAAAGAAGAAATTCAAAGTAAAAAAGACTATATGATCCTGCTGGCAGTTTTCTAACAGATAAATACATTTGATGACAAACTAAACCAAAAGCAGCTGCAGAAACACATTGTGTCTTTATCAGTTTAAACACTATCCGTGCCTTTTGGGGAAAAATGGACAATCTCACTTTCCTATTTACACTGCAACAGATCAAAGTAGCAGCTAATTAAACTGCAAAATTATTTTAAAGAATTGCAATACATATTTGCACCACCCACCAGTCCATAACTGTTCTGTGAAATTTTGACACCAGATCTGCAGAAATAAACCACTGACACTGCCATGGTTTTATCAGGATTAGAAGAGGAGATTAGATGAAGACTTGCAAAACTGACTAGCGATAACCCCTCTCCTGTGAGGGTACGACCTAATCACTAAGTGATCGCAGCATGAAGGAAGTGGGAACACCGATGTGTTTTGTAGTTGTCCATCTTGACGTTTCTTCTCTCTTCTTCAGGTTTATTGAAGTGCTGCTCTCAGTAGATTCACGACCTACCTACAAAGAGACACCTTCTCACCTGGAAACAGACATGCATAGAACAGGCCAGTCTTCAGCATCTCAGTAGATATCAATTTCTTTATTCCAACTGGGTGGTTAAATAATCCAAAAAAATTCCTTATTCCTACTATTTTAAATGAGAGTTTTCAGATTGGAAAAGCCAACGTGGCACAGCTTTACATCTCCCACGTACTCACAAAAGCTCATACAGCGCTGGCTATAGAGTCCCCGTTTTCTCAGCTCAGTACCATAAAGTACCCGTTCTTGCAAAAAATTAAGATTCTCCTTAAGGGACTGGATGCAAGCATGTTCATTTACATCCGTATTTCTAGTCTTCAGAACAAACTACAGGTGGCCAAAACCAGGCTTGTGAGCTGAACCTGGCTTAGGAGGCTCCAAGCCACTGTACTTCCTTCCTTCCACCTTAATTTTGTGTTCCAGCCAGGGGAAGGGAGCAGGTGAGGCCCTAAAATGAGGGAAGGGAAACCGCATATGGCATGCGATGCCATGCAAGGGAAGTAGGAGACCCAGCCATAGGCCTTCGCCTGGGAGAGATGTTTTCTAGGCACAGACACCCAAAATGTGCTCGTACCTGCTGCCCTGCATCCTCCTGCCCAGCCAGGACACAGGGACAGGAGAGCCCAGAGGTGAATGGCAGGGGCAGAGTGTGCCAGGGAAAAAACACGTATTTCCATGCAGTTCAGCTACTAAGTCTTTTCTTTAGATAGCAAAAAAAGTCCTGCTAATGCAGAACTGATGCTGCCTCATAAACAGTGGCTTTCTAAAAGGAACGAGCATCCCTGTAATTCTTTGATTCCTTTGACACTATGGAAAGACCACCTGCATCCATCTTTCTTTTGCCTTCTGATGTCTTAGCAGCCTCTACTGCCAAGTGAAATCAACTCCACAGTGGAGAAAGCCGCAAGACAAAGAGTAAGAGATTCCACCTCCATCCTCTTCCTAGGGATTTACTTGGTAAGATACATCAATTAAGAGCGAGAACATACAAATCTCTAGTTAGCTGTTCTGATGAAGTAAGTAAAATGATCTCCGGTAAGCAGCTGGTTCTGAACTACGGATAATTTTTTGCTCCCTCCCCAAGTGGTGCGCCAGGCTTCCCCTGGGGAGCTCACTGCAGGCTGGCCACCAGCAGCACAGATGATGACTAAGACGTGCAAGAGGTTGCTTAGGAGGTGACCAAGTCCCAGGGGACATCCTCAACCACGGAACAGTGTTCCCAGAGAGTTGGTTGCCATTTAAAGATTCATTTCATCTTCAAAAACTATATCCAAATAAACAAGACCTCTCTAAACTCTCTTTCTTTGGGGTACTTTGCTCTTCTCTGGCTGTCTGGAGGTGTCCCCTATGATTTCCATGAAAGTCAAATGCGACAAAGAAATTTAAGCACATTAACAACTGGAAATTCAGTGAGATACTCAGAGATGCCCAAATTAAATTACCACAGCACTATAGTGCTCTTGAATCATCTTTCCTTTCCAGCTGCAGTCTACATTAATTGAAATACCTGTTTAAAGACAGCGACAGGAAGAAAGGTAGAGGAGAATGCTTTGATCTATAAAAACATTGAAAGGAACATGTTATAGTGTCAGAAGGAAGAAAGAAAAAGAGGAAGGAGACCTAGGAGAACTAAGGATAAATCAAGCATAATACAGCATTAAAAAAAAAGAATTAAATGTCAGAGAAAATTGGTGAAACCTCAAGAATAACTTCGTGTAACTCCTTTTAATCTTAGAAAATTTCAACACCTATGAGAGAAAATCTGAAGCATCAAAACAGCCACTGAGACAAAAATAAATAAATTCCCATACTTGAAAAAAGTGGCAGGCAGAGTTTATCATACTCAGAGTTTTCCTGTCGAAGATGTGCATTTTCAGCAATTAAGTTACTCTAAACTTGGCCAACTCCAGCCAGAGCGTTCGGCTCCTACTTTTAATAAAATACAACCCCTGTCTGTATTCACTCCAAATACAGACATTTTGCAAGTTAAAAACCAAATAGATAAATAAAAATGGGTATGACCCTCTGGACAAGAAATATTTCCATGAATAGAATTTTCTTCCCATTATTTACAATTGCTTCTTCTCAATGCGATGGCATCAGCTCTTATTTATAGTGATGTTTTCGCCAAGCAGAATTAGGTCTTATTCATCCATGAAACCCCCAGTGTTTTCATGAAAACCGATTCATCTAAGCACACATTAATACAAATCACTTATGAAGCATCCAGCAAGATGTAAGGCTAGGAAGCTCTACTACTCTTTTAAGCTTCAAAAGCTGGGAAAATGATATTGCAGCAAAAGCCATAACATTATGAAAACTAAACTTCAGGGAAATAAATATAGACTTCTAGTAGAGACATGTAACAAACTATTCCAAAAGGATCACTCTTTATTTTTTCAGAAATTAAATTAATAGACTAGCCAAACCAACAATTAAAATTGGTTCGGAACTAACCAAAAATCCGCAGAAGTCAATTCAAAAGATTTTCAAGGACAGAAGATCGGATCCCTTTTGTCTGATGACCCAAATCCCACACAAAGCCGGTAAGACTGCTTTGCTGGCAAGGGACAACACAAAAGAAAAAACACTCGCCAGGATATAAGAGAGTTCTATAAACCAGGAATAAACATGTCAGTGTTTTTCTCTTCATCTACCTTTGCACTGATTTCCTGATGTTGCTTGAACTTAGCCCAAGCACGAAGTCTGCCTCCATCTGTTCTCATGGGCAAGGAAGCAAACTGAAGATTGCCAAGTGACCCCAAGAGCTCCCACAGATGCTGGGCTGGCTTGAGAGAAGCAAAGAAATCTCCCAAAACTCTTGAATACAAATATACTGCTTGTCCCCAGACTGTCATACACCAAAGGATATCAAGTTATCACATTTTCTTAACTGAGTAGAATCCCTTGTCTTTCCTATTGGGAGGGAGCCTAACTTTTCTCATTTCTCTACGTTGCCCGATACTTTTGAGTGTACAGCACACATTCCAGCAGAGCATTGCACAGCTTAGTAACAGCTCCTAGACTAGAAAACAGACTAATGTGCAAATAACTAAATTAACTAAAAGTCACTGAAAACTTTCTTACCTTCTACTCTACAAAGAAAAACATTCCTTCAGTCTACCTCTGCAACATAAAACATCACACCATGCTCTCACCTCGGCTGTATCAGAGCTAAGGACAGGGATTTGTGTCAGCCCTGATTTGTAGGAGCTGTTAAGGAAGGGAACATTTATCTAAATGGAATAAGTGACAGAAGAATTGGACACAAGCCACCAGTTGGGCAACCTGGGACCAGGGCAGGTGAGGCGAGATCAGCCCCAGGCAAGATCTTGGCAGCAGAAAAATGTATTTGTCTTTGGTTTACGGTTTAATTGCAACAGTTCCTGTAAAAGCACCAGCTTAACTGTATGCAAAGAAGGGGCTGTTTTACTTCACAAAAAAATACTGGTGGGAAAAATTGATTACTTAAACAGTTTACACAACATTTTCATTATTAACACACACTTTATTTAATACATTTTATGTTTCAATTCATTAAAAAAAAATATCCCCCACTTTTCCCAAACTATAAATTATATTTACTGAGATGTTAAACTCTGCTGTTCAAATTACTCAGCCAACCATCAGGTTTGGTTTGCAGATGAATTCCCACACTAGGCAGATGTTACCAGCTCAGAGCTCTCAGAAATATGAAGCTCTTCAATGTAGCTATTCCCATTATTAAAATTCTCCTCAAGGAAAGAAGAGGCTGAACAAAAGGCTTAGTTGAAGTTGCTTAAAAGTTCATGCATATGCTGTTGGGGCTATCAAAAGGTGCATTAAACAACTTCCAACAGGAACGCACCCGTCTGTTTTATCCTGTCTTGCAGACAGTCTAATTAAGCCTCCTAGGCAGGGTACAGATCCCCAGTGGCGCCTGAACTCTATTTGGATTTGGAATAGTCTCAAAATCTTTGAACCTTTGATTGATGTCCCAGTTACTTCGTGACCATTCAAGGGATTCCTCTGCTTGCCTTTATTTTAGTTAGATGACTCATTACTGCATAGTCCGTACCAATTAACACTCTGATGTTAGCAGTTAAGACTGTTAGTGCTATTTCTGAAATGCAATAGCACTTCAGGCTTGATCACCAAGAAGAGGAGGGGGGAAAATATTAGTGTTACCTATTCCTTAATGGAAAACAATTCTGAATTTCTGCACACAAATCCCAAATAAAATAAAAGTAAATAAATAAAAAAAAACCACTTGATCATATGCAGATCTTTACATGGGTTTATAGCCAATGTGTTGGTTTGTAGCCAATGTGTTACCAGAGGATGTCAGTCTGGACCACTGGGCAACCATGGCAGTCTAGCACACCATGAGGAACACCATGGCATTAAGTAGGTAAAGATCAGCAATAGTCTTTTCTTCAAGGATTAACTGCTCAGAAATTCAAGAGAAAAGTGTTTCATTTATGAAGCTCTTGGTCTTTGTTTAAAGATTTCTGATCCAAACATGGTGAACAGACATAAAAATATATCCAATTCTCCTGAATATACCCTCCAAAATTTAATATGTTCTCTTGAATACACTCAATTAAATTAATACCTGCCCAAAATATATATCCTCCACAATTCCAGAAAAGTAAACATTTCTTAGACTAGGTCCAGAATTGCCTCTGAAGTACAAACATCACCTTGTTCAACATGCCAGAAGCCAACTCACCGCTGGTATGAATCTCTGAAGTCTGTGGAGCTCTACGCACTTAGGCCAAACATTGAATTTGTCTCAATATCTACACGTAGTGCACAAGCTCAACAAGGTCCACACTATGCTGATGTTTTTTATGGCATTGAGCTCTCTCTCATGTGTTTCAGTTAAACATGCATCATTTATTTAAACAAACCTGCATGAAGAAAATTAAACTTAATCTCTTAAAAATCAACAGGAGCACAAAGGTATTTTTCTTCCTGGCTCTCTGTTATAACAGACAGTTGGTGAACTAATTCAGAGGAAGCAGGAAAAAAGTGATAAAAGAACAAATATATTTTTAATTCGTTAGGGAGGAATCTGCAAAGGCTTCTAGCACTGCCCTCATCCTTCCCACTGAAGGTTTCTGGTAGCCTTATGTTGGCTTCAGAGGCTCAGAGCTGCAATTCCCTCTGGGCTGGCAGCAGGGTAAGCATTGCACTTAGGTGTAAAGATCCCACAGAGGTGTAACCTTGGCAATTTATATAAGGTTTTTGTTAGAACTACAGATATCATAGTCAGGTGTTCTTGTTTTAATTCAACCAATTTACAATATAAATTCATCTTTTATTTACAACTATTCCACAGCAGACAAGTTCTCCAGTAGGATCCACTGAGAAACCGTGGTTGAGGTGCAAAGAAAGTTTATGTAAGTGCTAAATTTTTTATTCCTGAATAACATGAACAAATCTCCACTTCAGAGCTTCACACAGAGCTAATATTTTCAGTACCAACATTAAAAAAGATAAAGCCAATGTTTTCCCCATAAAGATTTTGAAATGACTGTGTTTAAATGTCAAACAGCACAACAGTATTTTCATGGACTACATATTACCAAATATCAATTTATCCTCAATAAAACATGCGCTTCCCGCAACTGCAGAAATATTCTCAACGGAGCCAGGAATGTTTTCTGCTGATCAGAATGTATTTTCATTCTTCTCTGTCCATCAAAATAAAAGGTTTTAAAGGGAATACTCTTCCCCTTTAGTCTGCTGGGGAGTAGATAGCAGCAACTGGGATCAGGACCAGGTTCTCCAGCTCAATCCTTTCACTCCCTGCTACCAGACAGCCCCCAAACACCTAAGAACATCATGTCTTAAAAGCAGTATTTATTTTACATTTTTAGTAATTCTTCTTGTAAATGAGCCATTATCCGTCAAACAACATCTTTCTGCTTCACCTGCAAAACAGAATATTAGGAAATTTGGCTAAAATTGAAGTCGCATCGCTTAATTCAGATGGCTACTAAAGCAATTGACCTCCAGAAGAAAAATCCCTCATTAACAAATTCCCATCTCGGAAGAGAGCAGCAGCTGAAACCACACTCCACAGAAAAATGAAGAAAATCACTGTTTCTGAGACTAAATCATGTTATGCGAGGAAAAAAAAAATATTTTCCATTATTAGTTGCCATATAAATAAGGAATGTACAATTATTTCTCACCGCTCTCTGCATGTTCTGAAACATTATTTTTGTCAGAAGTATAATTGAAATGACTCTCCCTGACACTTGGGCTTCATTAAATATGAATTCATAGCTTTTACTAAAGGATATCTGAAAATATTAGACACTTTGCATGCTATCATTAGGCATCCGGGAACACGTTGCTATTACAGACAAGGATGGCGGTGAGCTAGAGACATGAACAATGAAGAAATATGTCATCCTACCCAGCCAGGTAGTTATGAATAACAAGATTATTTCACAGTAGTTGACCTAAATTAAAGATAAAGGATTAAAAAGGCATCACTCTGGATATTGGCATCCTCTAACTTTTCTCCCCTCAAAGCTGTTCTGAAATATTGACTTTGTAAGGACATCAGCATCACTTTTTCAAACTAAACTGATTGGATTTGAGCCCACAGAAATAAAGCAGAGAACAGAGTCCCAGACATCTCCAAGCAAATATCAATTATTTCTTTGAAAGGCAAAGCAGGACCACAGTTATTATACCTGTTCAGAGACAGGCACCTGAGCCACAACATTTCACACGTTATAAAACAAGATAGAAGATTAATATGCATTGCTGCCAAATTTTATGATGTTTTTGTGAGACTTCCTATGTAAATTGTAGAGCTAGTTTATCTACTGTGAAGCATAGGTATACAGGCATGTACACAGGCAGCACACTCTGCCCCGGAGCAGAGGACGAGCAGAGCACAGGGTTGCACGAGGGAGCCCACGGGTGCCCATGGTGAGGCTGGGCTCACGACAAGGGAGCTGAAGGAAAAGGCAGCTTGGGTTGGCCTGCCTTACCTTGGGTTGGCCTTGGTGGTGCTTGCGGGAGACCGGAGGGGTAAGAACATCGTGCAGATCACAGGAGCAAAGAGATCAACCCTGCCATGTCCATGTCAAAGGCAAGCCACTGGTTGCAGTAACCCAATTAAAACAAAGCTTTCAGGAGGGCATGCTGCAACCTGAGTCCTCAGACCAAAGGGTTTGGGTCTCAGGGCTCCTGGGGACCTTCGATTCCCATCGTGTTTCTTGGCTGTTATTTTGCAAGGGGAGACTCTCAACATCAAACAGCTCACAGCCTGTCCTGGCTGCAGAGTTTCATTGCTTTTTTATTCTCTCTCTCTTTTTTTTTCCCCCCACCTCCTACTTATAGGAGCAACCTTTAAAAATTCTTGGACAGAAAGCTGAGAAAGGGTATGAGGGGAATACTGAGCTTTCCTGCTTTCAGACAGAGCATTGCTTGACAGAGACATGTGAATGGCTCCAGCAAAGCAGCTCCTCCTGGAGGAACACACTGGGAGATGAGGCTGCCAGAAATCCCCAAGTCTGATGGGGTGTCTTCATCCCGGGACAGCACATGGATTAAAGACAAAATGGTCCAAGGTGCCCAGCAGACCCCGAGCTCTGTGCAGACTGGTGGGCTCTGCATGTCTGTGCTGATCAGGTGTAAACCAGAGCATCCGTAAGGCAGGAGCCACTAGATAGCCAGCAAGGAGAAACTTCAGCAGAACAGTAATAAACTATCAGCTTTTAGTAACCAAGAGTTTTCGTTTAGACCTGTCCTGGTTTCAGCTGGGAGAGTTAATTCTCTTCTTAGTAGCTGGTACAGTGCTGGGTTTTGGATTTAGTGTGAGAATAATGTTGATAACACTCTGATGTTTTAGTTGTTGCTAAGTAGCACTTATCTTAAGCCAAGGACTTTTCAGTTTCCCATGCTCTGCCAGCAAGCAGGTGTGCAAGGAGCTGGGAGGGAGCACGGCCGGGGCAGCTGACCCCAACTAGCCAAAGGGATATTCCATACCATGGAACGTCATGCCCAGTATATAAACTGGGGGGAGTTGGCCGGGAGGCGCAGATCGCTGCTCGGGCATTGGTCAGCGGGTGGTGAGCAATTGCATTGTGCATCACTGGTTTGTTTTTTTCTTTTTCCTCCCCCCCCTCCTTTTTTTTGTTATATTCCTTTTCATTACTATTATTATATTTCATTATTATTATTGTTAGTATTATATTATATTTTACTTTAGTTCTTAAACTGCTCTTATCTCAACCCACGAGTTTTACCTTCTTTCCCGATTGTCTTCCCCACCCCACTGGGAGCGGGGAGGGCAGTGAGGGAGCGGCTGCGTGGTGCTTAGCTGCCGGCTGGGGTTAAACCATGACAAGACCTCTAGCGGAAAACTTAAAAAGAAACAAGTAAACAAAACCCAACTTGCTGCTATGCTATTCACTTGTGTGGGGCAGCGAGTCTGTAATACAAAACCCAGACCCCAAACCCCAGGTGACACAGGAGATCTGACAGAGAGCCACAGGTTGGCTTGCACATCGTGGATCTGGTCCGTTGCCAAGCTCTGCATCCATCAGCACATACCCAGCAGCTCCAGGTGGGAGGAGGAGACAAGAAATACAGTAATTTCCATTCCCTGGTTCATTGTGGGCCAGTTGAACAGAAGCAGCTCTGTTCCTTAACCTGCTAACTAGCTGAGGGATCAAAGGGGCCATCAAGCACCTTCTTAATTGCAGCAGAACAATTTTTTGAAACAAGCTAGATCTAATTTCAGCAAGAGGGTTTTGTTATACTGGGTAAAGGAAAACCAGAAGCTCCCCCATCACTAGGTTTTGATCAGACAAGTGGCCGAGGAAGAAATAACAGCAGCCGAGCTCAGATTAATTCCTCTTTGAACAGGAGATAACAATGATGTTCTGCTATCAAATGTCAAGGTGAAGGTACAGTCATGGCAAAAGACCACCGAAACATTGAGTTAATTGTTTCTTTAACATTTCAATGAGAAAGATTTACCCTTTTGTGATAGCAAAAGGCAGCAAGAGAGATAGGTTTGTGTTACAAAAATTGCAATCTGAATTGCATTTGGGATTTTAAACACCCTATGTTTATGAGCATTTGATTACTTTGGTGCAAAACGTGTTCAGAGGGCCTGTTATACACTTCAGATGTTGTATGAATTTTGAATGTCCTCACAAGTTTCATGACAGAAGCTCAAGCCTCCTCTCAAGGTCATGATTTAATTGTATTGGAAACCTACATCAGGATATTTAAAGTAATATAGGAATAGTTCACCTCTGTCCCAAAAATGACTTTATTAGTCTAGATGACAAAAAAACCCAAAAAGTTAAGAATGGAGAGTGATAACCATAAGATCATACAGATGCAAGATTTTAATTATTTATGTTTAAATAAATTGTACTGGCAGAAGTTTTCAAGGGAGTTTAAAGGAAAGTGGCTTCAAAGTTGCTTTAAAATTCAGGATCTTTTGAAAGGCTACCCATCATTAATATCAGTAACTCCTGCCGGCCAGAAATAGCCTGGCAATAAATATGCAGTGCGTCAAGAACCACCAAAGAAAAGTAATCAGATAAATACCTGTTTCCCACACTATGCTTCTAGCCTCCTACTCAAGAAGGAGCTCAACTTCAGGGTTAATTACCAGCCAGAAGATAAGAGCATCTTCCCTGTTTGATGCGCAGTACACGTACTGTCCTTGGCAGCTGTGAGCAGCGAGTGTAGGACAGCAAGAGAGCAAGCGCAGGCTGTACCCACCTCCTCTGCCTTCACGGCTCTTCTGGAACAGCATCGGGTTTGAGACCTCCACGCATTTTGACTCTTCTACCCTCCCCGCATATGAGAATATACTTTGGTGAATCCTCGGGGCGGGGAGAGGAACCACCAAGAAAAAACTCTCACTTTTAAGATGTTTGTTTGATGCATAACAGCCACCCCAAGAACAGTGATCCCTAACGGTCAGCTGCAGAGGGAACAGAAGGTCCCCAGTCAAGAGTTTGCTGCATTTACCAGATTTCAATGGGTTTTGTTGTTTTGCCTTTCACTATTAACTGTTGACTTGTTTTATTTTTAGACTGTGAAACAAGGGATATTCTGTAAGGGTGTTTCGTGGGCTATGCCATCAAAGGTTAAAAAAAAAAAAAAGCAGTGCCCTCATGAACTTGGAGGTCACCCACCACAGGACCTGCTAGCTGTAATGCATTAGGTACAGCTACATAGCTGAGACCTTTCTCAATCTGTGTACTGTAAAAATACATCATGAAAACGCAACATTTTGCCCCTTATCCGTAAGTACAGTTTCTTCTGAAATTATACTGACTGTAGCAGGAAGAGGTATTAATATGAGAAAAGGCAACCTGCCCTGGTTTTAAGGTCAGCATCAAAGCAGTCACATCATTCCAAGTTACCGCCTGACTTCCACTGTCAGCTCCTGCTCAGCCACAAAAAGCAAGTTACCACCAGAAAATAGACCCATTAAGAGAGTATTAATAATCCAGCCATGTCTTCTTGGCCATGAATAAATTATAACATAAGCATAAATTAAAACATACAGTAACTGTTGAATACAAGATGTCTGCAAACTATTAGTCTGCTGTGAAAATAGGACACAATATTGCACAACAGAAGGGCACCTTAAATCCCTTGGCAAGGCTTCCTGATCCTGTCCTTGAACTAAATCAGCACCCTAGACAGTCGTGCAACATTATGCATGTGTCCATATAAACACATATTCTTCACCAAAACAAAAGCAGACCACTACAAAAAGCAAACAAATTATTTCTGTTGCTGCAAAAAGTTCAGGATTCCCAGACCTCCGCTCATATATAGGCAGTGACCTGACAATCCAAAGGCTGATATTTGCTCTCCTTCTGGGAAGAGTTCCACAAATTATTTCCCCATGAATACAACATCCCCTGTGTGAAACACCATCAGATATGCACAATGATTCGGTTCTGGGGTTTGTACCAACACAAACTCCATCGATGTCTCTCAGGAAAAAAACAGCACAACAACTTTGGCAAAAAATAAAACACACACATACCTCTTAATTGAGGAGAAAAGCTACTTTCAACACAAAAATATAACTGATGCTTATTTTAAGATGACAGGGGACAGAAATAGCTGTTTGCAGCAAGCCACAAGATTCCAATACTTGTTTGCTTTGCTAAGCATACAACCATACCCCATCGTGTTGGGCAAGGGGAGCTCAGGTCCCCTACACACTAGGCACAGGTTGACTCTGCTTGCTTGATACCAGCTCGCATCAAGGAGGATTCACAGCTCCATCACAGCACCAGTCCCACCCAACCAAGCCCTCAAGCTGCTGGGTGGTGCCAGCTGGGAACGCCGTGGGCAGCATTGAGGGAGCCCCCCAGCAGCTGCACACGCGGCAAAGCTGCGTTTGGCTGGGATGGGTTACTATCCTAAGCCATATGAAAGCAGGTAGCTTGCTGCTACTCCAAGACAGCTTTCTCACATCTTTTTTTCTATGGAGAAATTAAAAAAAAAGTAAACTAAATTCAGATATAAGTTTGGCCATGCACACTTTCATACATGACATCAAAAAGCATCTCTCTATGAAGTATTATACATATATTTCTCATTTTGGGAACACTCTAGATCAAAAAAAGTTTAAAAAAAAAAATGTTATAGCAATCTGGTATTCAAAGCCAGTCCTAGGAGCAACCCCGACCTAACTGGCATGTGACAGCAGAAGGGGAGAGTCAGCAAGCAGCAGTGAAGGCTGAAGAGCAGGGCAGACTTCAGAGGGATGTTACCAGAAAACAGGTTTCCAGTCACACAGTGGGGAAAGACATGCTTGGAACAGGAGATTAAAAAAAAAAAAAAAAAGCAACATGGACCACAGAAGAAAATCCTCCTCCAAAAAAAAAAAGTAAAAGGAAGTAGACTAAACAAGAAAGAGCATATCCTAAAGAGCATCAAGAAAGTGTTGTGAAGTGCCTGCCCACTCAAAGTACGGCCACAGGGGAGGTCTGGGAGAAGATGCTGATAGTTCTCTGCATCCAGAAAGGTCAGCCTGCTCTGCTAGGCATCTCCAGTACAGAAATCATCTTCACTAAGTGGCAGCAGGTTTTTTTTGTTTTGGAGGCCTTTTATCCTGATCTGATCCTTGCTAGTGGTGCCTTAAGGGGGATAAAACTTTATCTAGGTAGAGATATCTCACCCTTTAGGGTCAGACTGTCCAGTTCCCAGGCTCAGACTGAGCCTGTAGCATTGGGGACACTCTCAGAGGCAGGTCACGTGTAGAGCAGACAGCTATGTGCAGCTGATCATCCTTCTCCGACATTTAGACCCCTACACTTGGTGTTAGGTAGTAGGTTAAATCCACTGCATGTGTAAGGGAGTCACTGCAAGCTTAATTCCTGAGCCCCTGGATTCTTAGTCTGCATATCCCAAGTACCACTTTGAAGTAATTGCTAATTTCAAACCCAAACCCAACCCAATATTTGGTATGAAACCAAGAGGAGCAACAGTTGAAAACAGCACACTTGCACCTCAGATTAAATTATGTGTTGCAGATTAAATTACATATTGCAGTCATTTTTACAAAATGGTTTTAAATACTTATTTTTCTCAGAGAAAACACTGACATAGTTTAAAGAAGTTTTAAACATCATTAGTTTAAAAAAAAACAAAGAAATTTAGCATGTAAAAAAATTTATTAACAAACTCAGCTGCCTTGAGTCTCACTTTAAAAAAATTGTCTAGAAGGCACCTTGCTCAAAAAGTTGATGTCCTTGAGTCTGAGCTCACTTGGATAGAGACCCAGCACAGCTGGAAAGGAGGGATATCACTTTGCTCCTTCCTTGCACCACACAAGCCTCCTATCTGTGACTCTTCTCCAGGGTCCACAGAATGAAAGCAGGGAACCTCCAACACGGAATACTGGTGTAAACAACTAATCCAGAAGTCAGACATCACTATTAGCAGATTAGGCTCCCTTGCCAAAAATCACTCCTGCTTCCCCGGCGCCTTCCAAAGGACAGAGCGCAAAAAAACAAGTTTTGGCATGGAGGGAAGCTGGTTCCACCGGTGCTGCCTCTGAAGCAGCACAGATCCACTGCAAAGTCTTCTTGGGCAGGAGCTGAATTTTATTTTTTACAAGTAACTGCTAGACTTCAAAGGCCCTGCAGCCTAGCTACAGTACTTCAGACACCGTATTCACTATTGCACTCTGTTTCAGGTTTGCAACCATTTTTCAGTGAAAATAATGGGGAAAAAATACTCTTCTGTTTAGAACAGGAATGGGTAAAACTGCACCACATTCTGGTTTCCCAGGGTTTGCTTCTGATAGTCTGCAAAGGGCTTCTGAATTCTCTAGACTTCTTCCATGTTTGCTGAATAGCAAACAATTAAAAAATCAAGTTATGTCCATTTGTTTTAATGTATTTTAAGGATGGAGTCTGCGACTGAGCACCCAATGCCCTTCCTTTATATTTGCAGCTGGAAGGCACCATATCCAGTGTTATTTGTTTTAATGACAAAACTGGTACAGACAACAGTAGTGTGTTAAAGACATGAAAAATTGAGAGTTAGCACTACAATGTTTTGGTGTTGGTTTTTTTATATCTATCAGTTTTATTTCAGTGATTCATCAGTATCCATGCCTTGTGCCTGTGTGCATAAAGTGTGTTTATGAGAATGAGATGAGTTTCCATCTGGGATGGCTGTCTTGACTTGATTTAGGAGAACAGATTTAATAAGTGGTTATCAAACATTTTTTTCAATTCTGCTTTTAATGTAGCACGGGCAGAGATTTAAGAGTCCTGTTGATAAACTAGATGTGAGGGACACAATGGCGTTTCTTTTTCAAAGTGCTTTTCAAATATCTTGTAAATATTGATAGATAAAATGAGGAGAATTTATGAAAACATAAAATAAATCCCCCCTTCCTATAAAACTTGATTAGATGTATTGATTGTATAATAAAAGCCTACAGTTTGGTTTTAATAAGCTACAAATGATGTGTCCAAAATGAGGAGCATCCTCTTTAAAGTTGCTGGAGAAGTTGCAGCATCCCCCCCTTTCTGAAGTCTTTGTAATCCTGTTCAAAGCCAATGGGATAAGTAAAATCCAAGTCAGACCTTTAACATACTTCGTTTTTCTAGTGATTAATGGTATTGGAAGAACTCTTACCAGTTACAGCTGGCTTTGAGTCATGCCCCAAGCAGAGCTCAAGGATAAATCCACACCGGCGATTAAAGAGAGGCATTATCTGGATTCTAAATACTTGCAACAAGTTGTCCACAAGAAATCCATGGGCTAGGATGTATTTGCAGAATTCATTAAAAAGCTAGCACTGACTTTCAAATGAGCTCAAGAAAAATCTTACGGTGTTCTCAGACAATTTGAAATGAGAAAAAGTTATATTTCCTGGATAACTTCTTCACAGTGATTATGCATTCATCTCAAGCGGCATTTTAGATACAGACACACTTGGGCTATAAGATAAAGCAGACATGCGCTTATACTCTGAGTACATCTGCAGCATCTCAGGAAAAAATTCCACCTTGGATCAGCCTGGGGTTCATTGAGACTGAATATCCAACACATGATTTTTCGTGAGACAGTGCAAGATACCAAGAAACAACAAAAAAAAAGTAGATGTAGAGACTGGGATAAGACCAGAATAGCAAGGAAGTCACCTGCAAGTGACAAGTTGTTTCTAGCCCTGCAACCTTGTCTGCTAAGTGTTCATTGGTTAGCATGCAATAACAACCACTCTGGACACACTTAATGAAAACACTAAACAAATTTTCACACCAGCAACACCACTGTAGAGCAATTGCTGGCAGGTACGTTTCCCTACACAAGCAGCGTTGAGTCAGAGGCGCTAATTAGCATTCTAGCAAGAACAAAACCAGGAAACAGTAAGCAAGACTTGGGGGGACAGATCGCATGAATGTTGTGAGGAGACTCAGTATCTGTTACAAGTCTCTGCAGTTGTTACGCTAACACTTCAAAAATGGGAGATGCTAAAGAGGGCGGAAATTTGGCCAAGATGAAAGAGCATGTTGGGAGAAGAGCTAGCAATAGAGAAGCAAGGAAATGGGAATTCCAGAAAGAATAAGGAAAAAAGAAAAAAAGACATTTGAATACTGAAGTCTAAAGCATTTATACCACTTAATGAAACAAAATAGAACAGCCTAAAGCCAGAATATCTTCTACTAAGTTTACCAACAACTAAATTCACCCTGGACTAATCAAGCTGGTCTGATCAATTAGTCTGTTGTCTAATGGTGAAGCCCTTTGAGAGGGATTATCCCACTCCCATTTAGTTGCTGGTACATTATCTGGTTAAACAGACCTTCTGTTCTTTCCTGCTTTGCCATGCATTGTATGATTTGGGGATTCTATGATCCTGGTGTATAAAATATTTAAGATATGCAAGACTTAAGTATCACTTGTAAGTGCTTTGCAATATTGATATCAATCATGTTAGATGCTAGAATATTCTGTCACTGGCTCAGAGAAAAAAAAGCTCACTATTAGAGCATGGGTACAATTTAATAAAGCTCACTGAAGGCTGGTGCACAGCCTGAAGGGACACAGGAACACGATACACAGCAAGAGCTATTACTTAACTACTTTTTTATTACTTTTTAATCACTTTTTTTGAATGGGATAAGCAATCAAAAATTTTATTTGCAGATGGCTCTAGCTGGATTTCTGGTAGTCCTACTCAGGAGTATAAGGAAGACTTTAATGGCAGAGAGAATTAATCATTGCTGCATCCTGACACTGACATTACACTGAATGGAAGAACTGACAAAATGTAAATCTTCTCTTCTTCAAAAATGTCATCCTTTGCATTTTGTTTCCCCTCAGACTTTCCTGGTATTAAAAAGCTGATTCTGCTTGAGAGGAAGCAAATGGCATGAAGACACCTCCATTCACGGGAGCTTGAAGGGTTGTCAGTGGTGGGAAGCGAAATAATCAGGAAGAGCCGAAAAACCACCATGTGGCAAAGTTCCTGCTGCAAAGCAATAAAAAGCCCCTGTAATAGAAGACTGGAACCTCAGAAAGAAGAGTGTCAGGTTGAGAAATGCTTTGACAAAGATAATGCACAAATAATAGCTAGAATGTTTGGGGAGAGGCAGCAGTGGAAAGGAAAAATAAAAACAATTTATACATAGCAGAGGCTTCAGTAAGTGCTCAAAGCATGAAGTAGACTAGACAAAGTTTCAAAACAGCTGCTGGAATGATAATACACAACCTAGCAAAATTGTGTTAAAATTAACCGACTTCAAATACCAGATCTGAATCCTCTTTACCTCGTTCCAACCTCCATTTCATGTCTGCGAGCTGCCTCTTCAGAGAGAAACACAAACCCAAAAGAGGAATGAAACTGCTCTCACTTTTGTACCATTTCCCCCCCAAGAGCAAGAAATTGAATTTTTTTTTATAACTTTAAATTTGGTTGCAATGCCTATGCGACAGGGCAGATACCACAGGCCTGAAAGCAGCTCTGAATAAGTAATTTAGGGTTTGATCCCCTACCCTGGTTAGGGCCAGGAGAAGATACCCATGAATAATATTTCTCACACCTTTCTGGTGTCACCAGCATTTGTCAACATCAGCCACGTACTTCAGAGGGAACAATAAGCTGCCTTGCACTAAAACGGACAGTGTTTGTACAGAGCATCAACTCAGGGTGGACTAACACACAGAGCCAGGCATGGGCCTGCTCAGCTGCCTGCTCCTGCCATTGCAAACGCATCCTCAAAGCTTGGAACAGGCTGGAATTACAGATTTTTACTAAGCTCAGTTATATATTGCAGTTACCAACCCGCTCCCAGCCCAATCCAGAGAGCCGGCATGGCAAAACATAACATTTTTTTACACAGCGCACATAGCAAATCATTCGCAACGCTCCCTGAGGACAAGCCATATGCTCCTCAGCACGTCATCCAGAGCTGCACGTAACCAATTCTTCCTCTGCACAGCCCGCAGCGACAGCTCGGATAGCCATGGAAATCGCCGTGTCGAGATCTGAAGGGGCTGTTTCAGGGTCCCATCAGTTCACGTCCCACGTCTCCAAAACCCCTAACCCAGCGATAACCTGGAGCATCCAGAAGCACTCACAGCAAAGGAGGTCTTACCTCCCCGCTTTGTGAAGCAAACCTGCACCGAGATCCTCTAGGAAAGTTCTCCTCAAAAGGGCAGGTTTGCCATCCAAAGATAAACCTTATTTTCCTTTTGCATCCCGAGTTCATTCACACTGAGAGTAAAAACTCCCACAGGCTTTGGAGACCTCTTACAACACGTTACACATGTGGAGAGGCTCTGAAGAACAATTTGCACCTGAACAAGACAGCTCAATTTGGCTTTAAATAGCTCCTTATTATCCAAGGCATGGAATTGCAGATTTCTGTTCAATTGCATGTTGTACCACACACTCCCCAGGAGTTAGGGAGCTGCTCTACACCTTTCTGCTGGAGAGAAAAATGGTTTTATTTATTTTGATTAATAAAGACTTGCTCAGATAATGGCATTTCTAGCATTTGCAAATTTGAAAACACTGTAAATCCCCAAAGCTTCCCTGCTCTAAGTCTTTTAAATCTCAGGCAGATTTGAAGTCACTTTAAATCTCACGGAAAGTGATTTGCCATAAATCCCAGCACAGCCAAGGTGCGTTGAACACATTTTGGCTGATAAGAATACCTCGTGAACGCACAGCTATCGTAACAGGTCCAGCACACCGATCCTGCTCACGGCTGCTATAGAATTCATAGGAAGGGCTGGCTCCAGCAAAACAGTGAGTGCTCCTAAAGCATTATAGAAAGAAAACCCATCATTTTCTGAAAGTATAATTTTTTTCTGCCCCACTAAACTTTTTAATGTTTTCAGCGGTGCCGATTTATTAGGATTGCTTTGGGAGACAGCACTCAAGCATCTTCTGCTGTAAAATCCTGATGACAGAGAATAACTTTTACATCACTCAAACCGACTACTGTGAAAGACTTTTTCATTAGGATGAAAGTGTTTAGGGATTTTCACTGTAATATGGAATGATAACCCCTCAGAGAGCACACTTGGGCTTGGTTAGGAGCTCACGAATGAGGAGGTACTCCTAGACGGACAAGTTACTCTTTCAGCAGCAGATATTTCTCTGTTTAAATTAAGTAAGCACTAGTGAAGAAATCCTGCCACCAGCAACTCACTGTATAAAGCTCACCAGGATATTTTTTTTCCTTGAACTGGGATCTGTAAGATCCAGCAAGGAAGCAACAAAAGGACAGAAAACTAATTAGCAGATCTCACATGCAAACAGTGTTTGCCATATCATGCCTTGGACTTTTAAGGCAAAAGCGCTAAGAGGTGGCAGCACCAAACTTCCACCGGAGCATAGAAACACAGCACGGGGACTGCACCGCAACCCCCATCCCTGTGCCCTGGCATCTGAAAGTAATTCTGTGATTGCTTTCTTGGAAAGCCTGTACATGCCAGGAAAACCTAGACAGGCACGTGGCATCGGCCGGGAGAACATCACCCTTCCCACCCCGTCCAACAGCCCAGCACACATAGGGCTTGTATAGCAGATTATTCTGTACATTCAGTGGTGAAGGAATAGCTATACTTTTTACACCAAGAAAAATTTTGCCCCACGCATATTTGGCTTTTACACAAAAAGAAGCCAAAATTGCTGGTTTTCCATTAAAACTACACACAGAAAAAGCCAGGACAATTTTCATATCCCATACTACTAAAAGGTATTTTTTGTATCTGTTACACATTTTGTTAATGCATAAATGACAACAGAAAATATTTTCTGTCTTCATCAAAGCCCTTCCAGTGGCATTAAGCAGCTCCTGTGACAAATAAAGGCTCCACCAGGAGCCAACACATCTGGAAGGCCACAGGTTTGCAGCTGGCTGGCACATATGCTGCACGCTTCAGCTTACCTGCATCAGGCTGCGCACCTCTCGCTCCAGAGTGCTCAAGAAACTCTGAAGTACCCAGGAAATTAATAAGCAGGTTATTATCTGGGGAAGGAAGCATTGCCTCTTGAATACCTTCATTTGTAAACAAGAGAGGGGCATGTGGAGTTGAAATCTGAGTGCTGTTTTCCGCACTGAATTCACATAATTTCAGATACTGGTGTCTGTGGGTTCACTTTAGATACTGGAGTTGTTGAGATTCCTGTAACTTCAATTATAACTTGTTTACTCAAAATAAAACAGAGATGTGGATATAACTCTAACCTGATAGATGGTTTGACCAAGCTGACAGTTTGTCACCAAAAATTGTTTTTATTGTAAGTTACTTTCTTGCTCAAGTGCTTTATTTTAGTTTTAAAATAGCTTTCCAGTGCCTGAGATCTTTTTAGTTTTACTTCTTGATTACTCTTTTTGGCTGCCAAGAGATGCTATAACTCTAAACATGTTGCAGATAAATTTAGTCTCCTTTGGGAACAGCAGCTCATATATGGGATTTTTTTTTTTTTTTTTTTTAGTTTTAGGCAAGGTTTTATGAACCTCTGAAAGAATATATTTAGACTTTTTTTTAAGTTATTTTCCTTAAAGTGACTGAGTCAATTACAACCAATTGAGTGGAAACATTTATATTAAACACGGATAACAACAGTGAGTAAGAAATGGGAAGATATATTTGGAAATAGCCAGAGAGACTGTGACATGGCTGTTTATAACTGTGATTACTGCTTTAATAGCTTGAGGTTCTTTCCCATTATTGTTATTCAACTGAAAGTTCAGTTGCGCTCAGTTTCAACCTATAAAGTCTAATTCAGGAATAAGAGTCATGATTCGGCGTAGCCAAGCCCAAGCCTCGGAGCATCATGAAGGTGTCCTGCCTGCAGCCGCTGGGCTGAACCTAAAGCAAAATTTCTGCTCCTTTTAAAGGGCATTGGAGCAAATTTCGAGGGAGAGGTCTGAAAGTCAATAGCACTCGGCAGCCCTGCCTGCGTGAAGTTGAGAGGAGTTAAGGCAGAGTACAAAAGCTATCTTCAAAAGCCACACGTAGAAGCTAATGGCATCAAGAGCAGAGTGCCTGCTAGCTGGGAGTCTCCTTTTTGCGTGAAGATTGAACAAAATCAATCAATTTTAATTATTCTTTATGTTGTCTCAAGTGCAGGAAGGTAGGCTAAACTTCCCCATTTTGGCGCTGGGATCACACGTTCAATAGGACTGCAAAGCACTGCTACACGTGAAGTTATTGGTCCAAATTATCTTTGATCATTAATATTCCAGATTAACAGTGAAAACACAAGCTAGGACGTACTGCCTGCCAAGAGGCAAACACAGGAGTTGGGCTGACCCCCCCATCGGGCATCAATGCAGCCACCTCACTTCCAGCTTGCGAGTAGCTCAGTGGCAGCCAGCATTGATGTCCCCAAATTGTGTTTCACACAATATCTCTACGGGTGTGCCTTGAGCCTGCAAAAATAAGCGTTCAAGCCAGGGAAGGACGGACCCTCTGGAGTCAGCGAGATAAAGCCCATGAGTAACAGAGCAGAAGCCACACGTACGCAGAAGCAAAACAGAAGACCAGCATCTAATGTCAATACCATCATCATCTTGAGTCAAACACACAAATCAAAAAGCCTGTTCCCTTCCAAAAAGCGATGTAGTCTTTCTGCCAAGGAGCAGTTACCCTTAATCTCAATATCAAAAATAGCACTAAAAAGGCCTGGAGAGAAAACCGCACTCGTACAGAAAGATCAGCGTGCTATATTATCACGATGCACAGCAGATTCTCCAAAAGAAAGTACATCACACTTTACCATTCATTGCAAGTCTGTTTGTCCAGTTTTCCAGAGCTTTATCAATACATTTTGGAAGCATAAATTCCAAGTCTGATACTTATCACCGGCTTAGAAGACAAGTTTGGGGGGGGGGGGGGGGGGGGGGGGGGGGGGGGGCGGTGTCGGGATTCCTGGTTAATACTCTCCTCAGTGACCTCCTACGAGTGCACAAGAGGAATTTTTTTAAAAGAGTTTGGGATACCTCAATATTGTGTCATTCTGCACAGTTGTTATACCACAGAACACGCACCACTCTCGTGGGCCACAGCTGGATCTGGAGTGTCCAACTCATTCATAAATACATTCATAAAAAGGTCTACTGCAACGGCTGTAAACAGCAAGGTGATTCCACAAATACACTTCTTCCAATTCACCTGCCACGGTTAAATAGTATTTCCAAACTATAGCCACTGGAGGAGTGTTTTTAAACAAATTCTTCATGAAACCGAAGTCGCAAAGTCTACCAAGCAAGTCTCTTTATCCTCAACACTTTCATCCAGATTCCTCTCACCTGGAGTCACCAGTAAGTAAACCTTACAGAAAAGCCTTCAATGCTGAATATACAACGCACTAGAGATGGCAAATACCATTTGATCTTCGTGAAACTCTGGTATTCCAGAGCTCTGAGCTTTCAAACACTATTTGTTGCACCTTGGTATCTTTATACAATAGCAGTGCAAGTAAAACTACAGCAAATAGAGCCTGTGACTACTTCTCACACACTAAATCCACATGAATAAATCTTATTAAGCTTAAAGGCAAGCGGTTACTGCACCCGTTTGATAGATTTATTATCCCCGAAACCTAGTGCACTGATGCGAAATGCAGGTATGAATTGAATAGTTACACCGTACAAACAGCCAGCTATTAGTTATATTATGGAAACAAGAAGAACGTTGATAAGGTGCTCCATCGGGATATTTAACAAGTGTCAAAGCCTAGATTGAAAGAGGCATTTGTCTACGAGAGTCAATGAAGACACACGTCCTCGTACCACAACTAAATTTCACTCATATAGCGCACAGGAAAGCAAAGGAGGGGAAAAAAAAAGAAGGGGGGAACCCCCCCTTCTATTATGTTAATCAGCTTTCTGTAGATGACACTACAGGACCCCAATGAAGCTACTATGGCTTCAAAGTTGACCCTGCCTCAGTTGGGTGGTGGACCAAAGACCTCCAGAGGTGTCTTCCAACCTAAATCGCTCAACAACCTTGCTTCCACAGCCAAGCCATGCGTCAGCCCCACCAGCCCGCTGCGAACTGCCAGTAGCCACAGGTCCTTGTCAAAGCATCTGATAAACTGGGGGTGGAGGTTTGGGGGGACATGCCAGGTACCTCTCACCTACACCAAAAGTCCTCACTTAAAAGCACAGATTGAGCTTTCTAGGAACACCAGAGAGCACTAAAATTGTCTGACCTTTGGGAGCCAGTGATTAAATACTGTAAAAGAACCACCTCGGGGATGAAGAAAACTCAGCTACCTTGTAGAGGTGGTCTTTCACTAAAAGTCACACTGTTATGCTACACACACACTTTAAAGCCTTGCTCAGTGCAAGCAACCCTCACATCTGGCTTCAGTCTATTCTACACGACTTAATTTCTTTCCTCAGTGCTGTTAGTAACGCTTTTGTCTTCTCTTATATGCCCACACTATTTATGTTCTGTCTCCTAATGAGAGATTTTGCTGGTGTTACTCATTTGGGTCTTCTGACAAGACAGGATTTGTTCTTTCCTACATATGAACTGTGTGAAAAATCAGCTTTAAACCATTTGACTTTAAAGGCTACTTCCATTAAGCTATACTGAATCAAAAAACCAAGATGTTCATCTCGTCTTACTCCCATCTGCTTCAGTACATTTCAGAGAACATTACCATATTAGAGATTTCTAGTGAAAAAAATAATTATTGCTATTCTAAAATAGCTTAGACTGTTGTGAGTGTTACTGACAGTGTTTAAGAAATCATTGCATTGCAGCCTAATGAGGAAAGAAGTCTGTGGTGTAAGAGGTACTTTAGAAAGAAATATCATTTTATGTTTGTCTGAAGCTTGGCAGCATAGTAGGAATTAAAACCCCAGCACAGAGCTCTTCAGGGGCCACAGTCCAGCCCAGATCCAAATTCAGCATTTCTACAGTGTTTGTTATGGGCTGTTATTCCTGCGGTCAGCATGCACTTGCCAGTTGTGAAACTGTACAAGATACAGAAAGAACAGATTTAGGAAATGTGATGAGTTCATATGTTAATCATCGTTTTGTCCAAGAGGATTTCCAAAGTCCAGCTTACAGCTGAAAAGAGAAAATAATGTGGCTACCCAATTTTGATGCTCTCTCACTATGACTTTTTTTTTTTTTTTAAAAAGCACACAGTTCTTCAAGTGGACAGACAAGTGGCATCCACAGCGTAGGAGCAGGAGGGGACACAGGCAGGGCAGCGGGCAGCCTGCCATCACAGCACAGGCAGGGCTGGCGCCCAGCTCTGGGGTTTGGGAAGCATCCACCAGTGCTGGGTGTCAGCCTGCATCACTGGGGGTTGGTGTCTTCAAATATAAGGTGTCTTTGGGTGCTCAGGAGCAGATGCTGCATGAGCTACAAGCAGACAGAAAAGCCAAAAAAAGAAAAAAAAAAGTTTTCCAAGCACACACGGGGGTTGGGGAAGGGAGGGCAGGAACAAGTGCTATTCTCTCCCTTGCCCCAGAGTCTCACAGCATAAAAACAGCTTATTGATTAACCTCACACCATCCAAAACGAGTCTGCCTCTGCCCAGCTACGCCAGGGGAAATACCTTGTGAAAATGAGATTTTTTAGTAAATGGGAAAGCTCCAAGGCAGAGCTTTTAAGGGAGGCTTATGTCATCCTTCACAGTGGAGGCAGTAGTTAAGGACACAAGACTATAGCAGATCCAAATCCTGGCTCATTCAAAAATTAGAACAGATCTTCCAAAATAAGAGCATGAAATTAAAGAGAGCTAATATAGCCATCAAGTTAATCACTCACAGTGCTTGCAAGCTCTTCCTGAACAGTGGAAAGCACAATCATTTCATAATGCATCTTCCTGAAAAGCCTTCACATTGTGTTGCAAACAAGATATTTACTGGTTCACCCATATTTTCTCAGCTGTCAGTCACCAGATCGGTCATGACTGCCATTCAGTTATTTTCCACTCTTCATTCACTAGCTTCTGCTAATACCTCTGGGCCCAGGCAGGTTGCTCGGAGAGGATCCACTCCCAGTCCAAGTGCTTGGCTGCTGTATTCACGTGCCCTCGCTACTCACAGCATCTATTTCTTCAGCTTGGTGAGAAAGTCAAGACTTCAAACCTTCTGGCACCCAAACTAGGAAATACTAGTGGGGTCCTTCAGTCCACAAAGCACAGAGAAGTTAAATTCTGATTTTCTCTTTGTTCGTTAGGCCAAGAATTAAGCAAGGGGAAAATATACTTTTTTTTTAATATAGAACTTTCCACAATCTCCAGTGTTTTGAGCATGCATGAGTTGTGAAATAGAGGCACCCAGTAACAGCTCCTCAGTGCCATACAACTATATTTGAAGATATGCAGAACACGGGCCTGACACGGTTTCATTTGCTTGGTAACCATAGCCCTGTTCTTCAAAAGAACTCCCACATTGCCCCTCTTCTCCCTGCTTTTCCATCCAAAACGAGCTCCAGTGCAAATGAGGCCCCTGGGAAGTATCAGTACCTGCAAAGAAACTGATAACATCGTTTCCTCGTTCTCCAGGCAGTAAAAGGGAAAACAGAAACATCTCTCACATTGAAAACCCACTGGATTTATTTATGCTTTCGGCTCCAGAAAGGCTAATGAACTTTTTTTTTTTTAAAAGACTGCTGGTACATAATTAGAGGTGATTTGTCATCCAAAAATCAATTGCAGGTGCAGATAACAGCATTTGGATGTCTAACTGATGAGTCTCACAAATCAAGTAGATGTCCAAGTGCTGTATGCTGCACTTAGAGCTTTTCTGCCTCCTAATTTTGCACATGTGGAGACACAAAAAGTGTGGAGTCTTAGGTTTTGTTTTGCTTTTAACACAGGCCTTATATGCAAAAAAACCCCCACCACCAGAGTCCCCCGTGGGGTCACACACTAATTAAGACTCTGGACTGCAATGGTTGGGGAATAATGCACGTATTACGTGCTGAGGTTTGCACTCCAACTCTCTGCATCCCAAGCTCCCACCATGGACACATATCCTCTGCAGTAAAACAATGTTTCATTCAAAATAAAACACAAAGCTAAGTTCAGGGATTTGATCAACATTCATGAGTCCTCAGCACCACCCCTCTTGAAGATGCCTGCATGCTTTTGCAGGCCATATGTAGGTCTTCAGCATAGCATGCCATGACGACTTATGTCACATAGTTTATTATATGGCTCCCAAATAGCAAGGCTAAAGAGGAAGAGGCTGGAAGAAACAGGCAGGTACAGAGGCATCGGGAAATCCCATTCTTCATGTCTATAACAGCCCTAAAATAGACATAGGGAGCCACCGACAAGCATGAACCACCCCACTCATGGACCCAAGCTTGGCCTTTCATGCAGCTTCTAGGGCATAAAGCCATAAACTGACCTTCCGTAAGTGGAATGGACACCCTGGTAACACCCCACCATCATGACAGACCCGAGCCCAGCGCTCTCCAGCCTAGCCAAAATATCAGCTAATGGCAAAGAGGACACAGTGAGCCCGAGGATAACGGACAAAGCAGCGCGCTATGCGGAGCCTCGCTGTTACAGGAAGCCTGTAGACAGGTTCATCATCAGAGCTGTCTGTACACTCCATCCGATTACACCGGAGACCAGAACCAACCATGCAGCCCCAACTCCAGCATAAAGCCCCTCTCTGCACCCACCCCACCAAGGTGGGAACCGAAGGTAGGTCCTACACAGTAGCAGCTGTCTTGATTTCAGGGGACTTTGTAGGCCTGAGCAGAATTTCCTCGAATTTGCTTGTCCATTTGTAGCACCACATTGCCATCTGCTGTCCCTCACCATCCCTGGCAGCCTTGCCAATAACCAGGTGAAATACAGCAGCACAGCTAGCGCAGTCTAAACAAAGCTGTTCAAAATGCAAATAGAGCCACGATCCATCACTTAATTAAAATGTTAAAATCCATTTTAAAAAACTATTTAAGAAATACAAGAGATGAGCTGGTGTGGTGGGTTGACCCTGGCTGGATGCCAAGTGCCCACCAAAGCCGCTCCATCGCTCCCCTCCTCAGCTGGACAGGGGAGAGAAAACATAATGGAAGGCTCATGGGTCGAGATAAGGACAGGGAGAGATCACTCAGCAATTGCCATCACAGGCAAAACAGACTCAACTTGGGGAAATTACCTTAATTTATTACCAGTCAAATCAGAGTAGGATAATGAGAAATGAAACCAAAGCTTAAACACACCTTCCCCCCACCCCTCCCTTCTTCCCAGGCTCAACTTCACTCCCAATTTTCTCTGCCTCCTCCCTGCCACCAGCGCAGGGGGACGGGGAATGGGGGTTTGGGTCAGTTCATCACACCTTGTCTCTGCCACTCCTTCCTCCTCAGGGGGAGGACTCCTCACACTCTGCCCCTGCTCCAGCATGGGGTCCCTCCCACGGGAGACAGTCCTCCATGAACTTCTCCAGTGGGAGTCCTTCCCATGGGCTGCAGTTCCTCAAACTGCTCCAGCGTGGGTCCCTTCCACAGGGTGCAGTCCTTCAGGAACAGACTCTGCTCCAGCGTGGGTCCCTTCCCCGGGGTCACAAGCCCTGCCAGCAAACCTGCTCCAGCCTGGGCTCCTCTCTCCACGGGGCCACAGCTCCTGCCAGGAGCCTGCTCCAGCGCGGGCTTCCCACGGGGTCACAGCCTCCTTGGGGCATCCCCCTGCTCCGGCGTGGGGTCCTCTCTCCACGGGCTGCGGGTGGAGATCTGCTCCCCCGTGGACCTCCATGGGCTGCCGGGGGACAGCCTGCCTCACCATGGTCTTCCCCACGGGCTGCAGGGGAATCTCTGCTCCGGCGCCTGGAGCACCTCCTCCCCCTCCTTCTTCCCTGACCTTGGGGTCTGCAGAGCTGTTGCTCTCACATCTTCTCACTCCTCTCTCTGCTGCAGGTTTTCTTTTCAGCAGTCTTTTTCCCCTTCTGAAATCTGTTACCCCAGAGGCGCTACCACCGTCGCTGATGGGCTCGGCCTTGGCCAGCGGCGGGTCCGTCTTGGAGCCGGCTGGCATTGGCTCCATCGGACATAGGGGAAGCTTCTGGCAGCTTCTCACAGAAGCCACCCCTGTAGCCCCCCCCGCTACCAAAACCTTGCCACGCAAACCCAATACAGCTTGCAAGGACACAGTTGGATGAAGTGTCACAAACAAAAAGCAGCGTACAATAGCAATGCAAGTATTAAATCTTGGCACATTAGGATGATAGTATGCACAGGTGTATCACTTTGAAAACAGCTTTTTATACTCCAGCAATTCAGTCATTCAAGACTAAATCATGCCTCTTCAGCTAATATCTTGTTTTTATCATCCAAACAGACAACAGTATTTTTTAACTGGTTCCTGAAGTGATACACCAAGCTATTTGCAGTAGATTTAACCTTCTGCTTAAATCCTGCGTGCAACCAGGCAAGCAGACCTCAGCTACCTCCTTTTGCAAACAACCTTCATGGCTTGCCCATGGTCCTGCCCATTTTTTTCCTAAAGAACTTGCAGAAAGGTCTCCATTAAATAGAGGTTTAAGCAGTGGCTTTGGGACAAAGCTAACCAGACTCAGGGGATGGAACCTGGGTCTTAATTATGGTGGGGAAATTGGAAGAATATTCTTTTTCAGAAAGTCACCTGGGTATGAAAGGTGAGAAAATAAATCTAGCAAAGGGGACTCCTTCCTCAGCAACCAGGAACACCACAAACACGGAAAGAACAAGGCATAAGGCTGTTCCTTACTAATTCTGACTAGCCTAACTCGTATGCCTACTATATATACAATAATCCTTTTTGCAGCTCACAGCACAAGCTCAGGAGGAAGCAAACAGATGGACAATGACTTATCATTGGAGAGACTTGGATCAACAACTTAGAAATTCAGATTTATACAGGAAAAGCAAGTTAGTCATCCAAACAAATAGATATGCCCTGGGGAAAAGAAAAATCTGGATAGCAATAGAACTAAAATAAAACCTTAAGAAAAATAAAGACTACAAGTATGCAGAAAACAAAAAGACATAAAGGGAATATAAATAGAAGAGAGCCAAGGCAACACAAAGCAGGCATATACAACTCTGCTAAATGCTCATTTCTTGTGTGACTGCATTTATAACAATGAAAGACAGACCGAGACCTTCAAAGCACTGAATATACTAGCTTTTGTAACACCCAGGTCCATATATTTGCGTTTTCTCAAACACTTTAATATTTCCTGGCCCCAGGTTTTGCGGGGGAAGACGGAGGCTGTCGAGCTCCCAGATGTGCCCAGCTGTGCACGCACAAATCCCTTCCAGTACAGCTGTGCCGTGAGCCACGAGGCTGCGAGCAGCCGGCAGAGCCTCCCCAGCACTGCGAGAGCCACATACCCACCGTGTCTGGCTGGCCCCACATACATTCTGACATCGCAGAGTGATTTTGGCACACCCTACAAGTTTTGGGTAGTCCAGGCACGGGGTCACCCAGGAGCGGACATGTGATGCACCCAGTGTTCGCCAGCAGCATCGGACTCCCTGCACAAGCACCGTGCAGTGCATATTCACCTTCTGTGCATCGCAGCTAGATGTGATAGGATATTCAGGCTATGTTAAGGTTCAGAATTTAAGATTAAAATTATTAGAGGGGGCAAGGTCACAGGGCAGGATCTCTTAGGCAATAAATAGCTTTTCTGAAGTCATTTCTCTTCGAGATATTCTAGAGGAAGCAACCTTGCCAAGGCAGAAGATGGTCTGGATGATCTAATCATCTCTCATGTCAGGGCTGTGTCATTACCTTCAGTTTGCATTACAGATTACGTGTAATACTCAGTGTCTAGAAATAGCATATGCACAGCAGGTTATTCTCCTGGTCCCTGTTGCTTTCCACCTGTCCAGAAATTGTTTGCCAGATCCACAGATGCAAATTCCGGTAAGTCAGAGGCTATCATCTTGTTCAGCAAGAGGACACAGGGATAAAGAGCCGAGATATTGTTGGTATTTACCCTTCACAGAAGGCAGGAGAGAAAAAAAGAAAAAAACAGAGCCACAGGAGTATTAAGTATTCTCTCCAAGAGCAGGTCAGACACCTGGATTACACTTGGCAGTGGAAGACAGTTACAGTAGTCCCTGCCCTGTTTCCATCTCCTTGGAAAATTAACAAGGATGAGCTACTTATTACTGGGGCCGCTATTCCCCACTTCTCCATACAACGATAGCATCAGAACGGCAAGCAGGCTTTGCCTGGGAAACAAACCCAAGGAGAAGCCCAAACCAAAATCCACTTGGGCATCATTTGATTAGAGCAGGAGAGGTCCGAAGGCTTTATCTTCAGATATTTCCAGATGGAAGTTGAGATTATCAAAACAATAAATTGGCTTTAATAATAAAGTCATCAATATTCAGTGCCTCAAAGAAAGTGTTAGTCAAAATGTATACTTTCTTAAAAATACAGCCCATAGCCCATTTTGACCAGACTGGACTTCAGCCTTTCTCCATCAATAAGAATTCTTGCAGTTTTCTCGTAAATCCTGTAGAGCTGGCTACCTAAGGACTTTAGGCACTTGAACAACAAAAAACCCCATGCTTGTGTCCTGAACACAGGCAGAAAAATCCTGACTTTCCAGCCTGCCTACACCAGTCCTTTATTTCCTCCTGATGCCACGGAGCTGCGCTGGAGCAGGGATTGCAGGAGCAGAGATATCACAAAACAGCCAAAGAATAAGAGCGCCAAAACATTAGAAATATTTCAGTTCTGAAATTGCTCCCAGCCCAAGCATCATGACTCGATACCAAATATTTTTGGGTTCAAGAACATGTATCGTTACAGTTATTTAACTCAAAGAAATCAATTTTAAATATGCAAATAGTTTGAGCAGAAACATTTGAAATCTTCTCATCACCAAGAGTCTACAAAAAACTACCTATTTCGTATACTTAGTGAGAGGCTCTACCACTCGGTGACATCCCTTAACTCACCGAAAGCTGTCAAAGAACAGAGCAGTCTAGAGGTACAGTCTGCGTATCATCGATGCGAGACATACCTGTCCACCTTTCAGTTATATCTAGCACTGCAGAGAGGTAGGAACCTCCAGTTACAGCTGTGTCAGCCGTGGCAAAACTGTTGGGGAATTAGTAGTTACTCACTCTTTCCCTCTAGTCATCATCACAAGCAGAAGTTGAGTAACATATGCATCAACTGCCTTCTCCCCATTTATTATCCAGGAGAAGCAGAACTAATTAAATATCAGCCTCAAACAGCCAATTCTTTCAGCATGAGGGAGATTGTGAAAAATCACTTTCTCCCATTAACTTCCCATGCAGTACCAGAAGAGCTAAGTGAGAAACCCACCAGCCTGAAGACATTTTCTCCTCCAATTTACATTTTAATGGGAGAGCAGAGGACTTATTGCTAAGTGCCAGGAGCTGATAGAGCTGTGCACATTCTGAGGGTCAAATAAACGCACTGACCCATCTTTTTCACATTTTATGGGACAGTGGGGAAAACTGCTGAAAGAGCTCATTTGCAGCTATGTTAATTACACTTTCTATGGGAAAGCAGAGGAACACGCCACAGAGAGCGACTTGCAGCTGCATTTGTGGGACAGTTTAATCTACTGTTTAGAGCAGGTAATTGTACGCTGGAAGGATCCTAAGTTCTCATGACAGCCGGACCACTGGGCTCTGTGGTGGTCATGGTCAGACCTTGACCTTTCTAGGCCGTTCAGACCACTTACAAAAGCTATAAGTGCAGTAGAGCTTTCCTGGGCTAAAAAATGCATTTGAATTGAGCTCTGTCGTGTAATTAGGTCCTTTCAAGTAACTGTAACGAACTATGGAGGAGTTAATAAAAAGTTCTCATCTGTGGCATTCATTCTCTCTGATCTAGCCCCGACACTGATTGCAGCTATTGGATAGGTGTTTCTCCTCCTCTTATCACAGCGGGGAAACAGGCAGAGCTAGAGGGAGCCTCGTGCCGCCGTCCTGCTCGTCAGCTTTCAAAAGCAGAGCAGCTATGCAATTTGAGAAACGTCAGCTTTCATCACATACATCAGAGCCCTTCAATCCACGTCTTGTGGCAGAGGAGAGAAGCTGAAGATGACATTGGTACATGCGAACTAGGTAGGAAAATGAGCTACGGAACAGACAACAGAATTACTCAATTTAAAGGTAACGCTTCAGCAGAGCGGAAAAAGAGTTGGTCAAGGGAGAGTCAGGTTTGTCCTCTCTTCTGTGCAGCGTGTGCAGCTCTACCAGAGCTCACCAGCTAACCCGGCCCTGCAGAGGCCTTCCAAAACCTCTAGGAACAAATCCCTAAGAGATGCTCTGTGCATACTCTCATGTCTATGGTGATTAATCAAGGTATCTCCTGAGCAAGGCAGTAACTGGGACACGAGGTTTCTCAACAGCTTCCTTACACCACTCACTTAAGTTCAGTCCGGGTCCCTATTCAAGCAGACAATCACCCTGAATGTCCGTGTACTCTAAATACAGAACACTATTGCACTGGAAGCAGAAGAATCCCTGGTTATTTTATTACTTTCTTTTCCCTTCTAAAGATCCCCAAAGTAACCACCACCTTGGCTGTTATTACTGATCCCTGAAGAAACACTTGGAGTAGTCACTGTTAGCTAAGTTTTAGTGATGTTGATTTTCAAGAGCTGTGATTTACACGCCACAGAGACACCAAAAGCTTTAAAGGTGATTTGTCAGGTTTAACAAGAGGTTTTTATCTGGTTTTGAGACCAAAAAGCTTACTAAGGATCTGGAAACTTGTAAAGTTTATTTCTTTGTTTCTTCCCGTTCTCAAGATCTCCTGCAGTTTCAGCCATACTTTCCAGGGCTCCAAGCTGCTTCACTCGCTAAAGAGAAAATATTCTGAACAGGCTGATAACAGTTTTATCCAGCAAGAGATGTTCTGTAGGGTCATAACTGCTTTGAATCTAAATTATTACAGTTTGTGTTTATAAAGCTATCTTCCATAACCCCAATCTGACACCTTTAAAGCCAATTTACTGGCCTGTGTTATGCAGCTGAATACCAAAAGAAAAAGGGCAAGAGTCAAAGTGAAAAAATAACAATTTAGCTCACATAAAGTGATTGTATTATCCTGACATTTTATCAACTCTTTAAAATGAAACCACCACCGAGACAGATATCTTTATTGACTAGGTTGGTGCCCTTTCAATACCAAACTGATGAACAATCGTATTAAGCTAGCCACATATTTATGAATACCCTATAGCTTAATAAATTGTTATGGAGCAATGAGAGTTTACACAGATAACTAGAAATGTCAGAATAATATTACACAGGCACCATAAAATAGAGTATTACTCATTTGAATCACAATCCAACTAAAATAAAACCCAGTGCTTGTTTTATGACTTCGCTCTCATAGCAAACTTCAGCTTTCCAGCCCTTTCTCACTACTTGGTGACTCAGCACAGCAAGATACTCCACAGATGTAATTCTTACTTACCGATAATTGCTTTTTCATTAGAGAGCAACAGGCTTAAGTTTAAGGTATAGAAAGAAAAACATGCAGAGATAGAGGTGGGCAAGAGGCAACTACAGAGACAGTTTAACAATAAGGCGAGAATAGATGTTTCCTCTGCTAGGGAGAAAAGGTGCACCAGCGATTTCCCCACTGCCTTGTGGCTCCTTCTAAGAGAGAAGCAATTAAGCATTATGCTGTCCAGAAGAGACACATTTACATTGATCTCTTACCAGAAGAGCATCAGAGAAAGAAAACGCAGCTCTGTCTGGTTATCTCCTCTCCCAGACATTTACCTGGCTTCCTAAGAGAGACAGAGCCAGGATAAAACAGACCATACACACCAGCCCCTTTGCAAAGAAAAACAAAAAAATAAAAAAAAACTCATTTCAGATGATCAATCTCCCATCAAACACTTAAACTGAAAGCTCCTTGGAGCAGGAGTGGGCATCTTAAACATTTATATTATCTTGGAGGGGATGCCAAAAAAATTAATCATCTGTTTCACAGAGTGTCCACCAGAAACACAGGAAGGGAAACCGAAAATAAGTTTTCAAGCTACACCCTACCCCTTCTGTGCCTGGCTACTCTACTGCAATCTTGAGTAACGAGCACTGATCTTTAGGGGGAAAAAAACACCCTCCAATTTTCATCCAAATGAACTCAGGCTTTTCATCAGCACTAGTGGGGGAAGAAAAAGTTGGTTCCCCCTAGAAGCAGCAGCAGCAGCTGAGGGCTTGCTGGGCTGCTCTCACACACAGCGTGTGAGGAAACAGGCCCAAAACCCCGCATTAAATGATGCAGAGCAAGAATTGGAGCTCTTCTCTGAAACTGTGCCTTGACAAATAAAATATTTCACCGAGAAACACATCTCTGGAAGCTCATCTGTTATCAGAACATGGCACTTGTGTTCAAAAACCTTCTCCAGAAAAACCTACCTAGAAAAAGAGACAGGGAGAAGTAGGGAAACAGAATTACAACAGATTACCAAAACATTTTGGTCAGACTGTAACACCGAGTTAGATGTACTCAGCTGTTACATACACAACTCCAGCTAGGGAGGACATAGGAAATGGCCAGGGACCAGCAAGGAGCCAAGAGTAAACACATTTTGCAGCCCCTGCTATAAATGAAGGTGTGTACACCGGTTATGCAAAACCTAACCCGTAATCTCTTCAGATGATACTACACTCTTCCCTGTAAATACTCCTAAACCAGCTTTGTTCCTATAGATTACTTCTAGCAACACCAAGGGCGTTGAAACAACTAACCTGCCACAATTGCCCTGGAGGTGCAACGGGGATTTGCTGCTCAGCTCTGAATTTGCATTTGCTGAGCAGAGCTCACCAGAGCACTCCTTAATGTTGTTCATCCCCCCAACTTTCTTCTAAGAAACTTCCCTGCGTTGCTTTACTGGGACAAAACTGCAATTTAAAGGCATTTGTTTTTTTTTCTAAACAGCCCAGTTAGCCATGCTCCCTTAAACACGACATGCTGTGGCTTGTAACTGAATTCATGAGCATTGACCCGTTGACTTCAAGCAGAACCAAACCATAGATTCCCCAAAAGCTCACTGCTCCTGTTAATCTGCTCTCTTCTAAAACACATAGGTCCAGACTCCACAGGGATATAAATTTAAGTAACCTCATTGAATCCAACCAAACGTATCGGGGGGAACCCAGACCACCACCTTGTTTACATCCAGAAAATACAAAGCAATTAGGACAGAGCCGGCATATTTAAAAAAATACTACAGATATTTTTAAAATAAGGCATTCCAACCTCTTTTCCCATTCCCTTCCTCTCCCACTACCTCTGCAGCTTTAGATCAGCCTTGCTATCTTTTCTCCTGTTTACATGAGAAGTATATTTAATATTATTGACTGCATTGTTCACTTTCAATGGAACTGAGTAGGCGATGCTGACAGCCAGTACGTGCAACCCAGTACATAGAACAGCCCCAGCACCCAGAGACACCCACCAGCACGCTACCCTAGCACACAACATAAATTTGGGTGCTGGTGTCCACAGCATCATGGACATGCAGGGAGGTGGTGGGGAGGAACAGGGACACGACAACACCACTCCCAAAGCAGGATTTGCACAGCGATCTCTGCCAGCCACAACCACCAACGCTCGTGACAACACAGCAATGGGGTTTCCAGAGGTCGGATGTGTCTACAGGAGTGTCAGTCATCATTTAGATAGCCTGAAAATAAGTACTAAAAGCGATGCCTTCCTCCCATGCATGATCCCATTGGAAATACACAGACACATCAAAACATCCATCTGCATTGGCATGTGCAAGCATAAAGCTGCATACAGGTGCACACCCAGATGCAAGCATTTAAAGCCTAAGTGAACCAACACCTTTTTTTTTTTTTTAAATACTCCTAGACATAGTCCCATAATCAATTTCAAATCTGTTCACCATAAAAAGGATTTATAGCAAAACATTTAACTGCTCTGGAACCAGCTGCATTGGGCTTTTTGACCAAATACCAGAAAACTTATTGAAATAATTTATTAGTTTAATCTCTCAAACAGCGTGCATGTTTTTTGCTTGATTTGATGGCCCTAATATCACAATCTGATACCAGGCCTTTAGCTTGGTACCTCACTCGCTCACCCCCCAGTGTCTCAAGCACAAATACCCATTTCATGAAACAAATTCAGAGATATCCCAGTTCTAGCATGACTTACTCTTTTTTTTTTTTTTTTAATTTGAGTCAAAGCCTGGAGAGTCTCAAACTTAAAACAGATTGGTTTGGAGGTTGCAAAACAAAGTTTAAACTGAGAAAGATTAGCTAAGACAAAGCCAGTGCATTTTCCATCCATCCTCAATTTTATCTTATTGAAATAAAAAATTTCCTATAAAAGGAACAAAGTATGAAAGTTCTGGCTGCAGCAAGTGGAACTTCACCCAGAAAGCTTTTTCATCAAGACAGAAAATCCCTGCTTGAAAAAGGATTTATTTACAAAAAAGTAAGAGCAATTCAAAGAAGTCATTAAAATACACAGAGCAATTCAAATTCACCCCAAAATTGACTTTGCAACTTTTAAGCTATGCATCTAACTTTAGGCACCTCTATAGAAGACTATAGCTGTTGTTAAACCAGACCTTGTAACGCCATGCAAGAGCGAACCCTTTTCATTTTGGAGTTAAATCATTGCATGGTGCAGCACTCTGCCATTCTGAAACAGTTTCAAGGAATATTTCTGAAACTCCAGCCTCAGAGGTACAGCTCCGCAGACAGGGCACATAAAACTGTGACAGAGCTCTTACTGTGAATAAATAATGGTAGCTATATCTAGAAAACAATACCAGCCTACACACCGCTTGATAAATATCCCCTATTAAGAAGCTCCAGCATTTTACAAGCATACCAGATAACTAGCAGTGATCACACTGTAATCCATTTTAATTCACATTGAAAAGTGTTTTTTTCTCCTTTCAAGAGAGAAAGACTTTCCACAGCCCAGTAGTTGTAAGCAAAGTTACAAGCGTCTGAAAAAGCAAGGCATATTTCAGCTGAAATACCTGAATTTGGATTATCATATAGTGTTTTTAAACCTATTATGAATTCCTATCTTGAAGTCAGCATGCCTTCACTGAAACACATCCATTTTCATCCAAACCAGTCCGGAACAACAAGCATTTGCTTATCTGGCTGCTGCCTGGGACGCAGCATATCGATCCAGGAGGGAAGGAGGAAAACCTCACCGAGGATAGCTGCCTTCCTCCAGCCAAGGCCACCAAGACATGGTCTCTGCTCCCAAAGAGGCACAGCACTCCCAGCTCCTGGGACGTTATCCCTTTTATTAGCCACCACGGCAGCCCTCGGGCTTTGCAGGTGGCTTTCATTCTGGGGCAAACTCAGCTCAGCTGCTGAGCAAGATGAGATGCCTGAAAGCAAGCGGTGGCTCCAAGGAGCACGGGGTATCTCAAAAGCCACAAAACAAGAGCAAGAAGCACGGGGAGACCCAAGCTACTCTGCGTAGGACAGTGCCTCCGATGTTCCTCTGGGCAAAAACCACAGCCCGGCCAACAAAATTATGAAAATAAGTGCTAATATTGTGGCATCTGTGTAACATCTGAGACAGGGATGAAAAGGCATGAAAAATACCAGGAGAGAGGTGTTTTTCTCTGGAAATCAGAACAGCTTTGTAATCTCGTTAGAGCTGATTGCGGGAGGATTTGTGCCAGGCGAGAGTGAGCTGCCCTGACACCACTTCAGGTACTTTATTCACTTTGAGATGAAAGCAATGGTATAAAGCAAAGCTGTATCAGATAGGGGCTTTATCAAAGTATCAAGAATGATTTTCCTTCCCACCAGCATACTCTGTTTTCTGAGGTTAGGAAGAGCGCTTGCAGCAAGGCATCGTGACTGCTCAGGATCCATCCATCCGATATCCCTCGCTCTCCCCTGGTTGTATACAGAGGACTTAGTTGCCTAACTCAGGGCTCCAGGATGTTTTTGCTAGCGAGGCATCCAAATCCTTCTGTAGATTTAGCCCTCAACATCCTAATTAAAGAAGCAGCTGCTTTTTATGGCCTTATGTCAGCTTGGAATAATTTTTCTTAGTTATTGAAAACAGCTGCTCTTCTGATTAGTACACTGAGCATTTATTTTCTCTTATACCAGTGTCAAACTGCTTCATTGCAGCACAGACAGGAGACAGTTTTACAAAATAAATCTGTGCTAAGTAGAAGCAGAAGCGAAATGGAACAAATATTTTGGCATTTTTTAGCAGTGCTACATAATGAGACAAAGCACATCCTCAATCAATTCATTCACTGGTGTTCTGACACGGCATGAAAAATGAGGAAAGCCATATAAAAATGAGGGCTTTCTTAATACTTCAAAACTTCCCACAGAACAGTTTGCTTCAGTTAAAAGTCGTCGGAGCAGAACGCTTCACCGAAGTACCCCACGGCAGTGAGACTGCAAATGCCTTTGCAAAAAAAAAACCAAAAAAAAAGACCTTTTAAAATGGAAAATGGCTTGGATTAAAGTTTTCTAGCCAAATGGTCTCGGGGAGGCTACCTGGGAGCAGGCAGGAGAGGGTAAAGCCCGGGCTGCAGCAGGTCGAAGCAGAGCTGGCAAGCAGCAGGTCGCACCCAGCCGGGCAGCAGCTCTGCCCCTCTCCTTCATTTCAGCCCTCCTGCAGATCTGCTGTGTTTAAAGCTCCAAAACCCTTTGAGCAGGGAGGTTTCACATGGCCTTTAAAAGACAGAAAAAGCCTACCGAGGCACCAGCCCCGTGAGCCTCTGCTGGTAAAAGGAGGAGGTGTGTACATTTGTTTGTGTTGAAAATTTCAACTAATTGGGGGCAATTTTTGAGCCCAGCTGTGGACTGATCTGATTAAAGGTACTTGGTTAACAAACAACACATGGTTTGGCCAAGATACCAAAGTCGAAACAATAATAATGTAGAGAAACAATATTTTCCAGGTGTTATTGTTAATTCTAGTTGATATTAGATAAAGATAACTCCCTCTCTACAAAGATCCATATTTATCCAAACCACCCCTCACTGTGCTTAGCACGCTTGACTTTGCAAGATACTTGTTTAATGTATTTTAATTAAATTTGAAAAAAAGAAAAACCAACCTGCTTTCAAAATAAACATCAACGCTTTATATTAAACTGAACGTACCACTGGCACAGCTATAGACCCTAAGAAACTTATGAATATGAAGGAGCTGTGTGTTATTTCAGTAACTTGTATGCATGCTTCTTGCCTTCTCAGTCAGGGTTTCTAGCAGAAATCCCTTCCACTAGTATTGGTTAATGATAAAATACGTCCTTAGCTCAGGAGCCAGCACAACCTACCATCGCCGCCCTCCCATATCCGTTATGGGGGTTTAGAAATCAGTGGGATCGTGTCATGTGCATCCCACGTCCTTCCCCAGGACCTGTGAGTCTGGACCGTTGCAGAGCCTGAATTGTCTCCAGCTGCTCCTATTAACCTGCTCTCAGAGCACCTTTGCAGGATTTAAGCAGCTCAAAGTCTCCTAATCCGGCTGCCCCCTCCATGGGTATATTTTACAAAGAGATTTTTGGAAGGAAGCAGGCGCTCTCCTAGCTTGTATGGTGTTGCCAGCTCCTCTTTTCTCTAGAGGACCAGGTAAGTAATTTATGGAGAGGATTAGATCTGAGCAGATTCTTGAGAGACCCTGAATTTTTGCATTGTTTTCTCAAGAGCTTTTGTAGAGATTATTTATACAAAAAGTGTAAGAAACTTCAGTAGGAGAAGAGAAAATTGCTAGTCAGATGTCCATATACCACCCTCTGTTACAGGGGCCGTACAGGAAGCAGCATGAAGGCACAACAAAAGAATTGAGGGTGTTGTGACAGTAGGAATCCAAAATTATTATTACAGCTTCTTGGTTTTCCTCAATATTTAACAGCTGCTAGAGAATTCATAAACTGAAATCTGCATCTTTTATACACTTAGTACTCTGGATTTGAACCACATAGGAACTAACTCAGATTAAGCACTAAATTAAGTACCAACTTTTTGACAAAGCCAGTACATCTTACACTTGAATTGCTGATATTGGAAGGCTGCAAAGCTGATGAGTTGAAGGACCCTTTACATTTACTGGATAGATAGGATCAGCCTTTTAAAATTGCCTTGTTTTTATCTTAAAATTTAACAGTGTTTCTCTGCTGTTAATTTTCTCACTGGATTAAAAAGTCTCAGGAATTCTTCATCTTGGTGCCATGTAAAAAGAAGACATTAGGGACAGGGACATGATTTATGATGGTATTTAAATATGGTATGGAAAGCACCGTGGCAATTTAAGCAAGGAAACCCAGTCCAATGGGAATAGTAGCCTAATTCACCTTGTCCGCATTGGGGTCAGACCCAGCATTCATCAAATCACTGGGGAAATGTCCCAGGCTTGCGACTGCCGGAGAAGACAAGTAAATCCCAGTGTCACTGAAGGCTAACTATGGGACCTGAGTTTTATTTCTACAAAAAAAAGAGTGATTGGAACAATTTTGTGTGCCATAGTTAATATGCCAAAGGTGGCGTAAAGTTACTACGACGAGAGAAGGTGCATTAATAAGGAAATATATCCAATCTGACATCCAGAGATTATTTAATGTCATACTTTTATTTCACAAGATTCAGTTCCATTTTGGTAAACGGCTTTTTAAAAACGTGCCCACACGTCCACTGGGCCGTCACAACGCCTTAGGACTCCTGCGAGTGCCAAAGCCTGCTGCTGGCTGCCGCCGCGCTCCTCCTCCTCCTCCTCCTCCTCCCCGCAGCCAAGGGCTGACCCAGCAGCATCAGCTGAATCGTCAGCAGCTCAGAAACAGGGGGTTTCTGAGTAGCCTAATAAGGTGGATTATGCATCTCAGATACTTTGGAACGTTTCAGATATATTTTTGCCTAAGGACAATAGGTTTTTTACACTGATCAAATAGCTCTAATACTCTTTTAGACAAACCTTTACATAATTCATGACCAAGTCTAAAGTACTAGATAATACTGATTCAATGATAAAACAACTTTAAATCTTTTCATGTGATTTCAAGAAACCTACTGCTCAGGTTCACGTCTGATTAAGCTCTGTAAATCAAACTCTGCAATCTTTACCAAAACCAGTGGTTATCAATGCTGATTTCCAGAGGAGTTTTGACCATGCAAGGATTGCAGGAGCTGGCCTGATTAAAATTGCAGTCGGACAATGAGTTTCATTACATAATTTGAATAGGCTAATTACAAACCTGAAGACTGTGATGTGAAATCCCCTCCCCATGCCGATCCTGCTAGCATTTGAACAATGGTTTCTCTTCGCCATCACCCACCTGCACAAAGGATGGGCCGCTTCTTGGGACTGCTAGTTAAAACTAATCTATATATTGCAAATATAAATATTTTTGTTAAAAGATCATGAAACCTAGCAACTAAACCAACAGGCTAAACCGATGCTCATTTCTCCTCTCACAGGCAGAGGGAAAGGCATGTTTCTCAGTATCATCTTTGCCCTTCAAATCTACAGCAGGATCTCAAAAACATCTGGATACAGAAGAAACCCAGTAAAGACGCTGTCGTCCTCAGCACTGACATAGACCCCGTTCCAGTCCCGCGCAACCTCCAGCCACACCTGGTCGCCCGCACTCAGCTTCAGGACGGTCAGGAAGGATGCCTGGTCGATCTCCTGGCCGTAGATCGTCTCACGGGCTTTGGCCACCTTCCTGCTGCGGGCGACAAGGCTGACACGGGCTGGTCGCCCTCTCACCGTCAGGTGGTAGGCGAAGACGTATGCCCCGGGCACGCTGCAGTTGAATTTCCCAGTGGAAGGGTTGTAATCTTCTTGGTCATTGTACAAGATCTTGTCAAATCTAATGGGGACGTTGGGCGGAGGGAAGGGTTTGGACAAGCCGGCACTGAACGCTGATCGGAGGAGCTTTGCGGTGTCCCCTCGGGCGCCCTTCGCCCCACGGGAGCCTTTCTTTCCCGGGGCCCCTCGGCCTCCCTTGCTCCCGGTGACCCCTTTGGGCCCAGAAGGTCCCATCACACCGGCAGGTCCCAGGTCCCCTTTTTCACCCTTACTTCCTTGCTCGCCCTTTTCTCCCTGTTTTCCATCCACCCCCTGAACACCCTCAACCCCCATCTCTCCTTTGCTCCCTTTTTCTCCCTTTGTCCCCCCTTCCCCTCTTTCTCCCTTCGCACCTCTTCCCCCTGGCTCCCCGCAGTACCCCTTCTCCCCCGTGTCTCCCTTTTCCCCTTTGTCACCCTGTTCTCCGTCCACTCCCGAGTCTCCAGCATCCCCCCTATCTCCCTTGTCTCCTTTGGTCCCGTTCTCACAAGTGTCCCCTTTGGACCCCTTTTGTCCCTTCAGTCCAGGGAAGCCATAGTTGCCCTTATTGCCTTTTACTCCAGCTTCACCTAGGAAAAGGGGAAAGTGGGGGAAAAAAAAGATTAAAAACATTCATATTGGATGGCTTTGGAGATGGAGGGGTATCACCACCAGCAAAGGGAAAGGTCAGCGGAGTATTCCTGGGTTTCCCAGCCTGTGTTACGTACCTTGCAGCCCAGGTTTGCCTGGATAACCGGGGTTTCCACTTACTCCTCGCTCGCCTTGCTCCCCTTTGCCTCCTAGGACATTTCACCATTAATATACTGTTGGTGGTGGTGTCTGCAGCACAGCAATCATTACACAGAAGATGACTGGTACCATTTCGCATGTGTCCCTCACTTCATTAATAAAACAGACATGAGCAATGTGTGTTTTCAAGAAATGCCTTCAGAAACCTCGGCTGAATCTCACAGCACCAAGCGCCATCACACAGACAACTGCATCTCACTCAAATGTTGGATTTCTGACTCTGACCAGCGCCTCGTTGGGAGGCAGTTGCTGCTGTTGTCCTGGTTTTGGCTGGGATAGAGTTAATTTTCTTCCTAGTAGCTGGTACGGTGCTGTGTTTTGGATTTAGTGTGAGAATAATGTTGATAACATGCTGATGTTTTAGTTGTTGCTAAGTAGCGCTTATCCTAAGCCAAGGACTTTTCAGTTTCCCATGCTCTGCCAGCAAGCAGGCGTGCAAGGAGCTGGGAGGGAGCAGAGCCGGGGCAGCTGACCCGAACTAGCCAAAGGGGTATTCCATACCATGGAACGTCATGCCCAGTATATAAACTGGGGGGAGTTGGCTGGGAGGGGCTGATCACTGCTCGGAGACTGGCTGGGCATCAGTCAGCGAGTGGTGAGCAATTGCGTTGTGCATCACTTGTTTTTCTTGGCTTTTATTTCTCTCATTATCTTCCTTTTCATTACTACTACTATTATTATTGTTATTATTATTATATTTTATTTCAATTATTAAACTGTTCTTACGTCAAGCCATGTGTTTTACTGTTTTTTTCCAATTCTCCTCCCCATCCCACCGGGGCGGGGGGGAGGAGCAAGCGAGCGGCTGCGTGGTGCTTAGTTCCTGACTGGGGTTAAACCACGACAGCTGTTTAATGGCAAGATGGAGAAGATGACAGCTCTGCATTTCTCACTCCAGGATTGCCAAAAGTCTTGTTTAAGAAGTGAATCAAAGCCTAAGAGACTGCCCTGACTGAACTGTGCAGCACGCTGCTGCTGGTACCCCCGTTATCAGCTTTGCTGTGTGTTTCTCCGCGACCAAAGGCAGCCGCAGGATCCTACCAGTGGTGTGTGGCAGCAGGACAGAGCTGCTCCGAGCCTGAAATGAAGGGCAGGGTTTCCTTTTGGTTACTACTAATGGATAATAATTGCTCTCCATCTTAGCTGAAATCATTTTGCCTGAGATACTTAAATGGAAATGCAGCTTCTATACCTGCGCGTAGCTTCCATGGTGGGTTTTTGCTACTTATTTCCCTAATCCAAAGCAAATTTAACTCAGTTTTTAAATTCCCGTTCAGAACAAGGAGTTTCAAGTGAGATCTTTATGAGCAGCTGTTCCTGTACCGCCTGTGCATACGCTACCACCATCTGAGTTATTGTCCCTGCACTAATGCCAGCTAAATCTCGCAAGGTGTCAATCCATATCAGTATACCCTGTTTCCTTTGGGAAACATTTCTTCCTATAATTTTGTGGTATTTGATGAGGACAACAGCATCTGTTTTCAAAATGAGCAGTTAGTCTGCTTTACCTCTTTCTCCTTTAGAACCTTTTGGACCTTGAGGACCTGGGGTTCCCGGTAGACCTTGCAGACCAGCATCTCCCTTCTCCCCCTTGGGACCTGTAACGTAATCACATCAACAAAATTATCTTAGCAACTCAAAGGTTTAACTTTATACAGAAAATTTGCAATAACAGCTAAGCAACATGGCATTGAGGAACGCATGTAAGGCAAACTCTGTTTCCATCACCCTGGGAAGAGCTGGCTATTTTATTTGACATCACACAACCAATGCAAAGAAATCAGGAGACGGACGGGTTTGGCCTAAGCCCTGCTCCCCTACGCCTTGCAGACACTGCAGCTGAAACCCTACAGCGGAGCGAAAGGCGAGGGGTGGTAGGGGTAACGGCACGCTGCTCGTGCTGAGATTAGTGGGGTGCGTGCTCGCAGGCCCCCGGTCAGGCACGCAGCTCCCCAACCTTTGTCCTTCAGCTACTGCAATCCCCAAATCTTACAGTTTTGCATTTCACTCTGGGCTGTAGTTAAAGACTTTTTAAAACCAACTTTCAGCTGCCTCAGAGCCACAGGAGCTCAGACATTCATAAAACATCAGAAGTAATCTGTCTTTAATATTTGAGAGCATCTAAGGAGCTCCCATAGCTTCGTAATTGCCCCTCTCCTTAAAAAGAATTAAGTCTGCAAATACAAAAGTGGAACCTGGCAGACAGCTCCATGCTGCACAAAGGATGGGTTGAGAGGCAAGCATGCTGGCTTCAATCTTTTTTTTCACTTTTTCATCCACTTGGGAATCTAGAGACTCCCAGTGCACGTCTGGGAGCAGACTACGGCAGCTTCAATCATCATAACACAACCCATTTGACACAAGGACTATTCCATCAACACTCAAGAGACGTATGAGTGCAAACTCTCTCTGCAGCCACTATAATTTCCATTAGCTAATCCCTCCCGAGCTATGGGAAGTGAAAATCCCTGGACTACATTGTATTAAAAGAAAATTATTTCATGATTTTACCACCTTTCCTCAGATGAATAGTTTCTATCTATCTCCAATATTAGTGCTATTAAAATGAACATTTACGGACTAAGGCACTATTCATTATAGCAGTATTAGAATTAGGTGCTCTATAGATATGTATTTTAGCAGTAGAAAAAAGAGAAAGCATGTCTGATAAAATATTTAGGTGCTCTATACAGAGCTGCCTCTTGTGAGAGAAAGTATTTATTTTAAAATTTGAACCGAAAATTATTTTTGTATTTAACTTCCTCTTTTCCAAGGGGAAAAAAAAAAAATCCAAGAAAAAGAGGCTTTTATCATAAACCTTCAGCAAAGATACAGAACTGCCTGCAGATAGTTTTGAGGGTCATAAAACCATGGTTGAAGTGAATGTGAAAGTACATCTGTGACTCCCAGGGGATTAGACACAGGGACAGGGAATCAAAGAGTGCGGCCACGTGGGGCACCCGTCAGCAGCGACGTGGTATGGGGCCAGCTCCGCACGTGCTCCCACGCCAGTGTGGTCCCCAAAGTGAATGCCATGAGGAGGAAGCTCCTTTTTGGGGCTTTCCCACTCATATTGGTGTTTTATAACTTCTGGGCTGTGGCTAGCAAGTACTTTTTTGCTCTGGCTTTACATGAAGTATTCGGCATTTGCTGCACAAGTCTTGCCGACACATTTCTTGAAGGAAAAGCAGGAGACTCCTTGCGCTTTAGCTGAGAGCGGCGAGTCAGGCATCACCATACCTGGGGGTCCCTGCTCCCCCCGATGCCCCTGGGGCCCCGCGGCAGGCGGGCAGCAGTCACAGCAGTTGAAGAAGAAATCGGCCGTGTCGAGTGTGTAGTTCTCGAAGGGGAAGAGCGTGGTGGCCCCTCGGGCCGCGGGGCTCGGGGTGGCTAACTCGGCTCTGCCCAGTGCTGCCGGGAACGGGCTCTTGCCTGCGAGAGGGGTGAGGGGGGGGTGAGAGGCACCGTTGCCCACCAGCTGTAAGGGCTTCGTCTTCGTGTACTTCACAGCTGGGGTCACCTTCACTCCCGCGTGCACGGCGGTAACAACCAGCATCACAAGCGCCGACACGGGCCCCGGTGAGCTCCACATGTTGGCAGCTGTAGGAAAAGACGAACGCGATAATAAATGGCTGCACAACACCCTTTGCCTTCGCGCGTTCCCCACAAAGCCAGAAGACCTGCATGAGTAGTGTCAGGCACATGTGGGCATCTGGCTGCAGGACTACGTTACGAAGCCTCACTTTTTATGGGGAAAATAAAGCAAAGTTAGCAAAATCTCCTGCCTGTTCACCCCTACTGACCAGCACCCTACAGAGCACTTGCCGTCCAGCTGCTGCTGTTGGCTGTGGTTGGAAGTGCTCCCATCGGTATCAATAGAAGTTCAAGGGATTGACTGAGAGTTACACGATCACTGGGACACATGATGTCTCTCTTCTGAGTGTATGATTAGGAATAATTCAATAATGATTTCAGAGTCCAACACAACTGTACATTATAAAAAGTTTTGCTCTGAAAGAATAAATGGAAACAAAATGAAACAGCAAGTATTCCAAAATTTTTATGTTGATTTTTTCTTTGTTACAGACTGATTTTCTGGACTTGCATATTCTTTTAGTGTAAACTTTCAGGTCCATTCTTTTTATTTTTAAAGTGTTGATTTAGCTGAACCTGGAAGAAAGAACAAAGTAAGAAGCACACATTTTTTCCTATAGGACAGATGACGCCTCTCAGATGACTTGTCATATAAAGCATCTTTGTTTCTTTTTTAAACCAGTGTACTGACCTGTAAATACAAACGGAACAGACTCTCTTTCTTGCTGAACCTGTAATCTAACCTTCCTTAGCAGCTAAGGCACTTCATTACATGAAAAAGTCACCAGGAGAAACGCTAACTATCCTTGCCACCAAGAGGGCAAAAGGAGGTCCGACTCAAAGTCAGGTATTTGCGGGCTGGATTACAATCTTTCCATTTTAAGAACTCAGTTTTAGAGGAAAGCGTCATGATTTTTTCCATTTTCACACAAAAAACAAATCATTTAATGGAAAACTGATTATCCACACAAAATCCCCAGTGGTCACTGTTGCCTGTTGCTGCCATTCAACCCATTCTTCACCCCATCGGCTCCAGTAAAGGATAAATTATCCCTTCTCCATGCATGTGTCGCATTAGGACAGGATACCGCGCACCGATTTTTGTCATAGGCTCGTATTTGCTCCCAACCAGCCCCTGCCAACCTTACCATGAAGAGTTTAACTCCGGGGCGGTTGGCGCAGGAGGGCAGCACTCAGCACAGGCAGGCAGAGAGGAGCCAGACCTTACAGCCAGCAGCAGGAAAGCAGCCGCAGTCGCAGAGGAGGGTCATCTGCCGCCTAGGAAGAGAAAAAAAAAGCACCAAATTCTCCTTTTGAAGAATACGTTCATGCAGGAGTGTTTTGCCACTGCTGGAGATAATTAAATAAACCCATAACTTCCACATGCCTAAAGCCAGCAGCAGAAAGAAACTGCAACTTTAGAGACCTAGTAACTTTATGGGGAAATGCTAAATCAGTCTTCAAATCAAAACCGTTTCTGTGTTTTACTGTCACAAACGACTTCTGCAACAAGCTCTAAAACCAGACACTCTCCAGTTACGTAGCCAGATTGACGGATTGCCGTCAAATACTGGAAAAACATAATTAATAAAAAAATCATACCTTACTGGTCTGTTTAGAAAATAAATTGCTCAGAGCAAGGAATCGTTAAACAGATTTTCATTATAATGGGCAAGACTGTTCCTAAAATAATTATTCCTAAATATATAAATGTACTTTAATAAAACTGAAATTTTGGACTTTTTCTTTACGTTAGCTCACCACCACTGATTCTAAAATCATTCACTGGAATCCCCCCACTAGGAAAGATTATGATTCACAGTGGACACAAAATATGAAGAACTAAACTTTGCTGCAGTGACATCTCGTTCAGTACATCTATATTTAATTGGATCTAAATATCTACTTTAGCATGTGTCCCATAATAACATTGTAATAATACACTTGTTCTTTTGTTTGGTCCCTAAAATTATAGTATTTACATATTCCAGTTCACAACAGGTATTTAACCCCAACCTCCCAGCTTTAAATATCAGGGAGATGATTGCACTTTCTATTATCTAATTATTTCAAGTTCTTATACAGGGGAGGAAAAACACCAGTCCTCACGCAGCTATACATTCTTTACAGACAGTAACTTTTCTTGAGACAAATTATATTGCCACTATGTCTGAAACTCTATGACTTCATTGCAAATATCCCGCCTGAAGACTAAACGACCAGTGCGTGCTATCTCCTACCTTATAAACGGTCCTGCTCCCAGGACGACCCCCCCTCAACGGCACTTTGAAAAAGACAATCTTATTTTCGGAGAGAATCAGTTTTATTTGTGTAACAGCTGCTCCTGTGGCCAATGAGAGCCTGCACGGTGCGGGGAGAAGGGGGGATTGGCAAAGTCCCCTGAAAGGAGCAAGGTGACATTGAAATCCAAGGAAATTCAAACGCTTTCCCCGGGCTGGGACACTGCTCTTCACGTGGGACTTTTTTGGCTCTTCCCCCAACACCAGTTTTCGGGGCTTTAGGGACACTCCTCTCTCAACTCACAGCATCATGTTTTGGTACCATCAGACTCAGCATGAATTTGTCCATTTGCTTCAGCAGGGTCCACGTTTCTCTCTCAGTATTTAGTGTGCAGAGTTCGGCATCGCACTCCCCTCCTTGCAGTGGGAGCTTTAGAAGGGGTAAAAGAGAAATTACAGAAATAGCTGTATGGGATCATGAGTGCATGGGTGCATGTGCCTGCATGGAAATGCACCAAAAGGGGAATTCAGCCTCAAATCCAGGCTGTCCCAGGTAAATGCAGAGATGGAGCAAGCAAACGCTTTCTTCTCCCTCCACCTGCGGTGCAGAGCAGGGTACCTGCAGGCGGCCGTGCTGCACAGCGGGGCAGCAGAACAAAATCCCGATGGGAAAAGGGACAAATCCACCCCAGGAGGGTTGCTACAACGTTGTTCTTATTGGAACTGATAACCCCTCTGGATTTCATAGGCTAATTGGTTTTCCTTGCTCTTTCCCAGCAATCACAGCACTCGTTTCCTTCCCCAGTGACCTTAAAATGGGCCAGCATTTATTCTTAGATTTCCCAACCCGGTTCAGAGTGCAGTATGAAACGCAGGAACGTAAGGCTGCCTTTCATTGCCTTGTCTTGGTGAAATATGAGCAAGGAAACCGTCTCATTCAATCAGTCTGAATTTACTACATACCAGTACACTCAAAGCTCAGCTGCCGGACAAGAAAAGCTGCTTGTTTCAGACGGGCTGGAGAAAATAATCAATTCTCCTTTAATGTAAGTGGAGAGAATTGTAATCCTCCATGATTTATTTGTGACCATCCTTTCCTGCACAATAGTCTACAGCTTTCAGCAATAAAAAGTTGATTAAGGAAAGTCTATTACTAAGCATACCAGGCTAGACTGATTCACCAGCTTTGCAGGCTATTACAAAGAAATCAATTAGGGGTTTTGCAGTGAGATGCTCTAACCCCATGTAGGACTTGGGCTTATCACAGCTCCTGCAATAGAACCTGCACCAGCACTCGCTGACGCTCACTCGTACTGCTGAAAACAGAGCCGGATCCTGAATTCAAACAGTTCTTTTTTAAAAATTAATAACCCTTTTCACTACTGTGATTGGACTCAATGTTTTAAACTGAAGTTAAAAATACTTGTGTCTTCAGCAGTTATATTTCTGACAAGATCATGGGCACATAAATTGAAGATAAAAGGCAATCAAATCAATTATAATAAAATCCTTATTTTGGTCTTAACTCAGGACTTTTCATTAGCAACAGAAGTTATTCAACAGGGGAAGATTAACCATTTTTAACCAAGATTACCTCATTTTACAGTGTTGCCTCCATATTCACCAAAGCTACTCTTTCACAGACTTCAATTTAATGCTATATTTGCTGCACACTAAAGCTAAAGCAAGAAACACAGCTTTAATCCTGGGTTAGTGTATTTTCCTGAATAGCATGAATAGTAGCAGTCTGGAATAGTATTATTAGATTATGTGACAACTGCAGGTTTTTAAATTATACAGTGCTTATTGAGTTACTGAAGCAGTTTGGAAAACTCATGGGGTGAGAGTGTAAATTAAGACTTAGCACTAGATTAATCACTCTGTTTATTCAGGGGATCTGGATCTACATTTTACTGATATAAATGATGCATGCGGGCCATTAAAATTTCTTCAAAGTACATTTCAAACACACTCCTAGCCTTGCATATTTGCAGATAATCGTTTTTGACTGAGATTTGCAAAGCTAAGTAAAAAAAAAAGCTGTGTCCATGCTACTGATTTCTACCGGCATGTCCACCAGCCATGGGTAGGAAGGGCTGTGATCTTCTCATAACTGCCAGGTCACTAAAAGCCCCTCCTGGGGCTTGGCAAAAGCAAACACATGAAAGCCAGTGCATCCTGGAGGAAGCTTTAACCAGCATAAAGCAATTCCCCAAGGAAGCAGCATCCTTGTAACCACTAATCCTTGCAACCCTAATGCCGGCCCCCCATCATTATCAGAGATGGGGAGGAAAGGAAGGACTTCACCAGAGACCCTCACCTCTCCCCTCCTCTGCAGCCTGAGGCTCCTCCTGGGACACAGCGGGGTCCTCAACCTGGATGTGGCCACAGCAACCTTGTCCTTGCGGGATCCTCTCCCTGGCTGCCATTCTGAAACACAGAGGGACAGGGCAAACTGTGTAAATATATTTTGTATTAAATTAATGGAGTGTTTCTTAAATGAGATCAGCAAAGAAGATTCAAAAAGCACCTCCCAGAGGGTTCCACTTCCAATTGTTTGCAAATGAAAATAGAAAATTGAGACCTGCAGAAACAAGGTAGACTGATAAACTAAAAAAATCTGGTTTGGAAATACAATAAAGGAGGAAACAGTGAAAACCGAAGCAGCATAGAATATAAGCCAGGTTTGTAATACAGGTAATTTAAAATCTTAAAGATCAAGTATCAAGAAGGCAAACTGGAAAAGAGAATATTCACATAGAATAGGAAGTGCATAAAAATGGAATTAAATTATATTTGAGCTAAGTAAAAAGTGTTAAAAGGAAATTAACATTTCTGTGTGAAAAAACAATTAACACTTTCACAAGATTTCCCACAATTCAGCAGGCCTCCTGGAAGAGGCCCTCCTCCCCCCCAGTAACTTTATTTTCTGAAACATTGAAATGTGTTCTGGTTTCCTTTATTCATTATCACAAAACAACTGAGCTAAACAGAAAACAGATTGAAATAAAAATTTCTGCTATGTTATTAATTAGGGGAGGGAATATTTCCATATGAGACAGCACAATAGACAAATTTATCAAGTCAAGATACAAGTTTTTTCCTCCTCGCTTATGCACTCAGTATGCTGTAGCCTCCTAAATGTCACTTACAGGCAGCACTTTTAAAAGGTCAGCAGGAATTCACCCTTCCTGGGTGGAAAAAAAGCAGAAGGCTGCTTCTTTTTTTTCCTGAAGACCCACTGGAAAAGCTACAATTTCATTTTCTCCCCCATTTTCCTTCTGTTCTTTCTCTTCTTTTCAACCTGGAAATCCAGCCAGCCCCTGTTTTCCAGGCTGGCCTCTTTTTCCCAGGGACATCAGGGTGCCCTTTGGGCCCCAGCACTCCTTGAACACCAGGTGACCCCGTGTGTCCCCTCCAGCCCTTCCCACCCACTTCTCCTCTGTCCTCCTTGGACCCCTTTTCTCCCTGGTTTCCTCTCAGTCCTACGTCACCTCTGGGACCCAGTTGCCCTTTGTAGCCTGCAGTCCCTGGAGTCTTCTAGGACCAGTTTGTCCCCTCCAAGAAGGAAGTCCTGCTTCACCTCTGAGCCCCTGATCTTTCTTTTCTCCTTGTGGTCCTCGCTGTCCAGGTCCTCCAGGGGGTCCTTGTATTCCTGTCTTCCCAATGTATCCTGGTTTATCCACAAAAGGGAAAAAATGGTTAAATTACCTTTACTAAGAGCAACATGTCAGAATAGACAGAATGCAGCTCTGGAGGAGAGCCTTCACTGGTCATCAAATTACATTTTCACCTAAATAACGTCAATTTTTTCTATGCAATATATGACTATATGAACTAAGCTGTAAGTGGTGTAAAAACACCTTAACAAAGCAAGCAATATATTAAAAGATCAAAATCTTTTTCCATCTGGGGATGCTTCTCTTGAGATGCCATGGAGAACAGCCCACGCTGGGGACACTGCAGCCATCCTGGAAGTCAGGGGGTCACGTGTGGTCTGTCCATGTGCACAGCACTTGGGATGCTAGTTCACATTTTTTTGCAAAAGAAAGAATTATGAACTAAATGCTTGAGAGAAAGAAAACCTAAAAATGAAAAAAAAAAAAAATTTATTTGGATTTTGCCTTTACAGTTGTTCTGTTTTCAGCTTAAAATTTGAGGGGGCTTTCATTCGTGATGAGAACTTTAAATACTGTGTGGTATAAAAATTAAACAAATCATTGATGTAGAAAAAAGAGCTACTGCTCATGCAGGATTTTAAAATGCTTGACTTCAAAAAAATACTGCCATAGGGATTTTCATTGGATGCAAAGGAATAAAATAATCCCCCTGTAAAATCACTATAATTGCATTTAGTGTTATTAAGATTCAGATATCAAGGGGAAAATAAGATCAGAAAAAAACCTGCATCAGTCTATGCCAGTATATCCCGTAAACCCTACGCCATATGTTGTTTTAAATTTCCCAAGTCTGCAGGATGGCAGTGCAGTTACACCTAAACAGAGATTTATTGCACTTTAAAGTATAATGGCTAGAAGAATCCAAAAGCTACCAATTCACATAAATAAGCATTTAGGGAGTTATTTAAGGACTATAAGAACTTCATGATACCTATTACATTCTATCGAGTCAATCACTCTAAGAGTCCCTAAATGCCTATTTAAAATACCAGTAACATGTACTTATTTATGTGAGAGACTGGAATTACAGCACACGAGTTGCTGTAGCTCTTCGGGCTGAACTCCTACACTGGTGCCGATTTTTGAAGCCCTTTTAGGAGTGTAAAATGGCCCGGCAAACCAATGCACTCCCCCACGCATCGTACTGCTGCAGCGGGGAGCAGAGCGTGGCCCCGCTCCAAGCCCCGCTCCGGGGCACGGATCTCCTTTGTCAGGACCTACAGATGCTCTGGTCTTGACTAAGAAACACATCCATTGTGCTCGTCCGGAAACTCTAGACGGCCAAAGGTAAAAAGTGATAAAATTACCTGGCTCCCCTTTTTCACCCTGGTCTTCCTTTGTGTGTCGGGCTCGGGGATGTCACAGAAACCCTGCTTCTCTGGTGTACTGCTGTTTTCCTTCAGTGTGTTTAAGAAACAAAATAGTCCTCAATAGCCGTGCCTTTGCTCATAGTAAGTGGTGGGATTGTTTCCCTCCTTGTCTCCAGTACCACCTTTCAGGGCAGATGATATTTGCTGGGGGAGTGGGTCTGAAATGCCAGGCTGGTTGGTGATAGCGGCTTGTCCCTTCGGGGCTAGGGTTGTCAGCCTCTCCGCCAGCTGCATGCTGCGGCGAGGCTTTGCTGAGCATGTCAAAGCAGCCCCGGAGCCCCCGAGCCCCTCTGGGACCACTTCAGTGGCACGTGTCCCCAGCCTGGGTCAGCGGGGACAGCGGGTGCCCATGGCAGGTCCCCTGTTCCTGCTCCCTGTCCCCCGCTGCTCCTGGTATCAAGGGGAACTGGCTGAATGCACCACGAGCAAGAGCTTTCCCAGCAAAATGATTACTTACAAAAGAAGTAGAGAAGCGATACGCAGTCATAATGCAGTGCAAGTACCTCACCTGAAGATTATCTACCAATGCAGAAACTTCTTTCCCATCCACAAATATGGAGATTGTTGTATTCACAGGATTAGATGTTAAAATAAAGACGAAAAACTGCATATATTGTACAGTCCTTAAAGAAGCACAGAAAGATCTCCACTGTCACTATTTGCAGGACACATAGAGCAACAGTTGCTTTATTGCAGCTTCCTGGAAATTATATTTTCTGATTGAAATCTCCTTTTTCATGTTTAATATATGAAACCCATGAGACAGACCCAGTACTTACTTGAGGAAATGTGCTGCCTTTGTGTTCCTTCATAAGCAAATTCTGCAGCTTAAAGTGGCCACTCGACACTTCATGATGTATATCCCAGTATTTAATTATTCTGAGATCAAAATAATCCCAAAGGAAGTACATTATGCCTATAGCATATTACAGACCAGCAGTTTTATGTATCCAAATTTATAATTGATCATGTTTAAATAGCTACCTAACTGATTCAAAATATTTATTTCTCTCAGGCTAAATATTTGTCTGTGAATAATCATAGAACCATAGAATCATAGAATGGTTTGGGTTGGAAGGGACCTTAAAGATCATCTAGTTCCAACCCCTAGAACTAGACCAGGTTGCTCCAAGCCCCATCCAACCTGGCCTTGAACACTGCCAGGGAGGGGGCATCCACAACTTCTCTGGGCAACCTGTGCCAGTGCCTCACCACCCTCACAGTGAAGAACTTCTTTCTCATTTCTAATCTAAATCTGCCCTCTTTCAGTTTAAAGCCACTACCCCTTGTCCCATCACGACATGCCCTTGTAAAAAGTCCCTCTCCGGCTTTCTTGTAGGCCGCCTTTAGGTACTGGAAGGCTGCTGTAAGGTCTCGCTGGAGCCTTCTCTTCTCCAGGCTGAACAACCCCAACTCTCTCAGCCTGTCTTCATAGGAGAGGTGCTCCAGCCCTCTGATCATCTCCGTGGCCCTCCTCTGGACTCACTCCAACAGGTCCATGTCTGTCTTGTGCTGAGAACCCCAGAGCTGGACGCAGTACTCCAGGTGGGGTCTCAGGAGAGCGGAGCAGAGGGGCAGAATCCCCTCCCTCGACCTGCCGGTCACGCTTCTTTGATGCGGCCCGGGTACGGTTGGCTTTCTGGGCTGCAAACGCACATTGCCGTGTCATGTTGAGTTTCTCGTCAACCAACACCCCCAAGTCCTTCTCTCAGGGCTGCTCTCAATCCACTCATTGCCCAGCCTGTATTTGTGCTTGGGATTGCCCCGACCCATGTGCAGGACCTTGCACTTGGCCTTGTTGAACTTCATGAGGTTCACATAGGCCCACCTCTCAAGCCTGTCAAGGTGTCTCTGGATGGCATCCCTTCTCTCCAGCATGTTGACCACACCACACAGCTTGGTGTCATCAGCAAACTTGCTGAGGGTGCACTCAATCCCACTGTCCATGTCACCAACAAAGATGTTAAATAGCGCTGGTCCCAATATCGACCTCTGAGGAACGCCACTCGTCACTGGTCTCCGCTCGGGCATCAAGCTGTTGACCACAACTCTTTTGAGTGTAACCATCCAGCCAATTCCTTATCCACCGAGTGGTCCATCCGTCAAATCCACGTCTCTCCGATTTAGAGACAAGGATGTCGTGCGGGACAGTGTCAAATGCTTTGCACAAGCCCAAGTAGATGACATCAGCTGCTCTTCCCTTTTCCACCAACGCTGTAACCCCATCATAATCTGGTAGAAATCACAGTGACCTCTATAAACAGTCATGAGCAGTAATTTACTTTTAAAACTACTCACACTGTGGCCTATAAAATTGTATTTTGGGTAATACCACGGCAAGGAGATGAACTGTCAGAGTGATTTTATATGAACATCCAACTTTAACTGGATTTTCTGAACAATCTAAAGAGGCAAGGGCCCTTTCTGGCTTCTGGTGGGTGCAATTCAGAAACCAAAGTGCATTTATGGAGGCAAAGTAAGGAGGAGAGAGGATCAGCGAGTTGCCAACAGCACACCTGGAGAAAGATGCGCAGGAGTAGTCAACAGGCTGCTTGGACTGCCCTGAGCACAGGAGCTTCTACATCTAAGCACTGTAGTGTGTGTGTGTGGGGGGTTATATATATATATATATATATATATATATATATATATGCGCACATATGTATAAATGGGAAAATTTCTAGGAAATTTTCCTATTGCATATTGTTGAACTCAAAGAATAAAAAGTGCACCATAGAGTTTTATATTGTCTCTAATTTTTTGTACCCTTGGTTGTACTGCCTCATTTGCCTGTTGTCTCCCTCATCCCATATGTCTGCCTTCCCCAAAGTTTTTAGGGGTACATCCCATCATGCCAACACCTCCTCCTTCCAGCACACACCCCTATATCACCCTCACTCCAACACCAGGCTTGGCAGCTCTACCGATGCGGTGCAGGCGTTAGAATTTGGGGCTTTTTCAGGAAATAGGCAGTTTCTCACTTTTTCTTTGCAAAGACCCTACAGGCCCATAAAGGCCAAATACCTAAAGTTCAAAATCTGGTCAAAAATTGTGAATCACCATTGTTTAAAAATACATACTCTAATATTCAAAATTTTTAATTTTTTTTTTTTTTTTTTACAAATCAGGAAAGATTTGGCCGTACAGCTGCTGTTGTACTTGGATCAGGTGCAATTATTCTCATATATGTAAAGTTCCCATAAAGTTCCCATAAAATTCCACAGACAAATAAAATTGACTTGGCTGGCTGCCAAGTTTTACAAAGTTTTTTTACTATTAGAACAGGCAACATTTACCAAAGGTGTATGCCAGGATCACTAACACAGCGGCAGCCTATTAATCAGCAAAGGGCAGGTGGTGTTTTGTAAGAATCTTTATGCCAGCACTGTAGATTACGCCAAATATTATCAGTTTTCATCTAATTATTTCACAGAGCGTCTCTCTAGCTCCATACACCTGCCACTTCCCCTTCTGAAAGACAAGATTTAATTAAAATCAGGGGCTTATATCTACGCACCTTCTTTTTAAAAAGGGAGATGTAGTATCAAGAAGCAAGTCAGGCACCACTACTACGAACCCTCGTAGTTTTGCCATGAGACTTACGATATTTAGTACTCTTAAAGCTTAATCTCTTAAAACCCTGTGATTGCAGAAAATTGCAGATTTCATTTTAAAAAGTCAGTTCTGAGCCTTGTGTTAAAAAGGCTCAGACTCTAGGAGGTAAATGACAATAATCCCAAATGTAATTATATTTAAACTTTTCCAGTCTCATAATTTGAGAAGAAATGACTCACAGCTTGTAATATTTAAGGGACATCAACCTGATAACTACAACCATTTTTACACAAAGAGATAACCTGTGTTTCTGATTTCTGAGTCGGATTGTGGCCTTGCCAGTATTAAGATGTATACATATGAATAGCATCAACTAAAATACCAGGATACTGGACTCAGTGATAGACTCAGCGCTTTCCTAGTCCTCAGCTACGCTAGCGGGCTTTTAATTTTTGTAGGTTTTAAACAAAGTCTATGTTCAAGCTGCACCTGCCCAAGAGATGGCAATGTCTCACTGTCGGACACAGCCTGCCCAAGGCAAAGTGCTTTGCATTAGCAAAAGCTTTTGTCCTAAGCTTATTATTCCATACTAAACACTGCCATCATTATCTATTTTAATACTGTGAAATCCAGTCAGCCTGAAACTACCCAAGTTAATAAGCATCTTATGAGACAAAGGGCTTATAGATCTCCACAACAGCAAATTTTATTCAGCAGAGAATCTTGTCCTGCTCCTCTGTGGCACAATGTCAACACGCAGTGATGCAGACTCCTTTGCAGGTTATTTTACATCGGGAGGTGTTGCAACACCCCTTGGTAATAAGGAAATGGAAATACCTGCTTTCCTTTTACCCAAATTCTTTGCTCTGGCAAATACATGTTTTGTAATAAAGCAAGGTTACAGCACAGGTCACAGCGTTTTAGAGTCGCATGCTGCAACCTTAAAATCATGATAGGAAGCAAATTGCCTGTATGTGTGCTGGACTCAAAAATTGTTGGGAGTTTATAGCGTTTACAAAATTAAAAAGCAACGGAGAGAGAGCGAATTGTTTTTTCTGACATACAAACTAGATGCAAGGGACTTTGGATCAACACTAAAGTCAGAGTAAAGACTCCCACTGATTTCTTTGGAACAGACGCCTGATATCCATGCAAGGTGAAAATTAACTATCCTAGAAACACAACTCCCCATTTAACAACAGGCGAGAGGCAGTGTGAGAAGAACATGGTGGTTTGGGGCTCATTTCTCACCTCAGCACGCTCAGAGACGAGCTGCAGAGGCAGTGAGACGCACATCGGGTTTGCATCTCCCAAAAACCACCCGTGGTCTCTTGCGCGGTGGCTGCGGTTGCCAGAGTGGGGCTGGCAGAACATTTCTGGCTCTGCCACAGCTCTGTTACGGGGCTTTCATAAGTAGGAGTATCTCATGTTCTGCAGGGTTACACTCCAACCCACCAAAGCACCATCCATCTTTCTCCCGCACACATTTATCCTAATTTCCCCTGAAGATCTCCTGAGAGGAGCCACTGTGCAAACCTCTCCACCTCCTCTGCACCTCACCCAGCTGCAGCAGAGGCAGCAAAAGTATCTCCAAAAGAATAATACAGGGCAATGTACAAAAATAATAATAAATTATAATTATAAATCAATTATAAAATACATTGTATTTTTTAGATCTTCTGATTAGGGCAGGAGCAGAGTGACTTCCTTTCCATCTCTCATAGCAGGCCTTGAAAAGGGAGAAAGAGCAAAACGTGCCTCAGTGGGAAGGATTTCTACGGCAGTAGCTGCTGTTTGCAAGGAGGCGACAGAGCCCGGTTTGGGCTCCAAATGTAGTGACAAGCTTTGCCATATGCCAGACCTCGTGATGAAATGGAGCATATTTTTACAAACAGAGCTGAAAGACGAAGAAGGGGGTTTCCACGTTGGCAGGTGCAGCTGTGAAGAAACAGGGATGAGGGGGCAGAAGGTGGGATGGAGAAGGATAACACAAGAAGTCTCAGCAAAAGTGGAGAACTGTTGCTTCAGCCAGAGGCTCAGCACAACAGGGCAGTCCAAGTGCTCCCAACAGCCCTGCCAAGGATGGTTTTACAGCCCGCACCATCCAAAGATGAAGCACAAACATCCCAGCCCTAAGCCTTAATCACCCCCACGGACCCCGGACGTCATGCTCCGCATCCTGAGCATCCTGCTCCATCCAGGACAAGCACAACAGGATACAACAAACATTTTCCCGGGATAACTTACCAACAGCCTCTAGACCAAAATGGAATTTTTGAACACTGAGTATATGTGATTAACAGATAAAACACAAAAAATCAGGTATCTGTGACACCTACACTTTTCAAACTTGTTTCCATTGAGAGCAGTAATAAAGGCTGAATCTGGATGCTCAAAGTATATAGAAGAAAACAAAAAAAACCCCACCTATTAGTAGGAACTGCTCATTTTAAGAAAATTTCCCATGGCAAACTGGTATCAGAATAAGCAGGATTAATCACAAGGCTGGCTGTACTCATGCAGCATTGTGAAAGAGCATGAGGAGATGAAACAGATAGTGGATTGGATTGCATGTTTTTAAAATGAAGGCGAAAGCCTTCTCCAGCAAGTGGGTGCAACCCAGAGCAGCTGCAAAACTGGCTGGCACTGCCGTTCAATGGGCAATTCCTTCCAGACCACCACAAAACACAGCCGCCTTCTCTAGAGGGAAACTTTAAACTCCCAAAGCAACTTCATTTTTCTCTAAAACACTTAGGAAGCAGTTATAGGAGCAAACCACACATTCACTACCACAGCCGTAGGTTGCTGCCTACCTGCAGGATGAAGGTAGGTAATAGCGCAAGTCATCCAGCAGATGTGGGAAGAGGAATGGCTTCTGTCTTGAAGGGTATGACCATCCCTAGCTGAAGCTTACAGCAGCTTTGCCTATCAGAAATGAAGGTCTCGTAGATGAGCCACTCTGCTAAGAAGAAAGAAAGAATTCTGCAATAACTAGACCTACTTGTGAATATTCATCCAAAAACAATACTGGTTTGATTCGCATTCACTCCTCCTGTTTTGTCTTTATGATTATTCAAATGAATAAGCTTTGTAGCAAGTAGGTATGTCAATGAAACAATAAATTTTCCAGTAACATTTACAAAAAGAGGTATTTTTAATCCATTAGCACAAGTATTCACACCTGATACCTCAGTGGGGATGTGAGTACAGACATGTTCAGATCTTCTATAGGTCAATAACAAGATTACAATTATAACAAGAGATCACACACGTGTTTATACAGACCATTAAAATGGCTGTAGCAATTTAATATTGTCAAAGGGACACATCAAGAGCAGAGAGTGATGTGAAGATCTGACTCATGCAGGATTATAGATCCCGCCCAGCCCTTGTACTCAAAGTTGATTAATCCTTTACCTTCTAATTACTTGCTCTACCTCATCTCAGAATGCCACCCAGCCCTTCCTCTAGCTGGGGTACAGGCAGAGTTACCCCAACTGGAATTTATCCAGAACACCAGTTAATATTGATATTTATGAGGACAAGTGATAGGCTGCTTATAAATAACCACAAATCTGCTGTATGCTACATATAAGCAGTTCCCCATGTAACATAATTACTCACACAAGACCACGGATCTCACCTTGCATAAAATTCCAAAAGAAATTGCACCACAAGGCAGGATCAGACCCGACCACTGCTGCGACCACTGTCCCGCCAGCCAGCGTCTGCCTGGTGTCCTGCGCAGCCTTTCCTCCCTTACAGGCACCTTTGCACTAACACTAATTCCCAATATAGAAGCTATAGACCGAGGTGGTGTTCATCTAAAGCAAGTGGAGAGATAATCACCCACAAATGGTTTTCACACACACCCTACAGAGGTGATTGCTTTATCCAATCCACCCTATAATTAGACAAAAGGTTGTTCTCTAATTTGCCAGGTTGACTTTAAAGGCAGTTTTGTCAGGAGATGGGTCTGTGACTTTCAACAGGACCACAAGAGAAGAGTAACACCAAGTGAGGACAATAATCAAAGGTATAGCCAGAGCATTACCTCTGCCCAGCATCCCAGCCTAGGGATGTTTTACAGGAATATTCTGCAAACTCAGACAAACCAAGCCTTATACTTACTCTGGAAGTTTTCTTTCCATTACTCAAGACAGCCTGACTAGCTAGACAAGATCTGAAAAAATACATCCAGATATCTCACTATTGCAAAAAGAAAAGAGTTCGGGCCTGTTGTTTTCTTAGGTTTGCAGGAACATCCTTAGGTCTGCTCAGGTAACCAGGCCTGCAGAGGACCCTGCAGTTATTTTCCTCCTGCACTTACAGTTAAAATATACTTATCCAAAATAAGACTACAAGAAAGAAAGTGAAATTTCAGACCTTGCCTGTGAGACAGAAGAAGATCTACCATATGCAGAAGACAGGTGCAGACTACTTAGTGGAGTTAATAAAAGCACCATCATGCCACTTTGACATGACTTAGTAAATATTTGGCATTCAAAGCTTGCACACAAATACCCAATGCACACACTGACTAGGACACAAACGCAGACATCTAACAAATGAAGGTCTTTATTTTTAGAACATTCATCCCTTTCTGCCCTCAAAGAGTCGCCTTAATCCCTAACGAGCAGCCTCACAGCCCGGTGGTTTACCTTCCAGGATGGATGAAGCCTGCATGTGTGAGTGAAATAACCAGCAGAAGACAAGGGGCAGGGGCACCACAGAAACCTCTGCGCCCGCTGGCAGGAGCCAGCCCCCAGGCAGCAGCAGTGCAGCGGTAACGAGCAGTGATGGGGTCAGGCTGCAGAACGGTGCTCCCTGGCAAGAAAGCAACAGCTACAGAAGTCACCCTAGCTCCTGCCCGAATTCAACATCCATGTGTTGAATCCAAGTCATGCGGGCAAAGGCAAACCGCAAGAGCCAACAGAAGGAAATGGGATGGAAACGCACCCGGACAGTGAAGCCTGTCCTGGTGTGCAATCCAGCCACCCGCTGACCCGAGCTGGAAAGAAAACGTGTCTGTTGGCAAGTATTTCCGCACCAGGGTGTGACAGAGCCTAAAGACTCATGAAATATTTAGACTATAGGTTTGACTTTATAAACGTTATGTTAGCCTTTACGGCAGGTAAGCGATTTTCCTCGTGTCTCAAGGGGGTAATCTTCTGGATGTTTCCTGCAGGAGTGAAAGCCGGTGCTCAAATCCCCAGTAATAATTAACACAAATCCCCAGCCGTGAAACAAGGAGGGGAGCAGATCTTCCAGAGCATCAACCCCCGGGGAGACAAGGAAACAAACTCCCTTATTTTTATATACTTTATACAAGTAACAACTTTGGTATGACTTTTACCATGAAAAGCACAACACTCTTAGAGAAGCCTGAGGTTCAAGCGGCTTTGGAGCGAGGGGATGGCAACCCCAAGGAAAGTGATGGCTAGGCCTAGTTTATTCGTGTTACTCATCTTTTATTGTATAGGCCTGTTTTTAAGGCATTGGGAGGGTTTTCAGCTCCTTTGCTCAGGGCAGAAGGGCCTCCACGGCCCTAGGGCCATCCTGCAGCAGGGGCTGTGCTGGTAAATGCGAGGGATAAGGGTGGGGGGGATGCACGTCTCAGCCCGGCTGAGCAAACCCACCCACCTCCCAACACGGCTCCGCAGCCATCACACTGCAGAGGGGGGCAAACTCATGGGAGAGGGAGCACTCAAACCCGGCGCATCAGCACCTGCCTCCTGGCTCACCGCACGCTGCTGGCAAGGGGTTTAGATGATTTTTAAAATATATTTATTTGACTACATGAAGTCTCTCCCTTTCAAACCCTGGCTGGTCCAGCTGGCCTACTAGAAAAGTTAACTTTTCGTTTCCATTTTTTGCTCACTTTCTTTTTGTTCCGGTTTCATTGCTTTGCTTTTCACTTCTGCCAAGGCGCAAGCCAGCAGGCTTCTCCTGGGTCAGCGAGCGGAGGAGACCGACAGGAGCAGGCAGCTCAGGGAGAGACAGCGGGTGAAGGGAAAGAACCTTCCCTCGCTCAGCAGCAACGCACGATAAATCAAACCACAGCCTCCTTTAGATGAAATCCTGTCCTACTTCTCATGCAAGAGTTATTAATCCTGAATTCAATCAGGAGGCAGTTCTGACCATCCTCCTTGATGAGGTTCCTCCCTCTGGAAACACCAGCCCTTGAAACACCAGCAAGGGCTTGGCGGGGCCCCTGCAGCCCTGTCTTGTCTTAAGGCAAAAAACACCTGATTATCAGCAAATCTGTAATTCATTGTAAGGCAAATCCTTCTCCATTTGATAAGACAGTGCGTGTCAAAAGACCAGTGTGAAGCATTCATATACACACTGAACCTTCCTCTTATATAAATTGGCAAGTGCACCTAGTGTAACCATCAGCAGGACCGAGTGAAGCCAGAGAGTAACAGATCATCGGGGTGATAATGAGACTGTGGGAAAGTTATTTGTAAACCCCTCTTTGAAAAATACTCTAACAACAGCTAAAGCTGTTGTGGAGCAAGTGCTCTGATAACCGAGAATGCTTTTGCAAGTATTTTTACAGGATTGGTGTAAGTGATACCCACCCGCTGCTATATCACTGGCAAAAACTTGCCATTTCAAGCACTGTCCACTCGGGCACTGGGTATTTTACCAAGCTAAGCTGCATGCACAGACACAATGCAGGCTCCCGTAGTACTCCAGGACCGATGGGAGCTCTGCTTCGAGCTAGAAAGGGGCACAACTATTCATAAGTTTAAAACAAAGCCTCTGCATAAGTATTTTTAAGATCAAAGAATGAGCAAGCATCAGTTCTGCAGTCAACATCCATAAAAATAGCAGCAGAAGAAAGAGGCACTGTTCTCGCTGTATGAGCTGGGAACGAAAGCATCACATCCTGATTGCGCCTTTGTCGCCTGTGCAGCTTTGTTTGTGTAAGTGCCTTTTAAAGATACTAATTGAGGAAAGAGCATTTTTAAAGCATCATTAAAAACGTGTTCAAATATTAAAAGAACAACTTCAATAACAGCAGTCACACCTGGCCCTTGAAACAGTTTGCGTTCCTTTATGGCCTTCTGTGGTTCAGAAGACACCAGCCAGTGCCAGAGCAGCAATACAGTGGCCCCACTGTGCTGGACGTGACCCCAGCTCCCACAGCCGCACGCGTGGGATGAGCCACCCCTCTCTGCAGGGAGGTCCCCAGTTGAGCCAGAGGCTTCAGGCAGAGACAGACTGGGGAGTGCAGCCATGACCGGCTCTGCGGGCAGAGCTGTGGTGACAGTCACCTCTGGCAGGGTGAAGCGATGAGCTGAACAAACCACTGCACAGCTGCAGAGAACGTGCAAACTTCAGCTCACCTGCAAAGGCACATCTTTAAGAGGCAGCTTGTTGCACGGAAAAGTAAGCAATTAACCAACCCCAGCTCTTTGTCTCACAGCTCCCACCTAGTTGTAAAAAGCAGCTCTACTTGTCAACGTGAGAACAACAACCCCGTGGCCAGCTCCAGCCTCTGGGCTCACTGCGGTACCTGCTGCCTTTGGGGTGTGTGTGCGTCTGGCTTCTTCTGCAGCGTCAGCACAGCCACAAGCCAAACAGACCTCGGTGCCTATAGCCAAACATGCCGTGGTCAAACCCTCAGAGCACTGCTTCATCAGCCACATCCCCGTGCTGTCCCTGGCCATTTGCTCTCGCCTCTGTGGCACAGAGAGCCACTGGCAAAATAAACTTATTTTTCAGCTGATGACTCCCTCAGCCCAGCTCATCCCTCTGCCACAGAAGGGGACGTGCCCCCAAAGGGGCAGACAGGGAGAGGGGCAGGGCCCCGGGTGGCTCAGTGCCGTGGCTGAGGACAGGCACACCACGCTACACCCATGGGCTCCATGGGGATGGTCCCTCCTAACGACACTCGAGCGACTTTAGCCAACCTTCGGCTGTGGGAGCTGCCCGCTGCCGAACAGGGCAAGGACCTTGCACCAGCGACAGCCCTGGTCCCACCTGCACTTGGACCACATTCGCAACACCCTCATTTTCAAACCTGGGAGGCTGAAGTTAAGGATTTTTGCCCTGAAATGCAACAGGAGTTTCTCTGTAGCTCCTGCTGCCCATGTAAGTCGCGGCATGTCCCAATGCCCAGGTGTGCCTGGCTTAGGCAGTTTTTACAGGAAGGCTTTGTACAGCAGCTGCTTCGGTGCTCCTTCAACAGCTCAGGGCAGAGCAGGACAACCAGCTGCTCCCAGCGCTGCAGAAATTCGGATCTAGGCTGGCAGCACATCCAAACAGCGTGCACGAGCCCACGTGGCAATGCCTGGAGCCTCCCTGCTCTGATGAAAAGCGCAGATGTTTCACCGAGCCTGTCACGCTGTGCTCAGAGCCAGCACACCCTGTAAGATTCATATGATGTGTCCATTTAAATGGGATCCTGGCTCGTGCCCATGTACCCGGCAAGGAATTTGCTCCATCTCCATGAGCTGTTCATTTTGCTACAGTACCGGCGCGAGGTTCTGGGTGCAGAGGCTACACTGGCAAAACTCATTTTGGAGAGGTCACCAGGAGCGATCCAGGGATCCCTCATCTCAAGTGGCGCTACCTCACTGGCCTCAAAGCTGAAGCCATAGCCCAGCAGCAAAAACCATAATCTTAAATGAAAGAACACAAGACAAAAGCCAACCTTTCCTAATGCCACTCGTTTGTCACTTAATTACTGTCACAGAGTAACAGTTTTGAAGGCTGAGAAATAGGATCAGCCTGTCAAGATCAGGTCTCTGCGATTGCTTTGCTTAGTGAGATTGTACCTGGTATCCTGCTGCCTGAGGGGAAAACAGTGAACAAAGCGTTTCTGTTTTATTTCTCACTTACACTGCAACGTTAAGTTCTTAAGTAGCTCTTTGGTAGCGAGCAGGACACTAAATCATGCTTTTTTATATCGGGGGCAGAATAAACTAAGGAAATCTAAGCCTCATGGTTAGCAGCATCATGTAGTATTTCACGGGATTTCAGATAAAGTCTTGTAAGTACTTGTCCACCCATATCTCTCTTTTCTGGAAACACCTCATCTGATACATTATCACCGTTTCCCTCTTTACACGCCGGTAACACTGGTTTCTCACAGCCATGCTGTAGCGCATTGCAACGCTCAGGTCTTTCCCACTCAGCCCCTTTGATCTGGGGAGCTCCCAGGCACCTGCCAGCACCCGCCGGGCACCCCTTTGCACACCCAGCCTCCCCCAGCTACGTTATAAGCTATATCACAAGCTTAGCTGTTACAACGTATGCATATAACGTAAAGCATTAACAGTAAGTAAAAGCCGGTTTGGCGGCAGATGTCCAGGGGAGGGTTGGTGCAGCCGGTCTCTGGTTCACCGGAGCGCCCCTGCTTCCTGCAGCGGGGAGACGAGGTGCATTACGCAAGTGCATTAAAACAGATGCCGCCTATAGACGCAGGATCGCGACATTAAACATCGCGGCTCCCGCGGCCCGGAGGTGACAGCCCGTTTAATCCCACGGGTTTCCCCGAGCCTGGCTCCGCTCCCCGCCTCCCCTCCCACGCCGCGGGTTCCGCGCTGCAAGCCCGAGCCGCAGCAGCCAGAGGCGCGCAGCTGCTGCGGCAGCGGGGCGGGGCGGCGCGGAGAGGCGCGGAGCAGCGCGGAGCGGCGCGGAGCGGCCCCCGGCGCGGTCCGCGGCCGGCGGGGCGGGGCGCGGAGCGGAGCGGAGCGGGGCGGTAGGTATTTAAGCGCGGCGGCGCGGGTAGCGCTGGTGCGCGGAGCGGTGCGCGGGATCCCGTGGAGTGGAGCGGAGGTGAGGGCGGTGCGGTGCCGGGGAGCGCGGAGGCCCCGGTTTTCCGGGGATGGGGATGGGGGGGCGGCAAGGCCCGGTGCGGGCGGTCAGCCCCCGGCTCCGCTTGCCCAAGGGCATCGCGGCGGAGGCGCCGTCCCAGGGCTTCCCCAAATCAAGGGGCCGGTGACCTTGGGCGAGTGGAGCCGCGTACTCTCCGCTGCCATGGGCAGTTCACAAGCAGCTGGGTAAGAAGCGCTGGAGTAAAGGCCTTGGAGCAGGGGTGGCAGCAGTAAAGCCTCCAGGATTTGCTCTGCGTGGCTTCCTCAAGGTGGCTGGTGGCATTGCAGAAGGACCTACAGCCTTCAGCAAGGTCTCTCTGGACTTGTTGCTGTAGATCTGCAGTCAGAGATTTCCAGGTGTTGTTGCTGATACGGCTGTCAGGAAGATGGGTTGCCTTAGCAGGGATTCACTGAAAACAAGTCGAACACCCAGAAGTAAAAAGGTTGAAAGAGGTGGGGAGTGGTGAAGGATGGGAGGTGAAGGTGCTGCTCATACCAGCATGGTGGCAATACTCATTGTTTGCAGATTTCTGCTCTTTGGTTTTCTTAGAGTTGCTGGTTGCTTCCAATAATCATGCAGTGTGACGTAGGTGCAAAAGTACCTCCCTGTTGTATAAGCGGAGTTGGGATACTATAGAGGAGAATCCCTCTAATAAATGCTACTACTCCACTTAATCAGCACACATGGTACTTTTTGGACTATGTATTTTAGAATGCTTTAGGAATTGGGATGCTTGTTTATCTTTTGCTCATGAATATCATGAGTACAGCACAAATAACTATGGCTTGAGAGCAATTCTGTGAGTCCTTGGACTGATTTCTAGATGGTGCGGTTTTGGCAGAGGAACGCAGGGAAGCTCTGCACAGAGCGTGCACGTTGTTCTTCCAGCAGTAATGGGAGATGTGGTGAAAGGGTGCCTTGGGGAGCAACTCAGGGCCACGGGAATACTTGTTCCATCACCCCTGTGCCCAAAAAGTGTCCAGGACATGTGATGTAGTAAACAGCACCAAGATTCAGGTGCTCCAGCTGGCTGATAGGAAAAAGCATCCATTGCTCTGCACTACGTTCTGCCAATCCAGTTTTTACCGAGCTTTTAAGTTGCGCAGTAGTTGCATACCTCAAGCCTGGCCACGTTCCTGGTGTAGAGCCGAGTGAGTATTCCCCAAGCCAGCGCCCCAGGAGGAGAGGAGCCCGGGCGGTTGGGCTCTGACACGATGCTCGGCTGCGTCCCCGCAGAGGGGAGCCCACCTTGCCCTGCTTAGCAGGTGCTCGCTTCTCAGCTCCCACTGCCTCGTGTGCGTGTATACAGGCATGCGTAAAGCACTTGAAATAAGATGTCAGCAGGTCACTCTGGAGAACTCCTCCTTTCTCTTCACCCGTGCCATCTGCTCTAGTTAAACACAACGTAACCCAGCCCCTACCGCTTTTCAGGAGAAATGGGCATAGCGGCATGTTGCAACGTTGAAGAGCCTTGTCTTGCCCACTACCTGACAGGAGTATTTCTTGTGTTCTCCCCTCCAAAAATTAAGGATAGCTTTGCTCTCCCCACATTTGAGGTGTGTTCTGCTGTATCAATAGCTTTCTGTGTTCAAAACTGTTTGCTCATAGGGATGAAGTGGCCTGCGAAGGAAGTTGTTCCTTACTGCATGTATGGGGTTAAATCAGTTTCTGTGAAAAATGTGAATCTCCTTTTTTACTACTTATCTGTTGCAAGTATCTTACTTCATTCTTCTTTTCCCCTTTTAGACCGGTAACTGGCATGGTGCAACGCTGCTTCCTTTCATTAGATCTCAAAGGAGATGCACTTGCACAAGAGTTCGGTACCTGTTTTCCACTAATACCTGTCATAACTATGACAGGATTCACCTTCTCATATTACATACAATCCAAGATGAGCTATTATTTTCAGCTGCTTCAGAAATGACTCAGAGCAAACCAAAGAAGTCTGAATAAAATAAGAACTACATTTGAAAGTAAATCTTTGTAGAGCCCAAACATCTTAGCTATTTTGTTTATAGAGTGATGTGTTTACACAACCTTCTGAACTTTAAAGTCTTTTAAGTCCCCTTGAGGGATCTAGCTGATGTCCCAAATCTGCAGAGTCTCGCAGGAACTGAGGCTTGTCACCAAAAGCAACACCAAAAGCCCTCTAAGATACCTCCTGGAACAGTTCTTCAAGAACTCTCAATTTTTAAGTATTTGCAATTTAAACCTGGTGCTGGTCTCTAAGTAACAAATTTGAGGTCTTGTTTGGGAATCAGCTCTGTTCAAAACCACGTTAATAAACTATGCTTACACTGAAAATACAGGGAAAGCTTGCCCTGAGATTTCAACTTGCCAATTTACTCATCTTCTCTGGCAGAGCTTATCACCAAAGGCCAGTTCTGCTTCAACGTGCAAGTCCTGTCACAGGGGGAAGACTTAGAGCCCAGAACATGGTCAGCCCAGAGAAAGCTGGAAAGGAAGGGGTTTGTCCATAAATTGTAAGAAGCTAGTTATGTAAGAAAACGACTGAGGGAATTTCAGAGGAGGGATGAGCAGAAAATTCTTTGAAAAATTAATTTGGCCTTGGAAGAAAATGGGACAGAGCTGCTCCGAGAACGTTTTTGTTACAGAGAAGCTGCATCTTCTCCTTCCTCTGTGCCCAAGTAGAGAAAGGAGAGTGTGCCAATAAATCAGCCAGGCTTCAGAGTTAGGGGGAGTTCATTTTTTTTAAATGTTTTTTTTGCTAGGAGCAGCCTACAGTTTTCAGGGAGTAGTTAAGGCATGAAATCAGTCTAAACATTAACTGCTTTCAACTGCTGTGCTGTTCCCTCAATGGTTGGGTGCCTCTCTCCAAATGAGATCCCTATGGGTGCTGCAGATCATCCTCTCTTTTCCTGAGGGTCAACAGTTTATACATCACATTTAAAATTACTTCCCGCATTGTTGTAGGCCATCATACACTCGATCTGTGTACTTAACTCGACTGAAGGAGCAAACAGTATTTCAGAAATCATCCGGGTGTACTGCAGTCCAGGTGGAGAGACAGTCTGACAAGAATCCATTTGCTCCAGTTACAGATGCAGCTAAATTATAGCACCAAACCAATGCTTGGGACCACAGTATTATTGAAGAGCTGTTGAAGGAGCACGCATGTGACATGCAGATGAGCACTAGGTTTGTGTTCAGAGCTGGAGATGAGGCAGTCTAGGTCCAATTTTGTGCAGGTGTGGCAGTGCCACTCGATGAGTGTTTTGCTGCCTTGTTTGAAGCTACCAAAGGTAAAAGGAAGTCTTTTCGTCAACAGCAAAAAGTGCTAGTCTGCTAGACTCCTAGGTCTTGTATGCATTATGTAACTTTTCCCATTTAAAAGAAACATAATAGCACCTATGTGCTACCACTAAGGTCAGCAGGAAGGAGGGCTAATGTTGACAGCTTAGGAAGCTGCTGAAGTTCATTCTTCTGAGCAAGGTAAAGCAGAAACATGGCTGAAATGCCATTGCCTTTTCTGCCTTACCGTTTCCACTCCTGAAGTATTTTTCCACTCCTGGAAGATTTTTTTTTTTTTTTCCCAAAAAAACCCCATAGGCGCAGTCGAACCATGTTCACCCACATGCAAAAAGTCTGAGTCATGTACAGCAATAAAATTTTACCAGCTCTGAGCTTCATTCTGGTGTTGCGTGGACGGTGGCAAGAACACGTACGTAAGAAGAGTTTACAATTCCTATAGCGCAGTAGCTGGCAGTAATGTATGGCCAAGCATGCGATGAGGTGCTGATTCAGGAAGATGAATGCTGAGGAAGAAACCAGAGATGGCCTCATTGCTGCTGTGCATTTTTACTCCAGAATTAGAGGAGGGGGGGGTATTTATTAAAATCTGTATGTGAAAACATTTTTAATGGTGCATAATTGTCCGTAGTGGGAGCTATGCTGGGATTATTGCTGCTGTTCTCTTTCACATTCTTTGTCTGGCATTACCTCCCTGTGAAAACAAGCTTTAGGGTACATTTAAACATCCATGTGTAAGTACTACAGTAACCTGAGAGTTCTGCTTGTCAGTAGGTAATAGGCAGCTTTCTAGGCTGAGCTGATGCTCTAAGGCCAGGGGCCACGCTGTGTAGGGGGAATCTGAGCAGCACAGATGCAATAGAGGAACAGACTGAGACGGTGTCCCTGGGAAATGCTGGCGTTCGGATTCTCTGCACAATTTTAACTGCTGCCTCAGCTAAATTTCTTCCTGATTTCTTCCCAATTACTGGTCCGCAAGACCTGTATTTCATTCCTTATGCACTATGCTTGGTGCTTACTGAATAAAACATACTAAAGCAAATGCATGATGGACTGGGAATGTGAATCCCTTTGTTGTTATATTTGCACTCACAGAAACATTGGTCTACATAAAATCAACGGGTTCATCCCAGAGTTATGTCAGCATTAAGAGGGACAAGATTGGTGCCTTGGATAAGTCAGGATATTCTGTCTGAGTAACAGCAGAACAAACCCATTTAACACAATAAAATTACAAATAAGTAAAAACAATTACAGATAAATAACTTGCAGAAAGGATATATATTTCAATACCCAAAGGGGATGACTACCCATTCCTCTTCTAATAGCTGAAGTTATTTACATATCAGACAACTTTAAAATAATTATTGCACTTTGCCTTGTCACACCTGCCATTTGGAGCCTGCATGTTGTAGGTGTCCTGCACACCAGACCAAATACAAGTCCAGGGGCTCATGGCAGGATTTTACTTAAGCTTCAGCACGTGTGTAATCCCTTTGGATTCTGCCAAACCCACCAACTCTTGCTTCTGTGCTATCACAGCACAGAATAAAATAAATTAAATAAAATAGTTTTTAGCAAATGGCCAATTTTTAGCCAATTCAATGTTTGCATTTTGGGGATGGATTGATTGTTTATCTTCCTACCTTGTTTATAACGCTTGGCTCTACATTCAAAGCATCAGAGACCACCTGTTTATGGGGCTATCTCCAGCTCCAGGGTTTGTTTTTCCCCGGTCTAGATAAACTTATCTAGACCTGAATCTATGTTGGAAACCCTTTTTCTCTGTATGTGTAAGTCAGTCAACCAAACTCTCCTGCTGAGGGTGTAAGGTGTTTTTCAAGCATTCTTTGGAAACCAGTCTATCCCAGTTCCCCTGCAAGAATGTTTCTTTCCACAGGAATTTCCCAGCAGGTGCATTTTGCCAGGTGCTGTCCAGCCACCAGTCAGAGTTGCAGCCTGCTGGTGTGAACAAAGTCCCCCAAGCCCCTGTCGCTCAAAGCAGAAATGATATAGTAAAGTACCTAACACTGGCATCTTCAGGTTACAACTCCAAACACTAGCTCCGAACACTGGGAACTAAGGTTATTAATAAAGACATTTTTGAGATTAGGCACGCTCTTAAATGAAACCTGGGATTTTTTTTGATGATGATTTATCTTTTCAGCTGCCCTAATCAGAGACATGTGTCAACAAGCAAGAAAATCAGGTTGCCACTTAAAACAATAAAAGCTGCTTTACAGGTTTCTCTTCTTGCTTTTTTTGTTTGGAGGTGAAACTGCTGAAAATAATTTGAATATTGCTTAATGGCTTTAGAAGCTGAATTCTGTTCATTTTATTCATAGCTGGTTGTAACAGTCCCGTGACCTCTAAACAGGAAGGCACAACACAATTGAATACTTAAATTCAAACTTGTAGACAAATGAGCTCTAAGTTAAAATTGCGTAACAGCGAATTATCTCCTGTTCTGGAATACTGGGAACTGATGAGCTAATAACGTGGGCCCCTTTCAACTCCGAGTGCCAGCTGATTGTGGCATTAATGCAATAAAAACCAGTAATCCTTAAAAATGTAAGTGGAAGCCTCTCTAGGAACAGTCCTGTTTAAAATACAGAGTTTTTAGCCTCAAGAGTTTCTGTTTGTCTAGTGACCTGCCATTCCCTTTGATCATTGCTACAAGGTAATTGGCCTGGTGGTAAGGCTGCCCGAGACCTCTGGAGGTGTGGAGCTTTGGGCTATTGCTTATGCTTAAAACTAGCCCTGAATTAATGCAAATGGGGTACCTTCAGAAAAGGTATCATCTATGTCACAGTAACACAGTGGATTCTTGTATGTCATTGACTGAGCAGCTGGTTTAAGATGGCTTTTTTTCCTTCCCTCCTATGTTTTCCTTTTATAAATTATGCATCTAGAATTGCATTATCCCAAGATGCCCCTCGTGTTTGCTGCATTTCCAAGACAGTCCTGCTAACGGAGAAAATCTCTGGGTAGATTAAATGCTGTAGAAGTGTGTTAGTGGTCTGGACAAAGACTGTAATTTGACTTGTTTGTCTTTTACTTATCTCAACCTCTATCATTCATTTGGAGACCGCGCAGCCTCTGCATTAAGACGGCTTGCATTCTCGCTGGTAGCCCAGGGAGTCCCATTACAGGTGTGCCTGAGTGCCTGGGGATGGGGTTATCCCCGTGCCGTGAACGGGAAGAACTGAAGAGACACAGGCTGGCTGCTGGGACTTGGTGACCGAGCTGAATGGAAACACAGTCCTCAGGCTGGAGAAAGTGTAACAAGGTCTTTGGTATAAACCAAAAGGTCTGCTCCTTATTTTAATTACTTCATACTTTATTCATGTATCCCTCCAAGACAGCAATGTCTAGTAAGTGATAGTGGCGAGTCAGCAGCCTGGTAGACAGGTCTAATATCAGTAAAATCAGCCTGGGGAATTTTTTCCTGTCTTTGGCTTTTCCTTATATCAGCTCTGTATTGAGATATACAAGTGTATGTGCCGCTGTGGGCAGAAAGCTCCATTAGCCTGGGATCTCTCCCCTCAAAACCACTGCAGCACCCCTCTGATAACCTCGTAGCCTTAAACACACACAGCAAGCGCTCCAGCCTTGCAGTTTCTCTGTGCGGCGGTTAGGCTTAACAGATATTTACCCAAGAAAGGTATGAGTTTAACTAGCACAGGTATAACCCCAGTGTAAATACCATAATCCTAGATAGTATGAGAGGGCCCTTATCGTTTTCCTTTCAATTGTATAGGCTTACCTTCATTGAAAAATGCTGCTCTTTTCGCAGAAGGTATAAATAGAGACACTTTTGTCTGCCAGTGAGTCACAGTTTGCCAGCTGTGCCATTTTTATTACAGGCTTTGCAATATTTACAAGGCTTTAAGGCCTCGCTTGAGTTCTGCCTTAAAATAATTTATCTGAAAGGAATCATCTTCCATTCATACCAGGACAGAAACCAGTGCTGGCCTTTCTCCTCAGCCTGTACCCTTGCAAGTAAAGCTGTTCACAGCAAAGACAGTCACTGCTAGATTTAAAATGGAAGTGATCTGCCCCCCAAAAGCACTGTAGGTGGCCTCTTGGTCTAGATGTAGTCTAGGAGATATGGGGAAGATGGAAGTGAAGGAAACGGACTGCTTTGGGAGAAGGAGGGGAAAAAAGATATATTGGGGAAGGTACTGATGGTTGGAGGACACAGAAGAAGAGGGGCTGGTGGAAAGTAAAGGCTGGGTGGGTGATGGGGCAAGTACAGAAATTTTTCTCCATAAAAATCTGCTAACACAAACAAGCCTCCCTCCCTTTTTTAATGCACAGCGTTTACAGTTTCACTGCGCTTGGTGCCAGCAAAGAGGTTGCATTCATGGGGGTGTTGAGAGTTGAGGAGCAACTGGGGAACAGATGCGAGTAGGTCTGGACAGGAAGCCGAGGGATGGGAGGAGAAACACCGGGAGAGGAGCCAGGACATGGATGGAGGGGGAGCACAGCCAGCTCCCTTATCAACAGTGCTGGACAGGCAATCGGAGTACCAATTCAACCAAACAGTCTGCCACGCTTAGGGAGAGCCTGCAGTTGTTGCCTTCCCAATGAAGAAGGGGCAAAAATCTACCTTACAGCATCTCCAGATGGCGAGGTGTAAGCTAGTCTGGCAGGATGCTCCGTTTGCAGCTTAGTACAGGAATGTTGAACCTTAACAACTGGCAGTACCGGTGACCTAAAGGAAGAAAGATGGAGAAATACGATCCGTCAAGGTGTGTGCACTTAACAGTGCATCCACCGGATGAAAATTTTACACATCAGTAACCAAAGTAAAGCTGTTACACAATGAACCAGGGATCCTTTTTATTGGTAATTTGTCTTCCCTTCAGTAAATACCCACATACCACCAGAACACACTGTACAGCCTCCAGAGGCAGTAACCCACTGCATATTGTAATACATTTGGCCTATACCAGTGGCCCATCATTATTTTAATCACAGGCTGCAAATTTTCCAGTGCTACCTTAGCATTTGTTGCCTTGAGGGACAGAATATTTCTCTTGCCCAAAACTCACTACGAACCCAAGACCGGAGGGACATGACATGTCCAAGCATCTCTGTTCCTGGCATTTTAGGCAACAGAAGTGTAGAACAAAATGATACACTGGAAGGTTTTCCAGCAGGACTAAAATCAGCTGTATTCCCTTTTACTGTGAGCTGACCTGGTCAGCATGTGTGTCCTTAAACTCAACCGCCAAAATAAAGGAGTCCCTCTGTGAAGCCTCGTACACTTGCTTATCATTCTGTCTCAGTATTTTCTCTAAGTAGATGTTTTTAGCCTGAATTTAAAGATTATTTAAAATACTGAAAAGCAATTTTAACAATAAACAGCGGAAGGCAAAACCCATTTCCTAGTTAATACTTGCTCAGGCATTCTTTCTGTGTGGAGACGGGAACAATGAATGCATAAAGGTATTACCGGAGAGGAAAATCTTTCCTAGACTTGTAACTTCCATTAAATACTCTTTTAATCTGTAATGTATCTTATTTCTTTGGAATGAGCTGAAAAAACTTCTTATGCTATTTGAGATTACTTTTTTCCCTCCCTTTCATAGCTTGTCTTTTCTTTATTCCCAACAATTGCAGAATAATAAAAATTATTATCAGAAGTAAGCAGAGGAGTTTTTACAGAGCAGTTCTTTTAATCTCATCTTTATTCCAGAGCATATGACTCTGCCATCCACATTTATGGAAGCTGGCCCAAAGCCTTCCCTTTTAAATGCGTATCTCCCTGACTTCCACGTGAACCCTGTGCCTTTGTAAGCTAATGCGGTTTTAATTCCTACTGCAGAATGAATAGTAAAACACACTCATAATCAGAACGTAGGAATTGAGAGTGCCCAACTGATACAGCTTCAATAACTGCAAGCGGCCGTTGCTAGAGCTAAAGGTTGTCTTCCTCTGCTCCAGGGCAGCAGGGGCTGCTGATGGCACCGATGTGTTATTTCTGTTTGAACTTTATGCAACAATTGCATGTGGTATCAAACTTGAAATGATGGTCACCGCATCATTTTTTAGTTCCAGGTCTTCCTTTCCACTGCAGCTGTAATCCAGACTTCTCTATCGTTACAGGTCGTCTTCTCAAAATCACTGAAAGCTGAAGATGGATATTAAGCGTGTGAAGGACTATATCTATTGGCTGTACTACCAGTACCTACTGATCACCTGCAGCTATGTGCTGGAGCCCTGGGAGCGGTCCATGTTCCACACCATCACCGTGACTGTTTTCGCTATGGTGGTGTACACGGCTTACGTCTTCGTCCCCATCCACGTCCGCTTGGCTTTTGAGTTCTTCTCCCAGATATTTGGAGGCCAGCCCGAAAGCACAGTTTCCATCGTGAACTGAACTTACCCGATTAGCAGCTCTTGCAACTTGCGAAATGCAATGTCTTCTTCAATTTTGTGTATTTATGGAGCAGTTCTGCAGTTATGAAAATGCCGTTTTCTCTTACAAAACATGGCTTGCTTAATTACCATAGCTGAAAACCAGAATAATGCACTGACCACTGGCTGCACAGTCCCCGTTAAATGAAACACAGGCCAGCTTTTGCTGTGCGATAATGAAACACATCACCTGGAATGCCACGTGTACCTAATATTCAACTGGCTCCCTCTTTCAGCACCCTAATTTAATCACATTGGCATGTATGAAACAGCAAAGACTGTTTTATGATGGCTGTGAAGAGGGGTACTACGCTCATTATACACAAAGTTCTGCCAACAGAGTGCAGTGGCAAAACGTACCATGCCTTCTTTGACCCAGGTTAGAGAATATAAGGAGATGAGTAAAATACAGCGTGATTTGAGTACTAACTAGTATCTGGCTGGTTACTGACTTCTGCTTTTTCACGGATGGGAAAGGAAATTAGAGAAAGTAACAAGAGTATGAACTTGAATCCAACTTTTTGCATCTAAGTTACTGTGTCTGCGTTTAGATGGTCTAAGATACTAAAAAAAACATACTACAGGTAATCTTGCATTTTACTGAAAATGACAGAAAGAAACAGAACTGGCTCTGTTTCAGTGCACTCCTGCCTTCTTTGATAAAAACCGAGACATCTTTTCTTTCTGCTCCCATTCACCAAGGCAGGCAAAGTGCATGTCTGCACCAGAGGAAGATGATCCAGAAAATAGAGTGGAAGTAATATTTTAATAACTGCAGGGAAGTCTGAGTGCTTAAGGAGATCTCCTTTATAAAGAAGAAATTAGATTTATTATAATTGCCTGTGGGGAGTTTCTTGAACAATGGAAGGTTTGTTTCATTTTCACTCTACACCTAAATCAAATGCCAATGCCAAATCATAAGTTATAGCTATACGCTGCATGTATCTAACAGCTGATGCTACTGTTATTAGAAGTGAGAGGTGCAAAATGTAAATAGCTTTCAAATTTTGTTTGCACAGTTATAGGATCAAAAAAACCCTCTTAACTTCTTTATCAAGCTGCAGTGGGGTCCTGCATGCTTAAAAGAACATGGTTTGTTTGGAAACAAAGACATATTTTGAAGGTTGAACAGATCTGAACATGCGTATGCAGTTTTTTCAGAAAAAAATAAAATTTTATTCTTCAGAAACAACATTTCAGTGTATGACTTGGCTCTTCCTGTGTTTTGTATTTGTTCATAAATACCCTGGATGTGTGTGGGCCAGCCTGATGCCATGGCAGACAGACTATTTTGTTGCAAATGTTTTGGGGCAAGGTTTTCAGAGCCCCTTAAATAGATCAGTATGTGGACTGCCATGTTCATCCTCATTAGTGCTCCAGCCCAAGACCTCTCCTCTCTCTGATGGTGGGGGAGGGAAAAAAAAAAAAGGAAAAAAAAAACAAAAAAACCAGAAACTTCATTGAAGATCCTGCTCTGCAGACCTGTTCGCAAGGTCCTGAAGGCAATTCTTGGAGATGCACAGGTCTCCTGCTTGTCAGAGGCCACATTCATCATATCATACTTGCTAGTTGTGTTCATGTTCTGGCTCACACCGGAGCCACTTGTTCGTATTGCCAATACAAGCAGATCATGGATGTGCCTGAATTCTCTTGCAGACAGCCACTGATGTGCTTCAAATTAAGGCAACGAATACCCGTGTGTGCTGGTGGCACAACAATTGAGTGGTTTAGGCTCAACTGGGAGCCAAAGGCTTAGCTGTCATATCAGTTTAATCACAGTTGTTAACCTGCAAATATGAGGTACCAAGCTGCAATCATGCTTACAGTAATAAACAGAGCATTGGAGGAGACGAAAAATATCAAGTACCTGTGAAAATTTCTATGAAAGCAGTCTATAAAACAGAATAAAAGTAACAACCCCAATGTTGGAGGTGAAAAAATGAAAATATTTACCTAGCAAGTTGGTGCTTGAACCAAAAATACTTCCCAATATCCTATCCTCAAGAGATTCTACTTTGTAACTAGATAATGTGATGATGTAAATGCCATGGCATCTCCTCATCAATCCTGTTTCCACTAACATCTTATTTTTTAATTTCTCAAAAAGGTTATTTGTTCCCAATGGCATCAAACACAACTGACCTGCTTTTAGGAGCAGGAGGAAAAACACTTTCTTATAGGTATGCAAAGGCTGGGTCTCGTATCGCAAGGAGCACACACCCCGATGTAATGTTGCTATTTAAACATTTAACTTAAAGCAAACAGAACAAGCAAATGGCTTTGTTCAGGAAGAGGGAATTTCCATTGACCTCTCATGGTGGGATTCCTGTAAAGCACTTCTCTTCCTTATTATTCCTGTTATCTTTGTTTAGCTTTGCAGGAGGTGCTCGGAAGATGGACGAAAACAGCAGCAGTTTCTCTTTGGGAGGGTCCCTGCAGCCTTACTTAAGTGAAAACACTTTTTTTGTGTGCGTTCTTCAGCTTCTTTACTAAATTTTAAAGTTTTGGGGCAAGAGGTATTCACCAGGAAGGAAAGAGACAGCTGAAAATAACCTCTCTCTGCTAAAAAGCCTTTGGGGATTTTTCCAACCCTTTTTACTTCTCCTATCTACTAGAAAAGCTGAAATAACTCTAGCTACTTAATATTCAAAATTAGTGAGTTCCAGCAGGAGATTTCAAAGCATTTTTGGCACACAGCAGTGAACAGAAACGTTTTTTCCCCGGCTGAAAGAGAGAGGAGGTGGGATATAATTTTTGACAGCTTGAGACCACACCACGGCTTAGGAAACTCTGCTCCAGTTTTGAAATCCTTTTCCCTGTAGACGAAGCCATTCATACACGATGGAAAGAGGTTTTCATCAGATTACATCTGCACACTAACGTGGAAGCACCATTTGCTGTAACAGCAACAAGCCGCAGGAGGAGGGTCACATTTCGGAGAGCTGCCAGTAACACCAGCAGACGGCTCGGGTACGTACAGCATATGGGCAACAACTCCGGTGTGAAGACTGTAGTGTCGGGCTCTTTATAAAACACCTTGGCAGGGCACTCTTTTCTCCTGCTTCATTATTACTCCGTGTTAATTGTAGTTAATTGCTCCATTATTACCCTACGCTAATTGTAGTTCAGGCTGAGCACAGCAGCTGGAAGTTTTTACACCAAAAAAAGCAAATGAAAGGACTATGTTAAGAGTAAACAGAACCAATAATCCAACAGGCATAAATGAAACAAAAGCAGAAAGGGAGATGAACTAGTTCCAGTTGCATTCACCCTGAAAGTACAAATGCATCACGAAATTAAGCGCTGAGAAATTTTGGGGCTCAGCTGGCCACCACCATACCTCCCTTGTTTAAAATTCATTTTCTTAATTTCATTTAACCGAAGCTAGCATTTATCCTGCCGTAAAGGTTTCCTGGCCAATTTCATGGATCACCTCCCAAATCCATTACCGAGGGCAACTACACATGCACGTGTCCAGACCATAAACCTCCAGAAGCTTCCTCCTGAAGCCCCTCCAGGCAGCCTTTACCCGAGACTATTAAAAAAAGCTTCTGAGGGACCTTTTCCTTAGCGGCGGTCTTGCACAGGAAACGTAGGGATCAGCATCGCCACCAGTGACTCTGCACATCTAGCAGGCTTATTTCTAAGTTATTTTGGTGCGCTCCTTTTATCACATGAACTAAAATGCAGAGCTCGAAATAGGGTAGCAGCAGTTTATAGCTCGGAGGGTCGTCAGCGGGATACAGAAGTCTCTCACGATCAGCTGGCTGCCAGCGAAACTCAGCTTACGTGAGCAGTGACTAAATGTAGTGCTAACTTATTTGAAGTGTGATATTCCCAGTCCTTTTCATACCTCCAGAGAGCTTTACAGTGGCTCCTGCCTGACTGCTTACTCAACAGAAGAAAGAGAAAGCTCTATTTCCATCCTTTCTCTTGATCTTTCTAGGAAAGACTGGCAAAATAGTCCAAGGCAGTTCGTGGGAAAGCGCTGCCATTGCCTATCCTACACATCTTCAGGGCATCTGGGTTCAAACCAGTCACTTGCAGAGACAGGCCATCATCTGAGTGTCCGATTTCATCTACATGGAATTCCCTGAAAAAATGAGATCCCGTATTTATGAAGTTTTGAAATCTTAAGGATGTTCGAGTACAAATTTTTTTCTGAAGTTTTATTATTGCTGTTATTTGGCCATAATTTAAGATTCTTGCTTTGGATGCAAATTCAGTGAAAAAAGTTTTTTTTTTCACTTACAATGATTCATATAGTTATAGTTAAAGGTAAAAAGGCCCTAAAGTTTTTATCAAGTGAAAAATGTCATTAACGTATTTTAAATAACCATTTTTATAAAGGCTCTGTTTTAGATAAACCTTCCAAAACAGCAAACGGATATCATCAATCAATAGCATGCAAAAACGCATGTAACACGTGAGAAATGTGCCTCCACAGAGATACCTCTTTGAAACTTGCCTACAAATAAAAATGGTATGTAAAGGGAAATAACTCTGATCTCCATGGTAGGAAGTTTCTGCTGCACTACTGCAAAGGACAGATGTTGTCCTGATCTTGTGCACACAGAACCAGCCCTGCCCAGCATGCACCCAGCACAGACCAAGGAGGACTGTGAATACAATACGTTGTGCCCGTCTCCCTTCACCTCTTACCAAGGCAATGCTCCATTTCTAGAGTTTAATTTCCCTAATTACTTGGAGGCTAGGAAAAAAAAACAAAACCCAACTACTTAAGCCATCATAAAAGAAGTACAGCAGGGTGTAGTAACAGTCAGGAGAACCATACAAACTGCAAATCACACTTGCGCAGCACCAGAACGCGTGTGCCGAAATTGGGCCGATTCTTGCAGATGGATTACTGCACCCTGGGGCAGAGACACGGACAAGTGGCAGCGTGCCAAGCTGAGCATTTGAAAATTAAAGCAGAAAAGGCTAATTTTCAAATTAAATATTACTGAACTTGTAATAACTTTCTCATCATCACAAAAAACGATCAACATCCAATGTTGCATCAAAAGCAGTGCTGTCCTCCCGCAGCGCACGAGTCGGCCCCTACCCAAGTCATTTTAATTATTTACTCCTAAAATACCAAGCTGCAGCTCTATCAGCAAGTTACTGATATCCTACCACAAACTGCTTTTTGCATGGAGCCCGTTTCTCTCTGCTTGGTAACTCCAGATATCTTCCTAGCCAAGACAAGATAACAATTCATTTATCTGGACTCCCTGTGTGTATCTAGGTACGGACAACAGCGGAATTTAGTGGTAAACCATGACAAAGATAGGCACTCCTCTCCTTTCTGGAGTATTGGTTACCTTCTTCAGAGACAAGAGAGCATGTGGCAATGGACTCGTAGGACAGCAGGAGACATCAGCTTCTTGTTTCTCCCTGCCCCACAACCCTGCCGGCAGCAACTGCCAGTCCCGCAGGGAGCAGTCCCCCACGGAGCTGCGGCCGCACCTAACTCACCCTCTTTGGAGAGTGACTTTTGCTGCTGTTGCCCAGATGGGAGGACGGGTTGGCTGAGCAGTGAGCGACTGTTGTTTCACACCCCTTCTGCTTTGAAGAAGTTTCTGCTGCAGACGTTGATCCCCAGAGGAGGAGGAAAAGAGAGCCCCATCTATTCCCCAAGACTGGCATCCGGCACGCTGCATGAAAAAGGATGCACCACTTTGTCCTACTGTCGCAGTGAGAGTCCCACATCCCCTCCTACTAGACTTCCAAAACCAAGTGGGCTCCTCATTATTTCCAGAAAGATAGTGGGATGGTCTGTCAGACGAAGGCGATACAAAATCACAATTAAAAACCAAATCTATCTCTTTTGCCAGCTAAATTACTTGGTGTTTCTCAGCTTGCACTAAGCTCTCCAGCTGCCTGGAGAATTTTCCAGCACAAGCCCTGAAGCGCCTCATTCAGATCATACCAGCACTTCTCTCCAAGCCAAGCCTGATCAGAAACTGAAAAACTGGGGACTCAGTAGAAAAGCTAGACTCCTAAAGTACAGATCATCAGTTCCTACAGCCACAGCAAACTTCACCCAACATGCAGCCCTGTTGCAAACTTGTTGCAGTCATCGGAACCAAGAGAGTTGAAATTACCAAAAAGTTCTGGTAAAATAAACTACCTTAAATCTCAGGAAACTGAAAATACAGTGTACTATCAGTGTTTGTCCGCTGACAAAGGAGGTCAGATGCCTGTAACGTTCCCGAGGTCCTCCGAAGGCTGGATCCGAGCGTACAGTGACAGCACAGAGCTCGTCCCATGAGTCCAGCAGCGAGAGCCGAAATGAAACGGGCTCCTCTTTACTCTCTGTCCTTACACACAGGAAGGAAAACTCAGCCTGAACTAAATAAAGACACCTTGGTTCAAAGCATGATCAATTTTGTCCTTAATATATTTATTCCTTAGAGTAAGCAATATTTTGCCTGAATTTGAGGAGCCCAAGTTATGAAAATATCTCCAGGCAACTTATATGGAAACTCCCTAGCTGTACGGCTGTGATTCAGAGGTGGAGGTTAGAATTAACTCTGAGAGTTCACACTTGTCATCACTGGTGTCTGCTCCACCCTTATTTCAGAGGCTGCTTTCAGTAGTTGCTACATCAGGACAGCCAAGAGCTGATAAACTCTGCTGATTCCGGTGTTTCAGTACAGTCAGCCCCAAAGTGGGGCTGTCCTGGAGTTGTTACCAGGATAACTGAGGCCTCCTTTAAATTAGAATAAGAAGCTCCGAGCTAGATAGGCTGTAGAGATTGCTTCATGTGGCCTAATATAAGCTACAGCCCCCCTTGATTACCAAGACACATTAGTCTAGGTTTAAAAGTGAAATTAAAAAGATGCATGCATACCCTTTGCATCAAAATATGTATCCTACTGCTGAGACATACTTAGGCAAGAGAAAAAAGCCAAGAATCAGGACAAAGAGGAGAGTGGAAATATCTACACAATGGAGAACAGGGTAAATCTGGCAAATCTGTATGAAAAAAATCAGATTCTGCTTTGCTTACAATGACTGAGCGAAGAGGGAGGATGGGAGGAAACGAAGGTAAATTGTGGCAGCATCAAGACTAGACATATTGTCAGCTAGGGTGCTGTTTCAGTTATTTTTTCTGACAGCTCCTATCTTTGCTTCATAATGATGGAGTAGATCAGAAATATCTCATTATTTCAAGGTCATACTCAAGGATGAGTTACATGCCATGAATCTTTATGAGCTTTAGATATTTTTTAAAAAATGAACAGGAAGACAAAATGCAGCTAAAACGTACATCATGGAGTATTTGAGACAAAACAACTGAGGCCAGGGTCAGAATAAAGCACCCTAACATCGGAGAGGGCTGTAACAGGATTGCAGCAATGCAATTAAAAGACGGGGTGACAAGGCACAGCAAACGGCCTCACCCATCAGGCTGGCAGAGGAAAGAGCTTGTATCAGTTCTTTGCATTCTCCACAGCCGCAAATTGCACAACGAGAGAAGCCCGGTAGCTCATATACACTAATTACCTGCCAAATGCACAGGGATTGAGTGATTTATGAAGTAACAGCTGGAAAAAAGATGGTGCAAACCAAGTAGACGCATCCAACTCCATACATCCTGGTGCCTTGCCCAGGGGAAGTACAGGACATACCAGATATTTCACTCAAGGTAAATAATACCCAGATCCCAAGAAGCCCTCTCCACATCACAGATGAATACTTTTTACTTCCCTTTCCAATATTTCTCTTCACATGAGGAGAATAAAAGGCACAGCTTGATGAAATCAAGTAGAATTAGACCACTATCGAGGTGCGCGTACCTACATCTAATGCTGTGTTCAGCTGTCCGTGCTGTCTCACACTTGGTGTGGACAAACATCAAGAAATGCTAAGTGCTTCCTGTATTAAATCCTTTCACATCTGGCTAGACGTGACTTATTTGCTACCCAATAACCTGAGTATTTTGGTATCTAAAAGCTCTTCCTTATCACAGATATATTTTGGTGGCACCAAAATACCTCAGAGCCCCATACCCAGTTCAATATCAGCTTTCTATTCAGAATTACTGTGCCCTTCAAAACCCACTCCATCCAAACGTTGTTACAAGAACACAGACAGGACTTGGGCACTGAAATAAGCATCTTATTGCAGCAGCCCTGGGTACATGTCCTGTTTTTCCCAAGAAATCTTCAATAGCAAAACTAGCATCACTGAGGTCATCTTTTATATAAATGCATATACTCCTAAATAAATCATGAGCTGCAAGCATTCATATCAGCTTTGGAAGTTTCCACTCACAAAGGGCAGTCTACAGTCAGTGCCTTTACATTAAAAGTTTATCATACATACAGTAAGTTCCAGTTTTGCAATTTTATAGCTGAGCAATACCTGCACAGACATCTTTTAATAGCAATGTGTCAGATCTCCATGTCGTGCGTGTGCCAGCAAGATGGGAGCGGTGGAAAGAAAAATTCAACCCACTAAAATTGCAACACCTCTTCCTGAGAATTTATCTTGATGAATAATTATAAAATGCAAATGCCATCATAGAGGACTGTCGCAAGGGGGAAAAAAAAAAAGAAGAAGAAGAAAGAGCTAACTGCCATTACATTTATCAAACCTGCTACTTCAGCAATGTCCTAGGTTACCGTTGGTAAGATGCTTAATGCTAAAATGCTGAAGTAGTCTGGCAGGGCCCTGCATGGGCAGGGTGTCCCTGTCCTTCTCCTTCCATATTTTCCTTTCCTGACTGTTTATGCAAGTTTATCAGTCCACATTCTCCGGCACAAATTACCTACAATCACGCAGATTAGTTCTCAGGTTCCTTCTGCCCCAGGCCCCTTTGAATTGGACTATTTTGCAGTCCAGCCCTGCCTCAGCGGATTATTCCAGTGATACAAGGTTAGCTTAGTGACTGCTGGAACATTACCATTGCTTACTGCAAAAGGCATCAAGTCTGGACAAAAGCAAAGCCACTCAACACCTCTCCTCTGCTGTGCTCCAGAGAAGGCATGCTTTACAGCAGACCTCAGGCTGCTCCAGGCTAGTGCAAGGCAACTCATCCAGTGCTGTAGTTTTGTATCACCTTCCTTTCCTCCCCTTTCCAGTTGGCTCCACATGGCCCCCTTGCAAAGCTGGGTCATTGTTTCCATTTGTTTTACCTCCTGTTTCTACCAACAAAGTCTCCTTTCCTTACTCCTCCTTCCCCCCATAAACTATCAATCTTTGGCTCTTCCACCCACATCGAAACACCTAACTTCTGCCTCCACCATACTCCTGTCCTCTGTTTCCACCCTGAAAAGCAGTGATGGAGGGAGGAGAAGCAGTGCACACCCTGAAAGCAGTGATGGAGGAGGAGAAGCAGTGCACATCCCAGCCAAAGGACAAGGGATACAGGTTTGTTTCTAGAGCAAGCTCACTGAACTGCTTTTTTGGCTTTTTCTCTGCTTGGTTTTGTCTCCAGCCAGCTAGAGTGAGGCAAGTCTAGGAAATGTCAACACCACCCATAATTTTTATGTACAGGTTTTTAACAGACACAATGTGCAAATTGCTATTCTCATATTCTCTCATAAGAGAACTCAAAGTGCCAATATCTGAAAATATAAATTCTACAAAAATATATTCATTTTACTGATGCCAAGGTCCAGAGTTCACACTGGCGTGGACCCTCTCCTGGCAGCTCCACTCCTCTCAGCACAACCCACCCTCTCACCAGGTTTCCTTTAGCCAGCTAATGGGATGAGATGTTTTTAGCTAAGACACGGAAGATTACAAAAGGCAAGTGGAAAGCAACCAGCTACTGTACAATAGTCTCTAAGATTCCTATCATAATCTGATGAGCAAATATTTACCTTTTTAAAACAATTATTTTTTAGTCTGCGGTTCAGGTCTAGTGCGTCCCGGTACAGATAACAAACATACCAGTACTAAAGCAACACTTCCTGGCTCTTGTCCATGCTTTTGCTTAAAATTAAATCTTTGCCATGGCTGTTCCCCAACCCAGGTAAAGAAGGCTGAACTGAGTAACAAGACCCGTCATGATCTTTTACACTAAAAAAGAAAAATCGTAATAAAAGCTATGGCCAAGTTGAACGCATCTGTGGGAGCTGGCTGTACTTTCTGCACAGGTTCTCATGGATAGACAGGCAGGTACCAGTGCCACACTAAAACAGCCACCCCTCTTTAAAAGAGAAACACTTTGCAATCTCAGGAGAACAGCTAAGTATTGAAAAGCAATGGAGAATTAATTACCAAAGAGAGTTTCTCTGACAATACAGCATGTTGACAAGACAGTGTAAAGGCTGAGCTGCTGAAGTTGTCCTGATGATAAATAAAAGCTTTGGGTTTTGCAGTTATCAAGAAACAATAAGCTGTGATGTTTGATAAACACAACATGGGTGATGGGAGCTGCTGACGAACAGAAGTTAGCACGAGGAGGATTTTCCCTTGTAATTCCCAGAAGAAGATCCCATTTCATGTCTCCTTGTTCAAGTAGCTCAATTCAAGTAACTTCATGGTTTGGGTTATTTTGGTTTTTAAAGGCTACTAAGAAAAATTCATCTGTTGCTAACCCCATAACAGGCATAGCAGTGACTCTTAAAAGGCTCCAGGAATTTAGAAAGCAGAGGATGCCTTTCAGTGCAAAATTGCTGCATGCGTCCACTGCGCCTCTGAGCGCAGCAGCAGGACAGGGTTTGCACAAAACCAGCGCCTGTGCCTCTGGTACACTGAGCATCCAGCTACTCCCAGCTGCTTCAACACAAGGCAAGACTGAGAATTATCCCCCTCTGCTGACAAACGGCAGCATTTACCCATTACTCTGCGGTACCCCTTGCACAGCCTGCATGTAAGCTGCTGCTCTTTCAAACATTATTCAAGAAGTATGCCCTGCAGTGGATCAAATACGTCTTATATGCAAGTTTCATGCAACACATTATCTAGTTAAAAGGAAACTAAACCACAGATACATGTGCTGCAATGAAGCTCATTAAAGCTTGATGATGCAATGCACAGGTTTTACCTATTGATCAGCTGAAAGTGGAGTGTCACAATATGCTGATCTCCATTGCAAAGTTTCTTCTCAGTTCTCTTTGTTCCTGCCTCTGAAGTTCATCAGTAATAATGTTTGTGGCTCATACTATAAATTGGATTGCTAATTGGTTTCCTCACAAGGAATGAAGCAATAGGCAAGAACTGGAAAATAATTGGAGCATTATCCCAGTAAATTTAGTGCAGATTATCTCACAGAAAAGAGCCCCTGGAAGTGTCGTGTCCCGTGGAATTAGCTAATGTTATTCCTCCCATTCATACCACTCCTTGAGACCACAGAAGACAAGTTGAAACAGCAGTACGTCTGACGAAGCACAGCTCTGCATGTGCTGCACTGCTGAAATTATTAGTTCGCAAGTTCACAGCTGCAACCGATAAAAGGCCAGGAGAGCCCTTCTTTCCTAAAGGACCAGGCCACTTGGCAATGTCTGATTAAAACCTTAACTGGGGGGGGGGGTTAGATGAATTGGTGGCTGCAAATGCAAAGCTGCACAGGAGAAACAGCAGAGAAGAGCAATCATCCATGGAGGGGATGCGAGGACATCCCTCCTGGGGCTCATGACCCAGCAGTAGCGGTGCCCGCAGCAGCAGGCAGGAGTCCCTGCTGCATATGGGGGAAGATACCTCCTGGTCAGCGAAGCAGCTGCCTGGTCCTGCTGGGAGCTAGATCCTGGCTTGTACTAAACCTGGAAGCTGGGAGTTACTGCCCCACACGCAGGCAAGGCACAATCTGTTCCTGCACAAGAATACCTCCTATGGCTTCAAGAACGGCTGGCACGGTGAGCTGCTGCCTCCACCTTGCATCCTCAAACAGCTCACTTGGCCACAGCTCTGAGTACTGACTACACTTCTGTGGTCTGTCTGCTCTCTGAATGGAAAGTACTTCATTCCTCCAAATTATTACTTGATGCAATAGGAAGAAGAGTAAAATTACCAGGAATGTATGCATGCTCAGGACCTCGATAACTAAAAATACAGGCTAGGTGTCACCACAGTCCTCTTAAAAACTAAATCTGACATCAGTAAAGATCATAGAGGTGTTTCATTGTTATTACGCAACCCTTCCCATGTATCCATCTGTATGTTGTCAGTATACTTCTACAGTGAAATGAGGGTATTTTTATTAATTTGTGACTTGGTGGTGCTGAACGTCCTAGAAGCTGTGCACACTGCTCTGAATCCCAAATTTATTTTACAGTGAATATTAAAAAAAAAAAAAAGTGTAAAACACTGTGTTTGCTTTTGTTCTTAAATTCTTGAGAGTTTTACATTTAAATTAACACAGCTAATGAAAACAGTAGCCCAGACCAGAACAAAACCTCTTTGTTGGAAGGTCAGAGTAGTGCTAACTGGACAAGAGGTCCCAGGAGCTCCTCTGCTAGCTTCGCCGCCTTCCTTCCTGGATCCAGTTTACGTGAGGGAATAGTGACCTCAGGTGTCTGTTAAATTAATCACAAGAATATCTTTCCCATGAATTTATCATTCTATGCTTCTTCTATTTATTGACGTTTCTACTGAAAATTGAGCTGCTGTGAGCCAGCTGTTCTAGCTGGCACACCTCCACAAATGCCGTCCGGGCTTTTCTTGCCTTGGCACTTGAGCTTTCAAGTGCAAACTATGTACAGCTATTTACTCAAGGGCCCACTCATTCACATAGAAGAATGAGAGCAAACCTGTGTTAAAACTGTTTTTAAATGGTGTGCTTGCTTTCCTTACATATCACACATCCTTTTAATGCTGCGACTTCGGTATTGTTTGGTAGCTTGGAGACTAAGCAGTACTTCTAAAGATCTATTGCAAATCTTAGGATAAACTCATCTTGACTTGCATATGAGTTCAGTGTCATTCATATAATTCAAATGTCAGGGTGCACATCGGTTAAATATTTGGATAGCCTAATGAATAGAAATGAAACATAATACAGCATAAAATGAAGCAGTGTGCTTATGGTAATGGATTATATAGATGCTGAAGAATATAACAGTAAGAGCAGAAAAGTAGTATATAGCTTAAATATAATATTTAATACTCATTGAAAAACAGCAAAGGGAAAGATAAGAAATCAGTGCAAACTGATATGCTTTTCACTTGGAGTAAGATTCAACCAGATGTCTAAATTTACCAAACAGCTAATTGCTAGGAAAAACTATTGGCTCTTTTCTGCTTAGATTTCTACTGGCTCAGTGATGTGAACCCAGTGGCAAGGACCATTCCTGGTGCAAAGCACAGGGTCAGGAGCTTCCCCAAGGGTCAGCAATATGTAAAAAAAATGATTTTTCACTAATACCCATTCACACCTTCAGCAACTGTACCCATCCAGAAAAGCTCTTCCTCTATACTGTTTCCATTTCTACAAATCATTCTGATGACTGGTTTCTGGATTAATGGGACTAAAAATAATGTTTACTGAAATACATGTGCCTTTTGGAAAAGATGAATCAGGGTAAAATGACACTTAAAAAACTTGCTACGGATGTTAACAGTGATAAACTTAATGGAAGAGTGAAAAGGTCCATTCTAGGATGTAATAAAGTATATAGACTGATAACTGAATTAATTATACAACTGTTATAATTATTAGACAGTTCTATAAATGAGATGCGTGTACCATACACTGTCAATTAATAAATTCCATATTTCTATATGATGCTTTTTATACATATTTTAATTCATATTTTCTGATTCTGTTACTGGAATTAGAAAAAAAACTGAGTTATTTAAAACCTCACTCTACAACCTTTGTCTGTGGCCTCAACCTTTGGAGGAACTATATAGATATGTTTCAAAACAGACCTGCACAAAGATAGGATGCAGAGTACAGAGAAGCTTGTAGGACTCGGGCCACTGAAGAGCAGGGCCTTTTGCTTCCCCTTTCGTGACCACTGCAGCATTCAGACTGATGCCACGATAATGCGGGGTCTTCCCCATTTGAACAAGTGAGCTCTGCACAGACACAGATGCAGAGGATTATCAAGCACACACTTTTCATACTGAGTATTTATTTCCCAGACACTCTCATCCTAGCCCGTAAATCCAAATTGACAAAAGTGACAAAACATTTAAATCACTCTACATCCCCAAATTCTGCGAAGAAAAAATGTAAAATAAAAACTTATGCACACTGCTTACCATGCTTCTGACCTTAGGGAATCCTAAGGAGTAATTAACAACTCCATGCAACCAGTCATACATTGAAATGCCAATACAGTTTTAGGCAGCGGCAGTCACAGAAGGGGGAACAACATCTTTCACCCTCACCCTTTCCACTCTCCATCATTAGTACTAGAGTAGCTGGTGGTGGAGACCTGACAGCTTTATCACCCAAGCTGCCAGAATTTACAAAGCCACCTTTAAATTCACGGCACTGCCTGTACACAGTCTTATAACTCCTGCCGCTCCTGGGTGAAAAGGGAAATTAAATGGAGCTGTGAAAACTGAAATGTCCTGATGAGTTACCATCTTGCACTTTAGATAACAGCTCCAGAGACATTTGCAGGGAAAGAAAAAAACACTCAAAGCCTCGGCCCACATTACAAGTATAATTCCTGTAGGTTTTTTTTCCAGGAAGGTAAGCAGTTATTGCCACTTTCTTACTTCTGTGTTATACATGCCATCAAGCAATGACGGTTGTTCCAGTGAGAATGAATGAGAACGAAGCCAAGAGCACACGTGCAGCAGCACATCCAGACTGGCTTGAAATCCAGCCCCCCCATCTTTCTCTGGCCTGTTTAAAACAGCAACTGGGCACATTCATGGTTATTTTCCTGCCTTGTGTTCCCCGGGTCATTTATACCAGACCACAGTTGAACACTCCCAAACCCAATTGTTCTGTTTCCACACTATAGTTTTGTATTGACTGCTACAAGCGTGACTGCCCAACGTCCATACAGAACAGTGAAGAATCACACAAATGTACTTATGCACTGTTTTCTTCCAACACAGGATCTCCTTCTGTGCCCCTCGTACAGTCCCTTTGCAGCTGGTAGGGCAGCGAGGAGATGGCATGTCTGGTTTTGAAGGCACACCAGGCCCGTCAGATATCCTGCATGGCTCCTTTGAGTCTGGCTGCAATATCAGTAAGACAGTAACTAGCATACAATGGCAAAAATACACAGCGATCTTCCCAAATGTAGTGCATTAATTTAAAAGACTGATCTGGACCACCACAAATCAAGCTGATGTGCCTTGACAGGGCTGAAAAACAAACCCATGTCCATCATTTTTTCTACAGGCGTTACCAGAGACATGTGGTGATTGCATGCTCAGAAGTAACCAATAACCTATGGGATTAATACTCACACCTATGCAAATCTGACCCTCTCTTAAATGATTTGCAGTATAAATTATTTCCTAAGATGTCAGATCTCTGGCTACAGCCAGCCTATAGCAAGTAAGGTCTTACCCATAAACCCATTCCTAAAAATGCCACCGATTTAGAGGAAATATCATCCATCTCGACAACTACAATAATACTGGCTTTTCTTTGAATACTCGATCCTCGCTAGGAAGAGCTGGTGAAATCTTTCAGTCCGCACCACATGGCCAAAGTCCACGTAATAAGTTCTGAAATCCAGACCTATCACTGCTAAAGTTCTCAGTGAATTCTGTGGTCTGCTTTTTATCTTGTTTATTGTGTACAAAGACGTAAAATCTTTCAGAAGTGGTGCTAAGACTGTAACAATACTTTGACAGTTTAAAACATACAAATTTTACTCAGATGGGTGGAAGCCATAGGGCAACAAGAGCTTGCAGAGGCAATACAAAGTACGATGGTGACTACAAAGAACATAGTTCTGATACTAACTGGCAGTAGGTGGTGGCTGTGCCTTGAGCTGAGGTAGGGTTTAGTATACTAGCACCGAAATAAGATGGAGAAAACCACAGTTGAAAATATATCTGCGGTGGAAACATTTAAAGTATTATTAGGATCAAATTCTCCTCCCCGTGACTTCACAGAAGATCTGGCTCCCATAAATGACAGGCTTTGTCTTACCCCTCTTGCAACGTGAGACTCGCCAAGTGACAGCCTGGAATTCACAGGAAGTGTATTATTTCATAAATCAAAGAAATCAAAGATCGAGTGATTCATCAGGGCTTGAAAGTAAAAACTATATAATACCCACTGTGCAGCAGGGGTTCTGAAGAGTATAGAAATGAAATTTCAGTGCAGAGAAACACTTCTTTTTTATCTTTTTGTGCTTTTACCTTTTTTTTTTTTTTTAATAATAGGGTCTATAGTAACTCTCCAGAGAGGTCTGCAAAGAAACTTAATTTCAAAGGAGCAGAACTGAGTAACAGTCTGTGAACACAAGCGGCCCATCAAAGAAAAATGTGCCAAGGAAGAAAAAACAAGTCAGACAGCTCGACAGCCTGTGATTTTCAGTCCCCAAAGCAACTCTAAAGCAACAAAAACAACTCTTCCTTTCCATCAGGATATTACCGCATTAAATAAACCACACACAATGTGTTGATGCAATTCAGCTCTACTTTTCTCCATTGTAACTGTAAACCTGCAGAAAACAAATGCTGACCCACAAACATACCTTAATATCATATCCTTCTTTCCAAAGGGAATGGTCGGTTATTGTACACCACGAATGGAATCTAACCCAAACAGATTGTACCAACTCCTTCTTCTAAACCAAAGTATTATGTAACTCTTACTTAATGAATTACGACAGGATAGTTGACAACAATCTCACTGTAAAGTTTTTTTCAGCTTTGTGGGTAAGCTGTATTAGCAACAGACCCAGCAAGAAAGGTATTTGTTGTCCTGCTGTTCTCTCCTGGGGAAACTCAAATCCTGTTTCTGCAGGGGAGGGAACAATCCGTCAGAGAAGGTGATGGGTGGAGCAGAGAGGAGAAACTTGGTGCTGTTAACTTGGTGCCAGGCTTGGATATTTGGTATTTAAGCTTTAAGTTATACTTCGAAAAGATCGATATTAATTGTTTTGAATCGTGCAGGCTGGAAGGGACCTCAGGAGGTCTCTAGTCCAACCTCCTGCTCAAAGCAGGGTCAAATGTGAAGACAGAGCAGGTTGCTCAGCGTTTTAACCAGCTTAGGCTCGACACCCTCCAAGGACAGAGACTGCACAACTCTGGAGACAACCTGCTCCAGCTCCTGACTGTCCTCATGGTGAAAAAGTTTTTCCTTAAACCACTCTGAATCTTTCTTGTTTCAACTTATGCCTGTTGCCCCTCATCCACCCACCACGCACCGCTGGGAAGAGCCTGGCTCCTTTTCCTCCATGACCTCCTCATCGGTCTGGGTGGCTGCTCTTAGGTTCCCTCAAAGCTGTCTCTTCTCCAGGCTGAGCCAGCCCCAGTCCCTCCGCTCCCCAACTGGGAAAGGGCTCCAGCCCTGACCGTCTTGGTGGCTGCTGCTGAACTCACTCCAGTTTATCAAGTCTTTTTTGTACTAGGAGACAAGCGCCAGTCTGGAAGGTGAACTCTTAAAAACTGTAATTTTTTTTTTTTTTTCCCCCTGTAAAATGTAACTTTGAATAAATTTTCTCAAAATCCAACAAGGCTTTGCTAAGAACTGGCCATCATGAAAAAGAAGTCAGATTACTGACATCAGTTAGGATAACGTCCTGTTATTCTACTATTGAAACTGCATCCTCCCTTCAGAAACTCACAACTGCCAGTGCGTTCTGGGGGTAGTTTCACATCCTAACAGTAAATTAAAGGCATCTAATAATTATTGTAGTTTAATCCTTTATAAATTAATGACAAGGACTCTTACTCACTCATGCTTGATAATGATTTCAAATCAAAACTGAATCCTCGGCTGGAATAGTTGTTTCTTCATTTACAAGCATCTGCACCATCACATAATCTATTGTATATAATCTATAACGTATGTTCTCAGAAAAAAATGTGATCTCATTGCTCAGATACAGGAAGACTAAACAAAGGGAGAAGTTCAGGCACTTTGGTTTTACCCATTTCTACAAAGCAATGAGAAGTTGCCAGCAGATGCGAAAGGTAGCTAGTTAATTCTGAAACTAGAAGATAACAATCTTTTCAAAATCAATACTGAAAGTAATATAAATTTTATGTCAAACATCCCTATTCTTACTCTTTCCACCAAAGTTGGAAACTCCTTTTAAAATACACTTAAGTATTTAGAGATGTTCAACCCCAGTTGACAAACAGGTGAAAACAATAATAAAATTGCTTCAAATCAGTATTTCTCAAAGATAAATTAGCAGCAACCTTTAAGAATTATTTACTGTGGAAAAGGGCCACCTCCTCGTGTATTGCTGACCGCACCAGTTCACACCAGTTTCATCAGGATTTGCGCATGTGCAATACCTGTCAGACCAGTCCCCATGCTAATAAATGAATGCAGCACATTGCCATGAAAAAAATAAATTAGGACATAAATCTATCGGCCAAGGGAAGAATACAAGAAGCCGCCGAGGCTGTACTCTACTGCCGCCAGTTGCTGCAACAACGGCACGGGCTCGCCCCGCAGGGGAAGGAAGACGGATGGATCAAATCCCATGGTTCTCAAAGAAAAATGAATTAATGTTTCGAAGAATCATTAATTACAATGTTATTCGCAAGCGGCATTCACACGCCGATGGCAACCCGGGGGCCGCCATCTTGCGACTGCGGGGGGCGGGCGGCGAGCGACGCGAGCGAGCGCCCGCCCTGCCTGCCTGCCTGCCTGCCTCCCGCCCGGCCTCTCGCGGGACCGCGGCCCTCCTCCCCTTCCTCTCACGCCCGGAACCCGGGCCCGCGTGGGCAGCCGCAGCCATGGAGTACATGACGGGGCCGGCGGCTTCCACCCAGGGCAACATGTAAGCGGCGGACGGGCTCCGGGGGTGGCGGGGCTCTGCCGGCCGGGCCTCGGCCTCGGGTGCCCCGTTGCCGCGGGCGGGGGGCGAGGGAGGGAAGATACCCGGGCGGCCATAAACCGGGGCGGGGGGGGGAATGTCACGACTCTCCTGGGCCACCACTTTTCTTTAAAAGAAAAAAAAAATTGAAAAGCCTACACGTACCTTCGGTTGCCACCGCGGGTTGCCGTAGCTGTCACCTCTGAGGGCAGAGTTGCTGTTTGTGACTGACTTTTCCTCCCTGTCTTCCAGCCTCTGCTGCCAGTGCGGCGTGCCCATCCCGCCCAACCCGGCCAACATGTGCGTGGGGTGCCTGCGGGCGCAGGTGGACATCACGGAGGGCATCCCCAAGCAGGGCACCCTCCACTTCTGCAAGCAGTGCGAAAGGTGGGCGGCCGGGCCCCTTCCCGCTCCTCCGGGCGAAGCCCTCTCCTGAGGGGGAAGCGGGCCCTCTCGGTGTGGTGGCTGCGGCGGGAAAGCAGGGCAGCCGTCGGACACGCTCTCTGCTGTGCGTGTTTTCGCCAGGTCTCCTAGGGTTTTGCAGTGCATTCTCGTATTTCTTTTCTTGTGGAAGTAGAAAGGTGTTGGTATGCAGGGTCTAGAAGATTTGAATGAGTGAGTTTATGGTCCTTGCAAGAAAAAAAGTGGGGAAATTGGTAAGGATGCCAGTAGAAGCGTGAATGCGCTTGGAATGCATGAATCTTAATGCTTAGGGAGGCAAAAGTTGTAGCTGCATAGTTGATGTTGACACTGAAAGCTTGGGAAATAACTGCTCGTCTTTTGAGCGATTTAATTTGCTGAAGTAGCTTCAATGTGCTGTAAAATGCTTCCTGTATCATAGGTATCTTCAGCCTCCAGGAACCTGGATTCAGTGTACCTTAGAATCAAGAGAGCTTCTTGCTTTGTGTCTGAAAAAAATCAAAGCTTCGCTGAGCAAGGTGAGTAGCTAATTCTGCTGGTATTTCATACCGTGTCTATTGGTATTGCATAAAGTGAAGTCCAGCTAATCTATACAGGGTTCAGTCCTCCCAGAGCAGCCGTTTGTACTTGCGTAGAGCTTATCAACTGATTTATATTGAACATAGAGAATGACAATCTGATCTCAAATAACCCTAAACTAGAATTTTGGAGGATTCGATAAGGATAGGCTTTAAGAAAAAATTTCCAAGCATACTGAGGAGGCTCTTGCAGTGCAATTCTGTGACTTCAAAGCATATAGTGTACTGCACAATTGTTACTGTATGGATGGGAGTTGAGCATAATTAACTGAAGGAAGCTAACATGGTTTTAATGCACCTTAATTTTACAGTTTTCTTTTTACACATTTTTAAAATTGTTTATACAATACTTGTTCTTACTGGTTTATGATAGTATGAAAGAGGGTTGCAGAGGTCTATGTATAGATTAAATTGAAAGTCACATGTTTAAGCTGAATAAAGTATCGCTTAGGTTCAGAATGTTACCAGAGGTAAAAATCTGAGATACTGTTTTAGGCAAAAAAATTGTTTTGTTACCACAGTGTCGTGGTTTAACCCCAGCTGGCAACTCAGCACCACGCAGCTGCTCACTCACTCCCCCCTCACAGTGGGATGGGGGAAAGAATCGGAAAAAAAAAAACAAACCCAACTCGTGGGTTGAGATGAAGACAGTTTAATAGGACAGAAAGGGAGAAAAACAATTGTAATAATAATAATAAAATGACAATAATTATACTAAAAGAATTAGAATACACAAAACAAGTGATGCACAATGCAATTGCTCACCACTCGCTGACCAATGCCCAGTTAGTTCCCAAGCAGCGATCCACCCCTCCCAGCCAGCTCCCCCCAGTTTATATACTGGGCGTGACATCCTATGGTATAGAATATCCCTTTGGCCAGTTTGGGTCAGCTGTCCTGGCTGTGTCCCCTCCCAGCTTCTTATGCCCCTCCAGCCTTCTTGCTGGCTGGGCATGAGAAGCTGAAAAATCCTTGATTTAGTATAAACACTACTGAGCAAGAATTAAAAACATCAGCGTGTTATCAACATTATTCTCATACTAAATCCAAAACATAACACTATACCAGCTACTAGGAAGAAAATTGACTCTGTCCCAGCTGAAACCAGGACACGCAGTCATCAAGGTTTGAATTAGATTGCCTTATTGAGCTTCTTGCTATCAGGTTAGTACTTAAATATACAAAATATCTTTTGCTGCAGTAAATTTGCATGTTCGTAGTTTTAGAGATTAAATTGGCTTTTAAGTCCTGAGGAAACGATTATACTATCCAAATTCATCATTACGTGGCATCCAGAGATACTGTTGAATAGTGTATTCAGTTACTCTGGTGTGACAGTCAGGTTGCATCGCCGTTATTTTGGGTAGATCAGACTGTGTTCTAACTAAGCATTATTAATTGGGTTTGGTATACTGATACATATGTTTTTAATTAAGGTTGGTTATTCACTTCCTCACTTGGTTGAGGAACTGTGAACTATACCATAAGTTTGTGTTTTGTGGTAGTTAGAGCTGCGTGTTGTTAACACGTGTACTAGTACAACTGCTGGCAGTAGCTGAGTTCTTGTTCTTTCCCACTGGCAGGTCCGGCTGATTGATGCAGGCTTTATTTGGACCGAACCACATTCTAAGAGGCTGAAGCTGAAACTGACTGTTCAGAAAGAGGTAACAGTCTTCTGCATGTGGCTTTTAAAAAGCTTTTATGGCAAACAGTATGATTTTATTTATTTTTTTATTATTACTACATTTTAAATAAGTGGTTCTCTCTGGTAAAATCCAGCATGTGTTTACTGGCTTATCTTGAAAGAATATTGATTTCATCCTGCCTAAATTTTGTAATTAAAGTGCCATTCATCACAGTTTGAAGAAGGTTATTGATTGTTCCAGTAAAGTTGGGAAAATACTACTAATATTTGTGACCCAAATATAGCTGTCTGTCACATAGTTTTAGTGTAGTATGGAAGTTATTTCAGAACGCTGTGGTAAACTAGCTGTCTTGACAGGACTAACGAGGAAACCTTTTAAACTTTTGTTTTGCAGGTGATAAATGGAGCAGTTCTTCAGCAAGTATTTGTGGTGGAATATATAGTTCAGTCTCAAATGTGTGAAGACTGTCATAGGATTGAAGCTAAGGATTTCTGGAAAGCTGTAGTGCAAGTCAGACAAAAGGTAGAGGCAAACAATTTTCGTTTGTTCGTGGCAGAACAATTAAGCAGACAAATATTTGGATGATTTTCTGATTTTTTTCAGAAAAAGATGTACTCACACTTGCACACTGCCACAGTGGTACATTTGGTGTTCAAGGTGGTTTTTTTTTTCTTACTGATCTTAGTTTAGAAAAACTTTCTCTCTCCTGTCCGGTATTATTAGCATATTCTTTTTAAACGATGGCTGGCAGGAGGATCTTGTGTGAATTAGTAAATATCCTTCCGTATTTTAAGGCAGTGTTAGAAACAGTGGTACAGATTGTTTATGAATATTTAAATCTTTAAAGGAAATGATATCTTTAGCAACCAGTTACACAAAAATGAGAAACAGAAGCTGTAAATAATTTGGTATAAATAGAGCACATCTCTGAAATCTTTTTGGTTACTTGGAATAGACTTTGGACTGTGCCTTCTCTAGATGATCTCTTCATATAAATGTTTGTTCTTCAGAGATACTGCATTTGCACTAGATGGTTCTTAAATAACCTTGATAATTTTGTCTTTGTTTGGTTTTAGACTCTGCACAAGAAGACTTTCTACTATTTGGAGCAGCTGATTTTAAAACACAGGCTTCATCAAAATACACTTCGCATCAAAGAAATCCATGGTAAGCGAGGTGGTTTGTTAGTCTTGAGGTAGAATTGACTAACGTGTTTTACATTGGAAGAGTGCTTGCGTTAGTAGCTATGTACAGATAAGCAGTAGATTACTTAGCCTATGTATTGTATTTGAAAAAAAAGGTAGTGCTTGAAATAGATATGTTCATCAAGTTTTCTTTTCTTTAAGATGGCCTGGATTTTTATTATTCTTCAAAGCAACAGGCCCAGAAGATGGTAGACTTTCTTCAGTGTACAGTTCCATCTAGGTATATCATTTACGTTTATTGCCTTGAGTACTCAAAAGCTTTTGGGAAATGTGTTTTATCCTTCATTATTAAAGAATTTTGTAAGTGAATGTCATGGTTTAACCCCAGTCAGCAGCCAAGCACCGCACAGCTGCTTCCTCACTCCCTGTCCGTCCCCGTCCCCCCGCCCCGGCTCCCGGTGGGATGGGGAGCAGAATCGGGAAAGAAGGCAGAACTCGTGGGTTGACATAAGAACAGTTTAATAACTAAAGTAAAATATAATATTAACAATAATAATAATGAAATATAATAATAATAGTAATGAAAAGGAATATAACAAAAAAAAAAAGGAGGGGGGGAGGGAAAAAAAAACCCAGTGATGCACAATGCAATTGCTCACGACCCGCTGACCGATGCCAGAGCCGCGATCCGCCCCTCCTGGCCAACTCCCCCCAGTTTATAGACTGGGCATGACGTTCCATGGTATGGAATATCCCTTTGGCTAGTTCGGGTCAGCTGCCCCGGCCATGCTCCCTCCCAGCTCCTTGCACGCCTGCTTGCTGGCAGAGCATGGGAAACTGAAAAGTCCTTGGCTTAAGATAAGCGCTACTTAGCAACAACTAAAACATCGGAGTGTTGTCAACATCATTCTCACACTAAATCCAAAACCCAGCACTGTACCAGCTACTAAGAAGCGAATTAACTCTGTCCCAGCCGAAACCAGGACAGTGAAAGTGTAAGGAACCTGTATTACAGTTAAAACAGACAAAATCCCTTCTACAGAAGTCCCATGTTTTCCACTTAGCCATTGTAAAACTACCCGTCGTGCATTTTTCTATTTCCTTAATTTTTGTATTTGTAGTACGTAGCTATATACTTTCATTGCTGTACTTTGTGCTGATTAGCTCCTGTTTCAAGTAATGTCCTTCTTGCTGCCTGAAGGCTCTATTTTTATGTTTTATAGATCAAAATCATCCCAACGTTTGATCTCGCATGATATTCATAGTAATGTCTACAATTACAAAAGCACTTTCTCTGTGGAAATTGTTCCAATATGCAAGGTAGCTTCTCTCTGTTTCATCTTCAGGGTATTGTGTGAAGTGGGTAGAGTTTGGGTTTGGTGATGGAGGCCTGATTTATTGTGTATTTGGGGGGATGGGGAGGGGTCTGCTCCCCACGAAGCATGGAAAGTGCAGATAGCAGCTATCTTGAGGAAGTTATTGGGTGGAGAACTGAAAATATAAAGTTTAAAAATCTATTTCGGATTCTCCAAAGACTTGATTAAAAATTAAGGAAATATGAGTGTAAATTATTTTCTGTTTGTATGCAGGACAATGTTGTATGTCTGTCACCAAAACTGGCACAGAGTCTTGGTAACATGAGCCAGATCTGTGTGTGCATTAGAGTGACAAGTACCATCCACCTCATCGATCCCAGCACTCTGCAGAGTAAGCTATGGGTTCTTTTCTGTGCTATGGCAGCATCTGATTTTTCTGCTGGCACAATTATTTTTTTTGTTTTGTTTTCATGAAATCTTGTATTTTTAGACCTTAATGTTGTAAATTTATCTGTGTAATCACTAACGTAGAAATTTAATAACAAACTAAGACACAGTTCTCTAAGCTTGATTTCCGTAGTGTCATAGGCAAAATGTGCAGGCTCAGTGTTAAGTTCATGGATGTTCTAGGTCTCTGCTAAGCACTTATGTTTGTCAGGTATATTCCTCTAAAATGAGATGGCATCTGGTTCGTCTCTGGATTACGATTCTAGCCACTGTGGTACCAGAAGTGCTGTGCTTTGATTGGTATTTGCTGGTAAGCTCTACCAACAAAATACCTCTAATAAGGGTGCATCCAGAAGAATGATTCTTGTGAATAAAAAGGTCTGTGCTGTAGACACGTGGTACGTGATTTGGCTGTCACAGATCAACTGCTCTTGTAGCACGAGTTTGCAATATGGGTCGTGTCCTAAATACTTGTGTTGCAGTGACAAACTTGAACAAAATGCATTTGGCAGTTGCCTTAATTTTAGCGGATGCTTCCTTTTCCTTTTAATTTCTTCACAAGAAATTCTCTCCCTTGTGATTGCCCATGCTGGTGGGTTTTTTTTCCAGTTGCTGAAATTGATGGGAATACCTACTGGCGCCACCCTTTCAATAGCTTGTTCCACCCCAAACAACTAGAGGAATTTATCATCATGGATATCAATAGGGTTCAAGAAAAGAAAAAAGGTGCAGGTGCAGGGGCAAGATCAAACAAGGTGAGAGTTCCTCTCTGTTTGATTCAGTGTTTTGGGCCTTCCTCTCCCCTCCCTCCCCTACTCAGCTGAACTTCTGTTTTGAATCGTTCGACCTTGCGAAGTCAGATGTATGCTTTTCTATGTCTTGCCACTGGCAAAAGCTCTTCTCAGGAAGATGTGGACAGTGTTTTGGTTTGGAAATTGCACAGGCGTTATGTGAATTCCACTTTCAGAAATTCTTTTCTGTTGAAGAGTTTAAATTCCACTTGTTACTATCGTTATTTAAATTATTTTATATTAGCTTTGCAACTCTTCAATTATTAATTTTTTTTTGTTGAAGTATAGAAGTATTTCTTTTTAATCAGAATTAATGAATCAGTACCAAACATTTTCTTCTCAGTCAAAAGCTATATGTGGTTGAAAGTTATGAAGTTAAAAAAAAAACACCAAAAAAACCTGTCTAGTCATAGAAGCAGCCTTAGTGGAATTCATGTGAAAAGTGGTTGGCATGTCCATTTCCTTACTTGTGTAAAGATGAGAAATGAGGAGTAGCAAGCAATACCTTGGATGCTTGATGTAGAAATACAAGTTTAATTACAAATGTAATTTAAAACAGTAGTATAGCAGTGCAAATGTTCTACTAGCACAGCAAGTTAAGCTGCGTTTGATTACAGGAGTGTTTTATTTCTCGTTCCTCAAGCACACACTGGCTGAAGCCTGGGTACAGAAAACCTCGGAGCTGAATACAGATCATCAGTATTTCTGCTGTACTCACTTGGGGCACATTCTGAATCCCGGCGACCTTGTCTTGGGGTCTGTTCTGTTTCATGTTTTTTATTAAATGATTATTTAATGACTGAATTCTCTGGATTCTCTACAGACTTATGTATTATCAAGAAAGTTTTGAACTGTTCTGATTTCTAAATGAAATCAGCAAAATAGATCTTTCATCTTGGCCATGAAGAGATGGTCCTAATACAGGAAATCTTTTTTCTAGCAGAAGTCACCTTGTGAAAAGGGCTGTTAGTAATAAGAGCTAAAGTATTGACTTTAGAGTGGAGACTGGAGTAACAGTTTAGAGACAAATAGATGGGAGGGATTTTTAAAATACCAGGCAAGATCTTTTTGTTTGATAGCGAGTCTCATATACAACAATGACAATTGTGAAATTTTTGTAAGGTTAGGCAAATTAGGTGGTTCTCAAACAGGCTTAAACATGAGTGTTATTGGAGCTGTTGTGAGCCCAGCAGAACCTCAGTGGATATTGCTGTTTGGGTTCAGGAGGCTGGGGAGTGCTACTGAACAGAATTTGGGAACAGCAGCTTCTAAGAGTTATTCATAGTTAGGACAGCTGTGTATTGATGTGGATTTTTTATTTGCTCTGTACTTGGAAACATTTCTCTTTCTTAGGAGCTGTAACTTACACTATGCTGCTCTTTAATACAAACGTGATACATTGAGTTCAATTTTGTAGACTTATGTAAAAGGGTAGGATAAAATACCTGTTCTCATTTTAGATTCGACTTGGCGAACTGCAACTTAAATGACGAGTTTGCCAATAAGATGAACCCACACAATATTCCTGATGTGGTAAGACCATTTTCTTTCTCTGTGTACAAAGTTCTCTGCATTACCCGGGGCATTAGGGAATATGATTTTATAATGAATGCTCACTAGTTCCGTAGTGCCTAAAGGAAGAGGAGATATTAATATTGAAATCTGAATAGCATCTAATTTTGAGAATTATTTTCTCACTACTTAAATTTTTGAGTGGTGGTTAAATAATACATTAACTTACCTTACTCTTTGTTGTTTTTGTTCAAATTAACCGTGCGCTGTGTGGTGAAAACTGTATTACAACTCGGGTGTGTGTATGCCTCTTCAGGACATAATCCAAAGCGTTTGGAAACTTTTGAATTGACAAAGGCTACGTAAATTCTATATAAAACCTCTGAGTGCCAGACTGACACTGCCATTTGTTCAGCTGATTTTACAGTTGCCCAAGTCTAGACTTGGACGTTGTTTCGGATTTTGGAAGAGTGTCATCAGTAGTGTTGAAGGTGTGTATGTGTAAATACGTGCTGGTTTTTGCTGTAGGTATTAATAAAGAAGAGCTATGACCGTACCAAACGCCAGCATCGCAGAAACTGGAAGCTGAAAGAGCTAGAAAGGGACAGAGAAGGCACGGATACCGACGATGAAAGGTTCAGTATCTGCCATGAAGCTTTTCAGTGCCTTCTGCCTAGGATGCTGCGCCAAGTCTAGAAATAACATTTCGCAGTTTCTGCTGAGGATAAACGCAGTGTCGTGCCTAAGCTGATGCGCTGATTGTTCAGGGGGCACAAGCAAGTGCCACTGGTTCTGTTTGAGCGTGATGCTGGCTCATAGGACAGGTTGATATCGGTGGTCTCTGAAGAGCAGTATCCCTCTGCGTTTTTCCCCCTTCCCTAGCGCAGGAAGTGCTTTAAGCTTACACACCTTACTTACGCTTATCCTAGCTTGACTGCTAAGTTTTCAGGGAACACGGATACCGAGGACAGTGGGCCGGGGGATGTGGAAACAGACTAAATCCTGAAATCGTAAAGATAACACTGCAGGTTTTTCAGGTTTACTGTTGCAAAATATAAAAACTATTTTTATGTTTTTTTCCAAGAAAAGTTTAAATGATAAGTGAGTAATATCGGAAGGATTGTGTCTGTAGCTTACAGTTGGTGTCTGTCTAGCTGAAGGGTCACTTCGGTGAAAACATGCTTGTCGCTGGTTTGTTCAGTGACAAAGCCGATACAGCAACAGCAGATTCTAAATAACGTTCAATTGAGTAGGAAAAATGAGGCAATTGGAGTTAAATGAGGACAGGCAAATTAAATTATTTGGAAACTAACAGGTGATAATAAAAAAAAAGCAGAAAGCATGAGTTGGAAATGTAGGAATGCCATCAGAAGGCACGTCTGACGGACTGCGGGTTGCAGTCCTTCCTTCGGGCTTTGTTTCTTCGATTTTGTTTAGTTTTATAAATTTGCATAAATCCAAACAAAAAGTGCGTAAATACATTAAGCATCTTTTACAGACAATACCAGGACTTCCTTGAAGATCTTGAAGAAGATGAAGCCATAAGGAAGAATGTCAACATTTACAGAAGTAAGGCCTTTTTAACCATTTAATTGCATGTAACTAAATCGTGACTATTTGAGTGAAAATATTTTTACTGAAGTTCTGTGTTTGGATTCTTTGAACTACTCATGCCTGGAGAAATGCTGTAATGTAATAGCTTCAGGTATTCAGTGTATTTCACGTGCACTGAATGGATGTTGATGGGTTTTGTTTGCTTGACTTTAACATGAGAGAGAGAAGCGTATTTTCTCCCGCACCCGAAACCTCTCCTGGGTGAAGGACTTCATACATAATTCAGCGTCTTCCATGAGGGAATTGCCATGGCATTGTTGGTTTTTAGGAGGGATTTATTTGGTTTTGGTTTTGTGGTTGGTTGGGGATTTGGGGTTTGGTTTTTTTTTTTTCCCCTTCCTTCCCTGGGGTTGTTCAGGGGGTTGGGTTTGTTTTCTTTGCTTAGCTGTTTGTTGGGTTTTTTTCTATTGCTTTTTTAGATGCAGATGTTCCAGTGGAGAGTGACACAGATGACGATGGGCCTCCACGAATCAGTCTGGCTGAAATGCTAGAGGATCTCCATATTTCTGAGGATGCCACTGGTGGGGAGGGAGCAAATATGATGACAGAATAGGAATAGTGCATTAGTCAATGCAATAAATATTCCCTTAGTGAGGAAAGAGTACCCAAACCAGAAGTAAACATTACAAACTGATCATGTGAACATGAAAAGTAATGTGATAACTACCGCTACACCCCTAAATAATGGTCCTAAATTATTATTTTATATATAATCTTCTAGAGAATCAGCAATTCAAGTTAAATTTCTGGTGCAAGCATTGCAATATAAGTTCCACAAGTTTCTCCCATCCCTGAGTGCTCTCTCCGTGCAACTCTGCAGTGTAAGGACCAGCTGACTAACTTCAGGGTGATACACTGGGAGTAATCATTGTCTTGTGCTGAAGACAGCTGATAAGGAAGGATGTCCAGAGGAAGAGATTTTATTCTAGTTTGCTCGATTTGTAGGTAGTGTACCTACCTACTGTTTATTGCTTTCATTTCTTCACATGGGAAGGATTTCTCCTGTCTTAATCTTTTTGGTACAATGGTGTGAAGCCTTTGATGATATTGCTACATTATTCCAGATAACAATATTTTGGGGAAGCTCAAGAATGTATCTTTTGTTCCTTTGGTAAGGGAACTCCAAATATACATGTTTACACAAAAAAAACCTTTCCTGTAAATTGATTGAAGATGCAGCCCTTGATCAGAAAGATTGCAAACTTCTGTTAAGTATAATGAATATTGTATTGTACTATATTCCATGCCTGTATCAGTGGCTTAAAAGTAATATGCGTAATGTCTAATTAATACAGCAGGTATGAACTATTAAAAAAACTATTCAGATCTTTTTTGGTCCATCATTTTTTAGTTAACTTTAAAATCAAAGTTCTCTCTACTGCAAGCCAAAGAGGACATAAGTGGTGTAGGAGGACATTACATACTTACATTCATCTGGTTTTAATTCACTTTACTGCACAAAGGTGGTTCAGCAGAAATTTTACTAAGAGTTTATGTGCATATACATTTGATTTAACTCAATAAAAATAGGGAAGCATCGCATAGCGTAGTGAGTGGTTTTGCCACTGCATTTTTTTAAACTTCAGGAAAAAATGTTCAAAATAAATGGCGTATGTAAAGGAGGGAAACACTAATAATGTAAAGTTGGAAAAAAACACAGATGTGTGGGATTCATCTAACAGAGTATTAATGATTCCTCTATCAGGGATCTCTGTAGCTCAAATGAGAACACTTGGAAGTAGTTTGTCACCGCTTGTATGCTTGTAAGAGAAACACACAGGGCTGAAAACTCACTGTTTCTCTGCAGTATCGGCTGAGGAGGTGTCGGGAGCACCTTTCTCTCTTTCACCGTACTTCACAGCTTTTCAAGGCCTCAGAGAAAAGCTAAGAAACAATCAAGGAGTTAGCGGTGTTCAGCCCACTGCCAGGTGAGAGACATTTTTGCCTTATTCTTTAGTTTAAATGGGATCTCTTGACTAAGTGTTTCCAAACAGGTGTGGATCTGCTGGCTTGCAGGCTTGCTGGCTGAGCCCAGGCAATATGCCATAGAAGGCAAAGGTAGTTTTGATTCTAAAAGGTGGAGCTAGGTTTAGTTATCCGTTACTCATACTTTTTTTTTTAATTTATTTTGTCTCACAGTCTTGTAATGATCCGTTTGTAAAGGGGGAAAAATGGAAATTTGGAAAGGCGGTTTTGATGTAGCGAAGCTCTAAGCCGCCTGTTGGCGTTGGTAGCAGCTCAGCCATCCCTTGGTGCCATCTTTTCCTGTGTGTTTGTGTCACACTAAGCTCTTCCGCTTCCTCTCTCGGGAGCTTTGTCATATTTGTTTGCTATGTAGAAGAGCAGTTAAGAAAAATCCATAAAGCTGCTGAGAACTAAAGGTACAATTTGTCTCGTGACAGTAATTGAGTTCAGTATAGGGAAGGCATAAAACCGTGCTTAAAAAATATTCATGAGAATGCAGCTGCATAGCTAACCTGAATTATCACTACAATAAAAATGTTTTATTACACGTATTTTACAGTAGCTACACCTGCCAGTAGTGCTGGGGAGATGTACGTAAACTCAATTCTAGTGACCACTGGGCCAAATCTGTGGAAACTGAAGAACTTTAATTTGTAACCTGTAGCCAATGAATGCATTCTGTGTCTGGATGAGAAGTGTTTTGGGTTGTGATTTTTTTCTGACAGGTAAAAATGATCAAGCCTTTATCTTGCATAGTTTGGTAATAAGCTTCCTGTTGTTGGCAGGTGAAGGGGGAGTAATAAAAGCTTGTTTTAAACTGGGCTGTTTTGATCGATCCTTTTCCTTCCTCTCTGATGTTTTCCTTCGTAGTGTCGCTCGGTAATTTCAGATGTACTGCTGTCTTGTCTGTCATCCTGTTTGTTACTGGAGATGTCCCTCTTCCTCCCCCCCCCCCCCCCCCCCATGGTCTGCTGCCAGTCTGTATTAGGTTTCAAGCATCTTTCAGCAAGAGTCTTGTCTGGAAAGATCTCATGCTACGGATGCTAGGCAAACAAGTCATAAATCTAAGTATATTGCTTGGCTTTCTGTGCATTTGTTTGCTAGCCGGTAACGCATAGTAACAGCTCTCCAGTGAGTGGGTAAGCTGTGTGTACTTGAAACCAAAGTTAGTTCTAATTTTAGGTTCTCGAGTTTACAGTGTCCCTTTAACATTGAAACAGTTGGGAGCCAAAAGAGGCTTAGATGGTGTACCAGCAACGGAAATGTTTGCCAAGGTCTTCTCACTGACACCGGATAAGGAATGTGACAAAAAGTACGTAATTCACAATAGATAAAAGGCTGCCGCTTACCCTGCATCTCCTGCTGAAAATCTCTTGTCTGTGGATTGAGCCACAGCTTAAAGCTCCTCTCCTTTTATACATACAGAAGTCGCCTCAGGATTTTAAGTCATAACTGCTCAATGATTAATTTGCACCCAGATTTTGATGAATTTTGAATCAGAAGAGCTGAAGCATAATGTCCCACTGCTTTGCTTGGGGAGGAGGGAGGTTGCTTTTGAGACGTGAATATATGCGTATGTGTGCGTGCCAGATTTGGCACAGAGTATGTGTGATAGCGAGTACAAAGCAGTAGCAGTATGTATAGTAATTTATGAATACTAACACAGATGTAAAAGGGTTGTCTGAAGTAGTTACGTGATGGTTAAATTTGAAGTGTACTTGCCGCATGTAGTAAGCTAGCAGTAAGACTAAAAAGAAAAATATTTTTTAAGTATTTAAGAGGGGGAAAAAAAAGCGCAGCCAGCTGATGAGATTCTGCTTCAGCAGAGAAGTCTTGTCCTTCAAAACAGCCCACATCTTGTTCTTTCAGAAGCAAGGCTTTTACACTGAGAAACCAAATAAGGCTTCGTGCAGCCTTACAGCCCTGTCACGCTGACTTCCCTGGCGAGGAATGGTGGGAAGAAGTAGTCACTTACGCTAATGGAGTTTTACTTTTCTTACTCCCCAGTGAATTATTGAGACAGAAATGGAAGGAGACAGAAAATGCAAGACTAGATCTAAACTTTGTGGGGTTTTAGTGCTGAATTTCCATTTTGCTTAATGGTGAATCACTTCTTTTTTGGGGTTCGGTTGCCTTAGTGAACAGCGTGTGCAGTAGCTCCCCTGAGCACTTGATGCATTACTGTGATTCTAGATCATTTTATTGAAATTCAAAGTTCTTCTATCCAAAAAAAAAAAAAAATTAATTTCTCATGGGAAAAGCTGTCCAGAACTTTGTAATAACTGTCTGAAAGTTTTGCTCACAGAAAACGGTGAAGGAGAATGTTATGTTGCATAAGTCAAACCTTCCAGCACAAAAGCTGGATGACTGAGGGAAACAAATACACAGAAAGGGGCGATTGGGGTATGCAAGCACTGCCTTTTGCATTTTTTTTGCTATAGAAAAAAAAGATTCTTGTTGTATATTGATGATGAAAAGCTTACAGATGATGATTTCACCTTTAACTGCTTTAAAAAATCTATTAGTAGATTCTCTTACGTAACTACAGAGGTTCCCAAATATGGTTCAGGTGGAAATGATTCAGGTGAAATATTTACTGGAAAATAGTGTTAAAATTGTGCCAGACAACTTACCTTTGCTGTACTGAAAGGACTGCTTCTGTGCCAATTTTGGGAAATGACAAGCTGAGGAATAGAGTATGTGCTAGTTGTCGTCGAGATACTGATCTGGTGGGGAGTTCTAATGCAATCAATATTATTTTAGTCTCTTTTACTCTTAGAAGTAGCTTAAATATAGGGAATTTCAGGGGAATATTGTGTCATAAATTTTTCCTTAAAGAAGTTAGACTAGTGTACAGGTTGGTTGGGGTTTGGCTGGGGGGAGCATCCTTTCACTGGATACCACTGGGAAGAGCCTGGCTCCTTCTTCTGTACTGTCTCCCATCAGGTATTGATACAGATGGATACGATCCCACTGGGCCCTCTCTTCGCCAGGCCGAACAGTCCCGGCTCTCTCGGCCTCTCCTCCTCTGTCGGAGTGCTGCAGTTACGGTGGAGGGGAGGAAGGAAATAGCGAGCCCATCATACCATTTCCAAACAGGGAATGCATTTTGGGAAAACCTACGCATAGAAGACCTACACAGTGCTCGTCCTCTCAGACCACTTTGGGGAAAAAAATGTGTATCTGGAGATGTGGCTCTCTCTCTGCCCCAAACCTTAGATTAGTTCCCGTGTCAGTTCTATATCCTCTCGCATCCGTCCCTGGACGCTCTCGGTGTGGGTTTAGGAGCTGCGGGGCAACGCACCGCTGGCCTTTGCTGCCCCTGTAACCCAGCGGGTTTTATGCTCGGCCTCTTGGCGTGTCCTGGAGAGATGCTGGATCTGATCCTTCCCAGGCTGGGGTCAGCAGCAGCTCCGCTGGGCGCGGGAGGGAGGGCAGGGTTAGACCCTCGCAAACGGGGACCAGACAGAGTAGCGTATCGTCCGTTCTAGGAGACACTGCCTGCAATCAAATTGTTGAGAATCTGATGTGGGCAAGTACTGTTAGACAAACTAATCTGTCTTTTCGTGACTGAAACGTGCTCAGGATGGAACACAAAGTGCCGGGTGTGTTGTAAGGACCTTTCTAGGAATGGCCAAATACGCTTTGCTTGAAAGGCTGCGACGTCTTGGGGAGAGGCACAGGTCCCGCTTCGGTCAGGAGGCATCCGTAGTGGCAGGCACTTGCCCATTCTTCTGTAGAAGTTGCCATAGAAAAATTGAGACGTGCCTGTGATTAATGTGATAGTCCACCTGATGTCACTATTCCTTCGTGTTAATGGCCCCGAAAGCAATCTGTTCAGCTGTTCTAAAGAAAAGATGGCTATAAACTCTGAAAAACTCCTTTATGCTGATGTAGTTCCTAATATTTTCCTTTAAGTTTAAAATAACATAACACCAACCTAAGGAAAAATGAGACAAAAGCTGCTTTGATCTTGACATTAAAGGACTTATTGCCGGCAAATTGCTCCTTCTGCCGACAGATTAGTCTCTACTTACGCTTTGCCAGGGCCAGTTATTTTAGCTGCGTTCTCCCAGAACAGTTAAATATAGGGGAGAGACTCATGTGTTGGGTTTCAGAGGGGTTTTGGCAATGTTCACTGTACCTCATTCCAGAATGTAACTGCGTAGCAAAGAATATTATTGCCTTCGGAATTTACCGATGTTTTCTGTATTTCGCCTTCATCGTAAGCTTAGGATGGGAACCTGGTTAAGACATGTTAGAAACAGGAGATGAAGTTTAAAACTCGTCAGGGTTTCAGTTCCACGGTGAAAAACAAAGCATAATCGTAAAGAAAGAGAAGTGCCTTTGTGTAATTTGAATATTCAGCTTTATAAAATGAAACAATTACGTGTGACACAAATCCACAACTAATGTACCTTTTCACATCAACTAAGAAAATGTTTCAGATGTGCCAAGGACTGAAAAGACTTGAAAGGCTATTTTAAAATAATCTGTGCTCAGTGACCAGTTTTGTAAGATAGAAGGAAACTATTTAAACTGTAAATTATTTGGCAGGTTGTTTGCATACCACTTAGCATGTTGAGACTTCATGCTGCATGGGTGTAATTATGATTAACACCTTCATCATTAATGTAGGTCTTCGTTAATTCATACCTTTTTGCAGGGCGGATCTGAGATATAACGGGCTGCAATTTTTAACCCATAGCTCTGCTGAAATGAATTTATGCTGATGTATGAACGCTTGACATATTTAAGCCAGTATGAAGAGAAAACCCTCAAAGTTGTTGTTTGAAGCTCTAAGTTTGTTTTAGACTTTTCTTAAAAGGTGAATGATCGTATTGAAAATAATCCAGAATTAGGTCCTTTAGGAGCCCTGAATCCCCCGAGGAGCGGAGGTGTTCAAGCACTTTGTGTCGCGCTGCCTAGATCCGAGGTTCCCTGATGCTCCTCTGTGGAAGCCTCGGTCAGAGGGAGGTGTGCAGGTTCCCAGCGCAGCAGACAACAGAGTTAGTCCCAAAGCAGAGGATTTGCAGAAGCTGGCACGCTGAGAAAGGAGATGCCGGAGCCAGCCCGGTGGAAGTGCTCGTACGAGCACCGATGAGAGCAGTCGCGCTCGGGCCGCTCTTCAGGTGGCTCTCGGAGCCAGCTGCTCTTCAGCCTTCCAGCATCTCTGGGCTTCGGTGCCTGTTTCCGTACCCGTGTGCTGAACTCCCTGGTCTAGCAGGTGGCTGGTATTGCCCAGGACTCGGATCCCACACAAGGATGTGTACGCCCCAAGTAGGATTTAAAAGGAATTCTCTTCAGTCCAAATTGTGGCAATGTTGAGAGAGCTGCTGTTTAATCTTGACAGCCTCTGAACTCCATTCGTAGCTCACTCGTTTACCGCAGTTTCCTCCTTGCCTGAATTTGCTCTTTCCCAAAGCCTGCGATCTTCAGCCTGACGCAGTCTCTTGGAAGGATTCCTGTTGCTGCGGCTTTCCCGCTCTGTAACGAGGTCAGCCTGAGTTAAAGTGCTTTGTAAAAGGTAGGGTATTCATAGCTACTCCAGGTTTTCTCTAAGTGTGATTTGACTTTTTAATATCTCTTCCTGTGATATAGACATAAAGCTTCTATAGGTGTCACTGAGAGGTAGCGTACAGTAAGAAACTTACAGGGCTGTGTTACGTACCCAAACGATAGGTCAGTAATCTCTGATGCAGTTGAGCTCATACACAATTCCCTGCACTCCGACAGGATGCAAGATACATACATGATTATTTAATCTCGAAAACAAATTCTTTTAACGTAGGTTTCTAATATAATGTAAAAAAATAATCAAAAGTCAAGTTCAAGTGTTAATGGCCTTTAATGCATCACTTCATTATGCAGAGAAATTAGCTATGCATAGATGTGTAAGTGAAAGCAGCCCTGGGTATCTTCAGATAAGTCTTCCAAATGGAAAAGGTTGTTACAGGATGTGAATACTCTGGGGGGGTTTGGTGGGGTTTTATTTGCACTTAACTAGCTTCCTAAAAAATACAGGTGCTTCTCAACAGCATATTTTCATTTGCTGGGTGACACTCTATAGCCTCCACGTGCACCGTGCAGTGGGAAGCGACAAAAAGGTTTCATTTGTCTCTAATCAGGCGTGTGCCCCTCCAAACGAGAGCTGAGGGAAGTGCCGGGACCCACCAACAGCCTGGGCTGTTGCTCTGCCTGCGGGCTGGGCGTTGGTGTGTACCCACTGCGCTCCCCTTCCCAGCCCAGCCGTGCCTGCTGCCCCAAGGGGTGGGAGAGGACTTGCTAAGTGACTTACAGTCCTTGTGCAGCGTGTGGACTGGGTGTTTTAATCGGGCTCCTCGGTGAAATATTAACAGACATTTCAGATTTATAGATAGGAAGCTACACACCGATTATAAGGTGGGGAGGTAACAGGTCGGTGCAGCCCTTTTGCCTGCGCTGTCCTAGAAGGCGAGAGCTTTGGATACAAATTCTTGCTCTAACTGGCAAAGCCACTGCATCTCTGCTTTTAGATGGCTGCCTGGTGGCCTGAACCCCAAGCTGCTACGTGAGGTGGATCATAAACTCACCTACTGAATGTGCTGTGGGGGTTTTTTATGTGGTGATTACAAATTGATTTGAGCAAGGTCAGAAATCACATGCTCATTGAATGCTCAAGCACCTACAGACTCATCTGTTTTCCTGCTTGATGTATCCTTAAAGAGGAGCACTGTCACTAGGAGGGTTGTGGACAGCCTCACTCTGGCACATCTCGTGTTGGGAATTGTAGTGATGGATACAGGTTCAATACATGTCAAAAGGAGATGGTATTTCAAGCCTTCAAGCCTTGACAGGCTTGAGAGGTGGGCCCATGCAAACCTCATGAAGTTCAACAAGGCCAAGTGCAAGGTCCTGCACTTGGGTCAGGGCAATCCCAAGCACAAATACAGGCTGGGCGATGAGTGGATTGAGAGCAGCCCTGAGGAGAAGGACTTGGCGGGTTGGTTGACGAGAAACTCAACATGACCCGGCAATGTGCGTTTGCAGCCCAGAAAGCCAACCGTACCCTGGGCCGCATCAAAAGAAGCGTGACCGGCAGGTCGAGGGAGGGGATTCTGCCCCTGTGCTCCGCTCTCCTGAGACCCCACCTGGAGTACTGCGTCCAGCTCTGGGGTCCTCAGCACAAGACAGACAGGGACCTGTTGGAGCGAGTCCAGAGGAGGGCCACGAAGATGATTAGAGGGCTGGAGCACCTCTCCTATGAAGACAGGCTGAGAGAGTTGGGGTTGTTCAGCCTGGAGAAGAGAAGGCTCCAGCGAGACCTTATAGCAGCCTTCCAGTACCTAAAGGGGGCCTACAAGAAAGCTGGGGAGGGACTTTTTACAAGGGCATGTCGTGATGGGACAAGGGGTAGTGGCTTTAAACTGAAAGCGGGTAGATTTAGATTAGAAACGAGGAAGAAGTTCTTTACTGTGAGGGTGGTGAGGCACTGGCACAGGTTGCCCAGAGAGGTTGTGGATGCCCCCTCCCTGGCAGTGTTCAAGGCCAGGTTGGATGGGGCTTTGAGCAACCTGGTCTAGTGGAAGGTGTCCCTGCCCATGGCAGGGGGGTTGGAACTAGGTGATCCTTAAGATCCCTTCCAACCCAAACCATTCTATGATTCTATGATTTGAGTCCTTTCTGTCTTACATGAATGCCGTAGCCATTAGGCTACTGGATTTCTCTCCTTCTTTTAAGGCCGCCCCGTACCAGCCTCGGCTGTCTACGCAAACCCGACTGGCAAGCAGAATTTGTGAGCTCACGTGGGATAAGCGGGAGGCAAACCCTTAGCTGCTCAGCTGCCGCCCTCTGTTCAGTGAGGCAGCAGTTACAGCCAGTGACAACAAGGTACCTGGTTAGGCACCCTGAATAATTTTCTGGTAAACTTTAGGAGGCCCGGTGCCTCTAGTTTTAAACAGCAGATAAATAGTGGAAAACCTGCGTTATAGATCACAGAGCATGTATTAAGTATCTAAGCTGAAACAGGGGCAATATCCTTATATGCATTTCCTATAGCCTTCAAACCAAAACAGGAATAATCCCGTTATACAGAAAGTGTTAACTCTTGCCTTTGTAGAAACATCTTTTTGAACTACTAGGTTATTTGTTCATGTTTTTTTCTTATATGTTCTGTACAAAAATAAATTCTAACCAAGTCAGCTGTATAAGAAGAGACAACATTTTAGTGTCTTGCAGTTGTAAGATCCGTAAGAGGACGCCTCTCAGTACCCGCAGCTGTGCTTCTCATTCCAGTTCCTTGGACAGGGCAGGCAGTTCAGAATGTGAAAGTCAGCGAGGCGAAGGAGAAGCTACTGACGCTGCGGCCTAAGAAGTGCTGCAGAGAGGAACAGAGGCAAAGGCCTGACCTCCTCAGGGCAGCAAATATTCACAATTTCAAATTTTTACCTTTGTCCCTCTGAAAAATAGCTAGAAAAATTTCTATGTAAATACTATTCTGTATAGTGTTTACACTATATACTAGAAACATCACCAATACAGGAAGAAGTAATTTTCTGTAACAAAGGAGACTATAACTAAGCTGTTGCATGAAGTAGTTTCAGCTGAGCAGAAAAGTTAGGCAGAAAGTTTCAGCCAAGCAGGACTGAGTAATTTAAGGTCAGCTTTGTAAAAGGAAACAGATCTGCTATAATTGTTCTAAACTAATATATGCAAGATGAAAAGGAATCTGTTCTGCAGGATGCAGAGGCTATTAAGTGCTGACAAGTTCATCTTAGAAACAGGATTTTCAAGTCAGATAATGAATAGCTAAGATAAGAATTCAAATTACGCTCAGATGTAAATAGACAAAATGCATACGTTGTAGTAGCAAAACAATAAAAGTAACAACAAGGAGCATGAACTTATCTTAGGCTTCTAAAAACTGTTAGAAGTAATCAGTAGCAGAGGGGGTAAAGTTCCGCGTGAATAAAATCATCATCTTCATTGCCTTTAGGAAGTTTAAACTACTTGGATGGATAAAATACAGATTATAGTTTAATGAGAGATAAGCTGTAAAAGTCCTACAATAATAAACCTTCATAATGAGGACACTGTGAATCTACCATTATGTATTATAGCTGTAAAGATCAAACAGTTCATAGTGAACTGCATGAGCAGTTTTATTTTAGCAGATGTTTATTATTTTGTTCTTCAGTTTCAACTCTTGCTGAACCAGAATTGGTAAGTTGTGCAGTTTAAATATGAGATTCCTTTTAAAAGGATCTGAATGGTGCCCCACATCACCCTCACTTCCCTTTTTAATGTATAGTATCACAGCAACATAAACTTCCCCTATATAAATGCATGGACCGGAAGGTCAGATCTGTTCACAAAGGTGGGGAGTGGGAATGACGTTAGAGTACCAGATTGGTTATATGTCAGAAACTAACCTTGTCAAATTAAGACTGCATGTTTAAGTCCACGTTTGCAAATAGGAAAATTAATTCCTTTGTTGACAGAAAGTCACTAAGCAGCACATACTGCACGTACAAGCGTACACTGTGGTCAGAAGACCTAGGAGAGAGCAACAAGCACCTCTTGTTTGTGCATCTGATGGATAATAAAGCCCTGCAAACAGCAACTGCAACCAACCATCTCTTCTCCCATGCACGCACGCCCAAATGCTCAGCCCACAGGGACAGCGGAAAACAGGCGTGTGGAACTAGTAGCTATCTACTGTGGCAGGCATTGGCGTTAAGGATTTGATATTCTCTTGTTGAGCAAGCAGATCCTCTGCCAACGTTGAGGAGGCTAACCAGCCACCCCAGCGTCTAACAACCAACCTCCTACTCGTATCAACTCTGTCTGTGTGAGTGTCTCTGTGCAAAACCTGTCTGCAGGTGGCTGGCCTGTCTATGCGAGAAAGTTTGTCCGAAAAACTCTGCTTGTTCTTGGTTGTGCAAGAAACTTAGGCAAAGTGGGATGGAAATGCTACTGGTGCTAGCAAGAACTCACTGGGAACTGAACTTGGTGCAGGTGTCCTCAGAGAAGGGTGTGCAGGCAGGAATTGCAGGGAATATTCCCTTTCCTATTCCTCTTGAAATGCTTTCTGCTTCAGCCATGCCATAGTAAATCTAGATTTGCAACGCTTACCACCAGGTTTAAAAAACAAATATTGTGGCCGCTCAATGCAGACTGTACAAACTAGTACAAACTCTGCTGACTGAAAAAAATCTTGAAAAATGCTGAAGCAGGCTGTTACAGTACTCTTTATTCCACATTGGATAGCATCTGTTCTCACACAGCTGGGATAAATGTATCAAGTGCATGGCTAGTTTGACAGACACCAAATTATACCAGTGCCTGACCTTGATCAAATTTACCTTGCCAGATGAGCATGCACAGGCCTGACATGAGCAGATCTGGAGCCGTGGCCTTATCCTATCAATTCAACACCTCGGGCTGCTGGTCAGAGCGCAGCTTCCAATAGGGAACCTGCCCAAGCAGGTTAGTGTTTCCAAACTGAAATTGCAAGGTGGGGTTTGCATGTAATATTTTAAATCCTGTTCTGTAGATGAGAGCCTTGGTGACGTGCAGGGAAAAGATTGTGATGAGTAAAATTAATCAAGAAGTTGGGGTGTTTTTTTCAGCTGCCACTTAGCCCCTTGTTTCCTCCTTTGCTTTTTGGTGCTTTCCCGGCTTTCTCCGATTCACACAGCTGAGCTGGGATCTTTGCTGCTGTGGAACGGCACGAAGAGCTGAAACGGCATCGCTGTCACTGGCAGGCACACAGGAGCCATCTGCGCCAAAGGACTGCGGCGTGAAAACAGGGCAGCTCTACGGACACGATCCTGCGCCGGCTGTTGCAAAAGAGGCACCAGGCACTTCAGGCAACCACAACAAACACCGAGTGGGTTTGCGCTGGAGAGGTGGGGAAAGGGCGGCAATAAACAAAAACACGCCCAGGGTCAGAGCTCCTGCTTCTGCCGCCTGATGTCAGATTCCTTAATGTCCACAATTACTTTGGATGTATGTGTAGAGTCTTCTACTATAATTTAGTGTAAACATAGCTATGGTGGCCTGCTTATCCACTGAGCTTTCTTCGCAGGTATACAATGCAGCATGGGCACGTCTCTCCAGCACATATAATGCAAAATACTGTATTTACTTATCTACATTATAGACTGACAGTTTTTCAACTAAAATTATTGTCTTCATAAATAGTGTACTAATTGACATAACTAAAACACTCTGTTTCCCTCTTCTGTTCCTAAACATCAGTAAATGCAATATACATACTGAGGATGAAAGCTGCTAGGAGCAAATGTAAGATATTTACTACTTTAGCCATGATATTACTTTAATAAAACATACAATTGGATTCTAATCTGAAAGCATTAAATAGAAGAATTTTTTCACAAACTTAAAGATTACTTGGGTGCTGTCGAAAGAGTTGTAAGTTTAAGCGCAGCTGCCCTCATTTTCCCGAATAAACCATTTTCATAGCCTATCTTATTTTCCCCTAATTATAAATTGGGAAAGTAACTGAATCTCTTGTTGAGATGACAAATAACATAATTAGTGTCTTCACTTTGTTTTATCACCGTCTATGTCCAAATCTCATTTCATAAGTCATTTGATTGCCACTTACTAATAACATCCTATTCTCTTGAAGGAGAGGACATTCTAGGAGCATCTCTATGCTGGAAAGATGTAAGAAAACTCACTTCAGGGTGGGTGGGAGCAAAGTTGCATTTATGTTACCCTGTATGCGCCCTGCTACTACTCTGTTCTTCTCCTGGGATGATACAGAACACCGATTCTAGTTGCCAAGTTAATTGTATGGGTACTTCATCCCTGGCCAGCTCCAGTCCATGTCCACTGTGGCAAGCCGGCAGCACAGGCGTCTCGTGTTTCTAAGGCTGAAGCTTAAAAAACACGGAAACAAAGCCAATTACAGGGTGTCCAGCACATTAGTTACAAAGTCTGCATTCTCAAGAGTTCATGTTTCAGACACTACACAACAGGTAGAGTATAAAGGAGGTAAAAGAGGGGGAATAAGGGGTTTAGGGAAAAAAGGAGAGACATTGTATTTTAGGTAGGGTTTTTATTGTTCATTTATTTTTCAACTGAAATGTCCCTACCACAACTGAATATGTAGTTTCATGTTCTGTATATGATATGCATGCTTCACCAGTCTTCTAAAAGTAAAACAAAACCGATCTTTTTCTATGAAGTCCAAGAATATGAGAATTTTATTATAAATTTTCATGGAAGTAAATCCCCACATTTTTCATAAATCAACTGCATTATTTGCATAATGATGATGAATCAGTCAAGTAATTCTTTGTATTAAATAATTGAGGAAACTAAATAATAAAATCATTCTATAAATACATACATACCAAGCTTAGAGAAGCAGCTTATAGTTGTATAGTATTGTGCAGAACCTTTTGTGTACACATCTCTCCTGTCAGCAAAGCTATGGCAGACAAGAACAAATGTATGCCATATAATTTCTCAAGATGAAAACTCTCCATATCCAAGCAGCTCTCCCTGGAATAACAAAATATGCAGCACAGTTGTTTCTGTACCAAACCCAGCTTCGTAACTCCAGCCAGTCTTTAAAATTGAAAGCTCTTTAAGAAGCAGTCAGTCAAACGATAAAAACAAGGACTGATTGAAATTGTTTTGGCAAAATAATTTGCTGTCTGCGAGTCCCGGAATACAGAAGAACATTAAGAGATACTGCAGAATAAAACAGTGTTTGCACACACTCTGAACCGGTTTCTAAACAAAAACGGAGTGTTAAGAAAAACACTTCTTTGATCCAGAAGTCAGTGTCAGGTTGCTAATGTTACTTGACGATCGAAACAGTATTTTCATGTTCATTTCCAAATAAGTGCAAGAAGAATTGAAAAGCCGCGCTAACGTGGACAGGGACAAAGATGTAAGCAGTGTATAATACCATAACTAACATAGTAATGTTGAAAGTGTAGAAGAGCAGTTTTTCCCAGGGCTCCATGAGATAGCTGCAGGTGATTAGTTCAAACTGGCAGTACAGCCAATACAGATAGTTCTTCATGCTCTTAATATCCATCTTCAACTTTGTGCCGCTTCTGAAAGCCTTCCCTATTACAGTAAAGGATAGTTAGTAGAAATAGAAACCTTACCAAAAAAAAAGGGGGGTGGCAAAAAAATATATAAAAACATCATATGGGCAGCAACTCCATGCTACTCAGTTTGCTCATATTGACCATTTTTAGTAAATGATGTTTTAAAAACACAAGAGAGCTAAAACCCCAAGATCGCAAATACATTTTAAAGCAGAAAACATGATCAGATAGTAACAGACTAGCATGAGTCATTCTTTTACCCCGTCCCATAAGAGGCTTCATGTGTATTCCTTTTTCCTTTCCTACATTCAGTTCTGAACGTGACAGTCCAATTTAGACCACTGTGTACTGGGCACCATTATTTACCAAGGAAGCTCCACAATCTCTCTTTTTTCCAGAAACTGGTTACCCAATTGTTGCAATTCCGTTCTCCAAGCCAAATGCTACTTTCATAGCTTTGTCTTGCACTGGATTATTTAAGACTCTGTTGCAGTGGCTTAATTCAAAAAGCACTTCAAACCCTCTCTCCTTCACCACTCGTGGATTTTGATGTAGAACTTGGCTAGAAGTCCGATTTCTGCTACTGCAGACTGAATTTTATGTCTTACACTTCAGTTGCTGCTGGAATGCAAACTAGGAGTATGCAGAATACCACACATACAGAACTACAATAAAAGGAAACGATATACAGATTATCCAGCTTCTTCTGCAATGGAGATTGAATTGATCTGCTGCCAGAATGAAAACATGTAAATTTATTTTCAAGCTTTGTGTTCAAATTAACACCAATAATTATTGAGTGTTACATTATATAGTTACCAGAATACAGAACTGGAGAGGTAAAGGGAAAACAGGACTATTTCAGTTACTGGTGCATCCTGTCATTTGGCAAATAAGAGGAGACAAAACAAAAACTGTGATTCCTCTCTTTTTAATTGGAAAGTTAAGAACTTTTGGTGGTGTCAAGATCTATGGAGAAAAACTTATTCCACAGAAATTAAATGCAACTTCACAGATCTATACAGAGTGGGATTTTATCCTAACAAAAGCCACTTCCTAAAGTTTTTAGAAAAATTTTGCCTCACCTTTTCCATTTTACTTCCATAGCTTCCCCACCTCGTTTCTGCCCAACAGGTGAGATAAACTAGGTAATGCTTCTGTAGTTACGAATTATTATTAACTACTTTTAGCGATATCCTTACTACATCTGACGCATTTCTGTACATTTCTTGCAGTCTTCACTAAATCTAGGTTATACTTAAGCCTCTTACCATCAAATGTATTGCCAAGCTACTTTGACGAAAGACTTTTCTTACAAAAAATGGATTTTGAAAAAAGTAGAACTTACCTCTTCACTTCTCCCTGATGACAAAATGTCTAGATGAGAGATGCTTCCTGATACTTCTGCTTTTTGCAGCTGAACAGCTCACGTACAGATTGAGAAGCAGAAACAATTAGCTTTGATTCTCAATTACAGAGTGTGTCCTCCATACCCCGCCCTTCTTCACTATTGCTAAAAACTCCTCTGGCCAAAGCTCTCTGCATTATGCAACAAGGACAGCCGTCGTCTGGCTCGGTACCGCACTCTCATGACGGCATGAATTCGATAATTTGTACAAAGCCCAAGTTGAAGAACTGCAGGTAGGGAGGAACATACAAGGCTGAAACACTATTTAGGACAATCAGCAAAAAATCTTTACAATTAGTGCCTTCCCTAATTTCGAATCTCAAAAAATATCTCTGCTTCTGTGGGACTTAACGATGCAGGCTGCCAAAGTTCATACAAGGTGCAATTTAATGTCCATGCAAAAATACTGTGTCAGAGTTAAGTAGTCACAAAAATGTAGCTCAATTAATGTCACAGGCAAGTCTCCGGTGAAGCCACCACCTCCTGCAACCTTTGATTAATGCCACTTTCAAACAGTTCCCAGTCTTCTCTGCATTGGTATCTCCCAGCCCCACATACATATCTCACTCGTCCTCATGCAGAAACCCCAGGGTGGAGAGCATATGTGGACAAGATTTCTGCAAGGAAAAGATGGTGAGTTTTTCTTAAAAATGCTACAAAATAAAACCAAGCCACAAATGCTTGAGGCATTTTAATGATCTAATTGGACAAGTAACTTAGGTAGAAATCTGCATAATATATTATGTTCTAAACTATCTGCCTGCAGTCAAATAATTTCCAAATATGAATCAGCTTCATTTTGGGAGAATATGCCACAAGCAATGTCTAAGGCATCTGAGCCTCACCTTCTTTCTTCCCTTCCTTGCCAAACACAGCCTGAGCTGATCTATTAGTAAACACTGAGCTACTCCTTCAACCTTTTTTTCCCTCCATGGTTTTCAACAAAATAAAGTTTTCTGTTTAAAAACCGTCCACTTTCCATAGAAAATTCAGAAATGGTAAACCACTGCCCCTGGAAGCAGTACAAAATATGCCCCATGCCCTACCTTTCTCCTGCAGAGCCAGGGGTCTGCCGCAGGACTTCCTCTCCCGAGCTGGACAAACTACTACAACAACTGGAAGATGTAACTTACGTTGGAGTCTAGAGAACAGACTCATCAAATGTGAAATACAATTGCCCTGGAGTACTGCTGCAGCAGAGTTTCTACTTACAACCAGACTTTCTCAGCTACATATTTCAATGGAGTGTGGAGGGCTGGGGTGGGACAAGGAGTTTTTTAGGGTTTTTTTTTTCCATGAAAATGTTGGTGAAAATTGACATATAAAAACAACACTGTTGATTTTATACAAAGGAGGAACAACATTTGACTACCATAGTGCCCACGTTCTTGGCAGGCCAGCATCCCTGCTTCATGTTACTCACCTTCCCTGCGAGGTGGATCAGCCTCTTCTGAATCCTTTAGCAAGATGCAGCGGCAGAGCACCGATTAGCAGGGCAGCCGAAGGCAGGGCTATCACCTCAGTGCTCTCTGAATCATCTCCAAAAATCATTTGCATAAAAGCCAGGAAAACTCCGGTAGGTACTTCTGCCATTCTCAAGTGCAAAACTGTACAGATGTTTTCATTCTTTTCAATAATTCTCCACTAGTTCTTTCAATAACAAATTCCCCGCGTTGAAACCATGCAGAAAGTGAGACTTGTCTGGGTGTGCTTTAGTTCTAACAGCTTCGAAAAGTTTTTACCTGACAGCTGAGAGCCATTGTGAAAGAGAGAGGTGGTAGCGCAGAAGATCAGGCGATTTCACAGAAATAAAACGTTGGGGTAAGCAGAATCCATTCCCAACGTGATGCTGTAAGCAGCTCTTGGACGGTGGTATGTAAAGCCCCCAGGCATCCTCTCCTCCTTGCTTTCTGAGCAGCCACTCCTGCTGCTTTTCCCAGCTTCTGCCCCAAGGGGAAATAAGAACTCGTGAATACCTTTCACAACTCGTAATCAGATGTGTATAGCTTCACTCAGAATAAAAATTTGCCTGAAATGCCTACCTTTTAAGGCAGTTTTAGCCTATGTGCTTTAAGATCCTTTTCCCCACACAGAGAAGAAACAGAAATAGCCTTCAAGATTAAAAACAACAACAACAACAACAAACCAGACAAAACCATACTGCTACATTTGGTAGGACGCTGTGACGGATGACTGCAGATGCATGGAGAAAGCATTTTTTTGCAAAGATCTTACTCTGAAGAACAGGAAAGAGACTCTCCTGGGTAGCATTCTGTCCCAGAGGGGCTGGTCCCTTGTTTTCAGGTCTCTTGATAGTGTTGCCCACAGAATTAAATTTCAAAACCTCTTTTTACTGCTTCTTACTGTGGTTTGCAGCCAAACAAATTCAAACACAGCCATATAAAAGTCATACAGTGACACAGCAATAATTCTTCCTAGCAAGGGAAACATGAATTAAAAAAGCAAACCAGAAACATTCCAATTACCACTGCACTAAAGGAAATCACCAGCCTCCCTTTTTTAAGTTCAGTGAGCTTGCCCATATGGAAAAGCGGCAACTTCTGGCTTATACAGAATTTTGCGATTAGCTCCATAAGCAGAAATAAGGTTTTTTTTCCTATTATTTCATGCCTTATAGCAGGATCCTCTGATGTCTAATAAGATGTAAACCCATACTGAGGCATTTGCTCTGCACATGGCTTCAGAATGGCTGCCTTCTGTGTGGCTTCTCTGCTGTCTAGTAAGGACTATGTAATAATGCTGCTTTTCTCTTCTTGATCACCAATTTTGACAAAATTTATATCTTTAACTTCAGTAGTTCTTTTCCTGATTTAACAGAAATTGGCCATGGGTTAAAAAGTATGGTATGTGGGAGTATAGAGAGATAGAGGTAATGAAAGAAAATAAGCCTAATTTCTGTAGAAAACTGAGCTAAAAATGCCTGAAATATCTCTGCCTCACATCTATACACTGTGGTAAGTCATTTATCCGTCTACTTAAAATTTAGACACTGGAAAATAATCGAAGCAGAAAGCCAAGGTGATCAGGACAGCTTTCTCATCTACCCCATTCATCTATCCACACAAAGCAAGGCACAGACAAGTTTGTTTTGTCGTAATAGTGTATTTCAGTTTGCTTCATCCCTTTTGGCTCCAGCACTGCTTGGAAAGAATGGAAAGAAGCAACATCTCTGATGAATTATTAACATATGGGGAGGCAGCCTTCTGCAGCTCTCTGCGACAGCCAGCATCTGCATGTGCATCAGTACAAGCTCTTCTGGCTGCAGCTTCAAGTCCATAACGTGGTTCTGCTTGGCCCAGCAACCTCTTCCTGCCCTCTCCCTCGCACTGGCAGGGAGAGCACATCAGGGAACTAGTCAGGCCTGGCAGGACAAAGATGTGCCAGCATCCTCAGCCTGCGCACAACGTGACCACACAACTGCAGGCGCCGGAGGAAGGGACGGGATGGAAACACAAGACAAGGGCAGGGAGATGGTGGGAGGCTGGGCACGCCAAGGCAGCCCAGGCAAAGATGAGCTTAACCTGCTACACAAATAGTGGCGCCAGCCTCCTCCTACGAACATCTGCAGCCTCTGATAGTCATCCTCTGTCCTCAAGACACCTGAGCACCAGCTTCACGGCATAGGGAAAGAAACCCAGCAATAAGGAATGGCTCGTATAGCGAGTTGTTAGCTTGACTTGCCAATACAATCAAGCTGCACCAAAGAACCTACAGAATATACACTACTGTTCTTGGAAAGGAGAAGAATTGCCCTATAATGTCGAACAGGCCAATTCTTAGAAAGGCTGTGTTCTGCATGGTGTAAGATATCTGGCATGCGGCTCCACAAATCCCGGCACCAGACGACAGGTTTATCTGGAGCGGTGTCACGCCTGGAATCAGGCTGTATGACACCACGTAACAACTAGATGAGGAATGTATCTTGATGAGGAATGTATCTTGGCTCCAGCTTATAAGGGCTTGACTTACTGCCGTTTGTAATGCAAATAACATATTTTAATTATTACATTGTTGTCTGCGAGAGTCATACGATTTCCCAGCATGCTTTCCCACACCTGGCTAGACCAGTTCAGGAACTTTTTTAATTCTACATCAAGACAGAAAATTAAGTAAGTGAAAACTATGGAGGCTAGTGATCTCCAAAAGCACAAGGAATATGCATAGTTGCCCAGAAGGATTAGGCACAGACTATTTCAACTTGAAGTAAGGTAATATCATACCATTTAATATGTTGCGAACTAAGCGTTTCATAAAAGTTGGAGAGTTAAGCATGTCAGTTGTGAAGAGCACTGAACCTAGACCTTCCCAGTTGCAATTGCTTCTTATCTTACTATACAGCTCGCTCACAGAATTTTTTATTTAGCTACCACTGATGCACAGGAAACTCCATCAAAGCAAGTTTCTTCTGCCCACCAGTGTCGCAGCAGTCTATAAAGCATGCTCTTGTGGGGCAGCCTGCTGTGACAGTCCTTGCATGCCTGGTCTCCCACCGAGGTCAGAGGCTCTTCTCTAAGTGTGGTTCAAATTCACCACATTTTCCAGCTCCACGCCGTGCATTGTTCCTTCATCTGGCAGATTTTCACATCCCTTTCTGAACTGAGGATGGGTCATTTAGGACTAGAAAAGATAAGGGAAGCTATGTGTTCCTGCACTGAGCCGCTAAGCACTCCTTTCTCCCTCTTGTTTCTCTAAGCTGTTAACAATGTTTATCAGTTTCAGTTCTTTTCCCCAGTGTTGCCCATGCTGTGGTATCACTCAACATGTAACTGATGTTGTTTCAGGTGCAAAGCAAATATAACTGAAAAGGAAAAGCTGCCTAAAAGGAGGTTAAAATTTAGAACTGCACAGATACAAAGCCACTGCTGTGAGTTGCAGAGCTGAATACCCAGCCTGGGACTAGGAGCTGATTAAATTGGAAGTTCTCCTAAAACCAAGATTCTCCCGTTCTCTAATTTCTAGGATCATTCTGTAGTTTTACTTTAAAACAGCAGTGATACAACCCTAGCTATCTTGCACACATTATACAAAGACCTTCAGCACATGTTATACAAAGAACTGACTGAAGCAGTAAGGAGAAGAGGTCTCATTTGGCTTTTAGTAGAGAAGTAGCTGTGGTTCTTCTTTATTTTAGACATTTTTACATGCATACAGTAAATCATATGCACAATGACAGTCATAACAAGCATAGTTCCGTCAAATACTATGGAAGAATTTATTAACATAGGACTTAAAAAAAAAAGTGCATTTTCTCAACCAGATTACTTATTCTGTAAACTATTCTAAAATCATACTTCCTGTCATTAGCCTATTTGTCAGGTATAGAGAAAATTACATCAGAATGCCCTGCTAAAAGTGACACCACAGTAGAGTGGCACAGGATGGGAATCGGGGACTTTCCATTAGCACCAGTCAGGGACACGACATCCTCCTGCACTGCCATCTCCTCTTGTTTCTTCTCCCCTCCTCATTCAGATCAGAAGTACATGCACCTCTGGTGAACAGTTTGAGTAAACATTTCAACTACATACTTCAATGAAATTCCACCTTTAATTAAGAACTCTGAAGCTGACTCCCGACTACTCCTGCAGCAACTGAGTCTCAAGAGATGACAAAAAGCTAATGCAAACTTCAGCTGTGCTACCAGCAAATACAGTTGTCTCCCACATGTGTGTGGAGTAGAGGGTTTCTATATATAGGCTCAGGATGGCAACAGCTGCCGTCCCAATGTGCTCCATTAACGCTTCATCCCTTTTCCAGGAAGACACTCAGCTGCCTGATTCTGTCACAGGCATTGAGGGAACCCCAAAGCCTCCATGACTTAGCCCAGTTGCAAAAAAGGCAAAAAGGGCTCTTCAGCTGGCAACAATTAATTTTAAATCATTATAGCATGAAACCCTCTGCCGGAGCAGAGCCAAGCGGGGTGGGAGCGTGGCTGCCAGGCAACACCAGGCCATGGCCTCGGTTTTTACACAGGAACTCCTGCATCCCAGCCAGACCTCTGGCCACCTCCACAAGACCTGCGCGGCTGCAAAATGCATCTAGCTCAGCCTGTCCACCTGCTAAGTCCTGTGATGATGCACAATGCAATTGCTCACCACCCGCTGATCGATGCCAGAGCCGCGATCCGCACCTCCTGGCCAACTCCCCCCTGTTTATATACTGGGCATGACGTTCCATGGTATGGAATATCCCTTTGGCTAGTTCGGGTCAGCTGTCCTGGCTGTGCTCCCTCCCAGCTCCTTGCACGCCTGCTTGCTGGCAGAGCATGGGAAACTGAAAAGTTCTTGGCTTAAGATAAGCGCTACTTAGCAACAACTAAAACATCAGCATGTTATCAACATTATTCTCATACTAAATCCAAAACACAGCACTGTACCAGCTACTAAGAAGAAAATTAACTTTATCCCAGCTGAAACCAGGACACCCATCTAATGCTGAAACCACAGGAAACAGTGCACTGGGTTTGGAATATGCAAAAGAACATTCCACTTATGGAGCATCAAAAGGATAATAGCTGTGTGCTTGGTTCTCTCTCCCAGGTGTCAACACATACTTAGCAAGGGCTGAGAATCCACCAGAACTGGTGCACTGTACAGAAGATTTCTCTGTAAGATAAATTAGCACAGGGTGAGGTCCAAGGAGCTGGTTTTCAGGAGGAAAGACAAGGAATTAAAAATTTGGTTTTTTAAGAAAATATGCAAGAGGAAAGGTTGAGCTCAGTGATTTTCTCTTGTTATAACTAAGGCAGGTAGTTACCAAAATGCATGTCCTTTCCTGGGTAAGAATAATCAATTCTCATTCACATCCTCTTTAATTTCAGTTGTGACATCTAAAGCCTACCTGAAGATTTTACCACTCCAAAAAGAGTTCTCAAAGCTTAATTTGGTCTTTCAGCAGAGAATAGCTCCACACCCAGCCATCATCAGGAGACCCGGCCTTGCTCTGAGAAAAAAGCCCTGCCAGTCAGCTGGTGAGGGGCACAGTATCTCTGCGAGGCATGAGCCCTTGGTCCTTACCTTGTGAGGGGCAAGCGGGAGTCACTAAGTGCTTGTTGCCATAAAACAAACCCAAGGTAAAAAAAAAAATAAAACGAAACAAAAAAAACCCAACTCCCTCAGATCTCGGCTGTTCATTACCAATGAGGGGAGAAGGACAGCCGTGCAAAATCTCCTCAGCGCCCACCACGCTGCTCGCCACAGCCGAGCCCCCGGAGCCCACAGGGGTACCCCCGGGCTGCCGGCCCTCCCCGTCTCCTCAGCCTTCCCGCCGGCCCCTCACCGTCTCCTCAGCCTCCTCGCCGGCCCCTCACAGCCCCCTCAGCGTCCCCACCGGGCTGTCCGCGGCTACCGGCCCTTGCCTCGCCCTGTACTGCTGCTTCGCGTCGCTCCCTCCGCCCCGGGCAGCCAGCAGCACCTGCCCTACAAGGTAACTCAGCCGGTGGCCCCCCCCGGCTCCCTCGGGCCGCCGTCCGGTCGAGAGGCGTCGAGGCGACGCGGGCACCGCGCCAGGCCGCAGCGGGGCGGCAGCTGCCTACAAGCCCCAGCAGCCCCCGCGCCGCGGAGCCGCCAGATGCGGCGGTAGGGCACCGCAAGGGCTGCTGGGGCCGGTAGTCCCGGGGAAACGCCGCGGGGGGGGAAGGCTTAAGGAGCGAGGGACAATACAGGTTGTGGGCATATCGTGAGAGGAAAAATCCAGTGCGGGCATAGCGTGAGAAGAAAAATTGTGTCTGCGACAGTGACAGAGTAAGAACAATCACACAGATCTCAGAAATTCCTCTTACACTGTGTTGACGGTTGTTGCTGCGTCCACCTTCCTCACGACTCTTTCCAGCCCAGACACTCTCCCCTTCTCTAGCAGCAATGACGCTATGTGAACAGCTTGGGGGTTTTTAATGCTTATATTTTATTCCACATTTTCCAAACTAGAAGTGGTTTTACTTAGATGAGCCTTTTCCCTGAAGGACTGTCTTCGTCTCTTACCTCAGGTGGAGCGGGCGGCCATGCGTCCCAGCCAGGCCACAGGACCACGGGGCCAGCAGCCGCCCTCAGAGCAGGGTGCTTCAAGTAACCAGTGCCCACCATGTCGCTGCATTTCTTTTCAGCATATCCATATACTTGGTGAGTAAGATCCAAATTAGCTATGGTAAGAGAAAATACCCATTAAAATCTAATAATACATTTTCTACAGACATCAGATAATTAATTAAGAGTGTTCTGAGGGAAAAATAGTTCCTGCCTTGTGTAAGTGATCCTTTGAAAAGGCAAATTTGAGAACATTCAGTGTATCCTTTGTGATGGAAGGGTCTCCAGAGGAATCACAGTACTAGGAAGTATTGCAGTCTTTTCTGTCCTTCCTTTAAGAAGGACATGGCATTCAAATGTGTCTGTTAAGAAATGCTCTCTTTCTGTCTAGGCACACGTATTTTTACTGGAATAAAATTTGCGAGTGTCTTTCTCATTTTTTCAGCATTTTTTTTTTCTTTAATTTTGTAGACTATTGCCATTGTAGCATGGATTCTTCTTTGCCTCATCAAACCCGAGGCGGAGGTGTTTGTTCCTCGGTGTGTGTAAGTGTGCTCAAGTGAATGGGCCTTCAGAGGAACATAGCACATGGCCACAATTGTGGACATGAACAATTTGGCAGGATCAGAAACCAAAATTAGATTTACCAAGTTATTTAATGCGTCACTCCCAATTGTCTTGACGAGGTTTTAGATAGCTAAATAGCTTTGAGCTGTAGATACTGGAGTAGAAATGGCATGGTCATTTGGGTACTTACTCTCTTTCAGTGAAATCCTCGTTGGTAAAATTCTGCTTGGATTTGAATACATGGTGTAAAAAGTGAAAACAATACAAGGGAAGGCACTGGGAAACTGAATAATCCATCCAAATAATACATATTTTTTCTCCAAAAGGCCACATCAGTCTGCCTATATGTGCTTTATCTAAAACTTATTTCAAAAAAGTCTTCATCAATGTCATCAAATTGAAACTATTTCTAATTTTATTTAAACTAAATTTTCTTTTATCCTTACACTTTTAAAATTCCGTTTCAATCTCTGGTGCTTTATAATTATGAGGAAGAAGAATATTCCATGTACCTCTGAAAGGAAAAAGGTGGTATAGATTATGTATAATAATGGAAAGATTACTAGAAGTTTATCTTCCACTAAGATATTAGCCCAGACTGTCTCATGGGTGCCTTTCACAAGGGCGGAAGATGACTTTCAATGAAATTTAATCTACTATAAGAGGAGAAGAGAAGACAATTGAAGACTCAGGAAATCATTTGTTTTCTTAATTGCTGACTCCTAGGAACTAGAGAAGTGAACATCCTCACACTACTATGAAAGTGGGAGTAGGGATAAGTCAGGGAAAGACTGGAAGAAAACAGCAAACCCTGCAGCTTCAGTATCCTGGAATATAATCTACTCGACAGGGAGAAAAATGGCCCATCAGCGATGCTCCGCAAATAAGGAACAGGGATTTGCACTTTTCCAGGCTGACATAATTAGTCATTGCTTCCTACAAAAATACAGAAAGCAATAACCAGGCTGTGTCAATCCGCCAGATCCTGCCTTTTCTGACTGTCAAACCCACGCATGCTAACATGTTAGAGCTCGGCTTACAGAACTGAGATGTTTGCACCCAGAGAGGATTGTCCCCTTTCTTTGATCACCATTTCTGCTCTCCCAAGTAGCTTCCAACAGCAAAGCGTAACGAGGTTCAGCAGTACGGAAAATGCCGGCACGCTGGAGTCATCTGTGCCCCAAAGAGACAGCTAATTCACCTCACGCTGCCGTCAAGCCCCGTGCTGTGGGACCGAAGACGCATGTTTTACAATTGGCTCATCACCGTCAGCAACGCCTGTCATCGCTTTCAAACCGGGATGCTTCAGGAGTCAAAGTGTGTCCTGTCACCTTTTCCTCTCGCAATGCTAGTTAGACTCTGTGCTCTGCAAGTGCACAACAGAGACACAAAAGATGTTGATGAATCTTCTTTGTTGCTGCCCTTTAACTGTAATAAATGCAGCTCAGGACAGGCAGATGGATTGAGCAGAAATGTTAGAATTAATCCTGTGTTTTAGAAGTGAAACCAGCAAACAAAACAGTTTCTGCTTTAAGACATTCATATTAGCTCATTAAAACTATATATGGACCCCAAAAAGAGACCCTTCACCTTCGCCCAGAACTCCTTCTCAAACTTAGTTTCTACTGAAGGGGAAAAGTCTTGCTTTCAGGGCTAATTAGGATGGAGAGAAGTTGTTTATTCTTGGATTGAAGAATAATGCCCTATGTGAAAGAGAATCAGACAGTGGGAATTGCACAGAATGCAGCAATTTATGTTCAAAATTAATTTCCCTAGCCAGAGGACTAGAAGTTTATTATTTTAAAAGAAAACCTTAACATCTATAAACAATGTTTAAATTGTCTACAAAGAACCCAAATACATAAAATCTGTCTCCTCTGTGTGCACTAATTTCTCTGACTGCATTTACTTTTCATCCAGTCTTTCTATATAAGAAGCTTTATAAAATCAGAAGGCTAAAATACACGGAAGTACAGATTTTGCTTAACTATGGTACAGTTCATTGTTCTCCAGGACACGTGAATTTGAAACCTTCAGATAGCTTTTTTAAGTTAGCTCTGGCCATCTATACTTTGTGGTAGCACCTATCAGAAAAGTGGATCCATCTTATATTTTATTCCTGTAATTTCTGAGTAATGACATTGATTAATTGTGAGTGAGAATTTGAGGCAGATTTTTCTTAATCTTTATGTATTTTCTATCAGAAAACAAGCCTTCTGCATTTCTGCGCTGCCAAGATAATCAGTGATGCTGCTTCTTTATTCATATTATTTTGACAGAGGTTCAGACCTTTTCCTCTATATGAATTCTCTTTCTTTAGATATTTCTTTTATATGTGTCCTAGTTTCTCTAGGACTATGGCATAAGAAACAGGAATTTATTTTCAGTGTAATTCCCAAATCACCACTGACAAAAATAAAATCTGAAGAATAATTAGAACTATTCTAGAAATACATGAAGAAAAAGAGGAAAATAAATATGTTCATAGCTTATAATTTAAAGCAATGCAAAACCAGTCTGTGTAGCTGTTATTACACACTGTGTTCACATGCATGCATACGAGTGGCAGAACAGTATGTATTGTACTAGTGGTACAATAATGTTAACTGGGTATTTCTTCTGTTACGAAATCTTTACTTGTCAGCTTTAACAGTATTCCTATAAAATACTGTTTTGTGTGAAATTTCTTAGGTTTTATTGCTGTCTTCTGAAAACTATTTCATACTGTTGCAAGAACTCATGTATGGATCAGGAAAGAGGTTTCTGTTCTGTAGCTTTATTTTCAGTGTAAGCAAGCACTACCAGAGGGATGCTGTCTTGTATATACATACTTAAAAAGTGGGTGCTTCGTTAAATATGATAAAGTTATTTGCTAAACAATAAATTACTAAGAACTGGGATTCTTGAGTTTTAATCTTTGATCTGCCTTAGCTGCCTCGGTGCCCCTTCATAGTTGCAAACTGCGAAAGCAGTGGGTCTTTGAGCCAGAAGGTCTCATTTTTAACATTTCTCTTTGCTTTTCTGTGTATATCCTTCTCTTATTAATAGCCATTTGTCAAGGTAGAATTTTCAGAATTTTAGTATAGATGTAAAAATACCTTCTTTTATACATATCCATCTTTATGATTAATAACAGAAATGTAGTGACTGGCCTAAAAAGACTGATTCTTTTCAAAATTATAAAAAGCTTTCATCCCATCTTCTGATCTGATCTTAAACGAGGACATTTTCAGTCCTGGAAGAATGAGGCATTGCTACTCTATATAAATCAAAATCTGAGCTCACAGTCTAATTTAATCAAAAAAGGGAAGAACAGTTTTAAATGGGAAATGCAGACATAATCATCAAATGATGGATAACATGAGGTCAATGGTAAGTCATATCTTAGAAGAAAAATAAACCAGAGATTTGCAGATGCAAGATTGTGTTTACTATTAACCTTTACAGTGTAACTGAATAGAAACATTTCCCAGCAGGAATTAGTACCCAGAGTGTAGCTTTTGAATCTTCATAGAATTATGAACCATGTTCAATTACATTTTTAATTCTTTCCTCATACACAACACTTTTATGACCTTCCCACCTATCAAAGCACCATAAAAACAGAACTCTGCCACTCCAGAGAGACCTATTGTTTCAAGACTTCACAGACTTACTATTAAAGCCCATTTCATGTTTCATAAATTTTTATATCAAACATTCATCCCTGGCTTGCTTTCCTGTCTGAATGACATACTGGATTTTATTTTAAAGATAAATTAAATCCTTTCAGCCATATTTTCCTTATTCCAGATGTAACCCTAGAGAACCTCTGTAAAATATCATTTGAGGGTGAGAGAAAACAAAGCCCATTTTGAAAACAAAGGGCAAAATTATCCATAGTTTGTCTCATTGCTACTTATATGTTGAAATCCTCCTCCGTGTTGCTAATATAAATGTAATAGTTGTTGATCTCCTGCCTCTCTTCATATGCAGAGTTCAATCACTAAGTATGCTTCCAATGAAGGCTATTTATCAATATACTCTTAGCTTCAAATGGCTAGAGAAAGGGACAGCTCTGAGTACACAAAATAGTCATTTTAGCCATAATTCTGCCACTGATTCTAACAGAAAGCAATGTATTAGTTAAAGATTTAGATGTGGTTAAATGATACCAGTGTCTCTCTATGAGTCATTAAGAAATTTGCATCTCATGGAAGAGATTGGATTCACTTGTCATATCCATATGTGACATTTCACCTAAATACATTTAATGTGGGACTATTTGGTATTCTTTCAAATGATTTTTTTATTTAAAAGATGGCCAGGGAAACAGTTTTCCACAAAAAAAGTGTTGTAATTTTCAAATGTTTCAATGAAAATTTTTTTTTTCTGAAAACCATAAAACAAATGTCAGTGATTCCTTAAACAGATATTTATAGCAACTTTGATATTTTCAATACCCTTTTAAAATATTTCTAAAGATCTAACATTAAGAAGAATAATCTCAGGCAGTTTTTAAAACTAGATCCTCAGGCTGTCGGCAAACAGAATGGTGTTAAGGAATTGTGCAGGAACGGTGAGAAAGCAGAGAATTGCAGCGTGACAGTGGCAGCCTCTTAAACTGCTTTTGACACTGAGGAAAAGTCCGATATAGCTATACCTTTACACTCTGTTCTTTCTACAGCCTTTCATATGTGTAAGGAGTTAAATGCAACAAAACACAGTTCAACAGCACAACAGTGAAATTACGCTATTTATACTTTTAAACACACAGCTATTAACATTATTAAATAGTTAAGCAAATTACTGTGAAACTAAATTCTGTGAAAAGAACTAGTATTTAACAGCAATACAGGAGATGTGGAAAGAACTATTGTAACCCCTTCTTCGAGCCTTTCACTAGTTTATTGATGTTTGCCTTAACAGCACAGCACGTTGTACGTATTCTCCCTATGCGATTTTTCCATTTTCTTATTTATGCACTGTGCTATAATGGCAGATAACTGGGAGGTCCTTAGCTTTGAAACAAGTACCACAAACAATTATATCATTACCCCCATAACTAGTCTCATTGATTTCAGTAGTACATACGTTCCTAAGGTAAATTCAGGAAAGCTGTATATAGCAGAGCATAGGCTGAAGGTCAGTGAGACTATTTATGTGCTGAACTGCCTTTCCAGAGCAGGGTCACAGTTAAAAAGCCTTTAATTTTAGATTTTTCAGCAGAACTCAGCTATTTGGAGAAACTGATTTTAAGACACAAGACTTCATTAAATGTCTCTTGGTATCATAGAGGAATAAAGACTAAGTGAACTTATTAACCTTAAGGAAGTAAGAGAGCAGGTTTAGAAAATGGCAACTGCAGTTTCAAATACATATTACTTCACACCAACATAACTTAGCCAAAGTTTAAAGTATATATCTTCATTTTAAATGAGGGTTTCTCACTGCTTCAGAGAGGTTCTGTCTGCCTTGCTTTCTTGTATTGCCACTCTTGTCTCAATGTTTTTCAGCGCGAGACTTGTCAAATGTTTAAGAACCCATTTTATTGGGGTTAGAGGCCTTTATTACGTGCCGTCAAATCCACCAGACAAGTACTTGAACTTCCTTACATCTTCTCAACTTTTGAATTAAAACTCACTGTAAGGGAACTTAGTGTGGTGTCTCAAAACTGTATTTTACACAAGCCAACATTTACTGCCACTGCTTCAGCTTCATATCTTGTGTTTCTTAGACTGCTCCTTACACCTCACCAGCGCAGATTTTCTTGAGAGTGCTTGTTACTGGTTTCAGGTAGAAAACTTATGAAGATAAAGAAAAATATCTTAAAGTCTTACAAGTAATATGTTTCATGTCAATCATTACAGGAATAAAGTATATGGGCATTTAGTTTTTTCACTGTGGTTCTACTGTTTCATGTGTACTGATTGAACCAACCCTTGCTGAAGGGAACTCTTTAAAAGGCGCCAGGCTCAAAGGCACTGAAAGAGTGAGGGTCTTCCATCTTTTACACCGGAGTTAGGTTGTAAATATAGCTTGCTTCACTTCCAAAGAGTTTTGTGATTCAAGACTTTTATGAATTTCAGATCCAGAAAGACCAGATAAAGCAAAGCAACAGAAGACAGATAGATGAATATGCACACAGCCCACAGATTCTGCAAATTATGCTATATTTTGCTTTTCTATCCTCACATACATCAATTCAAGAATTAATTCTTGTAGTTCCTGGTTGGGAACATAACTAGTAAAACTCACATTTTGGCTGGTAGCCCAGTTCCTCTCATATAAGTGCATCAGCCATATCCTGTTCCATTACCAAATCCATAGCATCATGTGTTTGTTACACAGAAAGTGCTGTTAGTTAATGCTTAGCCAAACTGTGAAATTATTTCTTCAATGCTTTACTTTTTCCATTACAGCAAGGAGCAGAAAGGAGAAACTGTTTTATCTACATGCAGTTATCAGGTTTTACTTCTAAAGCACAGGATTAATTCTAACATTAAGATGTTTCTGCTCAGTTGATCTGCCTATCCTGAGGTACATTTCTTACGCTTAAAAGTTAAAGTAGAAATGTTATGAGAGTCCGTAGAGGAAGGGGTGCTTTTTCTTTGTGCTGTCACTTCTGGTGACAGAGCAGAGTGTGGTTGATGCCCTTTTTCTGTAGCAGGTCAAGTCAAGCCTGGCCTCCCTGAGCCACCCCAGCACCTACCCAGGGGGTAGGTGGAACCAGGAGCGCAGGGGCACAAGGGGAAGCCAGAGAGGCACAGCTGCAGGAACTGCAGCAGGAATACGGACTGTGCATCAAGGAAGGGAGCAAACCCTTCCCCTCCCTCCTCCAGCAAGAGCTCAGGACATAGCGAGCATGCAAAATACTGTATCCTCCCTCCAGCAAACAGCATCACTTTCCTTATACTGCAGAGGTCTCTTTTGTAACTCCTATGGGCAGCAACAAAGAAGATTCGTCAACATCTTTTGTGTCTCTGTTGTGCACTTGCAGAGCACAGAGTCTAACTAGCATTGCGAGAGGAAAAGGTGACAGGACACACTTTGACTCCTGAAGCATCCCGGTTTGAAAGCGATGACAGGCGTTGCTGACGGTGATGAGCCAATTGTAAAACATGCGTCTTCGGTCCCACAGCACGGGGCTTGACGGCAGCGTGAGGTGAATTAGCTGTCTCTTTGGGGCACAGATGACTCCAGCGTGCCGGCATTTTCCGTACTGCTGAACCTCGTTACGCTTTGCTGTTGGAAGCTACTTGGGAGAGCAGAAATGGTGATCAAAGAAAGGGCACAATCCTCTCTGGGTGCAAACATCTCAGTTCTGTAAGCCGAGCTCTAACATGTTAGCATGCGTGGGTTTGACAGTCAGAAAAGGCAGGATCTGGCGGATTGACACAGCCTGGTTATTGCTTTCTGTATTTTTGTAGGAAGCAATGACTAATTATGTCAGCCTGGAAAAGTGCAAATCCCTGTTCCTTATTTGTGCAGCATTACTAATGGATTGGGCATTGCACAGGCCACAGAGAGACAGAACCCCTGTATAAGGAGCTGACAGTATAAGCAACTGATCAGATTACTGGCTAAGTGTCCTCAACTCCCATATTAAATCAAGTTGTGGTTATTTTCTTTTCATGTACCAGGTTTACTGGTAATTTTGGAGAATACTAGCTATCCATAGTGACCAGCAATGATAACAAGGTAAAAAAGCAGGAGATACAGTCATTAACAATGGATTCACAATACAGCAAGAAGCTTTTTTCCCCTGTATTTTAGTTTAAAATTATTTCATTTACTTGGCGGAGTCGGTCTCCTGACTTTCAATTTAAGCGTAAAGGTCAGCAGAGAACAATGTTTTTGGAGAAGTCATTAGCTATAAATAAATCAGTTCATAATATCTGATAAACAGCCTCCTGCAGAGGGATCCGTGTAAATACATTCCATTCCTTCTATGCGCTCTCTCATCCTTTGTTCGCTTCTTTTTCATCAGCTGAAGGCAGCTGCCAGTCATTCTGCCCTCTCTAAACAGATACCGTGATTGTGGCAAATTTTGTGAGCTGTGAGAATGCTGAAAGCAGTGGACCTTGCAGAGAAGAAAACTGAATTTAGTATTGTCTTGCTATCACCAGCTTTTTCCGTATGCACGTCCAGAAATGAGTCTTTGATAGCTGGAAGCAGCAGTAGGGAAGCCCGCAGCTGTTTGAAACTCATTCCCCCATCTGGTGTCAGCTTCACAGTCTGGTGCCTCAGGAGACCTAGGACTGATGTGGGAATTGGAGGGGGAAAAAAAAAGTAGATATAAAAGAAAATTAAAACAAAGTCATAAAAGTCTCTTGTAGTCAGATGATTTTTCCCATTAAAATACAGCTCCTATGCGGCAAATCTGGATCACGGTGAAGCAGATGGTGCTGTGGTATGTATATTTCACAAAGAAGTGGGAAGGAAGGAGAGACAGTTCTGACAGCTGAAGGTACCAACCCATGCAGCTATTTTAGTACAAACCATGCCGTTTGGACCTCACTAGACATATTGCCCATGAGACGACAGAGAACAAACAAAAAAATGTTTGTCACTGCAGACACACAAGAAGAATAGATATCACTTAAAACATCCTTGAGGAGGAGTTGTGTATGGGAATTACCACTTTCCTTACTGTATCCAGTTCTTCTGAACACAAACTTTCTTGTATGATTCAGTGGAGCGTAGATATCCAAATACCTCTAAGCGGCTTATCCCTATTACATAACACAGAATGTTTTTAAAGTCGTCTTCTGTAAGCGTTCCTAACAGTTAACTTCTGATTTTTTTAAATTACTTTTGTATTTCTTTCTGTGCTTCTGTATTTCTCTTGGAGGAAGATTATGGCTGTATCCAGTGGACATCAGAAATGCTCCTTCAGTTTCCTGTGCCAGATCTTTAGAGAAAGTCTAAGTCTCTTCCTTTTTCTGCCGCTTATAAAATACATATCCCATTTCAGCCCTAGAGGTATGAACCCTTCATCTTTATTTATCGACAGACCCATTTCAAGCAAATTTCAAGCACTGGGCATGAATACAAACTATAATTTAAAAAATGGGGAAAGTCTTAATAAATTCTCCATACCCCAATAAAAAAATTCTTCCGCCATCCTTGTTTGAATAGTTCTCTATCATCTCCATCACCAAAATCTGGGAAAATAAGTGAGCCTTTTGAACTGAGCAAAAGGAGCCTGTCCCTGAGGCTGCATATGAAAATGAAGCAGCGTGTGAGAATCAATCACATATTCCCAGAGACAAAAGAAACATAGGCTGCCTGCTTCATGCCATTCAGGGACCATAAAGCAGTCAGAAAACCAATTTACCTGGCTTGCTCAAGGAAATCTTAAGTAGCCCAGAGCTGAGTTATCTCTATCATGCCTTTTAGAAGGCTTTACTTTTTAGGGTGTATTAAGAGTATGGTCAAGGGAAGGTGTCAGGGTTGGATCGCTTTGAAATTCACCATGGCTGTAACTAACCTCTTTAAGAGTCGTGGAACTGAGTGCAACTTGGGATCTGTTTTAAATTGTGCAGTCAGCTGAGTCCACAGTTAATTTTAGTTTTAGAGTAAGTCACAAAAAAAGGCACCTGTAACCTCAGTTTCCCTCTCATCTCAGTTTTGGTACAAGCCTAGCATGGCTGACCTAAGGATCTAGTCCATAATGCAGCCCATAATGTTTTGCATACAAATGTATCTGAAAGAACTAAAAATGCAAGGAATTAAAATGTATAAATCAAATTTGTAGTCTCTTGCTTAATGCAAATTAAATAGTCTACAACAAAGACACGAAACATCTGCTAAGCCAAGTAAAAATTAATGAAGAAGAAAATTAAGATTGCTTTGTTGTTGATTTTTATCAATTTGTGTTCAAATCTGAGAAAGATTTAATAAGAATGCTGCCAGTTTGTAGCTAATTCAAAGTGATTCTAAATTGCTTAGCTTCTATTTATATTTTCCTTGCATATTTTGGAGTTCTTCATAAAAGTGCTAAGTTTGTGATGCATTAATTCACCAGCAAATACTTTACAAACATTTCCAAATATATCTTGACTCAGTACTGATGCAAAGTTATGCTGCTATTTAAATGAAAGAATACTTTAGATAGCGGCTTTGGCAGTCAGGATCATCTTTGGCTTTATCTGCCGGGCTTTTTTGGCGATATTTCAGTCATGCTCCAATTCTCAGTGAGTTCATCTCTGGAAACTGACAGGGAAAAATGTGTTTTGAATAATTATGATACAGAGAGCCTAACCAGGAAAACCTCAGAATAAATCAGTGAGAATTTCCAAGAGTATGTCATGCCCTTGAGAGGTGGACTCAGAATCAAAATTTTGGGATCGTGCTCCCACCAAGGTCCAAGGCAAAGACTCCCACTGACTTCAGTGGGAAGAGAGCTTCAGCTTTCCGTTCGCGTTTCATTGTCACTGTCAGTATTATAGTTTCTTCGTGAACCATTTATATATTTGGATCACCTGGTAACTGTATAACTACTGAGACCAGAATCACATCGTATTCCTATCAGCTTCTTTCCATCCCACTTCCTTATGCCAGTTGCAAATTGTCTTCACATCAGCATGAGACCTCACTGTGAGAAAAATGTTTTACTTTTCACCTACAATAGCCAAACTTTTCTTGCAATTCTAGAATTGTATTAATTCAAAGTTCTGTAAGTTGATAGACTCCAGAATTTCCTTCTGAAATACATCGCTGGTTAAATTTTTCCATAAAACAAATATTGGCATCTTTTCTTGATTGTGTGTATCACAGGATACTTTGGCTCTGATACTAAAAGTAAGTAAGAACATGTAAACACTAATAAACAACGCCCCTTAGTTTACTTGGGAAATTACATTGATTTTTGTTTTCCTGAAATAATGTCAGCTTCAGGTATAACTTACACCAAATTATATACTTATAATCAGAAATTATATACCCTAACGTTAGTAAGCCAGGTCTGGGATTTCCATTCTCATGTTATCTGTCTGTATGCAGGTACCTGCATACATTTAACCTTCCCAGTATATCCAGGATGTGCTTCAGCTGCACAGCGATACACTGCTTGACTGTTGTGGTTTGGTGCACGCTATTCCATAGCAGAATCTTATGTTTAAATAAAAGATGTTGCTAAAACATGACTCTCCGTTTTCCAGAAATCTCCCTGCATCCTGTGACTCTCATTCTCACTGACACTAAAGTCACTTTATGTTGCCAGGAAATAAGCAAAAATCAGACTTTACACACGAAGATGTACTATAATGAGGAATGGGAATTGAGAATCGTGGAAAATAGAAAAGAACAACTTGTGTGGAAAATTGCTGTTTTCATTCCACATCTGCAAATGTTCCTCTTCAACGGAGATGCAAGATGAGCGAAATTCCCATAATAAGATTTCTCCTGAGTTTACCAGGGAGAAGGCAGAATTTACCTGCAATGCTTGGCATTTGCTGCAACATAAAATTCTGGAAACAATATTAGAAAGTGTTGTTTATATCAAATGAGATCGAAAGAAAGGATAAAAAGCATTGGCAGAAAAACTAAACTTTATTTACCTGTTATCAAAACTATTGTAGAAAACAGTTTATGATACTGCTATACTGTTATTCCTCTGGAGGGCTGTGTCTGTCATCCTGAATATTCTAAAATCTGTTTCTTTAAAACATCTGAAAAGAAAAGCACAAGATGTTTTACTGTATTGCAGTTTTATTCCTGACATGCAAAAAGCCAGTTTTATAATTATCATTGGTACTAATTCTTCTATTATGATTTTATATATTAACAGAAGAAAAGGGAGATGGCTCTGTAGGCCTCTGGGAATATATTGATATAAGTTTCAGTGTTCTGACCTGCAGTGAAAGGATTAACCTGCAGTAAGCTACCTTAGTGTGCACTTCTGATTTATGCTAATAACACTGTTTGAATCTGAAAATCCTGAGAAGACTTTTCAAATAGGCAGCAGAATACAGTAAATAATACCAGAAGCATACTCCAAATTTTAGCATCCCAGAGAATATTATAGAACAGAAATTTTACAGATTTTGGTAGTATTTTTACAAGGAATTTTCCATCAAACTAAATGCTTCATGTTACTGAAATTGTCCAGTAAAGCTGATGACCCATTCAGTATTGTATCTTCACTGTTCATCCCCAGAGTAAAATAATAGTAAATTCAGTTTGCAACTAGAGAAAATGAAATAATTTTTTATTGTTATTATTATTTAAGTTATCCTTGCAAGTATCTTTACAAAATGAGGCTTCTTAAAATCAAAACCGTTGTTTTTCTATTATAAGCAAGAAATGATAACACTAACAGTGTTGGTATTGTGCAGACTCGCAAAAAGTGAGTTTTCTCCAATATCTTATTCTGTATTTTAATTCTGCGTACCATGAAAATTGCCTATGAATGAAAGTTGTATGTTGCTTTTTTTTCTCTTGGACCCAAAATAATTTCCCATTTTATTCCATATCAGGCAACATATACCCGATTCCTGTATATTATAACACTAAATAGACGATCAATACTTGTTTATATTAGCAGATTATTTGCTTCTGAAGCCAATACATGAAAACAAATTATGTCTTGATAGCTTCACGCTCCATGTAAGCAGTAGGAGGAGCTGTTGAGCAAGAAATGTTTTTTCCACATGTTCAGCTCATTACATCGTGTATAATTATTAAGCTTATTTGTGAAGCTGACTCAGTGATTGATTTTCATTCCTTTCACAAATGAACAAAAGTCAGAGTTCCTCCCCCCCAAACAAAACCAAAATGAAATCCTTTAATAACAACGGATGTGCCAAATATTTATGAAATTTTTATTATTGATTTCCAGTGTTTAAAAGAACATATTTGGATCTTGCAGTTCTGTTTCTCCACTGGTGAGGTTTGCTAGAGTAAGCAGTGCAGGATTCAGCCATGGAGTGCATAATGAAACCCCTAAGTGGGTTTTTTGGCTCACTCTGGGTCAGACCTCTGGGCTGTCTCAATGTTGCTTTGAATTTTGCACATAATGGTACATTTGTGTAGAACTTGCACTTAATACCTGGATTATTAGCATGTAATTAGTGGACAGTTCCATTTCAAGGGCTGAGTATTTAGAAGGATTACTTTGAGATGTCCCTATCACGATGACAATTGCTGCCCCGTTGCATCTGTTTAGCAGAACAAGACTTTGCCTGTACCCTATTGTTTCATCTGCCTCCCATTCAGAAAGGGAAGCTTTATACACTCTGCAGCTGCAGAGCATTTCAGATCACATTTTCATAGCTGAGATGCTTTTGGAACTAATTCAAACTCTCTTGCAGTATAAAATATGTATAATGCAATGGAAGATAGGCAACAATTTTGCTAATGGACTGCTCCAAGGTAGTATGGAGCATCTTCTGCTCCTGGGGGCATGTAGCACAGAGAGGATCCTATACTTCTTTGGAGAAAGTTGTTGGATGGTGTATGGATACCAGTCCTCCACAACTGAAATAACAATGAGGAGATGCACGCTGGTGGCTGGAAGAGTGATTTGTGCACTCTCTGGCTTGAAACCACTTCATTTCACTTCGCAATCCCATAGTCTAAATTCAAATTGCCATCAGTGAAACACAACTTTCATACAAGTCACTGTTCCCTGACAGTACATACACATTTATATTTCATTAAAATGGTGATTAAATAAATAATGAATTAGTTGGCGGTAGTGAGCAGTATTCTCCACATTTTTACATTTATTTTATCTTTCATTAAATGTAAAATTAAATAGAATTAAAAGAAGCCATAATACAGTTATTATTAAGAACAAACACAATCATTACAGAGGCAATTTTGCTTAGTGGCCACATACGGCTTCCAGCCAGTACAATGAACAACTCAAAGGGGAGTTGCTGCAGCAGGTAGAGCAAAAAGCCAGGGAGAAGAAATTAGCTCTCTAAGGGCACACATGCAAGGACAAATTGACTGTGCTGAGGGATCTGTGTTGTAACGCACGTGTCCCAGGCACGCTAAGACACAGTTTAGGTCGAACAAAACTGAGGCTTTGTTTAAACTGAGAAGTTTTGCTAGAAGAGCTCTGTTCACAAAATGGGGACTTAGTTTGATGGAAAAGCTTCAGGCTAGATGTAGCTACAAAGTTTGTAGTAGCAAAAATATTGTTTCATTGCTGCAACTTATCTCAGCCTCTGTTTGTCACGTTTAGTCTTATGTTTCCTGGAAGTACTCGCTAAGTTAGCTATTCAGTCACCATCATAAGCTACAGATCCTGCAAAGTCTGGGTTGCTACCATATTACCGAACTCATGGGCGCATGTTTTGGCCTTTCAGGTAAAGAGCCCGCGGCTCAACTCAAGCGGATGGTGACAGATGGGAAGATAAAGGTAAGAGTTTCTTGAGGCCTGAATTGTACATACTTTGGGTAGTCCTTTGAAATGTTGAAGTGTTACGTACCTCTAAGATTTAAAGCAGTATCATCGTTATATACATCTGTCATTAACTTTCCTGCTTCTCAGAGTTGGATGTAAGAATCGGACACAAAAAGGCTTAAATCATTAACTTTGGGTTAACGAGGTTTGGGTTTATGTAATTTACTTAAGCTGATCTTTGAAAAAACTAGCAAAACAATAGTTTATGTAAGTTTATGTGTGACTTCGATGTTACCAAAAGTCCTAAGGAAGCGGGAGCTGCTGGAAGACTTGGAAGGCACGTACCTGAACACTCAGCCTTGGGCTGAAAGGCAGTTTATTATATTTTTCACTCAAAATTTCAGACTGGTTTTGTGGTTTGCTAATTCATTTTCAACACCACTTTTATGTGCTTGACTATTGTATCAGCTGTCATACTCTCTGAGGTTGGTTGACGAATTTTGTCAGTTTTCAGACCCCCAGTCTGCCAGCTGGCTGAAAATCACTCCAGCTCATTTGCAGCTCAGGCACTACGCTGAATTGTTTATATTCCAGCAAACTTCTGCTCACACAGTCACAGCTTGTAATTTTCATTGCTCATCAGTTAGCAGAAAAACGACGACTTACAGAAATGGGTCAGAGAAAGAGAATACACATTTTGAGTATTGGGTTTTTTTTCCCATTAAAATGCTGTCTAGGCAAACTCTACTATCAGTTTAATAATTGAGAAGTTCCTACTTTGTTCCCCTTCACCTGCGAGCCCGTGAATGTACCTGGAGACTACTTGATAGTCTTGCAAGATCATCCTCTGGAAAAATCACAGCACTAGTTTGTTTCTTGGTTGCCCAGGGCTTTTAGCAGAAGCAGGGGTGGCTGACAGGGTCACCCCTGCTTCTGAAATACGGTCAGCTGCAGTCGAGCGTTCGCTGCCCCGCTGCTCCCTGGCGATAGCCCGGACTCCCTGTAACCGACAGGTTATTTCTGCACCAGTTTACACCGACCGGCGCGGCCCGCACCGCTGCCCGCCTCTCCCCGGGCCCAGCTCCGCGGCCCCCGCCGGACTACGAGTCCCAGAAGCCTTCGCGCCGCCCCCGCCGCCCCGTCCCCGCGCCCCCGCGCGAAGGCCGCCGGGGCTTGTAGTCGAGCGGCGAGGGCCGGACGAGGAGGCGGCGGCGGCGGCGCTCCGCCCCGGGGGAGGGACGGCGCAAGGCGTGGGGGACACGGGAGACAGGTACCCGCGGGCGGCCCTGCCAGGCACCTCCTCGCTGCGGCCGGCCGCTGGCTCCGCGACGCGGCGGGGCGAGCTGCGAGAGCGGCGAAGCGCGGCGGCCTCCCGCGGGGCCCGGAGGCGGAGCAGCGGCCTAGGGGCGCCCGCGGCGGGCTCGGGCTCTGAGGGGGGGCCGCGGCCGCGGGGGGTGCGGCACCGGCGGAGCCTTCCGCGCCGGGCCCGCTCCGCTCCTCGCCGCTCCTGGCGGTGCGGCTCCCCGGCGGGAGGGACGGGGTGCCGCGGGGCCGGGACGCGCCGGTGGCCGCCGCCCGGCAGCGGCGGTGCGCGGAGCGGCCCCCCGAGGCCGCCGCCGGGAGGAGGGAGCGGCGGGACGCGGGACTCGGCGCTGCCCGCCCGCCGGCTGCGCCCCAGCGGAGCATGCACTGACTCGCTGCCTCGGCTCAGAGCCATCCCAGCCGCCGGGGTGCGCGTTGCATGGTGTGGGGATACACGGTCTCGATAATAAATGATAGAGGATACAATGACTTTGCTGTCTCTGCTGGGTCGGATCATGCGTTACTTCTTGCTTAGACCGGAGACCCTGTTCTTGCTGTGCATCAGCCTGGCCCTGTGGAGTTATTTCTTCCACACGGATGAGGTGAAAACCATTGTTAAGTCCAGCAGGGATGCGGTGAAGATGGTGAAGGGCAAGGTGGCCGAGATCATGCAGAATGACAGGCTCGGGGGGCTAGACGTGCTGGACGCAGAGTTCTCCAAGACCTGGGAGTTCAAGAGCCACAACGTGGCTGTCTACTCCATCCAAGGCCGGAGGGATCACATGGAGGACAGGTTCGAAGTAATCACTGACCTGGTGAACAAGACTCACCCCTCCATCTTCGGGATTTTTGATGGGCACGGAGGAGAGGCAAGTGCTCAGCTGGAAAAAAAAACAAAAAGGGGTGGGTGGGGGGGAGGATGGTTACAGGGCAAGGAATGGACGTGTTCTTGCCCACCAGGTTTGTGCTGTTATCTTCAGACATTGTTGGGGGGGGGGGGGGGGGGGGTGTTCCTTGCTTCCTGGAGGGAAGGGAGGGAGTCTTTGAATAGGGATTGAGAGAGACTCGATTCCCTTTATCTCTCATTACCCCTTCCACTGTCGGCGCAGTATAAATGTGTTTATACCCCCTCTGCCCTTTACAGTCGTAAAGGTTTAACTGAAGTAAAAGCCGCTGGAGGTGGCTCTTACGTGCGTGGAATAACGATGATGAGCACAAACTCCCTGGATTCATCTTTTGTTACAGCGAAGTGTGGTGTGATCTGATTTTTGGCACAGGGCTGGTGCCCCCCTCCTGTCAGGAGCTGGGCTCGTCGGCAGTGGTTAGAGAGGAGTCCACTTAAAGGCAGGCGTGTGTGCAGCCTTAAAGCTGGTGTGCGTAAAACGTGTCTTTGCAGTAATTCACTCTCAAGTGAGAACCAGCGACTCGCTGAGAATGAGTATCATGTTTGCGAATTGCAGGTAGTTTTTAAGTCGTTACAACTGTGCTGTCATGCTTGTCCCCTCCCTAGTGGAAAGCCAGGAAAACTGTCATTTTGAAACGTTCTGGTGTTTAACCTCTTAACTTTTTAAGGCAGGGTGATTTCCTTTAGGTTGTGCTATGTAATTAGTATTACAGCTTGATGAGATACTTAATTGGTTTCAGATGACAAATGTTGAAACTATAACTTCCTTTTCATTTAGGATTGTGGTGCTGCCACGTAGCTTTTTGCATAGCACAAAGCACATGTTTCATAACTGTGGAAAACGACAAAGAATTTGTCCTTGGGTGACAGATTAGCTCTAGCAAACATTATGCTGGGTATGAGATTACCTTATGGGTTTGGCTGGGATGATGGAAGCCAGAGAGAAACGTTGAACTTTTTCACGTAAGTGCTCCTGCCGAGGAGGGGTAAGGCAGCAAGAGAGCTTGGGTGTTCCTCCAGCTGCTTTCACACATCAGTGAGTCGGAGACCTTCCTAGAAAAGCTCTGGCAGTGACCAGACACTAATGGAGCACAGGGATGGCAGCTGCTACCCCTCTAAACCTGTAAGTGCTGCCCGAAAAATCCAGGCCTTAGGCACATCATCAAAAAACTGCTCTTCTGCTGCCTGCATGGTTGTAAAGGCAGTCAGTCATCTGTCCTACTGCTGTCTCGCGGTATCTAGCGTTTTGCCCCCTTTAAAATAATGCAAACACTTTGGATATTGAAGCTTGTTGGCTTCATAAAAAATTCTGGTTGTGATTGAACCCTGTTTTCCTTTTTATGTCTGATTTCAATTGGGGCACAGCTGTGCCAACTCTTACTGGCATACTTGTGCCAGTTCACTATTCCTTGGCCTTCGAGGAATGCAGGTAGAAATGTATATGTATCGCAAACTGGTACACATCTTCTGCTGAAGGAATATTAGCTCTGATCAGTGTATATTTGGTACATCTGGCTCTTTTGTTTTCTGAGGCTTTAGACGGAAGGTGCTTATGCTCTGTCTTCTGCCTTCTTCCCCTTTGTTTAAACTGACAGTTTTCCTTGTCTGAACTGATCAGCCAAAACAAGTTTGCAGGAATACATGTGTCATGTTTTTAAACAGCATTCTGAGATTGTTACAGATAGAAGTATGATATACGTGCTTAGACTTTGGCATTGTGAAAGAGAGATCTTATTTCTTTCTTTAATTTTGTATCACGTATGTATCTTGCCCTACACTTGATTGCAAACAGTATATTAAATAATCCAAAACTGACACAGAGAGTAGCTAAATGACAAGAATGTGCCCTATATAGTTTGTTTGTTTGTTTGTTTGTTTTGTTGTGGATCTTGGAATTACATCCATAAGATCTATTAATGATAACACTGGATCTGTGGAAAGCTCATTTGCCTTCTGTATTCTGATTCCCCAGGACTTTCTCTAATTGATTCACTGGCAAAGTATGAGGCTTTTATATAAGAGGCCTGTCATTTTGAAAGGTTTAGCAGATCTCTCTCCAAACCTCACTAAAGTTAATATTTTTAAAATGTATATATCTAGTATCTCTTATTTATCTCTCTAATGAAATCCCCAGATGTTCTTAGTGGCCTCTACTCCTACAAAAATAAGTGCCTAATCATTGAGGACATAACTAGTTTCTAGCTTTAGATTTTATGTAAAACTGATCAGAAGAGCATGAACTGTGTGCTGTGCATACAGCAAAAAATAAATTATGAAAAATAGGCTTTAATCTAAACAGGGTTTGTAGTTTTGAGTAGAAAAGAGGGGAGGTAGAAGAAATAGCAAAAATTAATGCTCTTATTTAATCCATAGTACATAATACTAAGTTTCAGGTCTCTATTTAAATTGGTTTTCTGGATGTCTTATTTTATTTTTATTTTTTTAAAAAGATAAATGACTCTGTGGAACACTTTACCTACATATGTAGCAAAGCCTTTGTGAAGATTAAATTTTCCTTAGGGGCTCCCATTAAATTTCTTCATGTGTATTTAAAGAACAAAGAACTGCTAATCTTTAGAGTTACATGTGAAACAAACTGTTCTATATGGGGAAAAATTGTTTTTCCAAACAGACAATACCACAAATGAGATGCTAGACTAATTCTTTCCAGCTATTTACAAGGGAGTGTGTCTCCATTAATTACTTCCTGCCGTATCATGTTGAAGTGGAAGGATAGAGAAGCATGATTCAAGTAATATGAATTACTGTGTAGTGCTAATTTATGAAGATTTCTGAGTTTTGCTTGAATATTGCCAACGTTTTGCATAAATTCTACTTTTCTGTTATGTCATTTCCTCTTCCATCTTACAGTTTTAGCCTGAATAGGTTGGCAGCCATTTACTTAAATTTTGTGGCTGGCTTGATGAGAAAGCAATAAGCAAAAATAATTATTAATGCTCTGTGTTACAGCTAAGAGTCTGGTGTGTGGCTGCAATTACTTGTTAAAGGCAATAATATTTCAGAGGTAAAACTCGATACATGGTGTGTAGTGCAGTCTTCCTTTTATAAAAAGGTAGTTTGTTTCTTGAAGATTGAGTAATAATAATAATAATGATGCAGAACAGGTAGAGGGCAGAGAAGCAGACTTAGAAAGAATGAAGAAAAGTTTCTGTCTGTTGTCTCACTGAATGACTTTCGCCAAAGGAGTCTTCAAGGTGATCTAACTTAGAATCAAAAAAGAAGAGAAGAAAGTATTGGTCTGTTCTCTCATCAGCTTCTTTATAAGGCTTAAAGATTGCTTGAGTGCTCTTCTCTGCCCCCCCCCCCCCCCCCCCCCCCCCCTTCCCTTTTTCCTTTATTTAGAAGTTTTGGGGCTGTCTAGACTGGAAGATTGAGAAGTGGCAAACTACATAAATGATAAAATAACAAACAATGAGCTTGAAAGCTAGGCAAAGAAAAGGATGGATGCTTAATCAGAATGATTTAACTATTTGAACTAGCATTTACTAAAGGGTTCTTTTCTCAAATATTTAAGGTTTAAGCACTCAGTTTAATGAGATCTCAGTATTAGACAAGAACAAAATAGCTCAGCTACCATCTGCAGTTTTATGGTTATGGCTATGTTGCATATCATTGTTTTTTCCTAACCTTATGAGGTGAAGACTTTAAAAATAATTCTAGTAATAGATAGTACCTTATATGGTGCCTGTGCTTGTTTGCAGTCGTAAACTGATGTGGATAACGACAGTGGGAAATTAAAGCTCAGTAACTGTCTCATAAAAAATGTCTTGCTCTTTTTATTTCTCTTTGCCTCCTTAAATAGGAACCTGGCAAGGCTTGTTCCTTATGATCTGTAGGTGTGGATAAGAGCATTTTGCATGATATAATTGGTTTTTAGAGTTGCTGATATAGTGTTGCAGTATGTGAAATACACCTTTTTATTTTTATTCATAGTGTAGGGAAAGATTGGGGAGCTTAAATGTGAAAGGAGGGAATTTGCTGTATAAATAGCTAGCGTTTGTAACCACATGCAGAATCTTGTAATGCTTTGTGTGCCACAGGACCTTGAAATCAGTAGCACAAACTGTTGGCAGAAGTTACTGGTTACTGATTAACTGACAAAGTCGAAAAAAAAGGGAAAGGTCAGAAGATAATGGTGAGAGTCCTTACTAGTGTTTTCTGAGACTATGGAAACGTGAATGCTGAGGTAGGGCCTGGAGAAGAGGGCACTGTGCCAGCTGTGTTTAAATAAGCCTGCTGTGCATTTAAAATACACATCCTTGAAAGCATGATCAATTCCTCCCTGATTCATTGGGGTGAACTTGCTGTTGTCTTCAGGCCCATCACAACAAACCAGTTGCCGCGAGGTTAGGCTGGGAAGGGAACTTCTGAAATGCTGCGTACCATGGTAATAGCTCGTGTGCATATTCTCCTCCTTTAATGAATATGAGATGACTTAGTCCTCAGTGAAGGCGAAGGGCTAAACTACTGTGAATTTACCAAACATGAGGATATCGGCAGAGCAGCTGTAAATCATACTGTCAGAATAGGACATAGTGTCTGTACACTTGCGTTCATACCAGTTAACATGATTTTTAACCCCTTCACAAACTGATGACGTGAACTCACCTGGGTGTAGGCTGTGCTACAACGATGAACATCTTTTCAGGCATTGATAGAGGGAAATTTATTCCATTTAATTGGAGATGATAGTTGACAGTTGGAAAATAATGTTTGCCTTCTACCAAATATGAACTAATGAGCTAATATTTTTATTTTGGTGATCTCTGGATTTTTTTCTTTTTTCTTAGTTTCTGATCCTAATAGCAGAAGGTGTTTATGCTGTGTTGAAAGAAGAGAAAGCTAACAATTTTGGATTTTTTCTAAATTTATCTGGATCTGCTAATTCTAATTTAAAATCTGTTCCTCTGATACTGAACTACTTAAGCAAACTCAGTGATGAAAATTTCTCTCTCATACTTTTGAGTAAAGGCCATTAGGGATTAATGGCTTGAGATTTTATAAAATATAAGAATAAATCAAACAACAGCTTTGAGTTTTTATGGATGTTATAGCCTAGTTGTAAGGTGACGTCTCTGAGGCTTTGCAGTTTTTAAAAAGAAACTGCTGGGATGGTTTTCCTTTTATAGTAATTCCCTTCGGTTTCTAATCTAGAATCCTATGCAAAGTGCCTAAATGTTTGAATAAATATTTACATAGGTAAGGTCATGTTGATATGCAAGTCTCAAATCTGCTTATAAATTCCATGCGAGTGGCCTAAAATATAAGCCAAAATGATATATAGGAACATTTCTGTCATTTTGTTTAGTTTATCCAAGTTTTGATTCTTGGATATCATGTTACAGGGTTATGATTTTCACCCTACAAAACCACGCTTATTTGATTTTTAGGTCTGCACTGTATGCTCATTTGCTGTACAAAACGGTGACTTAAAATTGATTAAAATGGCGTAAAAATATGTAATTGGAAGTAGGAACTCTTATCGCTGCCATTCACAGCTGTATCATTGGGTGTAGCATTGAGTCTTTTTCAATTTTTATAAAAATCAAAAAGTCAATTAATTTTAAATGTAGTCTGCCAGCTTGGCTTGGATCGGTGCTTCCATGTTTGGGCACACAGGCAGTCAACTGATTGCCACTGGTTTAATTAAATCAATTTTGATTCTTAGATGCTTTCAGATTATGAAAGTCATTTAAGTTTCTCCATGAACTTGAGTAACTCCGACTACTCCATAGGAAGTGTTTGTGTGTATGCTCTTGCTGCGTGGTCGATGCTCGGCAGCTTATCCATCGCTATAGATGGGCAGGATATTTCACAGCTACCGAACAGGAATGTTCAGACCACAGTTGTTAGAGTGCCTGACGCTTTTTAACTTGATACCCTGCGGTGGCACTGCTGGGGCCACGTCCTTAGATACTTAAGCAATCTCTAAAGACGGATCAAGGCTCAGAAATGAGCAACATCTTAAATTGCTTAAAAATGTGCTGATTTATGCTACCGATACCGCTTACAACACAACATAGGCAATGGTGAAGACTTGCTAGCTAGTCCTGCTTGACCTGGTGTCCAGCCTGGATGTATAATAAATTTAAATACAGTTTTGGGGCAGTTGGATTTTGATCAATTCCATTCTGCAGATCAGGAACTTGGACATTTTTGTATTTAACAGTGTGAGAGAAAGAAAATTTGGATTCTTCTGTCATGTGGGGTTAGTTAAAACAGCAGATTGCTTTAGCTCTGTCTTGAGTGTCATGCTTTCAGTACCTTTTTTGGACCAGAGCAGTATTTCTCCTTCTTCCCTGTTGTTAGAGATCCAAATATTTATGGTGTAAATTGTTCCTTAAAACTGAGTGTTGGCTTCTGGCAGTTTCACTTTTTAAACAATCTCCTGGCATATGGGTGCTCTGTTTTGCTGCTGTCTAGTTTTTGCCAGTGGCTGCAATTTTCTACAGCAGCCTTGGCCCTGTAGGAAGGCCCCGTACTAGCTGCTGGGTTCCCAGGCGCTGGATCTGGCACCTCTAAGTTTTCCCTTGCTCTCAGGACTCTTCAGCCCTGTCCCTCTTCAGCTGGCCCATCTAGCGTGCTTCCTCAGCACACAGGTATTGCCTTCACAGAAGCGAAACTATGGGCAGTGCTGCACCTTTCCCCCATCCCCAGGAGCCTTTGAACGTGCTGATCTCTTCGGAAATGGTCGCGCGTGAGATCGGTCAAGTTTTGTGACCCAGAAAGGCAGTCCAAAGGTATCTGGCACTAATGTTTCTGGGGTCTCAAGGTTCAGAGCTTGCTCTTCACTTTAAGCACAGCATAGATACTGACAGATCTGGAAAAAGGAACAAAATGCTTATATACTCCTTCTGTAGTGCACTTTGGTTTGAATCTATGCCCTTGAAAGGAGAATTCTCAAAACTAATTTAAGGGCAGCAGCTGCTATAATTATGCACAGAAAGTCACATGCCTCTAGCTCCACTTCTTCACTGTAATATTCGTTAAAACCTTACAGTTTAAGCGAACTTACCCACCCTTTGGACCCTACTGCCATCCTCCCGACTCTGTGCCCCTGCAAAGCAAGCCTCCTCACCCACATGCCCATGTCCCCTGCTGTCCAGGCAATTTTGTGACCATGCTTTTGTACCCGAGCATCCCATGAACCTTACACCTTCATCCATTCAGGGGATGTTCTACCTCAACAAGCCATGCTCTGTTTGCCCAATGCCAGCCCTTGGGTCTTTGCACCGGGTAGGTCCTTGCGTCTGCTGGGACCCAAGCAGGCCCAGGAGGAGCTGTACAGCGGCGCTGGGGTGCTCAGCCTGCATCTCGGAGCAGGATGCCAAAGACAAGCAGTAATATGAGCTGTTGCTGCTCATACTGTGTGGCACATCCATGCTGATTAAAATGATCTGTATGTTCCTAGCAGTGTGCGTGCGTGCCCAGTTTGAAAACCTCTGTAACAAGTTTGGGAATGTATGCCCTGTGCCACCGCCTTCCGAAACAGGGAGTAGGAATGAGTGAGGCTCTCTTTCTTTAAAACAGCTTTTGTAACTACAAGTTCCTTTTGGCTGCTGACTTCCTAGTCAGGTTCACCGTTATCATCAATGTTCACCGTCAGTGACTCTGTTACTAGATACCAGTCTAGCTGGACAGACCAGTTTCTCTGGCTCATGGCCAGCCCAAGAGATCTTCCACATAAAGGAAGATCATGAAGATTTAATGACCCTTTGTCTTTATTAGCCCCTTAGAGTTTCAGTTAACCCTGAAGGTAATAAAACAACAAAGATGACAGATAAGTCCAAAAGGAAGTTTCCATCCTGACAAAGCTGTAAATACAGACAGCTCGTGATCTCCGGGCTGTTACAAGTTGTATGCAGAATCAGTAGTTGCAACAAGTTGGAGAATTTCTTTCTTTTGGGCTGTTTGTGCGCTTCTACTCCTGTTGTTTAGCTAGTGTTAAACACTTCAGCTAGTGTTTTTATTAAAGCAGTTTAAAACTTACTGCCAAATGTAGAGATTTCATTTGAAAGCAGCATAGCTTTAAAAAAATGTAAATTTCATTGCAGCTTACAAGAAAAAAGGTTTGCAGATGCCAGAATACTAATAAATACTCGAGTCAGGGTAAGTAGGGGAGACTGGTGAGAGTGTGTAAATTGTAGTTTAAATAACTGCCCATTTATGCCATAAGGCCTGATATTTAGATGGCAAAGCTGTTCCTGATTTAGTATAAGTGAACTATCTTGATCACGTTCAAGAAACAAAAAGAACAGAAAGTACTCGTTAAGACTAGCCTTTCAGGTCTAGAGTAATGTGCAGGCCATAAAATGATCTGAATGGAAAAATTTACCTTTCTACTCTTGTAGAAAAGTCATTCCAGAAAAGTAGCTGTCAGGTGGTTACATATGGCATGGAGCTGGGACAGGGCCTCAGGCTCCAGGGAGAGCAGCGTCTGAGTTGTCCGCTTTGCTTATCACACGACAAGGGGAGAGGAAGGAGCATCGTTCTTTCGGTTGGGTGCCGTAACGAAGTTCTGAGAGCTGCGTGGCAGCACGGAGTACCAATCCTGCTGCTGCTGATACAAATTGATTATGATGCTGAAACATTGCCGGCTCTCATCATCTCCGACCTTGTCTGATTCACAGCTGTGTGAGCAGCTGACATCTCCAGCCAGACAATCAAAGTACGTGTTTTAACTGCTAATCCACAATGCAATTATCCATAGCACGTCATGTCGGCAAACCTCAAAGCTCCCCTGGAGAAATGAACATTTATTTGCATTTACTTTCAGTGCTAAAATGTTATCCCTTGCAAATTCTCTCATTGTCATAAAAGTTGAAAAGGCTTTTTTTTTTTTTTTTCCTCCCCTAAATCCCCTTCAGGGGTAAACATTTGATTTTATTAAGTTCTGTTATAATAGCTGAAACTGTCATACAGTACTGCTTTCAATCAATACGCTTTTTAATGTAATAAATCTCTTTACTTTTTCATTCTCTACCAGATAGAAAACTGCTGGAGGGCATGAAGCATTTCTTCTGATAAGTGAAAGTGCATGGCCCATAATATAGTTCTCTGGTGTGCCACGGCTCACTTGCACTTCTTTAAACTTGCATTTTAAACAGGAACATGATTTATTTGCAGATAGTCTACGCATGGACTGCACCACAGAATTGCCTAAACTTACCGTGAAATGTATGTTTCCTCCAAACACACACTGAAGCTGAGGTATTGAAATATCTGATGGTGATCAGCATTAAATAAAATGTCTATCCAAGGCTGTGTGCTTCAGGAATGGAAACTTAGTGTGGGAGTAGGAGGAAGGGGAGGATGAAACATGCTTGTCTCCTTAGTTTTCTTAATGTTTACATCCCTGAGCTTTCATCTGCTTTCCTGCATTTGAGTGTGAATGGTTTTTTTTCTAATTTTTCTAGCCTTTTTAAAAATTATTTATTAGGTCTTTTTACAGATGTATAGGACACTGTGTAGGATGTAGAAGGTGCTTTTAATGTTTTTTTTTTAATCTGACATACATGCAATGTGGTTACAGTGGGTTTATTTCTTCTGAGAAGCAGGGAAGTTGGACGAGAGTCTGGATGATCCCACTGAACAAAACTAGTACATTCATTAGACATTTACTCCTCATCATCCTAAGTTTGGCCCTTTATTGGTATGGAAGAAAAGGGAAATCACACAGGGAGAAGTAGGAAAATAACTACAGAGTAGATAAAAACAGTCTCTAGTTCACAAGGAGGAGAGAAGCAGCAACGCTGGGAAGGAGACAGTCTCATTTCCCCGAAGTGGCATTAACTGGGAGATGCCAAACTGACCAAAGTCATACGTAGGATTACAGTACATGTCAATGGTTGTATTGTAACTCGTGTTCTCCTATAATTGAGAGTAAGCAATTTTGTTGTGAAAGCCGTATGATAATGATCACCTGATACTGGGCTCAGCATGATGCTCAGCACACCTGATCACAGCTGCTCATGTGAGGACTAAGCCCACTTGTCAGTGGGCAGGATGCTGCTGGGATTCCCACTAGAGAGAGGTGAAGGTGAGTGGCCTTGCACTACGTGCTTGGAGATACAGTTAACTCTGAACCATGACAAGGAAAGTAAATTTTTACTAACTAACTGCTTGCAAAAAAGCTGTTGCTACCTTTTCTGGCCATGCAATTGAAAGCATCCAGTGTTCTTACTGGAATAACAAGGCACAGGGACTCCAGCGCAGGAAGGGGGTGAGGGAGAAGAGAAGTGGAGCTTGGGACTTGAAGACAAGAATGTGAGTAGAGGAGAAAAGGGAGAATAGTGTGTGGTTGGGTTTTTTTTTACATCGCAGCTTGCCTTAATTTTAGATTGCTGTAAGACTGGACGTATTTAATAACAAACTATCGTAGCAAGATCACCAGGCAGCCATAGGAAAACTACTATCAGTTTCAATGTACCATTGTTTATATACTGCCTGAGATCCAAACCCCAAGAGATGTATGTGTGAGGGTTATTTCTGTGGTTTGTGATGAATACTGCTTTATCTCTCTCTGTGCATGTTTGAGAGAAACAGAGAGCATGAGTGTGCGTTTTGGCAGCGCTTCTTTATGGCTCTTGAAAGAGCACTAACAGTTTTGTAACTCTGGATGCTCTGAAGACTAAACTTTGCCCTCTTTGTTTCTACTGATGGTCACTGGTTTGCTGGCACGTATCGACAGTCCTTATTGCTCAGGACTTAGAGAACAAAATGTAGGACCAGCTGCTGGTTTCATGGTGCCAGTTGGCATCGACATGTCAGAGAAGAGCTCCAAGCAGCCCCTCTTCTTGCTTATGTTTCATGCATAAATAGTAATGTGAGGTGCCACACTAATTTACAAAGAGATGGGTATGACAGGCTTTTTCATTTTGCAAGATGTTTTATGCTTTCATATAAAATACATCACATAAGTTTGACTTATTTTAAAAGGGACTTGCCTCACAACTATTATTACAGTAGTGGTTTTGGAAGGCAGAGTGATGGAATTCTCTGTGGACGAATGTTGCATAAAAGATTTGTAATCTTTGGCAATTAGAAAATTGTTGCTGAGGTTAATGGTGATATTATTTTTAACTTTGAGGGCAGGAGCAATCTCCTGCCTCCGGGTTGGAATTATTTCAATCAGTGCTTTAAATAAGCACTTTCTGTGATGGTTTAAATTGACAAACATTTAAATCATCAACCTGAATTCTTTTTTTGCTTTAGTATTTATTTTAGCAATGATGTATCGTGATATACTGATTCACATTATTTTTATTTTTTATTGTTCCTGAAAAGGAGAATGGTATTTACTATCATTTTTTTTCTTTGGTGAGATTTTTTTTTTGCCCTGTTTTTGTGTGGATATCATAACTGTAAATAAAAGCAGAATGAAAAACTAAATAAGAGGCCAAATAATGTATCTACATGTTAGAAGTTATTGCATGATTTGCATCTAGAACTAATTGTACGCAATATTTTAAGCCCCTGGAGGGTGAATTGATTTGAGACACACTTCTGGGACTTTTCAGGTCAGTTTTGTGATGGAGGTCCTCTTATCGAGCATCTCTTTCTGCGACCTGGACTCGGTGGCCGGATTGTCCATGATAAGGTCAGGTACTGTCTCCTCAGACTCCAGTTATAACTTGAATTACAGCAGGACAGACAAGAATTGGAGGTAATTCTACCTGATCAAGCTAACCTACCGCCTCTTCAAAGAGAATGATGGTAAGATAGTCAATAATTTCAAAAACCCCACATTTTTTCCTGCTTAGGAGAACCTGCTATCCTGTAAGGTATTCTTTGCTAGAGTATTGGTGTCCTCATCTAAATCTGCTCAAAGGCTCTGTCCTAGTGGCTCTGGTAGGAGGTGGTACCTTGGTACTACCAGTTCAGTAACTCTATTTCTCTTCAACCTTCAGAGGCAAAATGTGCTGTTTCTAATCTATTATTTTAATTAGTTATCTTATTAAGGTGATAGATTATATTCTCAGGCTTTGAGATACAAATTTTGTTAATAGTTTTATTTTTAAATAATGTGTTTTTTTTAAAAAGCAACTTTTATCTAACTTACCTGCCTCCTTGTAGAGATCAGTGCTAGTCTGCCTGGTAGTGTCGTATAGCAGCTCAAGACGGTAGCTGCATAGTCGTTCACGTTGCAGGTCTGCATGTAATGACTAGAAAAATACTCTGAGTAAATTAGAGCATCTCTTGGGATGTGTTGGGTTTTGCACTCCACACTTTTAAGTTGCATGAGTTGGAGTTTGTATATTCTAAAGTGTTCATGTAAACTTTCAAGACTGGCAATTGAGATAGCTGCTTCTAATAAACTATAAACAACATTATGATGCCATGGGAGAAGAGCCCAAAGAAAGTGTATCCAGCTGTATATTGGAATTAGTTGTTTCAAATGCAGGTTTTAAAAGCTTTTTTGGCGTGCGGGTTGTGCGTCTCTTATTAAGGAAAAACCTGACTGTGAAGGAAGATGAGAATCATGTTGATGAATAATATGAAAGGCTGTAACCTCAAGCCTATTATAGTGAAGAGAGATATTTTTACCGGAATGTTTTGTTACTGAGTTTCCCAGCACTCCCAATTGATAGGAGAGCTAAATACGATTTCAGTGATAACCACCATTTAATTGAGGGGGGGGGGGTTATATAGAAGTTGAAAACTTAGCATTTTGTCTGTCACAGTGGCTTTAAGTTGACCTCACTGTGCTTCTTATTCAAAGTATTTCAAAAGTGTGTCATGAAAACATATTATACCTCCGTGAACAGGTGTTTTCAGATCATTTTACATGCTTAAATTTCTGCTTGTGTCCCTTGGCTGATCTGATACAAGTCAGTAACACAACTGAAAATAGAACTTTATATTCCCCCTCTCCTCCTCTCCCAGGTGCAACGGCTCCTTTTTTTCTCTCCGTCAGACACCGACATCGTTAACTCTGTGCCTTCCGTTATTTAATGTAACACCATCACCTGCCTGCTGGGTTTTGCAGTCTTCAGTTTCTTTTCTTAATGTGGTTATCAAGAAAGTAATGGCACCTAAGACCCAGCAGTATCAGTGCTTATTTCACATCGGTACTGTGGATCTTAGTGGTCATCTTCCATGCCAAAATAATGTTACTGACGTGTCCCTGTCACTGTGAGAAACCCCGATTTGAACCTGGGGCAAGCACTGTGCTACTGTTTGTCATATTTTAAATGAATTCTTTCGGCATTTTGTTGGGAAACTGAATTTTTGGTTTAAAAAGTGATCTAAATAGCAAGGCATGAGTGCAAGAAGATGGCCAGCTGTTAGACATAGCTGGGCACTGACCAGCTCTGTTGGGCATGACAAGGGCGAGGAGCAGGGCTGGTTTCTCATGACGTGAACTCCCAGCCCCGGTGGCTGATTCGATAGCTGAAACTCGCTGCGGATGTCATGAACTCATCACGCGCGTGACCTGTGAGTCTGGCACTTCATCGGTTATTTCTGGAGCTGGAGGGGGTCTGCCTGGTAGTTTCAGGAGACCCAAGCACGTAACCAATTAACTGAATTAACCCCCAGAGCTTCCAGCCCTTCTCTGTGGCACTGTGTAGGGGGAGAAGCTGAGCATAATCTCTGCGCTCACCTGCTTCTCTGGAAGGGGAACTTGGTGTTCCCTTTCTTTGCCAACAAGAGTCTTTCCGTGTAGGGAGCTAATGGCAAGATTTGAAAGCTTGGCATAATTTGTCCTCTCTTGAGCAACATAAAGGAGAATCACTGCAAGCAACCTATTGCTTGCAATTTAACTGCTGCAGGTGTTGCAGCATGGGTTCCTGAGGCAGTACTCTTTCTTCTCTCTAATTTTCTGGTGTTGAGAGTTAAATAAATGCCCTGGAAGACTAAAATCTTCTGGAAGCTGCTGGTTTTGGTCCAGGAGACCAACTTCAAAGAGGCTGGGGATGTGAACACAGGAGCAGTGTGGAGGCTGGAAATGAGTATGGGTACTGTTTTCTGATTCAAATAAGGAAAGAAAAGTTAAATTAGGGAACATAGGAGTTTTTTATTCTTTCATGAAAATGCCCCAGATGATCTAGTTAAGTGTTTTTGGTTTTGACTTTCAAAGTTACGTTAATAAAACATTTAAGACCGCCTGATCTTTCTTGAATTAAATGCTGTATCGCAAGAAAATTGCCCTTAGCAGTGAGGGGCGTTTCAAGGTGAAGAGAGATGAGTTGGGAACAATAAAAGGAAATTAAATGAATTAAAAGGGGGGTGGGGTGTCTGTGTTCTTACCATGCCTCTGTATAGCCACATGAGGAGAGGAAATCAAATGAACCAAATGAGGAGAGTGCATCATCCCCATCTGAACAGGGATCTTACTACTGCCTAAAGCTTATAGCTTAAACAACTCCACACCACTGGAAAGAACCTACAGGCATTATTTTTGTGCAACAAGAATTAGTGAGATACTAAAAAAAAAAAAAGGAGGGAGAGAGATGAGTGCTCAAAAGGAGCAAAAACGTAAATATTTTGTAGGGAGAAGTAATTAGTGGTAGGAATGAGCTAATGCCCAGGCCCTGAGCTGCCAGAGAATCTAGATTCCCCAATAAACAGTTTCAAAATGCATCACCATTGCCTTTTCTACTTCAATCATTAAGCCGTAATACCCAAGAACTTACTCAAATGTCAGAGTTCAAGAGCCTGTCATGAAACTGTTTTATAGGAAGAAAATGAGTCAAAACACTCCAGGCAAGCTTTTTTTTACTAATGTATCTCTGCAGATGCCTGTGTCCTGGGGAGCACAGTTCCCATCGATGTACTTTAGGAGTTTGTGCGAGCACCTCTTTGCGTCTGGATTTTGAAAGCTCTGGCCCTGGATTCACACGGGCAAACACAGGGGCACAGATGCCAGGAGGGAACTCTAGCAGTGGTGTAGTGCTGGCAGCTCTCTGTAAGTGCTCTGCAGTTTTTCCGCTAACTCTATAGCTATGGTGCTATAGGTTGATAAATTAGAGAAGGATCTGGGCTGCTTTAGGAGTTATCAGTGTTCCCTGCACTTCAGTAGGAGATGCGACGCCAATGTTGCCTTGACCTGTCCCTGTTGTGTGACCTTACTATTTCGAATGTGATAATTTTCAATATTTGAGCTCATTTGAACCACTTGGAATTAGTAAACATGTTAATGATCTTTTATTTGCATGAACTTGAAAAGAGCAGAGCTATTTTAAATTACAGTTGAATTCCAAAGGGACCAAAGTAAGGATGGGCTTAACTGCCTGGTGCATACCTCGCATACCTGTCAGGTACCTGGTGATTGTGGGGCATGTACCTGAAAGGGGAGGCATAAGTGCAGGCTTTCTTATCCTTGTTTTCCTCTTTCATTAGTAGAATTTATAGCGTTATGGGACACTATTTACAGCATAAAAAGAGTGTGACTTCTTAGTTTATTAAAGAATAGAAAGTGAAGATTCATCAGTCCAAAGTGAGATTTGAGGGAAAGTTGAAAACATAAAAGCGAAACAAGCCAAGTCTTTTTCCCTTCCTTTATATAGAAAACCAAAATCAATTCATTTGTTTCTTGATTCATTCCGGTGAAGATAAGGGTATCTGTTTCAGCTTGAAAACAAAGGTTGAAACAAGGATCAAGAGGGACCCATATGCTGAACTGACTTACGGAAGCTGGCTTTGTTGTGCACTTGCGTGTGTGTGGAATAATCATGGGCACCACTGCTCCTGCAGCTGGATAGATTTCTTCAGGACCTTCTACTGAAAGCCACCACCAGCGCAGACAGAAGCAGTGACAACATGAAAACATCTGTGTGCGTGGGCAGCTGTAAAGAGAAGTTTCTGAGTTTTCTTAGGTATTCATCAGCCTCTTTTGTTTCCAGTTGCGTTGTTTCCAAAGCTCTTGATAGAAGAGCTATTTGTTGTTTGGGACAAAAGTGAAAAAGGAAAGATGGCTACTCTGTGAGCAAGATGCACAGGCTCTTGATATATTTCTGTGCATTTCATAATATCGGGTATTCCCATGCCGGACTGAGAGGCGATAAAAGAGTGCAATTGCAAAGTCTTGGATATCAGTATCTCTCTTGTAATTGCAGTGCACCTTGATAATGTGCTTCAAGATTTGCAGAGAGCCAACTCCTGCTTTGCCTTGTGAGTTCTTAAATTGGGAAAAAGAGCAGCCTGTACAGAAGCCTGAGGCTATAATGGATTTAACACTCGTTTTAAATGTTTCTTAAGAGGAGGAGAAATATAGCAATAGAATGCACAATGGTATCAGGTTATGGTAGTTTGGAGACTAAGGCATGCCTGTACCACCGTCACCGCAGTGACTGTGGCATGTGCAAGCTTGTTTGAACTAGCTTGAGTACCGTGACTTGTGTAGCTGTTGCAGCACTCTTTAAGACTGAATAAAGATGTGTAAAGTTAGCCTGTGTGAGTCTCCATCTTACAACAGCCACATGCTAGCAATATGCAAAGAAGCTGTTTAAAATTAGCACTTCAGCACACTAGTATAGATTATCTTCAGTATAAATATATCTTCTGCTGTCTCCACCAGACCTACTTAATTCCTCTTCATTTTTCCCAGCAACAAAGTTGAAATGTTTAACTGCTTAAATGAAATATTTGTTAGCTCTTGCGGGAGTTAATACTTTGTATTTATGCATGAAACCAGATCGTTGTTCGTTAGGATGGAATTGGGATTTCTAGCTAGTAAGAGAAGATAAAAGTGCTGTTTCAGATTCTGCTATATGAGATAATGTAGTACTAATTACTCATTCTATGTATATTAGGTTTTGTTATTTTATATACAGCTTTTTAAGTACAGGCTTTAAATCCTCATATCCTGTCTTGAAAACTGAATACCAATCTGAACTTGACAATCTGGATTTAGATGGTTTTGAAACATGAATAGGGAAGCTTGCAAAGCACTATCCAGCACTATATCTGGATTTCATCAGAGTTAGTAATGCTTCTTTTTTTCTGGACAAGAAACTTGCATACATACTCATTAAATGACTCAAGCGTGGGGAAAAATATTCTGCGTGTTTGGTCATAGTGCGTATGTAAACAGTAGGAGGTCAGACTCCAAAATGTTACTGTTCTTTTTAAGTTGAAAGCAGATAATATCCATCAAGGTTTCATACCCTGAAAGTGTATTTAATAGAGGTTTATTAACAGCTAAGAGAGGTCTTCTTTAAAATGAAACCTGTTCTTACATGTGCATATGTTTAAGATCAGTGATGTTTTTCTTTCATTGCTTGTAGGTATACAACTTGCTCATGATTTGACTGTAGGAGATGGTTAACCTATATAATCCTTGCCGTGGCATTGCAGACTGGATTTAACAAAGGATGAGATGGGAGAGTTTCTTGGAGTAACTTTTTGTTCCCACTTCATAAAGGTTGCTTAAAACGGCCCTAAAAGTGAAATTCATAATTTTTTTAAATTGCCCATGCAGTAAAAATTGGAGATTTATGTTGGCTGAATAATTCATCGCTCCCTGGTTGTAATCCTGATGCGACTGCTGCCTTTCCCACTGCAGATTAAAGTTCTCTAGACTTCTTTAGTTTCAAGGCATTCATCTAGATGAAATGGAAACAGAACTTTGAGACCAAAAAAGAGAAGATTTAACATGTGCAAGTATGTAAGGAAAGAGATGAGGAAGAACAAAAAGAGGATAAGAACTGCAGCGTTGTGCAGTTGTATCAAATTCATTTCTGCTTTTTGTTAGGATGTGCAGGACTAGTGGTCCGTCCTCTTGTGATTCTCCCAGATGGCGTTTTCAGCCCTTATTTGGCTGACAGAAGATGACTGGAATGGCAACTTTTTATTATGTCGGGAACGCCTTGGGTGGACAGCGGTCTGGCTCTGCGGCAACTTGTTCAAAGGCTGTTGAACTAACGTGCGCTAATATAGGAAAACAGAGGCCGTGAAACACATGTAAAGTATGAGAGAGAACCCAATTAACAAAGTTTTATGCCATATTAAAGAAAAGGTAGAGATTTCTTTAGCAAAAAGTAAGAATACTTGAAGGAAACGTGATATTTCACCAACTGAAAAAGAGCAAGAGGTCTGACTGAAAATTTGCTATTTGAAGGCTACAGCTGCTCATTGACAAAATTTATCAGAGCCAAATGTCAGGAACGGAGAAGTCAAGATAGACCATCTAGAAGATGAAGAATCTGAGAGTGATACTGGTGTTTAGATCTCTATTAGTCAAGAGGGTCTTGAAGATTTGATATTTTAAATTGTTCCAAGTGGAAAAAATAGGAAATGTTTTTTTTAGTACCTCTGTAAAGCTGTCTTAGCATGTCAGAGGTTGAGCATTTGCTGTGTATATTGCATCTGCCATTGAAATGGAGTGGTGATATACAAAAACTCACGTCACTAATTCTTTCATTGTGGAAACCACATTTTGCTTTCAAAATATTTTGAGTATCTATTGTAAACATGATCCTTTAAAATATTTTTTGTATTTATTATTGGATTTATTAGTCCCATCTTAAATTAATCCCATCTTAATATGACTTCTCTTTAGAGAAATAATGCAGTTTTAAAATCCGGATATAGTCATACTCATGCTCTGTGATTATTTGATCTCAATCCCAATAAATAATTGTTTTCCCTGTCATGCTTTAGTCTGGTTTTGAGGTAATGACCATCCCGTGGTAGATATTGATTGCAATGGTGTCCTCCAGAGTTCAGTGCACATTTTCTTTTTGAAAAGTTAAGTTTGAAAAACTGACTTTCAGTTCTTTACATATTGAGGGAAGGTAGAAAAGAAGAGAAAATTTTGCCATATTATAAAGGCTGTTAATACTACAGCTTTTCAGTCTGAATTTGATTCTTATTTACTGCGCCAAAAATGTGAAATTTTTTTTTTTTAATTTCTGAACCACTTTGCAGAAATTGTGCGGCAGTGTACTTCTGGTTGGAAGACTCTTCTATGCTGAAGATGAGACTATTTCTTTATCAACTGAGCAGCTCTGTTGCAAGAAAACATCTTATTCTAAAATTGAGACATGTAATGGTCATTCCCCAAAAGTGTATTTCCAGCTGTGATGCAAACTGAAGGATGCTTGCTAGCAGAGCAAGTCTGTCTGCGAAACAAAATTTAAATAGTTAGAATTAATCTTATTTTTTTCATAGAAATGAAAACAGAAGTTGAAACAGAACTCATCTGTCATTTGACAGTATTTTGACTGGACACAAGCAGTTTTCTTCAGTGCTCAGCAGTTCAATAAAGGAGAAAAAATAAGTCTTGCTGTTCCGATAGACCTCAAAATATTATCCGTAGTTACAACAGAGAAAAAGGAACTGATAAGTGTTGTATAATTACTTAAAATTATCTAATTTGTCCCTTGACACAAACCTATTTGTTTGCAAGATCTATTGGGTGACTGAGTAGGAAGAAGACATTTCAAAACAGAGGTCAAATGCTGAAGTTCAAGATGTTATAAAAAGACTTTTGCACATGGAAAATCTCCAGTCAGTGGGCAGAGCTGGCAGAGTTGATAAACCTTTGCGGGAGTAGTCACTGCTGTGAATTCCCCAGCTGTGAAGTTACTCTGGCCTCCCAGTACAACTCTGACTTAGAAACACCTATAAATGTGCTAATTTTTTCATGTATACTTTTTAATTTGAATATTTTCCACTTCGAGATTTTCTCTAGCTATGTAAGATGCCTGTAGCAGGATGTGTTTCGGATGTGGTCTGTTGCTAGCCACTCTTGCCTGTCTGAGTTAATGTGATGTTATTCCCCATCTGCTTTTTGCTTTCTCCTACATAAAAAAACTTTGCACGGAAGTGTACAGCCCTTATCATCTGTTTGTAATTGGGACAAAATGTATTACCATATTCTAGGAACACCTAATTCCATACAGCATCTTGAATATGTGACAACATGTTCAAACGGTCACAAGTAACTGCTCCCTTGGACTACCTTGCAAGGAAGAAAATTTTCTTTGTAATGGCATTAAGATCCAGTTGGTACTCTTAAATATACATGAAATTAAATATATATTTCTTCCAAGGCAGGATTTTATGTATATAAATAAATGTTTTCCAAGAAATGGTCCTTGCTTTGTCTTATCAGGAAGGCCACAATTATTTTACCACAAATGGCCCAAGTAAATGCAACCTAATTCTTTTTCCGTGACAAAGCCTGTGTGTGTACAATAATCCTTGTCCTGCTGTTCAGTTAGAGATGCAGTGTCTGGAGAGAGGGAACATCCTAACTAGAGATGCTGATTAAGTATCTAAGCGTTAGAAGAAATTTATTTATCAGTCAGCTTTCTTAGGTCACGTCTTTTGATTTAGTCTGCTAGTCAGTAAGATGAGGAATATATGTTAGATATATGTATTTATACACAAACACGCATGCACACACACTTGCTCACAAGTGAAGTCCTAGTCTTTAAATGCAGAAATGAAAATCCTCAGTGGGCTATTGGACATAAAATGTTCACGTAAGACTTAACACAGCAAAAATTGGCAATAGTTCGTTTAGATTTCATGCTAAATTCAGATGCCATTGTGGCAAGAATGAAATACAGGGAAGCCTGAAATGCAAACTGCTATTCCACTGAAGCCTGGAGGGCAGCAAAAATTTTCAAGAGGCGCAATGGGAGATTTGCTTTGATTTAGCAGTTCTTGGCCCCGTCAACAAATTACTAGTAAACAGAATCAAACTCTGTGGATAAAACCTTCATGAAAATGTTATTTTAACAGATGCTCTTAAAATGTTTAACAGGTTCTGATTAGTTCTATGGATTGGGGGATAGTTTAAGAAAACCTGAGGAAAGAGTTCGAGAGTTATGTATTTCCAGCTGATCAAAAAATCCACACCAGACTTAGCTTTTTAGAGATGCAGATGTGGTAGCAATCAGCATGAGAGCGCAGTGGCAGCGTCATGAAGAGAGATCTGAGAGTCCTTTGCCTTTCAGGTGGTCCTGGTGTTCTCTGCCTTTGAGAAACACCTGCAGCAGGAATGCTTTTATACTAGTAGAAAGAAAAATGTCTTAATATTTTTTAATTTTTGTGTTAAAACATTTGTCGGAGATCTTTAGAAAACCTTTAATATGGTAAATACATGTATTTTGGTGGCTCTTTTAGTGGAGTATGTTGTACCTTCTTTAAAAAGAAGAAGAAAAAACAATTACCGTAGAACACTTCAGTTACTGGACGCAGTGTAAAAAGCACTAATCTGCAGTGAATAATACTGTCTAAAGTTAGACCAGGTATCATCAGGAAATTTGCCGTATGTATAGCGTCCTGTTTTGGATTTAGAGTCACAGAGTAGGTTTCTTTCCAAGCTCATCAAAAATAGCTCTAACCAGTCTTCCACAGGCTGTAGCCTGTACTTTCTTAAGGCTCATCTATATGCAGAGGTTCTGGTAGATTGACATGTAATTTGTTTGCACTAAATTACTTTGCATCAACATACAGGTCTTAAAAATCCTCTAGCGTAGGGTGTCCTGTTTCACCCTGTCTACCCTTTTAACTGGCATAGCTGCCTTCTGCCTACCCTACTTGCTTTCTTCTTTTTCTGGACACTCGAAACACTGCAGTAAAAAGTTTTCTGTCTCGCTGTTAGATTAACTCTCCGTGGACTTTGCTTGCTCCACAGCTTCACTGTGCTAAAAAAAGGGGGGGGGGGGGGCATTCCTAATTCCACAGTCCCCTCTGGGTACTGTCCTAATAAAAACCCAGCACCTTGGCAGCCGACTGAATTGAAATGAGGTTGTTTTAGGCAACTAGGTTGGCGATACGTCTCTAAGCCAAAAGATGTGTGTTTTTGTGGGGTTTGCTTTTGTTGTTTATAGCCCGCTATATCATAGCAAACAAACAAGCAAGCAAAATAAAACCCTGCGGAGCTTCTCCACCGAGATGAGAGTACCTTTTCTAACAAGCTATCTGTTCTATTCTGTGAAATTAGCTGAAGCCAACCAACTCGTTCCAAGCTACCAGCCGGTGCTCACTGAGATGTGACCCCCCGTGAGCACAGGCAGTGCGAGGGAGCATGGTACTTGGACTCCACCGCCTGCAGCTTTTCTCCTTGGCCACAGCACCCAGCTGTGCTTCTGCTCCCAGCTGCTTCGCTCTAAAGTAAAAAATACATTAATTTATTCCAGCGGGATGACTGAGGCTACAGAGGTGGTTTTGACTTCTCGCCGAGGTGCACGTATCGCAACTTATCTGCTAAACAGTAAGTTGCTTAGCAGAAGTAACCAGGATGTGGGTTTGGGGTGTCAAGCTGATCTGAAGGAGGCTGTTTCCCTTGCTGCTGCCCTGACCTGGCCTTCCTCCTGCCCTGACACTTCACTGACTGTCAAGAGCTGCTTCAGGAAGCTAAATTGGCAGAAGGTTTTTTTTTTTCCAGCTGGTATCTATAGGTGTGAGCTAACCCCGGAGCCAGCGGGAAGGGAGGAGAGGGTTCGTGGGGCGGGGACCACCGCTTAGCTGGGTTTCAATGCACAAACACTGTCGTTTCTGGCACTTGTTTTTCTGTGTAAACATGACATAAAGAACCTGTTTTTCCTTGCAAGGGCAGTGCCTCAGGTTAGGCTCCTTGGGGCAATCTTCAGGTATCTCTGTGACTCACTCTGCTGTTTCCTGCATCTTTCCGTGTGGTTTTTACACCTGTGTCTTGTTAGAAATATTTTTCCTATTCCTTTTCAAACCCTTCACTGCCTCCAAAGATTAGCTTAGCTCCTCCAGCCTTGGTGTCACAAGTATTCACTGCTGACCCCTTGCTGTATTTTTTTTTTTCTTTGTATGTCTAGTTTTGGACATGAAACTGCTTGTGGTTTTGAGTCAGTTTGTGAAGCGATGGGTGAAGTAATTGATTCTTTTGAAATGTTATAGAGGTGTGGGAGACTAGCAGTGCTGCTTTTCTGCATGGTTTTTTTTAAACTACAGCAGCAGAAGCCAGCCATAGTTCATGTCTTGCGAAAGAATACACTTACTGGGAAGAAGGCAGGAGAGGTAATTAAGGTGGTGTTTGAGTGCATGGGTTTGTGTGTGCATCCATTGTGCTGGGGTACAATGAATTACTTGTCTCTGATATGATAAACTGTTATTGCAGATTTAAAAGTGCTTCATAATACACGAAGCATAGTAGAGACAGAACAAATCTCCCCAAAGGCTATATTAATATTCATTACAGAGTTAACAGCATTACAACGCTCCAAAACAGACATAATATATAGAGAAGAAACTTTGTGGGGGCTGAATCTGAGGACTCTCTGATCTAAAAGTAGCTGCTGCACTTTTGGAGCTGCAGAATGTTGGCAGCAGGAGTAACAGCACTTCTCTCCTTCCAGCTATTAAAAGGCAAGTAAAATATAGCATTGCAAAGCCTTTATATTTTGAGCTCCATACATTCAATTGGAAAAGATACACAGGTCTCCTGGCACTGACTCTAGGCAACCTGTCATGAAGCCCATAGAAACTCAAGTGATGTGCCATAACCTGGTAGTTCTGGGGTCTCTTAAAACTGGCTTGCAGAACATCTTCTCTATGAAATGCCTCCCTCAATGTGTGTGTCTCCCGTATTAAACTAAATCTCATATACTGAAACCACTGCTCTGGTTAAAAGAAGGCTGTTCTCTGTTTATGCATCTTTGAATTTGTGCAGCATTCTTAATGTTAACAAATGTTTTATTCTTAGCGATGGTCTTGTGAAGTAAGCAGTAGCCTTTTACAGACAGAAGGCGGCTAAAATGGAGCAGCATGTTCCTAGAAAAACTGTGTCACTAGAAGAGAAAAGGGACTGTCTCCACACCAGTGGTTGGAATAGAAGTTACTGGGGATAAATGAGCTCCACGCAGCAGAGGATGAGGGAGCTTAGATGGTGTTTCTTCTGTGCCGGGCCACTACATATCTGGTTCAGCTCTAAAGCAAGGTGATGGTGATAAACTCCCAAATAATCAATAAATAAAATCTGTGCTGTATTATTCCACCATTTTTACATGATCTAGTTGCAAAATACGTTGTATCCCATACTGTAGATAGGTGTTACTCCTTTTTTTGTTGACCTGAATGTGATATTGCTATAAAGTTAGGAGTTGAAGCTAGCGCTCAGGTGCTGCCTTCATTTGAGCCAATACTTAACATATCAGTAAATGTCAGTCTTACTGAAATGACATATTACTACATTTGTTTAGTAAGCTTTTGTTCTCTTGGCCTCATTGATTACATTTCACAGATTCTTAGTATTACGGTTTATTTTCATTTTGTAAGTGAAAATGTGTGTGATTCCAAACGGGCTTTCATGCATCTTGACCTGTTTGGCATCATCTCAGCCATATTTACTAATTTTTAATTCCTTTAATGTAAAAGCAGTCATTCCGTTTGATGTTTTCTTTGTGTTGTCTCTTCAATATAGCGAAAATTAGAGAGAAAAGTCAGAGATTATCTAATAATAGCTGTAAGTTTTATAAATATCACCTTAAACACTGCACTTTCTTGTAGTAATAAAGGTGGGTTAATTAGTTTTACTCCTCTATGGCAAAGGGAACTGAGTGGTAGGTGGCAATCAGCTCTGATCTGATGAGTTTCAGACCCAAGGGACTAAAGCTATTCAATGATTAGTTTGGGATTTGTTAATTTTTAAAGTGAGTAATTGTCTATGCTGGGTCTTTGTAAGGTGTATTTTTCTCTATTCAGGTGTGGTGAATACGGTCTATCTCTTCAGTGGAATCAGTCTGAGTTACGTGGATGACCAACAATAGTTTAGTAACTGATACTAAAGATTTCTGATTGCTTCAGAACTATGACTAAAATCAGGCAGAGCAAAAGAAAAGGGAGATAATTCAGTTTTTTAAAGTGATAATAATAAAGACAGACAATGCAGTTAAGATTATTCTATTTGTAAGTTATATGGTAATTCCATGGAGAAAATGCAGGCTGTTCTGAATTTGTGCTTTAATAATGTGTTTAAATGGAAGTTCAAAAAGATTAAGTTCACAAACTGGCTGAAGAGGAACCATGTTTGCAAATTACTTTTAAAATACTATTTGCTGTAGTGTAAGATGAATGTTCATCTTCCTGTCTGCCAGTGACGATGAGGGCTCAAATCGCAGAGGTCATTACGATAGGAGAAATTTCCCTCTTTTGTTGACGGCCCCAGACTGTTGTTAGCGACAGTTGCGGCATCCCAGAGCAACGGTGTTTGGTTCAAGATTAAGATTTGTGTCTCTGTAAAAGTGCTTGCTTGTTTGGCAGCGTCAGTTCAAAAATTCAGCCAGGAAAATAAATGCTTCGCATCTAACAAGTTCACTTGAAAATCATCATGAGTTACATAAATAATATTGTTTTAAATTTTTCCTCCACATATCTTAAGAGAACTGTGGTTGCTAATCCTGCCAGACGTGGCAAAAGTGTATGGTGAAACGCTTAGGAACAGTTCAGCAGATGGATTTCTTAACATGCTACTTTATTCCCACTTCAGAGCACAGTATTTGCTGGGTTTGCTTATCTGCCTCATCTGCACTCCAAAAAGTCTCTTTAGGCCAGTGGTGACACTCAGTTTTAAACCAGCGATGACATTGATGCATCCAGTTTTGGAGACTAAAGTTTTTTCTCCATTATAGATTGCACTGTCTATCTACATTGTAAATATTTAGCTCAGGGAGCATTCTAGGTCCAGCACAGATCACTGCCAGTCCACAAATAAGCGTTAATGTAACTTTGCAAGGGAAAAAAGTTGCTTATTATGTTTATAAAAATAAAGGTGAATGTCTCTTCTCACTTTGTTTTAAAAAAACTTGAAGACAGACCTGCCTGTGACAAAGCATACATAGGAGTATCGCTTTATCACCATTTAATTTGTAGAAGAGCTTGTGGAAATAGCAGTAAACACAATAAAAATTACTTTATACTTCCATCTGTTGAGTACCAGCCACAAAAGAGGTGTCTTTGTGTTAAATCCGTGTTGTATGACATAAGGCAGTCAAGCTGTTAGTGAGGGAGAAATGGATAAACAACTTGATAAGAATCTCTGCACACGCTGAAAACGACTTCAGATGACAAATTTGAGGGGTGAAAATTATAAATACTTTACAGTTATAAAGACTCAAAGAGAGATTTTAAATTAGAGTTGCTATTTTCTTAGAATTCATTCAGCCTGATATGAAACCAACGTTTTGGAGAGGTTAAGATAACAAATAATGAACCTCTAATTTTACAATTGATTCCCTGCAAAATCAATTACACTTCAAAGTACACCATTCTAGAAATAACAGCATGGTTTTATTATTGTGGTTTTATAAGTTTTCTTTCCAGAGCCTAAAGAAACTAATTTCCCCCCCACCCCCCATATAAACCTTCTGGGAGTATAATCTTGCTTTTAATACGTTGCTTGTCAATAAGGATTATAATGTGTTGTAAGCATATCGTTTTATAAAGAATTTGGAGAGTGAGGGATTAAACCACGTTGCTAGAGCACCAGTAATGAAATAGCGACTGTAGGCATAGGAACTGAATTACATTTATGAAAACTGCTGTAATAGTTTAAAAAAAAAAATCCTGAGTGCTATAAATGTATATGAAAATTTCAGTAGAGAAGAAGCTGTTTCTAGTGCTGTATTTAGATATATGTATTTGTCATCCATTTGCTGCTGTAGTATGGGTGGAGCACGCTGTCCTCTGGAAGAGATGAAAGTTCTAATGCTTAGAATTTAAATACTCATTTGATATGACAGCCTGGTGGCTTTTCCAGGTCTCCTTGGAGCTATAGCATTGCCATGCTGGGGAACAGCTTAAAACAAAGCCCTGACCTGATAGATACGAGTTCATTCTTCTGGCAGAGCTAAAACAATCAAACTTCAGTGTTGCCCCTTGCAAGCTTATCTTGTCCCATCCCAGCACTGTCTAAAATAATTTTGTGACATGTCTGCCTCATTAGAGCAGGTCCATGTGTGCCAGGTAGGTAAATGCCAATACTACTGGAGCACCTGAAGAGTTGTCCAAAGGCATGAGCAGTCCTTGGAAACACTGAGCTCCTTTCACTACTTCTATTTTGACACTATTCTATCACACCTGAGTCAACGATACTCCATATTCTTTAACCTCTGTGTCTCAACAGACATTCACGTGCCACTCTTAAGGTTTCAAAGCACGCTTCCAGGGATCTAATTTCCTGCCTAGTAGTCCTTCCAAAGTCGGTATTTATGATGGAGCTGCCTGTCTTCTGGTGCCTAGGGCTGTCCCCACAAACTCTCTGTAGCTTAAATAGAGGGATACTGAAAATAGTTACTATCTTCAACACGAGAAAACAAATCAATTTTCATTTAGCTTTTCTTCATCATTGTGGTCCTTTCTGTAGCCTGGTTTCGGTACAGTAGTTTTTATAGCAAAAAGTTATATTTAATTTCAGTATTCTCATTCATGTTTTTATGCAAGCTTTGCAAATTATCACATCCTTGCCAGCATCTTTCTTCCTAGAACTTCAGGCTCTCTGATCTTTGTAGCTATCTCTGATCTTGTGACCTGAATTGACTTAGAGTTTAGTCCTCCCGGTGCTTTTATGTCTCGTCTTTTCCTGGGCCCTAGGTTACCTCCCTCCTCTCTTTCATACTTCTTTTTCAGCACTTTCTGGTTTTTTTTGCTTAATCCTTCTCTCCCTGTGTTCTGGGAGAGTCCCTGGAAGCTGTCCTCTCGGCCCTTCTTTTTCTTCTTCTTCAGCTAAAGGTAAAATGTGCAGATTTCACCCTCTGTTCTCTCTGAGCTAAGATGTCACTGTTCATGGCCAAGTCCTGATCATCTATCACTGTTACTATTATAATTTCCTTGACTGACAGTCTGTATATTGGAGGGCTAAATTTTGCAACACCTTGACACACGCTCATCAATTTCCTTGGACTAGGTGTGTTTTGTCTTTTTTTGTGTGGTGTTTCCCAGCCAGTTAATAAGTACAACTGCTTCAAACTGAATAGGCACTTTCTCTGGTTCATTCCCAGTCATTAATAAAGCCTTGGCTCCACTGGTTTTCCAGATGTGTTGTTAAATACTGAGTTCTCCTACTCTCTGATTGAGCTCCTAAGACTGTCAGTCAAGGATCTATGCTTAGATCCAGCTCATGTCTTGCAGGCAGTACTGTCCTGCTTTTCTTTTCCTGCTGGGAAAGAGTCCTAGATTCCCATTCCCTTGTTCTTATCTCTGTGTAGTATTTCTACTGCAAATTGTGTGGGTTTGGGAGGAGATTTTCTGGTTTTATTCAAGTGAATTGTGATCTGTGATTTTATAGGATGAGTGTGCAGCCTTACAGAGGAGCTCAACGCAGTTTAGAGAATGGGGTCTGATATAGAAATAGGTACTAACAGTAATATAATAAAATATTTTTTAGAAGCCACTGCAAAACATATTCAAATATTTTGCTTTTTTTTGTCAGCTTTGCACATTAACTGCTCACTGTTGTAGCAACATCTGACTGTGCTTATGAGTCCTGGTTTATTCCTTTGCTGGAAAAGTCATTATTCATTGCCTGGCTAGATTTACTATACTAGTTTATCACTTAGTAATACAAATGTGAAACGCAATCGGGGCAGGGGGTAAAAAGCTTACTTAAATTTGTTGTATGTAATGCCAAATGAATAAATTCCTTGTTTTGTAGCTATTTGTAAAGTTTTCTGCATATAGGTGATCTACTTGTACTGTGCATCCAGCTGTTTCATGTTCAACAGTTCTCACATGGGAAGAGAGTGAGGAATTGTCTTACAGTGCTTTGACACTTTGTGGATTTCTAATTAGATCACCCGGATAGAGTCATCAGCTGTAAGTAGCGCTCTGCTAATTTGATGAAGTTCTGGGCCCACAGTTAGTTGAACAAATACATCTCTTTGCAGAAACCACAGGCACTTCCCCAGTAGACAGCAGTTGTGCTCGGGTGCAGTGAGTAAAAGGAAAGAAAGCAAAGAACAATGCATTATGTGTGTGAAACAAAAAATAGCAAAAAGACAAAATCCGCCTGCCTTGCATGGTTTCTTCATAGAAGGCAATTGTTCTTGCAAAGCTTTTGCTCTCTTCACCTCCTTATTCTGTTGCTGGAATGTCAGCCCACTGAGAGGCAGGCTTGGCTGTTTTGACAAAAGAGCTTTTTATTTAATTATTAGTATTCAGAAATGGGCTTTGGTTGTTAGATACCTTGTTTAAAAACTGGTTTTTACCTAGGTATTTAGAAAAGACAGAAGTAAATTCATCTTAGCGTCACTTTTTGTTTGCAGAGTAACTAGGTCCAGTGGTATGTTTTAGTTACCTCCCCATATAGTCTAATACCATCTGGTAAGCTTTGAGGGGAGGTGAGCATGTAGTGACATATTTGCAGTGTTTCCGAACTGGGAGAAAAATAAATATTTAAATATTCAGCCAGTGCCAGATAACTGTAGTGAATTTCCCACACCTGAGCCGACGCTGCTACTCCTTTCACCAGGTCTGTATGTCTCCCTCTTGCAAATCTCCGTTGTGGGATCAGCATCTCTCACAATAACATCTAGCATCTTCCAGTACTTTTGCTGATGTTTGATCATTGTAATTCAGAAAGCGTCTAATACAAGCCCAATGAATTCACTAGATTAGGCCCTAATCATTTCAAGACAGATGGGCACAAATTAGATATCACAGGGTTGAGGACCATGTAAGTATCTAGCTAAATGTTTAACGATACTAAATATTAAAAACTAGCTCTCCCATAGGCAGTAAAATATGAGGAGTAGAAAACTACCGAGTGACATTTAATTGTAATGTGAGTGGCTTCAGGATGTGAAGAGCAAACTCTTTTGGGCTTATGTGGTGAAATAAAGCTCCATAGTAAGTACAAGACTTTATTCCCAATCTGGGAATGAATCCTTTCATGGCTTTCCACTTGGATGTGGGTCCTTTTTATTTAGAGAATATAAAATCCTCTGCCTGTGATGTAGGCAGTTCCCTAGGAACCACTAGAAGTTTGAAATAAATGATCACAGGACCATGTTGTTCTCCACAACTGTATCAATTTCAGCGTTCCTTTCTTACCAAGGTCTATCCTGTGAGCACAAAACACTTCACGTTTAACTCTTGTCTCTCAAAGCTAAAAACCATGTAGTCATAGTTGGATAGCTTCTGAAGGGCATCAGCATGGATTAGTGAGGTAGTCTCTGTCTTTGCTGCTTCCTATTGATTAATGAAAATCTACGTTTCCTCCTGACATGCTTGTTCCTGCTGAAATGTTATGTTGTTTTTATGTTTACATATCAACTAGTTTCCTTTCATGACGTCAAACTGAAAGAATTAACTGTCTGGGAATAAATACTCCCAGATAACATTAATATTAAAGAAATATAATTATTTGATTAATTAAATATTATGTATTATCAAAAGTTTTTTCTTTTTGTAATCTTACAAATTAATAACATAAACACTACTGCCTCCTTCATTTCTTTGCTTTTCTGTTAAACTGTCTCTCTGGCTGTTGAGAATATGGCGATACTTTGCAAAAAAAGGGCAATCTGGAAAAGTCCTTCTCTTCAAAGGCAGTCCCTCAGCTCCACAGACTCAGGAATATTAACTTCCAGTTGGTAACAAGTTCAAAAATAAATCACATCGTATAAATATATAAACCACAGTATTAGGATAAAAGTTTGCATATGTGTAGTAAATCTAATATAAGGCTGCATGCGGCCTTTCCTAAATAGATGCCTCTTGTAATTACATTTCTTCCTAATTATTTTAAAAGGTTTAGTATGTCAACCTCTTCAATATGTTTAAAGTTTCAAAATGTTACTGTGAGTGCCAGCTCCTCTTAGGAGGAATCTGAAACCATCTCAAGTGTTTTCTAACCTGCCGTGTGAAGGCAGGAAGGCTTTTAATGCATTCCTTCGGAGCTGGCACGTGGTGGTGGAGTGTAGTGGAAGGCTGACTTCACGCAGGTGAGCAAACTGAGTCTGAAAGCCTGGGGTGCATGACTGCAGTATCTCTTGGCTTTTGCTGTCGGTGGCTTTTACAGTTACATCACCATTCCTACTTTTGTTTGCCTTGATCTTAAAACATTTATTGTGATAATTAAACAGCAAAGTTTGTGTTTGTTCAGGACCGTGTTACGTTCAAGAGAAGTACACAAAACAATTTTTCAGAATGAAGAATTGGACTATTTTAAAAAAATACTCTAAGATCATGTTACATGGGATATTTTCCCCAAAATAAATTCATTCTTACGTTAACTTTACAAGCCTATTACTAGTGCCTTTATTGGATACACCAGAGAGGCAGACTGGCTCAGTAATTACATCACCAGCCGGCCTTTTCTCCATTGGAGAGCTCCTGTGTGACCTTGGGTAAATTTAACTTTTGTGTAATTCATTTCCCCATCTGTGAAGCAGGGAGGCAAAACTCTTCCTAGCATTACAAATGTCTGAATACAAATAGAACCAAACATCGTGAGGCCTGTAGATACTGCAGTCTAGGTTAAAAAAAGGGCACTATTGATCAGAAAAATATGTACCTTTTACACAAACAATTTTTCCAATGAATAATCCAAAATAAGGATTGTTTTTATGTAGTTAACTGTACAATTGGTCTCATTAGACCTAATGAAGTTCATTTCGATATCAACTTGGAAGTTTGTTTTCCTGTGGGGACACTTGGTTTTAGGCTGCTGAACTGAAACTGTATTAATTTTTCCTTGAGAGCAGCTGGAGATATTCTTCTTCATGCTTGTCAAGTGTTCAGTGGCTGAAGGGAGCCGTAACTTTGAATCTGGCTTCTCGCCGTAGTACCTTTTCAGATGTTAATACCTGTGTTGCCAGGTGGTTTGTACTGTGGGTTGCATGTGTTTCCATGAGTAACTGGGGAGCGGTTTAAAAAGATGAATTGTTGTTAACTACAGCCAAATCAAGTGACAAATGAGTGTGCAATAAATTTTCTGTTGCCTTTTTTTTATTGGAAGCTATGTTTATTAATTAATGCAAAGCAAATATGTTCCACAGCAGGTATGGTGAACATAAAGCTAGACTGTGGAACAGATACATTAATGACAAAATACTTTAGGCATTTATACAGCCCGCTGCTAGTTATTTTCTGAGATTTTCACAAAGTGACTGTATGCCTAGTTTACTTTAAGTTAAACAGGATTGAGGCACTTGGGCACTGCAAGTTTCTGCCAGTCACCAATCTGTATCTTTTAGAACCTGAAAAGTTAAAAATATCCGGCACTGCCTGATTTCCTTATTTAGTGCCTCATGCAGAGCATTACAGGATCTAAAATTCCTAATTCCTTTCCTCGTAACACTAAGTAACGTTTTCTTCCACGTAGAAATGAAGATTTTGAGAATAAAATGCCACTTAATCAATGGCCTGGAAATTGTCTTTTTCAATCTACAGTTTATATGCACAAAGCAGCCCAGATGGTCTGTTCTTCTACGTTGCGGGGAAGGATGAATAGCAAAGCTTTGGGGCTAATCACAGATACAGCCCATCGATGACAATATTCAGTGCAAAGTGCAGTTGTAAGAGACCTTCTTAATTGTGTTTGTGAAATCCTCTGGCCTTCGTACCTTCCTGTTCACTGCAGTGAAATCTGATCGTACCCTACTGCCGTGGTGATCTTGGAGGACCTCAGAGAGGTATCTTTTGGATCCCTTTAGTAAACCAAAAGTGCATAAAAGTATTACACGATAACTGTTCTTCAGCAGGTTGTACAAAGGCTTAAACAGTCAATCAAGAATCAAGCTTTCTATCACTATGAGCCGCTAGAGCCATCTTTAATCACATGTAATAACTCGTGACTAAAGAAGTTTTGAGTCACAAAATTAAAGTTCACATGAAAGTCTTCATGTAGGATTGCACTCCATCTTCGTCATTGTCCTAACAACAAATTAAGCGGTATTGACGCAGAAGTGTCATGTGAGTGAATTCTTACCCCAAACTAAATGCTGACTTCCCCCATCTGACTGTAATGAAGTATCACCTTTTAAAAATACTTTTGAAACTTGGAGAAGTGTAGCGTAGAGGTGAGGTGGGGAGCAGGGATGATTCACCCTCTCCCCAGGGAGGGCCAGCAGGCTTGCATGGGGTTCCCCACCATGGGGTGGAGGAGTGACTGTCCCTTACCGTCACCATTGCAGCTGTACTCTCCCACATAGCTTAAGAATAATCCTAATGAATTTATAAAAAAAATTACCATGCAACCCAGTAATTTTCATTACTTAAAATTTGAGTGGGTTTAATTTTTCTTGTGAGGGAATACACATGAATAAAACATTTGCATCGATTTGGATTGCATGCGATTTTTGGCTTGCATCAGGGAACAGGCTGATCCATGTTGTAAAGTGGCTGGGTTTACAGTGACCGTATGCGCAATTTATTTGCAAGTGAAGGCCTAATTTTGGGCACTTGCTAACTTTTTCCCTGCGTGTCCTGCATTCATGTTGCAAAGCCTGCGTCAGTCGTGCATCTCTCCCGGCTGCTGGCACCCGGCACCGCAGCCCCTTTTGCATCTATTCTGGGAAGAGCCATCTATGTCACTGTGCACTTGGGGGGTGGCCCAGCCAAGTTTCCTGTCATTTGAAAAGAGGAAAGTAGGCTGTGCTGCAAATCCCTGGGGTGTGGATACTGGGAAGGTGTCAGCATAAGCTTCTGCGGGCTCAGAATCAGGATCCTGCAGGATCAGGAACTTGTCTCGCACCGTTTTGGGTTACAGGCAGCAGAGCCAGGCGGCCAGCCAGGATTTGCTCAGACAACGTGTTTTGGGACATACTATGTTTATTGATGTTTTACCGTATGCTCCTTCATGTACAATAGTACGAAGAAAAACAGGAGAAACATTCTCATGTCTAAGAAATGTTACCTCTTTTCTAGTTGTTTGAGATTTATTGGGCAGATTTGCATGCAAGAGGTGTTTTTAGCCTTCTCATCTTTCAAATTCAGAAGAACAGAATAGGCCTTTCCAAGGTTTGTAGGGAGTGGTAGGTGATAATTGCTGCTTTTCTTCCAGAGAATTTGACCAAACTGAAAAATAATACAGTTTCAGATTTCAAAGAGGTACTTTAATTTTAAACCTACTGTATCACCTAAAGGATTTAAAATATGCCCATTTTAACTTCTTATGTAGATTTGTATAGGAGGGGACAAGCCCTGTTGTTGCTTTAAATTTTGATTACAGTTTACTTGAGTCCTGAATAGATCTAGGTCAGCAGAAATGTTCGCAACTAAACCAACAGGTTTTTTGGGTATTACAAAGCCATTTTTTTGAACGTTAAGACAAAATATCCAGGATGGGTGAGGGAAAGATTTTAATTTTATTAGAAAAAGTACTGTCTCCTCTGTGGAGCAGGGGCAGCCAACTGAGGAGAATGAATTAGTCATGGTAGCTGGGTAACATCTCTAACTGTGGCATGCTGTAATCTGTGGACACATATATATGCAAATATGAAAGCCATTAACTAGACAGTTTACAAGACTCCCACGTGTCCCACGTGCAGCCGTCTCTTTCAGAACTGCGACCCTGTTCCTTCATCCGGAGGATGGCCGTCCTGGTCGTATCCTGGGAGTTACCTGCCAAGGCAGAAAATAAATGCTGGAGCGAGGCTGACTGTACCTGCTGGAAATGGTATAAGACATCCCACAGCACATGTCCAAATCTCAGCATGAAAACCTGCTGCAGTTCTTCATTGTTCAGCTCTTTGAATATACATTTCTTCTTTGTACTAATTTAGTAAGCTTTTTATACATTATACCATGCATTAGCACTTGGATATCATCTTTGGTTGTGCACCTTGATGTACTTTCCAATTAAATGTTTTTTTGCATATATTAAGCATGCACTCAAAACCCTTTTAGCAGCACCTTTCTGCTCAGCTCATGCTAAGCAATTTTAAACGCCGCATTTAGACGCGTCCTGGGCTGCACGTTGTGATCCGTGCCATACCACGAGTCTCACTTGCCGACTGCCGGTGCTCTCTGTTCCCCAGGCATCCCGGTCACTACTCCACAGCGCAACTGCTCGTGGCACTCCCAGGTTCCTTGGTGCTATTGTTCAGCTACAGTAATTACTCACATTGTGTTAGGTTTTCATCTGTTTACTTTAGCCAGTAAATAGCTAATTATTTACTACAGAATTCTCTGCCATGAATAACTGAATACCCTGTAATTCCTACTATTTCAGAACAAACTTAAACTTTTCTCTTTACACACTTTTCTCTTATAACAAAACCACAGACGTGTGCAAGATAAATTCTTCTGATCCTGGATATGCAGCGAGAAAAGAGATTATGGATTAATATTGTTTGATCTGTCTGTAATCCGTCTCTTTGACTTTATTTGTGTTTTTATTAGGTACTCAAAAGTGATATTGAAGTGTATGATTATAGGGCAAGAGAAAAGAAAATCAACGGCAGAATGGAATAGTTATTTCTTCTCTACCATCACCACCAGGAATTAATTATCAGAGCTATGTATTCGAGGAGATACAGGTGCCATTTTAGAGCTGTTTCCCTGAAGAGCCCCAAATCCCTGGTGTCCTCCTCCTTGGCATCATGTGCTTTCTCTCACTTCTTTGATTTGTCTGTGCCATAATCCCAATTAGTTGTACATGGTTGATTTTATTATTCTGTGGCCTGAAATGGAGAGTGCTTTATTTATTTATTTTGGGTCACACTTAATGTGATTCACAATATCTTAATGAAAAGTTTAGCAATTTAAGTGCAACATCTTGTAGGAAGAATGGCAATTTTAAGTTTATGGGCTTTTTTTCTATTGAGGAGTTTAAAATTTTTACAAAGAGAGAAAAGCTTTAAAAAGTTGTTTGACAGGAGCTGCTATGAATAGCTTCCAGAAGCGGCTGAAGTTACAGCTTTGGGTCTGCTTTAGTTATGTTCAGGGAGGTAAACATGCAGTTTTCCTTCACTTTGTAAAACAGCGCGATAAATATAGTCTGTTGTAATTTGCCTGTCTTGATGAACGGAATTTCAGTTTTTCATTTACAAATTTCTAGGGCATAGCATGTTGAGTTGTTGGAATAATTGTGGCTTTCAGAAGAAAAGACTAAATGAAAAGAGAATGGCTTTTTAAGACTGACTATGGAAAGACTGTGGGAAGCAACATTACTGTTACAGTCTTTTTTGGTGCATCTATTATATAAATGCTCACTATTCTTTAATTTGTTGCGAGTTGAATAATTTGACTTGTTAATGCTCACTGACAGCTTGAATGCTCGGTAGTGCATCAGCCTGAAGAGATGTCACCGCTTGCGACTTGGCTATTGCTTTCTTACATAAAAATGCTCACTGAGTTTGGGGTTTTATTTGCCATATGTGAAGACATACATTCCCCAGGAACTCCTATGATATATTTTTCAGCTGCTTAAGTGTGGCATCAAGTGTCTGTCCCATTGCTTGCAAGAAGTCGGGTGCGTTTGCTTTGAGCTTTGTTACGTGATGTAGCACTGCATGACATTTGTTCGTACTATATGTAAACCGATATTCTTTGAGCCACAAAGTTCTGTTTTAAATGATATAGTCTAATGATTTTTTTTTCCCTGTCTGACTTCACATGTAAGGAAACAATTAAGCCTTTGGCCAATTAGCTGTCAATTAGAGCATGACTCTTCTTAAATTGCTTCTAAGTAACTGTGAGTTAAGTTCATCAAGATGAGAAATTCAGCAAGTAACAGCAGAGTTTCATCTTAAAAAGGCTTTTGTTTCCATAGTGGTCAGCCTCTGTAAGACAAAATCAGTGTTATTAGCACTGCCTGGCATGTGTTTAAACCATCTCTCCAACTTCATCAGCAGTAACTGCTATGATCAATATGCAATTATTGCAAGTAAAACAAGTTCCTAATTAACTTGGTGAATCAAATACGTGTCCAGGTTTATTTCTATCCCGTTTAAGTCAGTTTTTCAAGGATTTTTGTCTGTCTTGTACTAAAACAATTATTTTATTTTGTGTTTATTCATCTACAAAATTATATAGTCTACATCTGGAATATGTATTTACCTAGCTCATTTTTATTGAAGTCTCTTAAAAAAATTTGTTTGCCCATGCTGCTTTATGGGCAGACTGAAATACAGAAACATTCTGGATGTCCTGTTTGAGACATCCCAAGAACATAGTGGCTACAGATTTCAAAGATTTTTTTTATTTTATTTTTATTGCAAATGAAGTTGCGAATGCTTTGTATCTTCACAGATTAAGCTGTACTGTCTCAAGTTGATGATCTGCAAAATGCAGATATCGAGAAGTCGTCAAAGTCCACTTCCAAAAATTCAGGCTCAGGTCACGCACCAGACACGTCACAGGGGATTGATGAAGTCTGGAAGTGAAAGGAGGGTTGTGCGTCCCGGCTGCAGCCGTTAGGAAAGACTGGTTTGAGTGTATCCGCTGGGTTTGAGGGGCTGGGGGATGCAGGTTGGGGGGCAGAGGGAGTCCCAGCTCTGTGGAGGTAGCTGGGGAGCTGCAGGATGGTTGCGATGGCCGTGGGGCCGGGGATGGCAGGGGCTTTGGTGGCCAACGTTGGGCCCTGGGGCTGTGCAGGGCAGAAAGCAGCTCCACGGGGCCCGGCTCTGAGCGCCGCAGGGGTCTGCGTGACCCCCGAGTGGGGAATGGGGGCTGGGGGCTGGATTTGCTGGGGAGGTGGGCTGCTTGCTGGCAGGGTGGAGGGGATGCAGGGACAACATAGGGTGACCCAGGCTGATGGAAGCAGCTGCTACTGCTTTCTCCTCTCGCAGCTCCTCCTCCTCCTCCTCCATTATGCTGGTCTCAGCTGGCCTTGGCAGCTCAGTCCCCCCATCCCTTATGGACAGACTGACGATACGAGATTATCCTGTTCTCTGTTGACTCAGGGTATAGTAATTGGCAGGTGTAAAGATATCTGTGAGTTATGAATGGAAAACACCCCCTTGGTATTCTCCATGAATATGGATGTGTAAAGTAGTGTATCAACGAAAGCAAATTATCCTGAAAAATGGAGTGCTGGCAACCATGCTATTAAGAGAAAATTATACAGGCTTACCCTTTCTGAATAGAAGTGCCCCTAGCAATATCGTTTGTCCAAATTGCAGACTATGCGGTCTAAATTTTAAAAGGCACTTCAGTATTCCTAAACTGAGGAATTATTCATAGCATAATGTACATGTGAACTATTTTTAGAATGTGCGGACTAGAGACTATTCATTTTACATTTACTTGGGGATTTAGACTCTATTTTATACTGTGTAGCATGGAGTGAGTTCTTTGTTAAAATGTCTTGTCCGCTCAGAGGAGAAGGAAAGTAGAAAATACTGTGCCTTGCTGCTGTTTTCAAACCATACAGGTCTTTTGTACGTTATGGAAGATGTACAGTTTTGTACGTATGGAAGAGAGAAAGACATAACCTTAAAAGCCTCAATGAAAGAATACAAGCTCCACGGCGGTGCGTGGGGGTGAGTGCGCGATATCGCTGCAGTTCGAGGGATTGCCAATAGATGTTCAAGTCAGATATATAGGCATCCATATTGCCTTCATCCCATATTAAAAGCATAAACATAATGCTTACAAACAGATACTTAACAGAACTGTGCCTTGAACATATTACCTGTATTTCCCCTATACAAGCACACAGGACACATGACCACTGTAAATGCATTTCAGGGGCATGAGGAGTATCCTTTACTCATAGCGTAAGATTGCTGGTGGTGAACAGGCTGTGTTGGCAGACATCAGTGCCCGGAGGTTGAACGCTCAGAGATGCAATCCACCTTGCAAAACCACCCCTCAGAGGGCATTTTTTTTCCAAGAGAGAGGTTTCAGACAAATTGCAGTTTATTTCCCCACAATGCACTTGCCACGGAGGCCGCAGAGCTGCTGTTCCCACGCCTGGCAGCTTTGCACAAACATCGAACTTGTTTTTGTATGAGCCTTTAAATGTCACTGAGGAGAAACCCAAGCAAAGCCCAGAAAATATTCAGAGGAAAAGATTTGGTGGAAAAAATACTTTAAAGCACTTATTTAGTTTGAAGTAGCTGCAGGGGAATTACTTGAGTGTTTACTCCATACTTTGCCATTAATATTTATCTTGGAGGAGCTGAGAAGGCAGAAAGGGAAAGTGCTTTGGTATCGGTTCATTAGTCTGGAGGTGAGACAGAAGAATATGTGAAAGCGTTTGCTGACCATGCAAGGTGTATCTCTTTCAATAATAGAAATACATTTCTATTTTTGTGCTCTTGAGGGAAGCATTTGTGTTAATGGCTTTCACTGCAGTAAAAGCTGTGACGTGGCTTCTGCTCAACCTAATGACCATTCATATCCAGGTCTTGGGAGGGCAGGGGCTGGGGAAGAAAGTATCTGGCAACCTTCTTTCCAGCTCCAAATGCACGGCCAGATTTATGTCCAAGATCTAACCCTGCTGTAGGGTTACAAATTCAGCCCGGCATTGAGTTTGTAGAAGAATTTGGCTCTTGAAATAGCTTATAGTTGATTGCTAGACTGTCTGTTCTTGACGAACGTCATGGTTAATTTGCAGCTACAGCTGTTTCTTTGAAGACCATTTGTGTGGATATATAGAGAGTAAACTTTTCTCATATGCACTGACCAGAACTGATAGCTAGATTAAAGCAGAAATTCCTCTTCTCTTTGTTAGCTCCAACATCCTGGCAACAATATCAAGTAGGGTCCTGTGATTATCTTGAAATGAAGTGGGTGCCCTGCTTTATGGTTTTTTGGGGAGAACTATTTCCAGTTCCTATTTTCAGTGGAGATCTGTCACAAAGTTTCTTGCAGGTCATAAATATAAAATACGGCTTGCATTCAGAACTGAGTTGTAACTCTTTGGTGAAGACCAAAATATAGTACATTATTAAAGGTGCTTTCAGGAGGTGTATCCATAAAACAGAGTTATGAATAGCTGTCCCTTAATCTTTCATGCATGTTTTGCAGGAAAATATGTCTTGTCAAGTTGACTGTGATGGATGAGATTTATTGTACTATACTGAATATACTAATATATAAGAATCTGTACAGTCGTGTTCCTAAGGGGGAGCAGCTGGAAAACCACAGGCAGCAGGGTATTACCAAAACTTAAAATTCACAAGAGTGTCTTAAAATCTCCAGACTTCACTAAGATTATTATATCCTCTTACTTTGGCCTTTAATTATTATTTTCGTTTCCCTGTTCATTCTTTATGGATGGCTGCTGAGAGACTGCTATGGTATACGTGTATATATATAAAAGTTGGGGTTTGACCTTCTGTGGTAGAAGTACCAAGGTTTGTATCATGGACTGCCTGGATATGTGGAACTTGGACATAATGCGTTAATTTTATGTTAGCATAAGTTCACCTTTCCCTTGAACCATCCTGTCCCAGGCTTCTTTCCTTCTGACACCCCTTCTCAGCTGTGGTGTCACAGCGAGGGAGGGCAGCACTTATTCCCCCTGTTTTCCCAGAAAGGGAAGAGGTAGATCTGCTCCAAGCTGTTATCTCTCCTGGTGCCCTCCTTTCCTCTTCTCTCTTGTGCAAACGCTTCCCTGCATCCCCTGCCCGCCTCAGCATTTCTCCTGGCTCCTGAAAATGGAAGGGGAGCATCCCTTTATTGATACAGTTTATGGCAGTTTGCAGTCTAAAATTCAGTGGAGCAGCTATGACAGTTTATATTCAGCAAAAATCTGCCCTTGGGTAGTATTAATAGTGTAATTTTATGTTCATATTAATCAGTCTGACAGCTTCCTCCTGGAAGGACAGCTTCCCATTGGAATGGGAGCTGCTGATCAACACGCTTCCGATAGGAAGGTAGGAGTAAATTATTGAGGTTTTAAAGTTTATAAAAAGTGGCTTAAAGAAGTGGCACCTTTTTTTTTTTTTTTGCTCTTGGCAAATCATCAGCTCTCTGCTGTCAGCAATTACGGTGGTAGTTGTCACTAAAAATGCATCTTGTTTGTCTACACTGTAGTGACTAAGCGATACCAGTTTGAAACAGGTCTCTGCTGCTGAAATGCTTTTCATGAGGCAAAAGCAGCTGTAAGCCTACAAATTGTAAGATGAAGGAAGAAGTGGGGAGCCTGGCTGAAGCCTGGGGTTCTGCAGGAACTTGCGTCTCCTGTTTTGGAGCAAGTGTCATTTCAGCAGTATTTTTCTGAAACTTGTAGTCTTCTTGGCACTGATTGTTGGTATTCAGACTATTCAAAGAGCGTTCTTTAAGTTGTTCAGCCTGTGTGCACATATATTTCATGCCTTACAAGTTCCTGTACTACTTGTTCTAGTTGAAGTATAGCTGGATTGTGTTAAGGTACATAACATCATTCATTTTTCTTTGTATCATTTTTCCAGGTGGTAACTTGTTTGTGCAGCGAAATGTTTACTTTGGTAGGCTTTCCTTGTTAAACAGACACTTCAAAAGTGTTGCTTTGTCTCATATAAGAGGATGTAGATGAAAGCAGCACACCTTGGGGGGTGAGTTTTGCAATACCCTTCAATTCGGGGGGGGATTTTGATTGTAAAAGCTGATCAGGGAAGATAGAAAGCATGTCTCTGCACAGTTTACCTTTATCCATTTGGGTAGTGTTGCATTTTGCCTAAGTAATTGGTAATGTTTTACATCCTGAGGCTTGAGATGGTGGACCCATATCAATAATTAGTGTAAAGCTAAGGACCAAGATTATGAAGCTGATTTAATTTGCATGCATATCTTGAATAGTGAGATAATAAAGCCCAATGCCAGACTTGCACTGATAAAGAATGTATTAAAACATATCGCCTTAATGTGGATTTATTGTGGATGTGATTTTGTGTGCACAAGGTTTGTCATTTTTATATTCCGTGTACCGACTTCAGCAACTGTATTTAAGCCCATTATTTTGTTTTTGCAGTAATAATGTTGCATGGTCTCTGTAAATGTACTTGTGTAGATTAAAGCCTATCAGTGCATAAAGTTTTTCTTGGTCCCATCGAAGACATGTACAGTGCAGACGTAAATATTGATAGTACATACATCATCGCAAAAAAATGGACAAATGCAGCAAAGACAATTGTCCTTCTCCAAGTGATTCTGGCAACAGTTAAGAATGAATGTTGTTCTTGGGATAACAAATCACGTCTTCTCTGTGCCATTTCCAGGCTTCAGATTTGCATCAGCCTGCAACGACGACAGAACATCAAGTCTCCAAAAAACACAACATCCCCCGCCCCCAGCTTACCCAAACAAATCATCTCCTTTTTACTACTACTGTTGTGTCAAAAACAACAAAGCAGGCTGTTTGGGTTTCTCATAATAAAAAAGAAAGAAGAGCATCTTCCTGTATCTCCTTCTCTAGCTTTTCTGGAAATGGCTGTGCATCATTTATCTTTAAACAGTTTTTCTTTCCTCTGATTTGACTTTTTAGTTTAAAGAGATGACAGCTTTTGAAAGATAAATTTTGTTGCAATGTATGTAAAGCAAGGACTTCTGTAGTACTTGCCTAGCAGTATATATGCTGAATATATTATTTATATCTATGTTATAATAGATATAGAAAGTGTATGTATATATTATAGCATATGTTGTTTATACTGATGTAACGTTGTCTACGATATTCAAAGTATTACCTTAGATTGCCGGTCCTGAATGAAGCGTAAATAGTACAAGCAACTTTTATGAAATTTTTGATAGAATTCGTGTATGTCAGAGATCCTGAGAGCATCCTCACTTCGCTGGCACTACAGGGTGGCGCGTTACTATCAGAGGCATCTTTAACAGGTCACTCTGAGCCTGTTACCCAGTACCCCGCCTGCAGCCCATGTCACCAAATGCTGTCGTCAGTACTCGTGCATGGATAGATGGAGAAATCCCACGTTCGGGGCAGGAAACTCACGAAGCAACGGCTTCACCTGTGCTTTAGCTCTGCTGCACATGCATCATTTTAGTCTTTTTTGGTGTTTCTGGAGCAGCGACAAGTGCTTTCTGGATGCAGTAGGAAGGGCCACGAGCTAGAGTGGGCTACGAGAGGGGTTGCTGAATCCAGGGTTGTTCATGCTTGGAACTACAGGCCAGACTTTTTCTTCCACTTTTCGCTTGCTCCATCTTTGGAGTGATTTTTATAGAGGGAAAAATGTCATCTCTAGTTTTTAAGCATTGCATTGCAAAAGTAGCACTAGAGAAGTAGCAGGCTGCTATAGTAGTTGTAAGTGTGGCAAAAGATGCAAGTTGTTCTTACTGAAATGCCTTAATGTTAGGTCTTCCTTAATTGAGGAGATCCATGACTGATGTTAATGCAGCAGCCTTACTGCAGGAAACACTAAATAAAAACAAAAAAGCCCACAAAAAATCTTCTTTTCACTGTCCTGTAATTATTTTGTATTAAATTGAGATAACATATATTAAATTAGCATCTACAAAAACATTAGAGGTTAGACTTGAGTCAGACACAGCAAACCCATAGTACAGCAGGACTGTTTCTGTAGACTGACTTCACAGTCTGCATCAATCCTGCTGCAATGTTGTTTTCAGGTTTCATTTTGGAATTTCCCGGGTAATAGCAGTGTAGAATTATTGTCTGATTTCAGTACGTTCTGCTCGATGTACTGGTTTTGTTGTCCTTTGGCAGAACTCGCATAGCTCTCCTGACTTGGGACAGACTTTATCTACCCGCTCGCTGGCAGGGCGGCTGTCCTGCTCGCTCAACCAACTGCCTCTTCTTCATGGACAGGCGACTGGACAGCAGTGAACGTGGAAGAAGGTCTCTACTACCACCCTGCCCCGCTGCCTTGATGTTGTCTTTGGGGAGCAGTCCAGCCTCTCCTTCCCAGACATTTCTTTTTAACTTTCAAAGCAGAGCTGTTATCACAGTTTTGGAAAAAAAAATCCAAAATGGGCTTCAGAAGGCCAGTACACAATTTTACCCGTTACTCTCATGTGTAAATCGATTTCATCGTAGCTAACAAAGGGTGACAGCATGACCAGGAGGCAACTGGAGTTTCTTTAGCATGAATGATTTCTGAAGTGGAAACAAATCTTGCAGATTTTTAAAAATAATTCTGTATGTTAGCAGCAGCTGAAATAATAGTTACGTGGTCGATTCTCTGCTCTGCATGGGCAGCACTTTACAGGAGTATCCACAGCATAGCCTTTGGTCTCCGTTTATAGTTTATTCACATTTAGAAATATTGCTTATGTATTCAAAATACTCAATTCTGTATTCATATGCGGTTTTGCATTCACATCTGAAGCAAAAATTACATCTGAAATTCAAATCTTAACTCTATTACAGCATCCTTCAGTTCTGTGCTAAGGTTTTCATTATGTTTCTGAAATGTATTTATTAAATGTTTATGCCATTGTAAATTTAGGGAGAAAAACCTGACATGTGAGCCACACGTCAGCAGCAGTTTTGCCACTTTAGCTTTTGTCAAGAATAAACCCCCCCATGATTAACAATTTTTATGCATTGTACACTGTATGCTCAACAAACTGTGCAACTGCAAAGAGGTATATGCACTCACAAATATAGCAAGTGCTATATGCAAATGCCATTTAATCTACTATTTTGCTTTAAATGTTTTAAGGGTGTTTATAAAAGCACACACTCAAGCAGCGTTAAAAGAACATTCTTAAGGCTATAATCCCCTAAGTTCAAAAATGCTGGAGTTAAGTTTCCGATCCCTGTAGTATGTACCACGCTTCCTCCATACGCTCGGTTTCTATGCTATTCACGCTATTAGCTGTAGCTTTAGACTTAATTTGTATCTTTTTTTTTTTTTTTTCCTTTCCCGGTGGCAATTTAAGGTACAATGTGATGCTAATTTTGCATTAACAGCAGAAAAAAATAATTTCATCTGATTAAATTAAAATGCATGGTTGTGATCTCATCTTCAGCTCCGTACTCCTGAAGGAGACTTTTAAAGTTGCCGATCCATTGAAGGCAGGAGGGAGGATGTCCGAGGACAGTGATGGGACAGTGCTGTGCCCTTGCCCTTCTCCCCCTGAGAGGAAATCTCTAAGTAGAGATGCTCTCCCTTTGCAAGTCACAATTTATTTCCCTATTTTGCCTGGGGTTCAGCCTTTAGGTACACCAGTAAAGTAAACAGTAACACTAACCTTTGCCTATAGTATGTAATACCTTGTGCCAAGCAGTTTGTGTTTTATTTTCCATAATTCTAGTGATTTAACGTCTGTTCCCTCTGGTACATAAAACTAGTTCTGGGTTAGATGTAAACAATAGTTACACCGCTGTTGTTTCCCTTCTATAATAACCCATATTTAATGAAGTGGAGAATAAGTAATAAATACCAACTGTTTGTAGATCTGCCTGCTGGAAGCAGAAGAAGGTATAATTGCTTTTTAGTACATTAGTGCCATCATTCCTGTGATTAGCCAGGAGCTGGTCTGAGATGTTTATAACGTGACCAGAATCAATACCTGCATCATCATCACCAAACATGCATCTCTGCTGCTCTGAGGAGCCTCCTTAGGTCCAAGCTCAACTTCGCCTCTGTCTCAAGATTTTAATCTTCTAACTCGGAACCCGGTATCCAAGAACTCAGAATTAAACAGCTATTTCATTTAAGCAAGTCTGGACTCCTAATAAATTCAAAATCCTTTTTCTGCAGTCAGTTCATTAAATTTTAACTTGTTCAGTCTTTTTCTAGAAGGGCTTTGAGCAGGGTTTTCCCTCTGCCGGGATAAATCACAGTTCTCTGTAGATGCTGTGGGTTGTGGTATATTTAAGAATGATGTTACATGGGTTCTAAAACTGGCAAATACCATTATATTTATTGGATTAACCTCTGAACTTTCTAGTCTTAAGAATACCTCAAAACATCAGACATGAAGCAGACAGGGGTTTTTTGTTTTATAGCCACAGTTTGGGTATAATTTACTTCATTTGTCATCTTCTGTAATTATTTTTCCAACGCTACATCTACCGCAGAGACAATATGTGAATTTCAATAAGCTGTGAAAAGCTGTTCATGAGGGGAATAACAATTTAGACATGTGGAGGTACTTACTTGCATTCATTCATTTTTAAATAGAAGTTTCTTTATCCTTCTTATTTTCATCCTTTATTATTAATAATGTTGTAGCTTTTCCCAAAACGCTGCCATGGTGTATGCGAGTTCTGCAAACAGCCGTTACTTGGAAGGCAATTTCTTTCGATTAGCCTGAATTAGCTAAAATGGTTTAAAATAACAAGGAAGTAATTTAAGCTGCTAACCTGAGCTGAAAGCCGGATTGCCCCTCATCACATGCATTATACCCGAAATGAAGAACAAGCCTTTTTTCCAGTGCAGGGAACTGTAAGTAAATTGAGAGCCTGCTCGGTAATAAAATGTCAGTAGGGCTTTAGTCTTAAGTATTGACCCATACTGGTAGTTTTCTGGTGTGTTAGTTGATAATTTCCTACTCAGCTCGCCATTACTACACAGGTTAGAGTTTTATACTTTCGAATTCCCTGAAGCTTTTTGCTGTAAAACTTGGGAAGCAGCCTGTATATGTGACCTTCTCATAACTCGTTTTAATCTTCTTTGATCTGTCCTTTTGGTTGCAGACTTGATGGCCTTTACATAGCAATAAAGTTAGTAAATACGGTGTTTACACCAAGTATCTTGCTCCAGCATGAGCCTTCTGAAAATCTATGAGGGGTGACACATCCCCTTGTTTGGAGGAGGCTAACAGCTCCACATCTGCCTTCAGAATCGCAGCTGGTGCCCCGTTGTCCTCCACCAGATCTCCAAACCTGCAGATCCCCAGCAGCAGCTGTGGAAGCCCAAGGTTTTGTGCAAGCCAGCGAGATCTTTCCTCTCTAGTTTAACCTCCTTTTTCTTCCGCTAGTTTTGAACGCCCTGCCGTGCAGAGTTCTGTCTGGAGGACTGCAGTCCAGCTCAGTGCTCTTCTTGTTCCTGTATGTAACCTAGCTGTTCCTTAAGATCTCCCAGCCCTGCTGCTGTGCCAGGTTGTTCTTACATCTCCTCCTTTCATTTTTCTTTGTTGGTTGTTCAAGTGCAGCAAGTTAACTGGCTGTGCCTTTATCTGTTCTTCTATATAGTGACCTTCATAACTGCACCAGATGACTTTTTCTTCACTTACTCATAAATCATTTCCTATTCTTTTATCAGATTTTTCCTCTTCTGCTTTTTTCCCTAGCGCAGTGCTTTATTTTACAGCTGTCAGCAGTTATTTGAAGTATACCAATGTCACTACCCCTGAAATCCTTCCAGTTAGTGAGATAACTGTTTCTTAACACCTGCTGATCTCTTCATATATATATCTATCTCTATATATAGATGTATCTCCCCCATTTAAGATCTCCGGTCTCTGGTTCTTTATTTAGGAGAAATGCAACAATTCTTGTATTAGCACTGGCCTACTGAACATTTGTTTTATATTTGGACTTTGCTGTTCTTGTCCTTCATGAAGGAGAGACAGTGGTTAGTAGAGGCCAGCTTTGTGAATGCACTCTACTAGTAGAAAAGCATGTATCCATATGTATATTCTGTGCAGGTATATATACTCTGTGCAGACTATAGCTGGTGTACTCTCTCCACTCTCCTAGTCCTTTCCCACTGAGATTCATGAAAGAAATATGTGATTTCGGCTTATGCTGCTCTCTTTGTAAAGAATATTTTTCCAATCTCACATGACTAAGCTGCACTCCTGCTCACTTTCAGGCCCTTTGGGCAAACTTCCTTTTCTGTGTTTCTTTCTTCACATTTCCTTCCAAATCCTTGAGGTTGCACTGAAAGGAAAATAAAGATAACTTGTATATACCGTTCACTTAAGTTGATTTTCCTTTATATTGCTTTCATCTCGTGCTATGTATGGGACATTGTAAGTGTGTAACATACAATGCAATTAAGAAATAATACATTTTATTAAAACACACAACAAAGCTCTGTATTCTGGGTGTACTCAACAAATTAGCATCTTGAAAAAGTACCAAAGAGCAATCCAGTGTTTCAGTCCAGCTAATATTCATTAGGAGGCTTTCTTGGACAAAACTAACACTAGCAATGACGATGAAAAGGCTTAAGTGTTACAGATTTGCTGGTGGCTAGATACAGAAATATGAGGACTCTTCCTAAAAGCTGGCAAGTCCCTTCCTAGTAAGTATTATTATTAGAGAGAACTGTTCATTATGGAGTATTTGGATTCAGTGGCAAGGGAAACAAAGCTGGAAAGAATATTTCTTAGTGCTCACAGAGATGTTGTAGTATGAGGAGCAATAGAGATAATGTGGGATTTATTAACATAGACCTTTCAGCGGTTCCGTTGTAAGACGAGGCAATGAAGAACTTAATGCAGAATGAAATTAACACAGAATCGATATTTGCCACTGCTGTCTTACAGAAAGAAAATGGGAAACACTTTCAATATTATTCCACAGAGAGATAAATGAGATGGGAGATTTAAAACAAACAACCAAACAAACTTGCTTATTACTCTGATTGGCAGCCCGAGATGCTCTTCATCAGAAAGTACCTTAAATTGGCAGGAAAGGCCAAGCTGAGTAGGAGAAGGGCAAGAGGGAGGGAGGGAAGGAGATGAAGTTTGTGAAACTAATTAATGTGTACCATGTGAAGTTATTTTCCTTTAGTTATGCAGATTTAGAATTCACTATTTGCACATATAATTTTTTCTGCATTTTTTGGCAGTCAATTTTATACTATATTGAGATATTTAAGATGAGAGTCATGAACCCATTATTTCTCTCCTGGATGGCAGCGTGATTGACGCTACCGATGGCCTGGGGTGGAGTGACAGCCCAAGAGACAGCAGTGGGTACGCTGGTCTTCTGGTTTTGTGTTGCTTCAGGATTAGCCCGTTACCAGGTCACTCCTGTGACTGAAGATCTCATGCCAGTCCTTCATTCTTCCACGGTTAGCTTTCACTCAGATCAAGTCAGCCGATCCAAACACGGTCCTTGGCCACTTTTTTGCTGGGTGTAATGTAAGTGACATGGGAACGTGTGCCTAGTGGTGGGAAAGAGCAGGACTGTCCCTTTTGATGATAACTCGCTGTTAAATCAAGCTTGTCTTGCATCTGCGTGGAAAAAAAGCATGGCGAAGAAGCATTTTTGCTGCCGCAGCAAAACCATGGCCATGGGGCTTTTCTTGGAGTTGGTGTTTTATCAGTTGCAAATGTAGTGGTGGTCACACTCCTGTCCTCCCGCACCCCTTCTTCTCCCAAACCACCTGCATTTTAAGAGGTGCTTGGGTTTGCAATAATTTGTAGCTCGTTCTTTTCCAATCTTATATCAGTGTTGCTTTTTTTAGTGTATGCAGCGCATGGTTCCCAAGGTCCCAGCCGTGTCTCTGCATGCTTGTAGACCATTGATGTCAGTGGGACTGTTAAAACCTACCAGAGAGTGGATTTTGGACCAGGAATGTTTTTTCCCCTGGTCATGGGTTGAATGCTATTCCAACTTTTATTCTGGCAGCTACCATGAAAAGCATGTGTTTTGAACATCAGGCGTTGCTATTTGTTCCAGGATACAATAATTCCATTTTCAAATACAAAATGTACAAACATCCTGTCCACTTCTGTGATGAACACTACTTCCAAAAAATATCTCTTAGGATAATACTAAAAGGGATACATCAAAGAGGAACCTTGTAAAAAGTTTTCCCCCCATCTAAAATAAACCTGCAAACAAAGCCCTGGATAGGATGTTGGTATTAATAGTGTTATGCGTTGCTTCCTTGTTGACAGAGGATCTGTAAACTTAGGGGGTTTTTATCTATTTATAAAGCATTTTCTGTTCCAGCAGTTTAAATACAGTGGGTTTTATTTTGATTTATGAATGATAGTTAACGTAGACTGACTAGCTGCTTTTTCTTCCTTCGGTTCTACATCTACCTGCTGCAGCCTGCATACATGCAGTTGTGAAAGAATTAATTAAATTATGCTGCCGATAATTATTACACTATCCCCTGGAATGTGATACCTCCAGGAATGGGATGCTCCAAACACTTTATTTAGAAGCTATATGTAAATTACCCTCAAAATTGTGTTTTTATTTGTTTATCGTGTTCTATGCAGGACAATGAGATTGTTTCCTCCATTTGTTGAGGTTTAGGAATATGTCAGATATTTTGTTCTGTTCAGGCTATTGCTCTGTAGCTGGCCGTAATCAATATTCCTTCAATTACAAGAGTTTTTTAATTATGGCCACCTCATTTTTTACCAGGAAACTTTTGTGCAAACAGTGACTATGATTTAAATACACATCCTTGGTTTTGTCTTTCTGTGACCTGATTGAGCTCTTTAATTCCTCAGGAAGAGGCAAACCAGCAATAAAGCTCAAAGCAGGGTTTTACACTACAATATATAATGATGCCACATAGCCTTCAGACGGGCCAAAATACTCTGTTTTTAAATCCAAGATAATTCTTTGAAGTATTTATTCCAGTCAGAAAAGGCAGTGGGATCAGCACAAAATATGTTTTATTTATGCCAGAGGTACAAAGTTGAGCCTTTCTTTCGGAGATACACAGCTACTGTGACTTTTGCAGAGATTTAGGCCTGAAAGTGGGAATTCTTTTATTTTTTCCGGTTACTTACCCATTCCTTGGAAAAATCACTTTTTAGTTTCTTCGTTGGCTTGTTTGTTTGCTGCAAAGGGACAGGTCAGTACTGCAAAGCAGCCACTGACTAAGGATATGAAATTATTTCTGTGTATTAACGGAGAATGCAATTTTACAGATTTGTAGCTGTCATCTCATTTGTTCCGTTTCCACTGGCGGGCTCTGCAGGGACACTGGTGGTCTTGTTGCACCAGGAGAAACCTCTCTCGTTCCCTCTCTCAGTTTCCCAAGATGCAGAAACTTTAGATGCAGAGCCAGAGCAGGGTTTGCCTACGCTGGGTTTCCCCTGTGTCACCTCTGATTGCTAGAGTTGATCAAGAGGTACCAAAAAATATGAGAAGGTTCAACAAAGTTATGGAAATAATTAAGGGAAAGCTTTTGCTTCCCTTCTTTATGGTTATAACATTTGGTATTTTATTAAAAATCCAAAATGCCAGATCTGACATATGTTTTTATGCTAGGCACCTTTAATGAAAAGGAAAACAGTCACAGGACTGCTGGAGAGCCAAACGTTAAAGATGTGATTTACCCTGAATTCCCTGTCATATTTATACCTCAAGTCATTTTGTAGATGAATACTCAGATAAAGTTGCATGGAAATTATTTTATTAGGTCCCTTTCAAAGCTAAAGTAAGTGTTAGTCCTTTTAGAAGGGCACAATCTGCATTTTTGGCAATATTTGGTAAGAGAGTAACAGAGCACAGATTTTTCTTGTAATTGATTTCATTACAAAAAGTACATGATGCTAAACTAAAAGACATTGTTTGAATGAATGGGTTTCTATCTTGGTTTTTAAGTGAAAGTCAGCTTATTTCTTGGACACCTAACTATGAAAATATTTTAACAGCTTTTTTGCTTGACCCTGTAGTTATATATTTTATTTTACATAATGTTTATGATCTATAGTGCTGAGAAAGGCTAATAGCTGCCACCAATAAAAAACCACAGGAATCAGCAATGAAAAGCCAGAAAATACCTAGCAGATCCACAGGCCCTCCTTGTGGACATGCCACGCTGGAGTTTCCGAGGCTGAATTGATTCTCAGGTCCCAGTAGTGTCATACTTTGTGTTAGATTCTTTTTGGCAGAGTAAAGGAAAGGGAAGGCTGACGTGTACAATTTTGGCGTGGGTCACAGCACCCAGGAGAAGGCAGGGAATATATCCATACTGCTCCACTCTCTCTGTAGTATTGTACCAGCCATTAACGAGACTGAGCTGGACAAGCAACTCTAGTAAGAGTGTTACTGAAGTTTCCATCTACGTCCAGAGCTGTCCCCCATGCCCTCTAACACATAGAGCTCTTCTGGGTGGCTGGACTTGGTTTCAGGATGTGTGAGACTTGATTTCAGCTGGTGATAGCTTATGCGTGTAGACGCTCTCCTCAGCTTGTAGGTGACAGTCCTCAGTTCACGGGACAGTTCTGGCAGGAAGGTGCCATCAGCGACTGCAGAGGGAAACCTTTCTACATCTCCTCACCGCGCCAGCCGGCCTCTACGTCTGCTCTGCTCTTGGGGTGGCAGACCCACTTGGAGAGCCTGGGAGATCGGGATCACTGGCCTCGGGGGGAGACGTGATCTCGGGTCCACATGTTAGAGCTCAGGCCAGCATAGCGTACATACATTCGTTAGCACAGGCGGAGGCGTCCTATTGACGATAACGGAGCATCTGTTGGCACTGTAGGCAAGAGGACGCAAAGTCTCCTTTTTTTGAAGGCCTCTATCAAGCATGTACCACCCTTTCCTTTCTAGTCATCCCCTACTGCCTCCCTAAGCTGGAGAAGTCTGTGTTCAGCTTAACCGTGGTCCATCTAACAGTAATGTCGGTTTAGCCTGTGGGCCGTGATGTCTTCTCTCTTGCCCCTGAGGAGCTGAAGTTCTTTAGGGGACTGGCTGAAGTGTTCCTGCTTATAAACCTGTTTTGTCAGTTGAGTCAGAACCTGGAGTTCAGTCATGGGGCTGTTTCTGAGTCCCACCAGTCGATCTCTTGTCTTGCATCTACCAGTAACAGCCTTTTCTATTAAGCATATCTTGCTGATGCATATGAAGTACCATCTGAAATAATTTTAAAAAGTTTTAATACCACCCCAGTCAGATTACCTAAATGTGGTACTTGAAGAGTGCACATAGTTTGGTTTTCAGATACAGCTGTGTTTTACTGTTCTATTTATTCTCTGTGTGTTTAGTATAATATCTAGCATGTCATATAGCCCTTGACACAGAAAATCTATAAAATAGATTTTAATGTTCAAAATGTCTTGTTATGCCAAAAATATACAGTGGGAACACGAGGTTGAGTAACACAGTGTCTAGGCTATGTTGAAAAGTTGAGCCCATAAATTCTAAGTTGTTAAAGAATTTAAGGAGTTTAAGGAGAATAAAACTAGATGCTTTAAGAAAGGATGCCAAATAACTGGGGGGAGGAATAAAAGTGGGAAAGCTATGCAAAGAGGCCAAGGGCAAAAGCATGGCAACGAGAAGTAAAAATAGCAGGATAAAGATCGTACTGCTACCAAAAAATAGCCTGTAGTTCCTCATGTGCATGTGAAACTTGAATAGTGACCAAAATAACCTTCATGGAAGAGAAATTCAAGATATTTACTTACAAGCTCTCCAGAACACCTATGTATGGATGTAGGTGATGAAGTATCTCCTTGTGAAATAGCTTTTTACCCAGTGGAATAAAATCAAGCCAAATTCAATTTTGTTTCTTTATTACTTTAATTGCTGGGATTAAAGATTTCACTTTCAGGTAGTTTAATCTGCAGTTCTTTAAAAATATAATCTCTCATAATTTTATCTAATGAAAACAATGATTACATAATTTTGTATTTGAATTCATTCATCCCCTTTCATTTCTACCTTATTTCCAAGCAGTAGAGTTTATTGCAAAACTTTGGAAAAACAGGTTTTGTTAAAACAGAATATTTTTTTAAGTGTCAGGAAATGTCAAGCGTTTTATCATGATTTTCTACAGTCGTTGCTCTTGCAAATTCGATTTACCAGTTCACTAAAATGCTCTTTTTGAAAATATTGCATCTATATGTAAGGGAAAGGGAGTTTATAGACTCAGAAATTGAGATAAGAAGTTCAGAAGTAGCCCTGATGATTAAATTTTCTTGGGCTTTTTGCTTATATGTTTTGTTCTGACATTTTGTGGAGCCTCTTAGGTGGGAAACGAAACGAAGTGTTTCCTTAAAGCAGCACTTTTGCGTACAAAAGCAACACGTGTGTTCATTTTATCTCATCAGATTAATTTCCTCTCAGATTCATGCATTTTCATTCTAGGATATTTTTGTTTTTATATATAAGTATTCGTAGCTCTTTAAGGTAAGGCTCATTCTCAGTATTTATTTTGCAGGGGGTTTTCTCCTTTCTATAATGGGATGAATTAAAAATAGCCAAGATTCAATCAAAAGGCCAGGCAAGGCAAACTAATCTGGTTTTGAACTACTGAGCTGGCATGTACACCGAGAGAAGGATTGGCACTGGGCTTTTTATGTTGCTTTGCAGCTGGCAAAGGTACCTTTAACTGCAAGTTTCTTTTTGAGTGAAGTCCAGCTTAGTGCTCTTATCAGTACTCATCCCAACCAAATAAGCTTTTCGCAGAAAACAGGGAATCGATAGACTCTAAGTTTATGTAGTGACTTAATACCTGTCAGGGCACTGAATTATGTCAGAACCTGGGGATTTGCCTGCAGAAAGCCTCCCAGAAGTTGGTGATGCTCTTAGCAGCAGCATTAACTTCTAATCTATGATTTTCTTTCTCTTTGGGGAAATGGGGTGACGCTTTGTATGTAACTGTAGCCTGGTGCATTGATCTTTGGATACCCATCTCACTGAAAGGCATTGTAATGAAGGAGTGTTGAGAAGTCAGGTGTGTCCACGTTTAGTCAATTGATGATGTCCTCTGATTCACGAAGTCCCTCGAGCACCTCTGGCTTCTTTTAACTTCTTCATCAAAGCTATCCTTAAAGGTGTCTCTTAAAATTTATCTTTTCTGTAACAAGCTTTTTGGTGGGTGGGTTTCCCTTTTGTCTACCTTTTTCCTCCCTGAATATACCTTCTCCTGAAGTAATCTCATTATTCTTTGGCTGCAGCACTATACCAGTATGTTGGCTCCAAAATTGGTTTCTCAGTCTTCCACACACTGTGTGTCTGCCAGGTTTTTTTCCCCCAACATTTCCTGTTGATATTTTATTTTTCTCTATTTAGATTAGTTTCTGTCACACCCACAACGTTCCCAAATCCTGTTTTATCCTTTTTTCGCTCAGTGTTGGCACCATTTCTTTCAACCATACTCATGACACTGGGATTCTTTCAGATGTTGTTTTCTCATTCTCTGTGTCCCAACTTCAGTCGCCAAGAAGCAGCCCACTTTTTAGTGCAGAAAGCCTTGACTCCAGCAGTTTCCTGCTCTAAATTATTTTCTCACATTTTTGTCCTGATCTGTTGAGACACTTCAAGTAGCATATTTTTCCACTCTGCTCTTCTCTTTTGGTTTCACCCCAGTTCATCCCTTTAGTATGTACTTCTGCTCAAAATAGAGAGTTTACAGTGGCGTTGGCAGAGAAGCGGTATTGCAGAGGCATTTTGAAAGGCGAGAAATAAAGCTAGATGGCAGCGTGAAGGGTGACCCAGTAGTTGAGATCGTGCAATGCCTGGAAAGAAACTGTTACCTAGGTGGGTTTAAAAGCAACTGCATCTTTAGATGATGTGCTGGAAGAATGGGGAAGATTTAGACATGGTTTAGTTATCAAGTATAGTAAACAGAGCCAAGTCGGAGATAACACCTTGGATACGTCCTTCTAAGAATAATACTGGGGTTCTCCTGGTCTCTGGGATAAGAAGATGAGAGGAGGACTTGCGGGAGAAGATTAAGAGCTATGCTTCCACTGCTTTATCTTGCACCGCTGTGTGAATATCCCCAAGTAAACGTTAAAGCCGTCTGACTTGGAGTTTACTTCAGAAAGCTCTGGAGAGTCAAGGTAGATTGGTAAGTCATCAGCATAAAGATTACAGCTGATTTGGTTTCTATGAGTAAGACTCCGCCGTGATCCTTGCCTTGGACAACCATTACAAAACTCTCATGGAACGTAACAGGTGGGATGGGAATAATTCTGTGAAAAAGATCCGGGTGGAATAATTAGCGGGGGGGGGGGAAGAGAGTGGCATTAAAGCAGGCAAAATTTCAAGAAAGCGATACTGTCAGTGGTGGTAAAGTTACTGACAGTCATGTGGACGAAGGTGTCTAGAAATGTGTCAGTAGAGACCTCAGCCCATGCAACCTGACCTGAGAGTCATCCCCAGTTATGCTGCTGATCTGCCTCGTTTGTTCTGGGCTCTGTTTTCTTTGATGGCACCTGCATGTTTTGAAATTTTACCTTGAAATACATCTGCTTGTTTGTGCCTCTCAGCAAATCTGTTTCTGCTGTGCAGTCTGTACACAGTTTCTTCTGTCTCAGGCTGTACCAGACATGGTACAAGCTTGGATGTAGAGCCTAAGTACGAGGAACATGTTGGTTTAATACAAGCGTTCTGCAGGGGGAAAAAAGCTGTTTATGTTACAAGGACTGAGAAGCATATAGCAGCAAGGAAGTGCACTGCAGGAGAGGTGGGATTTGTAAATCCTTGGGACAGCAGACAGTATTCATTGCACGTTCAGTGCACAGTGCTGTATGTGCCTCTGGTAGCAGTCCAGACTCTATTAGTGGAGCCTATTTGTGGTACATAGGTCCAGCTCAGTGTGCTTTAAGCTTTTGTATCTTCCATCAGTTGTGTGGCATGGAAAAAACAACAGGGGAGAGAATAGTGCTTATGCAGGTGGAGTACAGGTAATGAAGAGGGGGGAGAGGGAAACCCAGAGTTCATCCATCCTCGGGGGGGGAAATACTGAAGCTAGGGCACAGCACCAGGCTGACAGACACAGCATAACATCTTACCAGAGAGACCAAGTGCCTAAGAGTTTGGGGGAGAAAATATTAATGAATACAGAAAATAATAAATCAAAAACTGAGTGACAGCAAAAGAAAGATTTGCTACCAGCCCTTTTTGCTGAGAAAATAATCTTGATCTCACTAACTTCCAACTACATACCTCAGAGGCTGTCAGCTAACTGAATCAGAAAAACATGAGTAATTTATTCACGAGGCAGGTATTTTAATGAGTTTTTGAAAGCGAAGGCTGTAAGATAAGCTGCTTGTTAGCCATGTTAATCTGGTTCATAGGGAACAGCCATATTATACTTTGCTGTTGCTTTTGATGAAAATCTGAGCAATATTATTCTTCTCACAAGATGCATTGTGTGCTGGAGTGCTGAAAAGTGATGATCCAAAAGATGATGCATGTCCCCTGGAGTAAAGGATGCACAACTGTTCCTGAGCTGATGACTGCAGGGTATACATAACACGCTTTGTAAGAATAACTCCATTGCAAAAAGAATAACTCCATTGCAAATAAGCCTGGAAGGAACTTTTCCATCAGCCGTGGCCCCGCACTCACCAAGGAGCCATGGGGTGATGGTTGTGAGTTGGGTGTCTGACTTCTTAGCCCTCTACCAGTGTGCTCTGCAGCCTTGGTCAAAACACTTACTTTCTCTGTGTCTGAGATTTCCTTTCTGTGGGTAGGACACACAAGGGTGGTGATGGCTCATTTGTCTTCAGTCGAGGCATATGCATGTCAGATTTCAACAAACTTAATATGCCAGGCACGTAGAAAGCAGTCCTCCAGATGTACCCAAGTGGAAGGGTTTGGGTTCATGTGGCTGAGGTCGATGGGTTAAAGCAGTGGTCCAGGTCTTGGGGCACTGCCAGCGCTTGCCGTTCTGCAGAACAGCAATCTCCCTGCGAAATGAAAGCACAACCAGCCTTTATGATATATTGGGTTTCTCTGAATTTCAAATCTGTTTTTCTTTAGAAATGTTGGCTCAGGTTTGCTTAAATTTCTGTTTAAACTCCGGGAAGTTAAAGGTTGAGTATTTTTGGGAACTTTCCAAAATACTAAGCTCTGTTGCATAAGTTGCTTCGCTACATACTCCTGATAAAAAGGTATGTGCTTTTTGTCGTCTCAAGGCTCGCCGTGAAATCTGAAAACTTCAGGCTGTGTCACTTTAATATACAAACACGCTAAGCAATACAAAAGGCTTAAAATCAAAGCTGTGCTGTTATCTCTTCAGACCAGGAGCTTTTTCAAGGAGGTTCTAATGCAGAAGCTGAATAACTTCCAGTTGCGTCTTTGAAGTTTTTTTAGTGTGGTATCACGGACATTTAATCCGTGCTGCGGCTGCTCTTAAAAACAGTAAGAAATTGCAAAGTGAAGCAGTAAGGAAAAGAAGCGGTTGGAACATTTAATCAGTCTCACTTGATAGAGTCTGCTGGTTCTGTCCCAGTATGGAGTAAACCTGGTCACGGCTGTAACTTTAAGTCTGATGCTGCTGAAGTGTCCCAGTTTAGGTGTAGTACAGTGTGACGATGTATAGAGATATAAAAACCACTAAAGTGATGACTACAACGTATTCTTTAATGTTATCCTAAGACTCAGAGCGTGCATTTGTGGTTAGAGTCGATGGAGAGGCAGCATGTCCTCAGCAGAGGTCTCGGCTTGTAGCAGAGTGCTGCTTATTCACTTCTGTAAATCAGCGTATTGTGAAGTTACTTTTCTCCCCTTAGGAAAATGCATTCAAAGTTGCATTGAAATTATTTTGTTCATGTTCGAGGGGGTTTTTTTTGCCTGTGCGTGTTTGGTTTTCTAGTTTTGTGTTTGGTGGTTTTGTTCCGCAATGGCATTAAACTCTGGCAGCTAACACAGGGAAAGAGGTGTTTGCTGAAACACTGGATCCTAATCCCAGCCACAGGGTTTCAGCAACAAGTCATTTAGCTGAATAATTTCCTTGCTCAGCCCCGCTTTCTCCATCTATTCAATGATGAAAATAGCCTGAAATCTACTTGACCTTCTGCCTTGTTAATAAGTGTGATTAACGAGCCCTTGTCCTAATCAGCTAGAGAAACAAAATTCCTGTGTACTATCATATTTAATTAAACTATGTTTCAGGAAACTGTCTTTTAAATGGTAACTTATATTTCTCTGGCATTGGTTTCCTCTTTCCTTTTTCTGATTTCATTGCCCTTTACTTACTCTTCCCCCTTTAATTAGTATCCCTTTGTTCCTTTTTCCTATGTCTGTCTTTCCTCCTTATTTTCCCTTTTTTAATTTGGTGTAATTTGGCTGGTCAGGCACTTAAGTGATGTGAACAATACAGAAATAACCTCCAAAGGCAGATGCCATTCTGCTTTCGTTGCTACCTCCATGAACGTGTGCAGGCAAAGCATCAGAGCACGGTGGAGATCCGGGGTGGATAATGGGAACTGAGGGATGTGCAGAAAGGGCAGACACTCCTTAAAGAAAACAAGCGAAGAAGTTGCCTCTCTGGTTAGGGATAAGATTGAAAAAGGAGGTGGAAAGCCCCAGAGACTTCTCCTGAACTCTGCATCTCTTCGCTGGTGGTCCACTGCCTTTGCAAACGCCGGGTGAGAAGGCACCAAGGGCGAGGCACCAAACAGCCTCGTCGCTCTGCTCTGCCACCGTTGCAGCCCTGTGGCATGGTGCACCTTCCACCCCACTGCCCTGGACAAGCCATCACACCTCGCTCTGCGCACTTTGCTTTCCAACCCGATGCAAACTTCTCTCCATGTGCAGGTGCTGCCCACTTTGCAGGTGGGCACTGTGCATGCATCTCCCGAGAGCGTTAGCTGGTCCCCATGTGCTTATGGGCATTTGAGCTCAATAAGCAAAGATATGTTGATCACACAGGCAAGAGAAATTCTTTTTTTATTCTTTAACTATGTGCATTTTTAGAGAGAAGAAATAATAACATCCAGGCATTGGTGTTTATCCTAACTGGAGGCCTGATTTATGCCTCTCCTGCTCTCAAGGGCACTGCTCTCAGTGTTTATGTAGTGAAATGGCACTAGAAAATGAACATGCTTTGGAAACTATTTATGGATTCGAATTGGCTGCTTTTCTATTTAATGAAGTCCCTGTCTTTGAGTCTGTGCCATTTAATTAAGTGGTTTATATAATTACTCTCTGTCATCAATTCTGTCCACTCTGGAAGGTTTGTGTTTTCTTACTGAAGGAGGTGTTTTGTTTAATGCTCTTTTGTAAGTCCTTCAACTTGGGAGACAAAAGAGCACACAAAAATGCAGAATTCCAAGGTAGAGACACTTTCTGTAGTAGGGTGGACTGAGTTGAGTGGGGTGAGATGCTGCTAAGGCCATTCTTTTTCTCCTCAGTTACTGAGGTACCAAAACTTTCTCTTACTCCTCCTCTTTTTAGGAAGAGGAGCTGCGATCCTATCTCTGTGTCAATACAGAACAACATCTGTGCGCTCTTGCAGAATACCTAGCCTGGCTCTTTCTTTCCTATAATCCTGGAGATATTTTGGGCTTATGAAAGGTCTGGCGTTCTTTACGTGCAGGTAGTACCTCTTCATGCCCTCAACGGCTGCTTTGTGTAACGTCATTCGTAGCAGTGGAGCACTAAAGCATCTCTTGCTTCAGAGCCTTCTCTGCATCCTTACCTATTTGACCTGTTAACATGCGTTGCTCATCAGAGGGAAAGTTTCCTTCTCAGCAGCGGTTACTTTGGTGACAGAGTAGAGATTTCAGAGTAACCTGGTTCTCCACGAGAGTTTAGGGGTGACATCTTCCTTCTGACTAAACGGACACCCCTATGTGGAAGACACATCTCCAGTTTTTCCACTTGACCTTAGCTTTGGTAAATTGAGACAGATCCTTGCTTCTCCTGCTGTAAGCTTTGGGGTTTTTTTAAATTGTTTTCCTTTTTTATTGTTGTTTTCTTAAGCCCTCAGATGTTCTCTTGATTCTCAAATTCCAGATATAAGAACTAGACACAGTTTTCCATTAACAATTCCATAATGACTTTACTACAATCAATCGTTATTATTCCTCTATTTATACATCTTAGGATTCCAGTAGCCTTTTTAAACACTATGTCGTACCATAATCTTATGTTTCAGCTGCTTATCACCCACATGATGACAAAGTCTGACGGGCAAGAAAAATCTTGTTTTCCTAGCAGACTGGTGTTACAGTAGCACACACAGAGGGGAGACAAAAGTTCGCTTTATTCTTGAACGGTGTGGGATTAGTTTTACATAAACTGTGAATGCGGCACTTTCCTCACTAGCTCCCAGCTCATTATTTGCAACGTGGGTCAATACAGTGGCCTTTTCAAATCCGAAGCAAGGAGAGGACCTAAGCAAAAGAACCATAATTGCATTTAAACAGAGCTCATTGAATCTCAAAGTCGTTATCTTCACAAATTTTAATTTCCATATACATCGCTAAAGGAAAATGTCATCAGGCCCCTGCGGTAAATTGTTTAAAGGACTACACGGCCACATTTTCCTCGTTAACTGTTTGTGTTCAGGGTTTGTTCCAGCTTTTGAAGAGACAGCGGGGGACTCCGGTAAATGCGGCTGGAACAAATCGCAGTTGTGTCATCTGTTCATTAATCCCTCCAGCTCCTCGGAGCAAACAGCACAGCAGAACTGCTTGCATTAACCCCGAGACTCTGCAGCTTCACATACTTTCTTTCTCACACTGAAGTGGTTTATCCTGGTTCTTATCTCCTCATCACAGCATTGGATGTAACATGGGGCTAATTATTAATGTGATTTCTTAATACAGAATTTTTATAAGGTCACTCATAAGAGAAACAGGGACCTAAATGAAAGCTTAAGAATTGTTTCCAGCGTTAGACTTATCCCATTCAGTAAAAGCCTTATCAGGACAGGACTTGGCTGTTGGGCTCCAGGGGACAACATCTGGTCAAAGCTCCTGCTCCAGAACAGAAGTAGGTGACGTGCTGCCTGCTGCTGCAGTGTTTTGGGTGTGCTGGGTCTCTAAGGTGGTGATGTGCAGGTGATTTATGACTGTGGAAGGCAAAATAGTAGTACTTTATAGGTTGACACTCCACAGTTATTTGAAAATTCCTGTCCATTTTCTACTTGCTAAGCTTTGGAGTTTTGAAATTGTACTGGAATAATTTACAGAACTATTTCATTCAGGAGCGCTGGACTCAGTATTGGGAAAAGGAGCAATGGGAGCCTTGCAGATACCCTAGTTCTTGGGGGAAAATGTGCCCAGAGCAGCAGGGTGGGAACCAGTGTGTGTCTGATACTGTGCTTCCCCTATTCTTTTAGGTCCATTAAAAAAACCCTTATACATTTGCTTTTTAGAATGAACCAAACCTGTCTTCCACACACAGTTATAAAAGCATAATGCAGAAGGGCAGGACTTTTATTTACCTTGTGCCACGACCTAAACCCTGAGGAGTGACTTACAGATCGACATCTGTGCACCTGCCTTTCTGCATGAGGGCCTGTAAATACAGAACAGCTCTGTATGAGCCATCTGTACAGATTACTTCAGCTAAAAGTAATGGTCAGGACTGCAGCGAGCCTCGGTCTACCAGTCCTGACCAGTGTTCCTCTGAGCACCCTTCACACCGTGCAGTCAAACAGATGGTGGGTAGCAAAGGACACAAGCAATACTGGTGCGTTTCTGCGCTGGGCATCGTAGGAAATGCAAACTCCCAGCTGTATATAAGGTGTCTTGTGTGCTGGTCTCTTCATCCATCACCTGACAGCAATGCCTTGCTCCATCATGGAGACATCCCAGTAAGTACAAGCGCCCTGCGTGTGCAGTCCCCTGCTCTGCATGACCGAGGTGGTATCGAGCTGAAGCTGTTCAAGGAAGCATTTGCCAAAATGGTGACTTTTACAATGGGAAAAGCAATGTCTTGTTCCTTAACTTTGTTCTCTAGATGAATTAAATTATTTGGACTACGTTTTGTTCCCCCCCCCCCGAAAAATATTCTAAAATAGAATACAGGTTTCTGACTAGATGGTTGAATTTTGGTAAAATTCTAAGCAGGTGAAAATAGAATATTTTTGGTCTCCTGCATAACAAACTAATTCTTAGAGTGTTTCAGCCCAGACTGAATCTTTCTAGTTCTTGTGATGATTTCTGCTTGGCAGAAGGTGATGTCTCTAAATCAGGAGAGACCATTTAGGCTAAAATATTCCACTATACTCACTCTTTCTTTGCTTGGAGGGAGAGAACAATGGCAAAGAAGAATGCTTCTTGCTATTTAATTGAGTCTAGTAGGCCATAAATGCATTTTTCCTTCAACTAAAGTAGCAGAATGAAAGGCTTCTGGTAAAACTGATTCTTCATAAACCATCTTGTATCCCACTGCTATTTGGAAAAGCATCTGCACAGAACCACCTGTAGAAATCCCCTGGAGTAGTTTTAAGGCACTTTAATTGCTGATGAAGGCTTTCATTTCAGGATCTGCATTGATGCAAGGTTACAGTCGCAAAGTTTTAAACGTCATTTTCTCGGGGGCTGCACAAAGTTGCAGTCATTTTGCAAAACTGATTTTTTTTTCACCTTCTGCGTTGAACTTGATGAGCTCAGTAAAATACGAAATGCAGTATTTTTCTATATCAAAAAATGCTTGATGCCTAGCTTGCAAAATGAGCAGTTCAATACTCTTGTAAAGTTAGTTGTTTTTATGACATTTCAACCATTATTTTCAGTGTTATTTCTCTTTCTCTCACTTCTGCTTTTTTATGCCAATATAAAAAAAATGATCCCCCGTTGCTTAGATTTGATTACAGTAATATATGAAAATGTTTCAGTTCATCCTGGTTGGGTGAAATTTTTCTGACAGGTCTTCAGCAGATGCAATCCCTGCTGGTATAGCTGTATAGGCATTTATATCTAGTAATCACTTGCAACCATAAATTGTAATTTGGGACCTAGATTTTTCTGCACTGTTAACTGGTAATGGACAAGTATTTTCATGCATTTTTAAACCTTTTTTTAACATTTCCTAATTTAATACTCAGCTCATCTCTGTTGATAGTTAACAACCAATTAGCATAAAAATTGGGTTAAATCTTGACATATTTTTTTAAAGTAATTCATTCAAACCTATTTTGCTTTGTTCCATTAGCTAAATCATGCCTTTTGGCAAATAGAGATATTAGTCTCATATGCCAAATATTAATGTCCTTTACATATGGCCATGTGGATATAGTAGTCATAATTGTTGCTTGTCTTTTGTGTCTGTGCTTGTGCGTCTTCCAGGATTTATGAAATATATCACCTTTACAATAAGCTTTAGCTTCCTATTTGTTAAAACGAACAGGAGTGTTATAAAATAAGTGCTTTGTCTGTGGCTAATTTTTGGTTTAATTTACCCACTAATCTTAATTCTTCTCCTAAAAAGGGCATGAATAATAATTGGCTTCCTAGCACAATTAAGATTCAGAGTTTGTGTCTGTGCATATGCAATTTAAGTGCTAATGCATTTCCTTTTACTAGGGTAATAACTCCTCTTATTCTCATTATTCTTAATATATTTACTAAACATTTTTGGGTGCATATATGCAGTTGTCTAAACAAGCAGAATATATATTTTGGGTGGAATGGCCATTCCATTGAACTCTCTGGAAATATTTTTACAGAGTCACAGAAAGGCTGAGATTGGAGGTGCCTCTGGAGACTGTCCAGTCCAACCTCTGCTGGAGATGGGGCAGCCGGAGCAGGTTGCTCAGGAACATGTCCAGTTGGGCTTTGACTGTCTCCAAGGATGGAGACTCCACAGCCTCTCTGGGCAACCTGCCTCAGTGTTTGACCACCCGCACCATAAAAAAAGGCTTTTCTTAGATTTAAATGGAATCTCCTGTATTTCAGTTTGTGCCTATTGCCTCTTGGCCATTCACTGGGCACCGCTGAGAGGAACCTGGCTCCATCATTTGTGCTTCTGCACATGGATAAGATCCCCCTGAGCCTTCTCTTTGTTGGGCTGAGCAGTCCCAGCTCTCTCAGCCTCTCCTTGTACGACAGATGCTTCAGTCCCTTAATCAGCTTCATGTCCCTTCACTGGACTCACTCCAGTATGTCCCTGTCTGTGTTGTACTGTGCTGTTGGTCCTCTTTGCTGCTAGAGCACATTGCTGACTCATGGTCAGCCTGTTGTCCACCAGGACCCCCAGGTCCTTCTTCAGCCAGCTTTCCAGCTGGTTAGCCCCCAGTGTGTACTGCTGCACGGGGTTGTTCCTCCCCAGGGGCAGGACTTTGCAGTTCCCTTTGTTGAACTTCATGAGGTTCCTGTTGGCCCATTTCTCCAGCACGTCCAGGTCCCTCTAAGTGGCAGCACATCCATCTGGTGTATCAAGTGCTCCTCCCAGTTTTGTATCATCTGCGAAGCTGCTGAGGGTACGCTCTGTCCCATCATCCAGGTTCATTAATGAGAATATACTTGATTTCCTTGCGAGTACAATTCCACTTCATGGCTGTATGAATCGAAGCATTTGATTGTTTTAATCAATAATAATAGTTCTCATAGCGGTTAGCCAAAACGTACAAGAAGAACATGTGTTTTGACTTGATGTACATGCTATTTTGAATACTTTCAAATCAATAAGGTATGTATTAAAGGGATTAAACTTGGGTTGTGTGATAGACTTCAGGATAATTATAAATAGAAATTATTGAGTGGGTATATTCATAAGGAGAGCCGTCCAGGCTCTTGCAGGTATGTGACTTAATAATTTCATCAAAGATTGGGGAAGTGATAAATAATCACGTTCAATTAACGATCCAGAGAAATTTGACTCATTTGTTGGGAGAACGCATGCAAGTAGCCTGTATTTCAGTATAATCAACTGTAAGTCTATATATCTAATATTGCACAGTGTAGGTCATAAAAGAAGATTTAGGGGATACATGAACTGTACGTGAGATCTCAAGGCAACGGTGAGCCCATAAGCATAATGCAAATGGTTAAGAAAAGTAAGGAAGTGGTTTTGGTATTAGTAAGTCTTCCTCCGCGGTGTGCTGCCTTGCTGTGATGATTACCCCTAAAGACCAAAGTCAGAAAATACAGTGTTCAAAGGAGAGCCATATGAATGCTTGAAAAGATTACAAAGGGTGCACAATAATGTGACATGTAATAATGTGCCATTCAATGAGCTCCATCTATTGAGTTTATCAATGAGAAGATAATGGGGTGATCTGATCAATTTGCATGTATTTACATGAGAAAGAGGAATGTAGGTGAGCAGACATTTTACTTGATTCAGTGGCTGAAAGTCATAGATAATAGCAGATTCAGATTGGAAATAATGTGAACATTTTCTGTGGTATGTGAATTTATCCTCTAACAGTAAGGATAATTAACTTCCAAGGGCTATGGAAGACTCTCTGTCTCCAAAACAGTCGCATATTTTTCAAAATGACTTACTCATTCAAACAATGAGACAGGGAAGTCCTGTGGTCCTGATTCAAGATGCCAGACAAGATAATCATAATGCTCCCCCTTGCCTTGATAAAATTAATCTTTTAATTAGACGTCCAGATTCCAGAGCACTCCTTGTAGCTCTGCCAATTGCAGTGAAATCTCTGACAAATCAGTCTCTGTGCTTTGTTTCTTTCCCCATCTGTAGAATGAGTGACTGCTTGGCTATATCACATGGAGCATGTTTTTGTTAATTTTAATTAATTAATTAAAATGAATCACTAAAAAAATGACTTGTACAAGTATTTCACTAGCCACTCCCTCATTGGAAGATGGAACATAATTGTTTTGCATTTATTCTCACCTCTTCTGATCCATGTCCCAGATTAACGAGTACCATGCCAACGTTCGCGTGTATGCTCACTGCAATGTCACACATTTCTATATGACTAATGTTGGGGGGAGTGGGAGGGAGAACAGAACGTGTAATTTTTACATTACAAATTTTGTTGACTCGCTTCTCATTCTAGGACATTTAAATAAGTCTATTTAAGAAGTGAGTGACAAGTACTGTCTTAGAGAAGAAACTAAAATGCATAATGTAAAGCCATAAATCATCATCATTTTTTATTTTTATCCTTTCTGTTTGGTGATATGGTTATTTGGATTGCTTGTAGCCCTAAGTCCACATATAGACTGTGTCAAAGAAGATCAAGCTCTCCGTGCTCAAAGCGTAACGTCAGAGCAAAGCTCCACAACAGATGGCCTTTTCTTTCCATTTCATGGACACCAGTTCTCACTGGGCAATTCATTATTTTCTACAGTTGAAGCAGCTGTGGATTGCTGTAATTATGGATTTAATATATCTCTGACAATCCAATGTGAATACTAATTTGAACTTTGTACATCTCCTTGGAATCAGGTTAATTTTCTCATGATTATATAGCTTCTGATTAACTAAAGATGTTTGTGAGGCTAATATTTTTCCTGCTACAGAAATAAATTGTGCATGGATTGCAAAATACTAGTGGTGTTTTCGGTGTTCAGTCTTGTTGAAAGTCCTAGGAGAGAATTTCTGAGTTCCCCAAACATTTTCAGATATCATGCTTTTGCTAATAACTTTGTTTTAGATTGTGAGTTTGGCTTTCCTAGGATACATATTCATCAACAGTAAATTATTTACTTGAATATTTATTTTGGAGAAAAAAGACACTTTTTAATAGAAATAAGAGGCTAAGTGTACCAAAAGTTTGTATTACAGGAAAACTCTACTAATGGGTTTCTTTTGGCATGTTTGTTCTTTAAATAGTTCCTTGCTTTGGAGGGCAAAATGTTTGTCTTGGTGCCATTTGTAGATCTTGTCTTACCCTCTTGAGAGTAGATTATGTTTTGCTATCGTATGTTTTCCTGTTGAATAACTATTCATAGCTTCATGTCCTTATTCCAAGAGGTTTGCCTCAGCAAAATCCCACTGACTTCAGTGGAGTTATTCGTGGTTCGTGCTGATGAAGGAGAGGTGTCCGATCCCAAATGCCGGGTGTGAGACGTGAGAGTCAGGGCTGATGTACGTATATTTCTCTGAAATCAGTTGAAGTGGCACATGTGGGCCTGGAGGCAGCATTTTCGTATCTACTTCGATCAACACCAGCCTTTCCTGCATTGCAGTGTGAATAGGTTGAGAAGGTGGCTTGTCTGCAGTAAGTTTAGCTTTCAGGGAGGCAGGAACTCAAAGAATATTCTTTAACCATTTCCTTCCTATAGTAAGCACCTGACAGAGCATCAGGATGCCAAGAACTGACTCTTGAAATGACAGTAAAATGGGAAAAAATACTCACTCCCTATGCTGCACCACATTTGAAAACAGCGTGGCTGGGCAGGGGGAATGTGCTCATAAAGTTGTCCTGGTTCACCCCTGGAAGCAGGGACATTTCCACCAGAATGAAGTGGGTCGGGGGAGATTGACTATCAGGTTTTTCATTTAATCTGAGGTGTGATTTCTTTAACCTAGCAATCTGATTTTTTATATATGTGTAAAGATATATATTTTTGTACTGTACTTTTTTGAAATAAACAGGAAAGCCTTCTAGCATTGGTACAAAAAAATCACTGGCGGACTCTCTGGAATACATTTCTTGTCCACAACCTTACTATGCCATGGTTTTTACCATCCTATTGGGAGATATCTAATAAGTTAAGTGCACTGTTCCTAGAATAATGAATTGTGTGGGTGGGGTTTTTTTGATTTTTAAAGATGTGAGTCCAGAAACCTGTATAATAAAAGTATTTTTGCTAAGGAGTGCTGGTCTGAAATGTGCAATGTGAAATTCCAAATAGGATCATTATATATTTCAAATAGCACCTCCAGTTGAAATCTTTTCTGTGAACGTTGAAATGATTGAGCTGCGAATGAAGGTCGGATGGTGGCAGTGACAGGCTTCTACACCCCGCGTCTGCTCCCCGGGAGCACCAAACACACGGGAGCACCAAGGGGACTCTGGAGATGCTTCTTAATCCTGGAAGATTCTCTGAAATGCTTAACCTGCGTGGGATTCAGCATCCTGATTTACATGGAAGGCTATTTCTCTGGGATCCCATAAGGCTTAAGAGAATAGCATGAAAGATTTGTCTGTGCTGATGATGCGATCAGTGGTACGAAGACTTTTAAGCACAGGCATGTTTGCTGGAATGAGCCAGGGAGCATTTGCTCCCTAGACTGCAGTTGATAGGAACTGAATTAGCAGGTCTCCTTACACCCTGAGAGAACCACTTTGCTCTCTGCGCCTTACAAGTCTTGGTGCTTTCGTGTGCGTAGAAGTCATTTGACCTTTTATCCCATTTTTTAGGCATCAAAGTTAAACTGATTAGTCTGTAAGTCTGTTTCTCTCCCTTTATACTATTTTAAAAGTAGCCCCGACATTTGCCCTTTCCAAATAGCGTCTTGCCATCCTCTGTGAATTTTCAAAGACAGAGGTCGTTAAAGAGATTGTTTCAGCCCATTACCTATGTATACCTGAATGAATTTCATCTAGCCCAGCCAGCTGGAAAATATCTAATCTTTATAAGCACTTTCCAACATGTTCTTTCCCTATTCTGTCTTGAGATTTTGGTTATTTGCCTCTGATATTAGCTGCCAGTTGAATGCAGCGAGGTAAAGATAGTGAGTACTGTAGCAAAAAAAGACATTAAATACTTCAGCTTTTATGGCATCATCTGTCACTAGCTTTTCTACTCTGCTGAGCAGTAGAGCAACATTTTGCCTGGGTTTTTTCTTATTACAAATGGACTTGTAGAACCGTTTCTTGCTACCTTTGCTAGCTCCAAGTCATTTTTTTCTTTAGTCTCCATTTGTTTCTCAGTGTTTGTTGTTCTTTTATACTCACGTGGTATTCTGACTGTGTGTATGTGTCCTTCTTGAGTTTGAGATCACTGAGCAGCTTATGACTTAGCCGGGTTAATTCCTAGGTTTTTTCTGCACTGGGATAGTTTTCACACACATCATTTCTCTAAGGAAATGTTTGCTCTCCATACCTTCTTTTCTCCTTTTACTTGCAGCTGTTGATCCTTTTGTACTGTCAAGCCTCAGAGATCTTCAAGTGCTCTTCCTTTAAAGTCCTTTGTCTTTATTATGTTGTTTTCTCCCTGAAGAATTAATTGTCGCCTTCATGCAAGTTGTCTTTTGCCTTCCTTATCTTAGGGGGCTTCTCAGTGTTGGAACATCCCGCACCCAAACTGTGGTCTTTGCTGCTGTCACCAACACACTCCAAGGTTGCTGGACAACCTGTGGTCTGAAATATATTTTCTATAACATATCTAAGTAGTTGCGGTACTTCGTTACATCTTGTGCTTTGGTTGATAATTCCAGTTCCTGGTTAAAAAAACACAACCTCTCTATTTTTCATTCGGTGTCTGGAGGACCTGCGCTATGATAGTGCTCTGCTTCTCTTTTTTTTACGTGATGGCTTTCGGCAAGTCTGTCTCCCTTTTACAGACTGGACGTAGAAGAACAAATACTCTCTTGATGTGCAGGACACTTCTTTATTTCCATAACCTCCTTTCTCAGTAAGGTATATCATCTGTATCAACAATCTAGTCTTGTGGATTATTTGCCAAGCCTTTCTTATTGCCCAATTATATTATAGTTTTGATACTGTACTAATTTCCTACCAGCTCCTTTTGTGTATTCTCTGCGATTCTTATAGAGATGTCTAATAGGGTCCACAGATCAATCCCCCATCACTCTTCATTATGTTTCCTTCCCATGAGATTATCATGGCCAACACTATCTTCCACAGGGTTTACACCCATGTTCATTTGTTGTACCCACCTCAGGCTTTTATTTGTCAAACTCACTTGACCTTACTTAAAAAATTATTTCCCTGAGGTAAACCAGGAGGTGAACAAAGTTGAAATTTCTCTTTTTCATAAGGTGAAATCTGTTCTTGTCCAGCAGTTCATGGTGTATCATCTCTGAAGAAGGAAACTTGTTGTAGTGACCCACGTGTCTCTGGAGGGCAGGGAAACGTGTGAAAAGGAGAGGCAGCAAGATGCAATAGAGGAATCTTGATGGTTTTTTAAACCCTTCATTGGTGTACATGCTACACCAGCAATACCGCACTCTAAAATGGATCCTGTATTTTCTTGTGGTCTCTGAATGTTTGCAGTAGCCGGGCAGGCAGAATGAATTGTCTCAAGGATATTCAGATCATAAATTTGTGGTTTCCCTCCTCTCCCTGTAAATCATGGGAGTCGGTATGGAGTGTGGATCTGAGCCAATAAAGTCTCCATCTTCCATTTTTTTAATTGGAAATCTGTGTTTATAAATAATGGCCATTCCAGCTAATTAGATCCTTCAGTTGCTTTATGTGCCAGTGTTCTGATCTTCCCACAGCTCTTGTTTGCAGTCCTCCTTTTTCATGGGGTCGTGGAGCTGCTTAACACTTGCCGTCTTAATTAACGCATTTTGTCATAGAGTACTCGGGTCACTTCTTGCATGTTTACACATGTGGCCATGGAGGTGTATCTTCTCTGTGTGCAAGCGTTTGCGTGGAGAGCCGTGTAATTCGGGAGCCAGCCCTGATGCTCTGCCGTCCTGCTCCTCCTACCCAGCCCCACCACAGAGCAAACAGCAAGCAGATTCCCAGGGCATCGCCACTTGGAGAGGGTTTTCCACTGACCGGTGTTTATCAGCCAATAACACAATTTAATGAGACCTGCTTGAGTGTTTCAAGTGCCAGAAATGTGCAAGGTCCCTGCATTTGCTTTGGTGAAAACCTGAATTTTAAAGGTCAAGTGGGTTGGTGAAGCAAGGCTATGGGATGTGTAGAGCTGTAGCAGCCTGCAGAACGTGATGAGGATGAGCAAGGATGCAACTGTCCCTTATGGGTGTGATGGTCTTCCATACGCCAAATACTCGTTGAAAGCCTTTCTGAAATTACCCGATATAACTGTGTAAGGAGAGTGCTTTGTCAAGCTGCCACTTGACTTTTGAAGTAGCTTCATAAAGAAGCCTTTAATTAACCATTTTAGACCTTTACTTCCCCACATACAAATGAGCTTCCAGAAGGATACACTTCAGAAAAGCAGGGCAAATTTTAGCAGGCAGTTAGCATAATTTATAAAAAGAAAATTTACTTTGGATATGTATTTCTCATCAATTAAAAAATGTGGGCAAATTTGGTAGTTACAGAAGCATGCTGGCTGCATTTGAGGTTCAGGTTACTACACAGTGAGGGATTTCAGCATTTCCTGATGTGATTTTTATGTAGGTGGTTTTTTTAGTGAATAGAGAAAAATGTGATTTTTTTGTGAATAAGCTCTGCAAGTGTATTTCATTGTATGTAGATATTTTAAAATTTATTCTCTATATATGAAATATTAGTTTTCCATGGTAGAATGAAATACCCTAAAATCAATTAAGGTATTGAAGTCAATCCTTTATTTAATTTGGAGAAGGGTGCTTCAGACTGAAAACAAATTCATGGGGGATGCTGCAGTTTCAATTTTATAAAAGAAATGGATAAATTCCTGCCGGGAAATAGGAGGTTATTGTCACCGAGAGAGGTAACAGTTCAGCAATGTGCATTTCTGTTACGTTGTTGTTTCGAAGCGGTGACCTGTGGGAAGGTGCCTGCATGAGCAGGACCACCGTTTCTTTGCATTTCTCACTGCTGCAGTGCCTACGGCTCCAAGTTGCTTTCTCGTAGGAGTGGTGATGAGGAAGACTGACCAGCAAGTGTTGTACAATTAATTGTAAGGGTAACTAATGGCTGAGGTCAGGCGTTTTCCAGGAGCAGCTAGGTTTGTAATTCCTTCCTGCAGGAGTAAGAGGGATGATACAAAGGAAAAGAGGATACAGCTATTTTGAAGCCTCCAAGTAGTGAAATGGTTTTTTTCCCCTGACTTCTGCCTGTGGCACAAATACATATATTAATGGAAATAATAGATTTCATGAGAGCGGGGGGACCCCAGCGCCGGCCGGAGGAGGAGCGGCTGAGCTGCGGGTGGGCTGGCCGGAGTGGTGGGGTGCTCTGCCGGCAGGCTGCCCATGGGTGGCATCCCCGCAAACGGGTCTCTGGGCTGCAGTCTGCACCAGAAGCTCTAAGGGATGCACACGGGGGGGCAGTTTCTGATCTACTCAGAAGCTGAATACTGCAGGCTGTGCAATGAGAATTGAGGTATGATGAAAGAGCGTGGAAATGGTGGAAGTCTTTCTTTTTAAAATATCGTTTAGTTTTTAGTCACCCAGTACAGTTAGCCTGTTGGTTTCTTTAATACCAAGCATGTGGATAAACACATGCACTCACACTCTCACACTTCTTCTTTTTTAGTATTCCAGGTACTGGAAGTGACTTTTTAAAACCGAGATAAAATTACTTCTGTACTGAATAGAATATAGTACTATCTGTCTCATCGCTGCAGTGCAGCTAGGGATGTAATTATTCAGACGTGGCTGATCACCTTTCTTGCTAGAAAAGGAGAGGAGTTTGTATCGGTTTCATCATTGCTTTACAGTTTAAATCTTTAATAACATCTAGATGTAATGTGAAAGGCAGCGGGCTAAGCAAGAGTGTTGGGTTTTGCTTCTCACTGGGGGGGAGAAATCCCCACCTGTGAGATCACACTTGAAATCGGTGTAATCCTCGGCCGCGATGCCTGTGGAAAAACTTGACGATGGGGCTGCACGTGGCTCGTGACGGCTGTCCATCACGCCGACCACGGCCGATGGTCCCGATGGTTTTCCCATCTGCTTGTACCCATCTGTCTCTTGATTTTTACTTGGGCTGCAAGATCTTTGGGACAGGATGAATATTTTTCCTTCCTTGTTCACAGCCAGTAGTATACAAATATTCACTCGGCTGGCACAAGATGTATTTCAGAAAATGAATATGTATAAATTCTTCTTTTGTTTTCTGCACTTTAGAATTGCTGCCTTAGGGAGAGCACAAAAATACTCCCCCGCAGAGTAAAACCTCTTCTCGAAGGAAACATTAAACACAAATGCCTGAACTTGGACTAAAATAATTAGTATACAGTGTATCTTTTGGCCTTCCCTTGGAAGAAAACCATATTAAAATGTAACATTAAATATGCTGTACTCATGTGGAGAGTTCATTCAGTTTTCCTAGAATAATTTCATTCATCTCACATGGCTTAGCTTGCAGAAAAATGGAACACAACTTCAGTGATATTTTAAGGTTGCAATTGAATCGGCAATTGACTTTGGAAAACTAAATATAAACCCAGGAAGAGCCTGTTGCTGAGTAGAGGTAACTTCTGGTCAGTTCCAGGCCTGAAATAATACAACCACGTTATCATTTATTTTTCTCTTTTTTTCTTGAGGTAGGTAGGAAAGCTGCAGCAGCCTTTGCTACGTCTTCCTTTTCCAGTTGCGCTTGTATCAGAGATGGAAAGAAAAAAAAAAAAACCCAAACCCATGCCAGAAAGAGGGACTTTCTATTCCCTCTTATAGTGGGAGTATAATACTTGCAGGAGAGGGATGCTAGTGCTTAAAAACCAGAAAGCTAGTTTGTGTTTGGATCTCACCAAAGTGTCTGAGCCCAAGCCCCGAGGGAGAGAGCTGTTCCAGTGGTGGCAGGGATCCTGGGGGGACCGACACCTCTCCAAAGGCAGATGCTCTTATTAGTTACTACCATTTATGTTTTTGCACAAGGCTCCATAACATCGGTACAACCATGCCACCTTGTGTTAATTTGTTTCCTTATGGCCTTCAGCAGTCAGAGAAAAAAATTTATAAGAATCTTCTGTGTGTGGATGCGTGAGTATGTATATGTCTTTTTTTAATGCCGTTAAATGTTCACTTCTATCTCGCTGTCCAAGCCTGGTTGTGTATCAATAGCAGGTGAAGTGATTCCACTCTGTCACTTTGTACTTTAAAATTTAGAATAAAGACGACATATTTCATTTCATTTTCAAAATATGTTAACGATGGAGAAGTTGAGCTATTGTGGTATGTAGGTGTCTAGTCCAGCATGGGTAAGTCTTTCTGGACTGCCATAAACTCCCTGCTGAAGAGTGCGTTATGCCTCAGCTCAGGGGAATTTGGTCCATTATATCCCCGACTCCCTGGAAGTTTTGGGTGGGCAGGGGTCATTTTGGCAGAGAAATGACCTGTGGATTTTGCACCCTGGAGTTAGTAGCATTAAGAGTGTTTTATTGTGAGGAGTTACATTTGAGAATGCTTTAAATTAAAAGAAAAATTGCTATGGATACGCATAAAGCTTTTCAAAAGAAAATGTATTAATTAAACCTTTGCCTCTTTTCTACATAGTCAGCAGCAGAATATGTGAAGTCTCGCCTGCCTGAAGTCCTAAAACAACATCTTCAAGACTATGAGAAGGACAAGGAGAACAGTGTGCTGTCTTACCAAACCATCCTGGAACAGCAGATTTTATCAATTGATCGAGAAATGCTGGAAAAATTGACTGTATCCTACGATGAAGCAGGTATATTTGTGTTTCTTTCAAAGTTACATTTTACTGAAAAAAAATTGCTCATTTTCAGTCTTTCTCCTGAACACTTGTGCTCGTGCTGGCAAATTGAACTTTGTCCTCAAAGGTATGAGGTGACTCGGTGAAACATTTCTTTCTCCTAAAATCAAGTTGAGATAGAAAATTTTCCACTTCAGTGATGGAATACTAACTAGCTGAAAGGACAGTTATTTTTCTAACAGCGCTTTGTGCTTTGTAGTGCACTGATGTTGATTGATCTTGCCGTGCCTCTTTATTGTCTCTGCAAGTGGTGCGACCTGGTTTCTGCTGGTTTCTCCCTCACTTTGGGCTTACTTAGCTAAGCGTGTACTGGGTAGTCACAGAATCTGATTTTTAAATGTGACATGATGCATGTGGATAGCCAAAACCAGATAATTTGTAGAGTGTTGGGGGCATTTTAACGGTGCAGTTACAGGGGTTTTCAGTTTTGATATATACGTCTTAATAATTTGGAGGTTTTCTTAGTTATAGCTAACACTTTTTACTAGCATTTTGTTTTAAAATAGTTAGAAATGTCTTCCAGCTTTTGGATCCTTCACAGAGTTGTCCTGATGCATGGTCTTCTTTACAGTTACAGAGAAAAAAAGAGAAGCTGTTGATGTTTTTCACTGATCTTCCAAAATAGCCACCAATATCTGCTACATGTCTGCTCTCCTCAATCTTACCAAGTTTCTCAGCGTTTAGATAAGTTGAAATTAACTATGCAACCTTGTAAAGAAAGAATCAAACAAAAAGAACAGTTCATTATTTCACTGCTGAATTAGTATTCATGGCAGCGAGCGGACTGGCAGTGCGTACGGAGGTCTGTATGGACGAGCCGTGTGTTTCCACTCCAGGTGTGTGCATGCCTGCCTCACTGCGCTCCCCCCAGCAGCGCATCTCTCGGCATCCTTCAGTTCTTAGCTCTAGCTGAAAGACGCTGCTCTCTGTTTCTCCACTTTAACCGCTTGTGGCTGAGAGCTGCAACACACCATCTCCTTTCATCTGCAGCCCTACCAACCAGCCTCGGGCAGCCTTGTAGTACAAAAAGAGAGTTTATACTTAGTACGTCCCCATTTTGAGTTTTTCTTAATCTCTGGTGTCACTTTCTTGTTCTGTTGTTCCCCTGACCGTACCTGGCACTGTGGTGCCCTTGGGGAATCGCGCTGAGCTCAGCTCTGAGTTTTCCTTCCAGCTGTTTTAGGCAGAAGCCTTGAACTCATAAGTGGGGTTTTCATCCTGTTTAGATCGTGTTTGCTAGACACCAGCCCGAGCGGATCACTCTTCTGTTTGGTTGGTGCCGCCCTGCTAAAATTACCATCATCTGAGTTTCTCGTCATTAGTCCAGCTCTGGAAAACCAAGCACTAACAAGCTGGTGTTATTTTGTCCTGTTACTTTGTACTCACACTGCAGTGCCCTGAAGTACTTAAAATGCTCAAACTACTTATCAACTTTGTTCAGACTCCTACTCAGACTCCCACTCACTAGCAATACGATTCTCTTAAGCTACTTTGATCTCGAAGGCGCTCGAGCAACTTAAAATACCATTTGCAGCCTGTGCATTCTGGGTACTTACAGGGCTGTGACCTTTAGTAACTTCAAGTAATTACAATGCTCTATTACTTTATCAATTGTATTCACATGCTCACCCAATAAATAAGCCTGATTCTCTTAAGCTGCTTCGATCTCGAATGCTCTCGAGCCTCGTACGGTGCCATTTGCGGACTACACATCATGTACTTAAGGAGCTTGGAGTCATATGAGTTCTTGAAGGACAGCAGAGTTAAAATGAGGGCGCAGGATATTTGTTTAATCACATACGGCCTGTTTTTAATGATGCATAAAAAATAAGCTTCGAAAGTTGTTGCTTTCTGTTGCTTCTGTTTATCTTTTTTAACGCAGAATTTACCAGTCCAATGAATCATGTAAATCTTTTTCCCTGGTTTGGTCACTTATCTCTCCAGTCATTTTGATTGATAGAAGTTTGTTAGGAAGGAAAAAATGCAGTGGAGGAAATTAGTGACTCCTGTCAGAAGAAAAAGCAAGCATTTTCCTTTATTGAAAACTGCGTGTTTGTACAGAGAAAATAAAGATTAAAACTGCTTGAAACACGCATTTGGGGATTTATATCATGTAATAAAACAATCTTGTGGAAATGAGAAGCTACATAAATAACTGGTTTATCAAAGTCCCAGCATATACACACATTCAGAACAGAGAGACAGCGCAGCTCGCTGTAAATAAAAAGCCAGAATTTCAGCTTCCCAATCAGGTAGAGACACCTCTAGAGATCACGGAGACGGAGCCCGCTCGTCATTCTAATCAAGTCGCTTGTTTACTACAAAAGCAGAAATGCTGCTACCTGCTCTTGAAGTAAGATCTGATTGTGAGCAAAGAACAGAAAATGGGCAGTTAAATATAATTGCAGCAGCTGTTCGTGATCCCGAGTGCTCCAGCTATTCAGCGCTCGAGCAGTTGTGTTGGTGACATTTTTCTTTTATTAGTGTTTTTCCATATCAAAGTCAATTCAGTGAGAAGATCAAGCTGCTGGTGGTACATACAAAATGAAGAAAGCAATCTTTAAAAATCAAAATTGTGAAAATAAAAGTGATTGTGATGTAAGGGGAAAATACAACTTTGTCTGGCAGAGGACTGCGTGAGACATCAACAAAGCCCATCCCGGAGAGCACTGTCAAGGGTTTAATTTCTGTAATCACGAGCAGTTGGAGTTCTGCTACGTGTCAGCCAGGGAAACTAGAAAGTTAAATGTTTAAGGTACGTGATACGAGGGGTCAGTAGCTGACTGTAGCAGGGTGCTGCATGTAGGGGAGCACTTCCACAGCAAGGGAGCAGACCTTTTCCATCCAGGAAACCTTGCCCGTCCCTCCTGGAAGGGCCATTTTCCGAGGGTTCGCAGAGTGCTCACCCCCAGCTAACTCCCTTCGCCCCAGGGATGTCTCCCCGAGCGGGTAGAATTCAGCTGCATCCATTTGCCAGAATAAAACAGAACTGCACTGAAATGGCTTGGGCTTCTGGTACAATTTTGCATGTTAATGTGGCCTTTGTAGCAGCATGCAATATTAATAACATGCAGCTTCAATGGACTCGACATCCTAATGCCTCTTTTTGTAAATCTTTCCCTTTAGGAAATCAGTATATCAGAGCTACCAAATAAAATGAGTTCATCTAAAAATAGTCAAATGTTGACAAGATTTTTAGTGAAGTTTGACTAAGGAAGCTTTATAAAATGAAAGCAGGCCAAAAGTGGCAGATGGGTACAAATCCTCTCATAATCTTTAAATCCCTTAGTTTAAAAAGTGGCATTCTTGACTAGCTAAGGCTGGGTCAATTTTGTGCAAGAATACTTTTTTCCCGCTGAAGCTTTGTTGGATGTTAATCCTATTCCTTCGATTTATAGCATCTCTAAACATCTGGGGTGGTCAGTGACTACTCTGTACAAATACAAGTTTAGGATATTTAAAGGCACTTTGGCATTTAACTCTGGTGTGCCAGATAGCTACAGCCTGCTAGGAGATTCTGGTGGTGGTTTTGTACTGTGGTCAATAGGTTTTTCGTTAATGGATGGCTCCTCTCCCCCAGAGTCCTGTAGAAATTGAGTTTCATTATTGTGCGACAAAAAAGATTAATTTCTTTTTTCCCTGCCGTGAAGCAGTCGTGAAAGATACTGATATTTAGGCACTATATCCAGAGCCAGATGTCAGCCCAAAACATGTTTGCTTAGCTAATATTTGCCAGGGTGCCCCATGTTTCCTGGAGCCCCCTGCAAGGAAACTGGGTGGCTGCTCCTCCACCCGTCCTCCCGGGGAGGACCAAAAGCTCGTGCCTGGCCGGACCCTGCGCACCTCTCCCTGCGGATGCAGTTTGCGTTAGATCGCATTTGAAAACCTTTAGATTCAGTTGATGTGCACCATTGCTTGAGATGGTCGCTGTCAGGACCGTAGTGTTTCTTAAAGCGAGTTTTTATGCTAGCAGTCCATGTCCCAAAGTGCCTGAATACTCCAATTTTAGCAACAAAATTTATTTTCTGCTGAGATAAAATGTGGCCATTAGCACTCCAACACATTGCACTTTGTCTCTGGATGAGATGAGGGTTTGTACTCCGCCTTCCCCAGCCGTGCCCAGGTGCTGTGCTCTCCCTGGGAATCACACGGTCCTTCAAAGCGGATGATGCATCGTCCTCCACTCCTCACTCCCGGCACGATTTAGTATATAATGAATAGATAAGGAATTAAATCAACTCCTCGTATTCAGCCTGTATTTCTGTGCCTCGCAGAAGACTGGGTCTGGTTTCTCTAGTAGCTGCAGCTGTGAAACCCGGCTCCGAGCATAAATCCAAGGCTCAGACCTTCATTCCGACTTCAGGACTGCAACCCGGCATAGATCCAGTCCCGTGAGCATTTGCCGTTGCTGGCAAAAATACAGAAAAGCAAAAATATCCAAGATTAAACTTCAGCCCAAGAGGCTGGCAAATCCATCTGCTTCACACAAAAGTCCATGCTAGTGCGGTCACACTGGGAAAAGGTTAACTTTAATCATCGAGGGGCCGATGATGCCCCTTTTTCAATTACGGTGCTCCCTTTCTGGCAGCGCAGGCAGGTGTTTTCCCCCAGAGAAAGTGACTACAAGGAGAAAATGAGAAAATTAAAGCAGTAAAATTGCACCAGAAATATATCCTATAATTTGGGATAATAAATACTCTGCTGGGGAAAGGATTTTTTTCCCACTGCAAAGAGCTTTACCAGGTAAAGTCATCATTATGCTACATCGCAGTAAAGATAAAGTAAGTTATCTTTGCTGTGATGTTTATCCCGAGGTGGCTCTGCTCAGCAGTAACCTATTAAAAATGCAGAAAGAAATCTGTTGGGTTTGTTAAGTCATTCTTTAAGATTAAAAAAAAAAAAAATTGTCTTATAATGCACATTCATGCTTGGACTGTGCTTTTGGTATGTGGTTGAGTGGTCCTTTTCACAGAGGGCTTGGTCTTTGGGGAAATATGGGAACATACTTTCAGTAGTGGTGACTCGTCAGGTGTTTAAATCCTTGTCCTGACAAGGAGTCTCGGGGATATTTCTCTTCCAGTCTCGGCTACAGCCATTACCAGTAAGGCAGAGTATGGGCTTGCTCTGCTGACAGCACTGGGAAGAGCAGACATCTGTAATCTCACAATTACACAGTGATAACGGTCCTGCAAGAACATGTAATACTTCCAAAAATGAAATGACCTGAGCCTAAAAAATGGTTGAAAAGCTTTATGTAAGTTTTTAGGAGGGATTTAAAGAGCAGGAAGGAAAGTCATACACTAAACATGATAAAAACAACAGTTGCAAAGGCAATGGGTTGCACAGAATATGCAAGAACAAAAACAGGAGAGCCATAAAGAAGCTGCGAGGAAGAGAAGAGCCAGAAACCAAGTCTTTTTCTGAAGAAAAAGCATGGACAGGCAAAGGATGGTTATAGTAGATGATGTGTTTCTGTCATCTCAAGAGATGTTAGTGGGTAGGATTTCTGTGTGCTGTGGTGAGCCCCCCTGGACAGAGGTGTAGCAATCCAGTACATTTATTTTCTGATGTGTTGCAAACACATCGACAGAGGAGATGTGTAACTAACAGCGCTGGAATGTGTTGGGCAACGTTTATTGCTGTGCCAGAGGCTTCCTTCTGACAAGGAGAAAACCAGAGTGGCCTGCGGGCCACCGCGGGTGGCTGCTTTCTCCCCAGCTCAGGTTCGGTTTTTAAATGATTTTTAAGTATTTGATCTCAAGAACATGATCTAAAGCAACTCCCTTCTCTGGGTCTTCAGTCGCTGCAGTGAGAACTCGATGTTGTGCTTTTTCCAAATAATACAGTAGCAGTTTTACTCTTTATAGCCAGATGATTACTGCTGAATTTATTTAATCTCTGCTTTACGCTCCACGCTTTCTTTGGCTTATTTAATTTCTTTTACACGTTAAAGATACAGCTTAAACTTGGTCGCCGTGAACCAGTGCTCTGTTTTTCTGCAGAGGACCAGTACCTACAGCAGAAATCATAGGGCAGTCACTGAGAGTAGAGTTGGTCTCTTTTACCTTTTGCTACCTGCGATATAGACATCAAATTCAGAGCAACTTCTCCAGAGCTCTTCAATAGTCATTGGAAAGAAAACGACATTTCTAGTGTGATTCATGGCTTTATTTTAAGCATCTGCTTTAGTATGTGAAGAGTCATATCCTAAACGTGCCCGCTTGTTTCCGTTGGCTGTGAATTACCTTTTGCCCACAGGTAAAATACAGGTAGGCAGCTCTAGTTCGGAGCTGAACGCCAGCCTAAGTGTCTCTGTAGGTGTACACATAAAACCATTTAAATTACATTTCAGGGTGGAGCTTCAATGCAAACTGCGCGACTCTTTATTTCTTACGTTGTGGTCTTCCAGCTCCCTAGAATATTGGCAATGTTTGTAAACAACAGGCATGTATTTAAGCCAGCCCAAGCGTGTTGTATTCTTTTGCTTCATTAAAATAAATTTTTATTATTCATATAATTATAACCTTTCAGCAGAAGCTCAGAGCAGAAATAGCACTTTGACAGGTGCCTGCTTGCCTGTGAAATATTTTTCACTTCCTCATCAATTTTTGAAGTAGGTATTTAGCTATTTAAATTTGTCAGCTAGCAGTTGATTTTTCAGAACCGACATAAACGCTAACAATACTTGGTTCGGAGTATTTGGTAAATATATTTATATATTTGGTAAAACCAAAAAAATATATTTTTATATATTTGGTGAAACCTCTCTGCAGTGTAGGTGCAATGGTGACTCTACAGGGCTGTGTCAGTAAGCTAGGGATTTTTTTTATTAATCACGTGAAGCGTTCTGTTCTCACTCAAGCATAAGTAACTATTTTCAGTCTTACTGTATAAATGCCATGTACTCTTCACTTGGTATTTATACATTTGTAGCAATTAAAAAAAGTAATTAAAAATCCTGCTATTACCAAAGTCCTGCAGAAAGAGAAGAAACCAAGACAGCCCTGCAGAGTGCTGAGATTCAAAAGTGTAATAGAAAATGGTTTTTAAACCATTTAATGGTTTTAATACTAATTATTACTAACGGACCATTTCCTTTCTGTGTACTTATCTATTAAGTCTGGAAAGCATCTTAAATGCATAAACTTATTTTTAGGTGGTTACTTAATTCAGTCATAACTTGTGGTAGAGTCGGTTCTGGGTTGTGCCCAGTGGTTTGATGTCTCCGGCCTTCGGGAAAGGTTGCTCCTCCAACCTTTTAAAGGGTTTTTTCAGGGATGCTGCATTATCACCGCCTGATTACCGTCTGCCCTGTTTGTATCTTTGGCCTAATGAAAGACTTGATAAGTATGTAAGCTCTGGAGAATTAAAATCACTATTTGAGGTTCATTTTGCATAAAGTTTTGTTAGATTTCATTTGAAAACCTATAGATTCAGTTGACGTGCACCACCACTTGAGATGGTCGCTGTCAGTACCGTAGTGTTCTTCCTCAGTTTCAGACGCACGTGTTGTTGCATGAGTAGACAGACGTGAGCATGGATTTATCTCATTTATTTATTACTGATTAAAAAGATATCAGACAGAGATAGCATTTGGAGACACAGCTTGCTGCAAATTCAGTGTAGGCAGAGAGAATATCTGTTCCAGGCCTCTGGAAGAAAGCCATCCATCTCGGCGGAGGTTTGTCACCTGCTCATGGATGCAGAGATAAATGCCTGAAGGGTCTTGTGAGTAGCAGTGAAGGCAGCAAAGTTTGTTCTGCCTACAAACCTGACAGACCATTCGGAGATCCTTATTAAATTTTCCTGCTTCATTACCCGGACAAGCATAAACAGCATTGCTGTAGCAAGGTGGAGCGGCACAAAATCATCACCGGCTACACCTTTGCAAAACCCTTCATTACACCCACAATTGCTAGATTTTAGTATCGAAATGAATATCTTCAGTCTCACTGCTCCTCGTTTTGCCGTATCGCATACAAAAAGCTAACATTTGCGTTCTTTTGAAAACATTTTAATAGGAAAATCATTGAGAAGAAAATATGTTGTAATAACGTCCGGAACATGCACATGCACAGGGATTTATGATCTAAGGGCGCTGCTGTGTTTCTGGAGACGGCTTGCGCTCTTGCACACATCTTTGCGTCATCTGTCCTTGCGCCCTCCCCATTTGCAGCAGCGTTCAGCTCATGCTAAGCCCTGCTTTGCATGCACAACTGCATTGCACACCACAATCAATCACTGTTAGCCTTTTCCATTATTTCCCAGTGTTTGAATTATACATGGGGAGATGTAGGAGGAAAAAGGAGCAGGAACAAAAGGAGGCTTTCTGTTCTCAAGCGAAGCTTTATTTAAAACCCTATCCATAATCTGTAACAACCCATTAAGGTAAAGAAGTTGGTCATAAACAAGGAAAAACTGGCTCTTCCTCGTGCCTTCATACCTTTCTAACAGTGGCAGTGGCCAAGTTTTGGCAATGTCGGTGCTTTTTGCTCCCTCCGTGTGCATCTTTTCCAGGCAGTTCTGGGATTACGGGCTGCAGCCGCTGTCTGCCGACAGCTTGAGCGTATCGTTGGAAAGGTGTTCGCCTGGGCTCCAGCTGCCAGTTGGATTTGCTGATCTCATACAAAAGTTCCCCCCAGACTGTGCTGTTTTCCCTCAGCGGCGTGCCGGGAGGATGATTTCCAAGGTGACAGCTCTGCCCCCCAAAAAATGGACATTCAGCAGATGGGGAGGTTTTGCATTTGCAATTGGGCCAAGCAGGGTTTGATACAGAGAACTGGAAGATACAAATGGAAAATCTAGAAGGAAAAAAGTACGGTCCGAGGTGACTTTTGGCCGGGTGTTGGAAGATGATTAGCCCCTGAGTTTGATTAACCTGAAAAGGGGAAGAGTCACCAGCTTGATTTAAGCTGCTAGCCTTGCTCAGGCCAGCCAGCCTCAATTTACAGCTCAGTAAAATCTGCAGCAGCGAATTTTGTGTGTTGGATAGTGGAGGGGATGGGGACAGAGTGAGGATCTTGAATTAAATCACAAACCTCCTTAATTGTGTATAATTCTGGTACATTATCACTCCCCACCCCTTTTTCCCTCCTCGTCTCGCTCCCACTCTTCTGCCAGCACAGGAAATACAAAGTAAGATTGCAGTCCCTTTGGACGGGGTACGTTTGTGTTTGTAATTTGGCGATGCACCTTGGGCGCTGAATAAATAACTCTTAAATACCGCCTTGCTGTACAGCTCTACCTATATACTAATAAATTCCTTATTTGTTCAGGAGTTAAGGCGAGTGATCCGTCATGCAAGTGCCTCAGGGCCAGCTGGAGAGCGCGGCAGATATTTACAGTGGTCCTCCATGAAATTACCTGCAACCTGATAGACGGTCCTGCCGCCGATGGGTGTTAGTCCTTCGTAAAACCTGACCCCAGGAGCCGAGGGATAACGCAGTTGTAGTAAAAACCATTTGTCGGATACGATTGCCAGCCGCAACGGGGATTTTTGAACAGCCTCGTTAAGGCTGAGTGATGCGGAGATGTGCGCGGCATCCATAAGCTAGCCGTTAGTTACATTGTTTGTGAAGGATTTGCTGATTATATGTCTTGAGTTCAGTTTAGTGCTTACCCGCTGACACCTTATTTATAGCTGCTGCTTTAAGTCTGGTATTTATGGCTCAGGCACTTCAGGAAAGTGCAGGTCAATTCCTGGGGTTCAAATGAAATTTTGCAGCCTTGATCCTTTAGGCAGGACTGGGGTAAAGCCAGAGATGTCACAGGACTCGGCACAAATTGGATGCTTTTAATTATTTTGGTGGGTTTTTTTTTCCCAAGTGGGATTTGCGTTTTCCTCCTACTTTTTCCATGTGATTACAGGCCTTGTTACAGTTGAATGTCACTAATAAAAGCCTGTTGAGCATCTAGTGTAACATTTTCTAACTCCATAAGGTCAGTCGTGCTCTTATGCATCGTCGTGGGGCAGCATGTGGAACAGCGGCATTGCTGACCTTATTGGTGACACTTAAAATCACTGAGCATCGGCTGTCCCTGTGCCGCCACCAGCACAGCAGCTTTTATTTGGTTTTAAACTTTTATCCAGTTTTGGGCAAGTTAAGGTATTGTTATTTTGAGGGAATACCCTTATCTTTCTCAATGGAAAACTTACAGCTTCTTCCTGAACACCCTAGGTTCACATGAGCAGCTTTTGTTAACAGAGGCGGGTATCTTGCAGGGCTTGGAAGAGTTGTGATATCCTCCGGCTCCTCTTCTGCCGGCCATTTGACCCGACAGAAATCCCACCGCTTTGTTCTGAGATTGGATACCTCCGGTTCAAAGGAGATGAATTACACGAAATTGCCCCTAAATTTTAGTTCTGCCGTAGAGGTCTAGAAATTGAAGAAAACATGTTCAACAACAGATCAGGCGGAAAAAAAAATAAAATTAGGTGTAATTGCTATTTGAAAGCAGTAACTTTTGTCTCTCAGTTTATACAACCTGTGCTTTTCAGCAAGGGAATGCTGCATGCTCGCCGTCGTTTCAGCGCAGTCAGTGAGCTGCGGGCTGCACTTTGTCTGCTCTGCCTGACATCTCTAAACCTCACGCTAAGCTAGACCCTTCGCTCTTGTTGCTTGGCTTATGTAGCAGCTGATTAGAGCCATTGTAGGAATATGGTCTGAAATAGCGGTAGGAGGATCTCTAGCTGTATATACACTACATTGCATGATCGTCTACAGTCATTTTAGTTTCCAGTGCTTCAGGAGCTCTTACAATCAGAATTATTCAGACTTTGCAGCTTGTGTGCAAACGCTAAGTGTTGCACTGACCACACAGACCGTGGTTCACCCCGAGGATATCGAAGGCTCACAGGGAAGTGTCAGCAAGAGATTTCTTTTCCTCTCATGTACAGACCTTAGCGTAGGCATTTTTTCTTGTCATATCACTGCAAGGCTGCACGGGAGGTTTAACTGCTGCAGAACGCCCGAGCCCGTCCACAAAGGAGATTGCACGTGTGGTTTTCTGCACTTTAGTTAACCTGGTGACATACAGAAACTTCTAACCAGAAAAAAAAAAAACCATTTTCAACATCTTTCTACTTCTAGCTTATTAAAGGGTTGAGTGGGACGTTCAGGTGAAACTAAATATGGGAGCGATGCCAAGAAATCGACTTTGGAACTGAAATGGAGATTCCCTTTGTATTAAGATTATTTTTCATACGGACAAGAAATGAATCACGCGGTGCCAGGATAGCGCAGAGGTGGGAGCGCTCCCCATTTCCGTGGCGGTATTGATGAGGCAATGTCAGAGCAGTCTGGAAGATGGAGAGGCTGCCCAAAAGGGTTTCCGTTTTTCAGTAATTAACTTTTGTTACCTGATGGACAAAACTTCCTTCCAGCTCTTGTTTTCCTGCCTGGAAGACACTTTTAGGTATTTTTTACATCGCTTCATCTACATCAATCTGTTAGTCTGTAAGTGTATCCCAAATTACTGTATATGATGAATATAATATGATGAATGATGAACAGGATTGAGTTATATATACATAGTCATTGATTAGACAGGGAAATAGGATCGATTTAAATAGAAATACAATATGGTTCTCTGTTTCAAATATAAAATCTTGAAATAGTACTGCATACAGCCAGGTAGGAATAGTTTCGTGATGGAAATTAAGCTACGATCTTAGAAAGATTTGAAGTGATTTCTATATATTTCTAAGAACCTGATGTTTCTTTTAATCTATTTTAAAAGAGGGAGTCCTTTTAAATGTCGGGAAAAAAAATTATGTTGAGATGATTGAGGAATTATGAGACCTTGAATTTTCAGAATGGGTTTTTTTTTAGGTTCGTGCTTTACAGAATTGACTTTTGCAGAAGAATTCTGTTAACTGAAAGAAGGGGCAAGTGCAGCTCATTCGTAGGCAGCACCAGCACCGAGGGGATTCAGGGATGAATGCCTGTACGATGTGTAGGCAGTTCAGTCCCATATACCTTGCAAGACGTTTGAGGGAAAGGAGGTGGGTACTTTAAAAACGCACATGTATTTTTGAAAGGTGTCATGAGCGAGCAGCAGCTCATGTCATTCGCAGGTGGTTAGCCCAGTAATTTGCCGAAATTGTGTAATATTTTGGAGATTATAATAGCATTTTCTCTAACTTGCATAGCTTCCGCTAGAAGACATTGTGTAGCTATTTAAACATTTCAATAACCTTTAAAGGAGTAAGGGACGAAGAAGTGCTAATGAGCACGATTAGCTTGGCCTTTCACAAAACCTTTGACGAAGGCTCAGTGTCATTAGAGAAGCCGAAAATACACGTGAGAAATGGCGCCTCACATTAGAAACCAGCCAAGGAGGAGGCACGCAGATCGTTGCGATCCAGCAAAAGGTCTGTCCCAGCAAAAGGTTTTACAGTGATCCCACCCCCACTACAGGTTGTTGGGATCTTTTTTTTTCAGTTTGAAGAACTCTCGTTTTCAGTACCTGATTTGTCCCTCCTTGTCTGTGCAGACACGGTGGCTTGGGGAGCGCCAGAGCAAGGAAGGGGCTTCAGCCCCTGCAATTCCTGCAGTTCCTCTCACTGCCGTAGCACGAATGAAACGTGAATGTCCGCTGCTTGGTTTTATCATTGCTTATCTTATAGATAAGCAGTGGATAATTAGATTTATTTTTATGGCTTTGGATTAGAATTGGTGGGTCACTTGGAGGGCACGCGCAGGCGGCGTTTCATGATCTTAATGGTCTCACACCACTTCTTATCCATATTCCTGGCGACTGGGAAGCAAAAGACTCCCTTACCCTCCCTCATATACTTACGGTGTTTTTCTCAGCCTTGCCTATTCCACAGGCTATAATCAAAGTTTTATTTGCATTGCCTGAGGTGTATGTGCAGAGCATGTAAAATAGAAATTCAGGAGACACATGGCTGGTCTCGACGGGAGGAGCTGAGGTAGATGGGCACAGAGGACAGCTATATTAATGATAAAAACGTCACATATCTGCCCTGAAAACTACTGGAGTCTTATTGTTTAGGATTTAAAGTCCTTGTAAAGCAAGTGGAAATGCACGGTTTATAAATGAGAAAGCTGCATGCAGTGTGAGTTGCTAGTGGAGAGTAAATATAAATCTCTCTTTTTGTTTATCCCGCTTTTTGCACTGTTCTGAGTAATTATCTTTCCTTCTGGAGATTATTGAAGCTCGAAAATACTAGTTCTTGCTTAATTATTGTGTGAATTCAAGCTTGAGCACTGTTGAAAAAAGATGGGAAGGGGTTTTTTTCAGTTGTTTTTTGTTTGTTTTTTAATCAGTCCAGCCAAGTAAGTACCGAATTTCTTGACCTGCAGTCGCTCTGAATGCATTTCTGCTCAAAGGGTATGGTAGACCTCTACTCTCCAGTGGTCACGCATCCAGGAGTGCTAATGTACACCATCAGTTTGTGAAAGGGGATCCAGAGTTCCCGAAAAGCGGTTGTGTGGGTTGATTTAACATACCTCCCATCTGACTTGGAGTCACCGATCAGGCAGGACTGGTCTGAGCTGTTTATTCCATCGTCAGTTCAATAACCCAGCACTGACGTTTTTGCGGTGGCAATGAAGTAGGAGTTATCCGTGCAGACAACGCCACGTGCATCCTCCTGGCCCGCCGCCGGGACAGTGAGCTGCGTCTGGCTTTCCTGTGTGGGCTGGTACCCGGCAAGCCCGACCGGGTAGTGCAGGGCTCCTGCTGTGTAAACAGAAGATTTTCCCCAGCTCTGTGTTTGAGCCTATGAAACGCAGAGTGCGAAAGCCGTGTCCATCTGAGCACCCGGGATATTCCCTTTCGAATTAAGGTTACTGGGGATCTTTTTCCTTGCAGCTTCACAGTGGTCCCAGCCGGTGCAGCCCACCTCCTCCTTCTGCAGACCGTCTCAAAGGCTGCGCATCCTTCGCCTGTGAAGCTTTGTGCACTTCCAGCCACTACCTTGTCATTTTCTGGTCTCTTTGCATGTCTCTCAGTCCCTCTTTAAAAATTAATATTGATTACATTTGGGTTTTTTCTTTCTCTTGTCACTTTGCTTTGTTTCCAGAGATGAGATTAGACTAATATCCTGTTGCATAGACTTCTGTTTAATACAGATGAGCTGTCACAAGCCCTACCTGTGCAGGAATTAATGTAGCTTTTAGCCTTCTGGGGTTTAATGCTTTTAGGCCAAACACTAAGAGGACAGTGTTGGTCTCTCTGAAGATGATGATGATGGTCTCTGTTTCTGATGTCATCCCATCCAAAACGGGCTGCAGGAGATGGTCAGTGAAAAGTGTTGGGATAAATACCTGCAAAGAAAACAGGCTGACCGTTTCGTTGAGAGAAGAGACCCCTCTGGGATGGAGAAGCAGGTCCGGAGGTCTGTACGGAAGCGTTGGCGATGCGTGCCTTGGCAGACGGGGCTATGCAGAAGGCAGCCTATGGAGGGACGGGGGGGGCCGGTCAGAGGCTGGACTCGAGAGAGGAGAGGGATGAAGGGCTCTTCAGAGATGCTTGCGATCCGAGAAGCGAAGGGGAAAACTGGGAGAGAAGTGTCTCTAGAAGAAGCGTTGAGCTGGCTGTGCTGGAGGCAGTAAGAGGGATGAGAGAAGCTCGCTGTGTGCGCTGCGGCTGCAAAACGCTGTTACGGTCTCGGCAGAAGCCGTTTCGATGGCAAGCCTGGGGCAGAGGCTGCGTTGGAGGAGGTGTAGCATGGAGCTGGAGGGAAGGAAAACCTCAGGCAGTGACTGCAAACAGCATCTTCAGTGAGCTTACAGGTGAGATAGGACAGCAGTGGTAGCTGTAAAAATCATCAAGGCTAATGATGGTTTTTTAGAGGGGCATTGTGAAGATGTGCTGCAAAAGAAAAGAGCCAGAGAAGCATAGGGACGAGGCGATAACAAATAAAAAATGTTAAAATCAAGTCATTAGAGTAGGAAGACGGGTCAATGGGAGGCAGCACGTGAGCAACCTCGGCACGTGTTGTACAAACGGGGAAGCAATGGTTAAAATGTAGGAAGGGGAAGTCCTGTTTCTCAGTTTTGTCTGAGAAAGCGACTCTGTGCGAAGAGCCACGGAAAAGGTGAGGGAGGACTGGGAAAAGCAGTGAGAAGGCACGTGTGGGCAGGACGGTTGTTTAGGAGGAAGAGCCTTGGCCAGGGACTTCTGCCGTTTGAGAGTCTGAGGTGAGGGCAGGGTGGAGGTGTGATTTCTTACCAAGGGACGGGGAAAAATTCAGGGTTGAAGAGAGCAATGAGGGGGAAGAGGAAGGGAAGAGGTTACACGTGCTGACGGCCTGAAAGCTGTGGGGCATGAGAGACTTGGAAAACAGAAGGAAAACTCGGCAAAGAGGGAGAAAAGAAGTGACGTGGTAAGCACCGGGTGAGATTAACTGCACTTTTGCTAATGGATTAGGATGAAACGAGGGCACTGGGGGAATTTCAACCAACTTGGGCCATCCGGAGCCCAAGAGCTCTGGTCCTCATCCCGAGCTGCCCCGCCAGCGGGGATCTGGAGCCAGGCAACAGCAGGATTTTTTGACGCCACACGCAAAGCACGAGATCTCCAGCGGCTGCAGGGTGAGCTGGATCACGCCTGGGCTCTCTAATGCCTTTTAATGTATTGATCAGGCCTTGTTTGCACTCTGGTGACTTTTCCTCCTTTCAATAAACTGGTAGAGCTGGTGCAGCCTTGACTTTTACAAGGTGCCTTGTCTGATACTAAAATACAACACCAATAATCTCACCTGACTTTAAAAAAAAAACCAAACCCCAAACAAAAAACCTCTGTCTCTGCAGCCAGTATAGTACAGGTTTTAAATTTTCTGGTGCTTTTCTTTGTAAACTGCTCAGCAGGGTATTATTCAGGCAGCTGCATCGAGGGACTAATATAACATGTGTTCTCAATTTTGGACCCTTTATGTTGGGAATTTTCCGTTGTGCAATTGCATTAAATCTGAGGCGGCTGACAAGAGCACGATGTTTTCTAACTCTGCACAAGGTTAAATGACTGAAATAAAAATAGATGGAAAAGAAAACAAAGTAAAATAAGTTTGCTTTCTCATGTAATGGCAGGCAGTAGCGTGAGGTCAGGGACTTAACGATAGCTCAGCCATCAGTCAGGGACCGTGAAACAACTGATCCTTCCTAAATCACTTTGGAAATTATCTTCTGTTTCAGACGCTCGTTCTCTTTCATCCGCACAGATCATATAACCAAAAAGACTCTGTTCAATGTTATCATTTTTATATAAATTGTGGTAATAATGACTGTATTTATGAAGCATTTTACTTTCTAAACGCTTGGGCTCTAGGATGTTATTTGCAGTATTTTCCTTACTAGGAAATGTATGATTTTTACTACTGCCTGTAGGAAAAATACAGGCTGTGCTGGTGTCACAGGAAGGGGGAAAGGCAATCTGCGGAGCAGTGCGGTGGTCTTGCACACAGGAGAGTCGATGAATTTACAAATGCAAATGTCAGGCCAAGACGGCAGCTACAGGTAAAGCCGGGGCTCTGATCTTCGGAAAGAAGCATCAGCTGGGGAGCGGATCACGGAGCCTCGCGGCCTCATGTGCGGCACGTGGGGCTCTGTCCTGCAGCACTCCAGGATCCTTCTGGAGTTGTTTTTGGCTCTGCGTTCCCATCCAACAGGGCTGTCACTTTTGCCCCCGTTTTACATCTCACAGGTTTTGTTTTCAACCCAGACTGCAAAGGTGGCTGTTCTTTTTTCTCTCTGAAGTTTAGACGAAATGTCAGACCAGCTTCAGCAGGCGCCAGCCCTCTAGTCTCTTGCAGATTGTCAGCACGATGCTGCTTGAACGTTTGTTAAGGAAAGTTTCATAAATAAAAGCAAGGGAGGGTGCCGTTTATTGCTATAATTTTCTTATTGTAGCAGAGCTTTATGCATTTGCAGAGTTACTAGCTTTTTGTTCAGGTAGAGAATGAGCTGACCTCAAATGCTAAATCCCATTTTGTTCTGCTTAAATGACCAGCTGCACCCCACTGCAGTAGTTTGTACCCTCGTTATTATTTTGTTGTCTTTGTGTTTTGGATACCGGCATTTTAACTACCAAGTCTTCTGGCGTTAGAGCGGGTCTGTTCACCAGGGTGCTAAGGCCGGACACCTGCAGCCGAACAGGGTGGGCACCCGGCCGGCACGTGCCCCTTTCAGCCCAGCCTTCTTCACACCCTTCGGTGCAATCTGGTTTAGCCTTCAGAGAAGGTATTTCTTGAGCAGGCAGCTCATTTTGCTGGGTTCCTCGGGTGATCCTGGTACATGGGGTCCTCTGCATGTCCTGTTGTTAGGTGAGCCATTAAGTTGTGCAGTTTAGCAGGAGTTTTTAGCAACAAATGGGAAACTATATCCATTTAGGTCTGCCATGTGTCAGTCAATTACAAAAAATTATATATATATATGCCTGTCTTGTGAAAAAAGTAGCTCAAGTTTAGAGCTGTGCAAGACAGACCATTAAGTTAAAAATAAATCTTCAGAACATAGTGCATCTAAACACAAATTGTTTATTACTGGCTATTTTATTTATATCAGTCAGGGGATACTCAACTACTGACATGGGAACAGCAAAACATAGTTTTTAATTCTGGGCCTAATTTGTACTTTTCTCTTATTACTTTCCATGGCCATTAGGAAAAGCTGGCTCTCAGACGGAGACTGGAATACACTCCTCGCACTTCAGCCCCTCTCCGCCGTTATTAGTAGAAGGAACATTTTCCTGCTACTCATTGATATATATCTATATATCTATATATATCCCCCATATATTTGTTTTGCTTCCCATTCCCTTCTATTTTTTCCAGGTACAACTTGTTTGATCGCGCTGTTGTCAGATAAAGAACTCACAGTGGCCAACGTTGGTGATTCGCGAGGAGTCTTGTGTGACAAGGACGGGAATGCTATCCCCTTGTCACACGATCACAAGCCCTACCAACTGAAAGAGAGGAAGAGGATTAAAAGAGCTGGTGAGTCGTAACGTTTTTGCTTTGGATTGAAGGTTCATCTTTTTTCTTCTCTACCCTGTCAATAATATAGACTTTCCCCCTGAGAGAGACTGAAAAGTACTAGACTGAGGCATCAGCAGATAAAATCTTCCATTATTAATACAGCACTTTTCAGTGGGATGTCGTGGTGCGGACAGAGAAATGGAAGCAGATTGACCTATCCCTTAATGAGCCGGTGTCGCAGTAAGAAGAGCAGCCTTCATCTTCAACAGCCAGTTGACCATCCCGGCCACTTCCCTTGTCATCTCTGCAGGGAGCAAATTAATAAACAGGAGCAGCAGCCTTACAGGCTTCTTCACACCAAACCGATCAGCAGCCTTTATGTGAGAGGCTGGGTCCGAAGCTGAGTGAGGTTTAGTTCCTAAAATGAGCAGAGCGTGAATCTAATTCATCAAAGCTATTTTTTTGTTCCCATATAGTGACTGCTAATGAGCACAAACATGTAAATTCTAGCAGGAGTATAGGGAAAGAATATAAGAAACAGCAACCTTTCTGCAATAAATCTTTCCTACCTTTCATCACTTCTCAGTTTAGCGACCTCCTGGGCTAGAAGTTACATTTGGATCATCAAGTTTAATAGCCAATTCTCCACGAATTTGTCAAAGTCTCTTTTGAACCCGTTTCTGGTTTGGCTCCCACAGCAGCCTGCAGCAGCAAATTATTTGATGAAGAAAAAAAGTTCCTCTCGTTTGTGTTAAACCTACCGATGAGCATTGCCTCCAGAGATGCGCTGCCTGTCTGCCTCCACGTCTTCGTCTGTAAAGTGGAAATAACAAGTTTTTCCCCGAGTATAAAACATTTTAAAAGCCTACGCTTTATCAATACGCTCACACCAGCATAAACGCCCGTACACGTGCAACGTGCGCTTTCCTCTCAGTTTGCTTTTATCGCCGAGGAGGCGTAAGGGCAGCGGGGATCCTTCCTGCTGGTAGACAGAGAGCCGAAGTCACGTATGTTCCCCACAGGGGAAGAAAAATTATACAGATCCTAAGAAGAAGGAATAGGAAAATCTTGGTCTCACTTTGCTTCAACTCTGTACTTGAGGGATGTATTAATAAAATCTGGAGATTTGTCTGTAAAATTGCTTCCCTCTTAGCCAAGTCCAGGGCCTCTATGCAATTGGTCACTTCGAGAAGGCCTTCACTTAGGAAAAAAAAAATAATTTATTTCATTTGTCTAGAAGTGAGGCTTTATAACACAACACCATGTAAAATGAACCTGCATTTTTGCAGGAATTTCCAACTTTGGAAGAAATTATTTCAATGGACAGGTAAATGTTATAACTATCTGCAGCTAAACAAGAAATATTCTGTCTAGCCTAGTGACTTAATGAATTCACTTCTCCGTTACCTATTGCCCCATTGTATTATCACGATTGATACGGCCTCATAGTGCTTTTAAAAACATACGTTCCAGTTTATACTGGATTTATATTTTTACATTTTGGAACATCCCTTCTTTACATACAGTAAGTGTAAAATAGAACCCAAGTGCCCAAACTGAATTATCAAGCCTACACCGCTACTGTGACAAAAGTACCTGACTTTTTTCCACCATCTAGATGCTTTCTTGTCTTGTAGAACTGAAGAAAGCGACAATCATTATGTTCCATTTCGGTTGTCCAACTTTACATTGCACCATTAAGCTGCATTGTCCAGTGCCCTATAGGTAGTTATAAAAAGACTGCACATTCGTGTTAGTAGGATGAGATTTCATTTAAAAGTGAAATCCATATAGCCACGGTTGAGAAAATATCCTTCAAACCTCATTCTGATATAAATCAATTTGAGGCAGCCTGAAACAGCAGCTCAAAGAGAAGCGTGGCTTGCCCTCTGCGTTTCAGCGGGGCGTTAACATTGGGATGACAAGTCTAAACTAATCCGTCATTTTTTGCTGCCACGGCGGATGTTAAGGAGGCTCGCTGCTTGATGCTGTCAGCAGTCGGTGGATGGGGAATTAATTCAGTCCCTCTCTTTTCCCCGCTCCCAGCAACTCTGTACAAAGTCTTAGTCAACCCACAACCTGAAAAAAATTTTCCATTTATCAGTCCGACGTGACTGGAGCAGCTCTCGCGCTGAAGCCCCAGAAGCCGACGCTCAGGTTTCTCGTGGGAGTTCCTGCAGTGCAGCGAGAGGTCACTGGTACCCAAGCCTGCAGCCGAACGCCAAAAGGAAAGACAGCAGCTAAGAGAGCAGGGCAGGGCCCTCCATTTCGAGCTGAGGTGCCGCATCCTGTGCAATTACCTGCTGCGCGGCGTGGCTCCGCAGTTAACGGCACTGGTCACAGGGTCTGGGTCAAGACTGTTATTTTCACAAGAGGCTGGCTGATGTACGCTCACGAATGCCGCGGTGCCGCTCGTCTTGCAGCTGAACGAGATGGGGGTCCCACCGCTCTGTCCCGATCCTGTGGGACAGGGGAATGCACATCTTGCGATACAAGGATTCTGGTTTCCCCAGAAAATACAAGGCATCTCCTTCTGATGAGGAGCTTGAGCATTGTATATAGTACCGGCGTAAGACAGTGGCCTTGAAACAACCGTGGGTTTGGCTCGTGAAGAAACGCTTGGTTGTAGAGCCACAAGGTGACTGTCACTGATAGAAATTTAAGTCATTCACCTTGAACACAACCCTCTGAGCTCAGCTCTCACTAACATGCACAACATTTGTGCGGTTGCCAAAAGCTTCTATTTCTTTAATGCCTTTTCTTCTCCAGTGGCAGCCAGCGCTGCAGAGTGTTTGCTTTTCCATGAGCATTTTTACATATTCTGTATGGATGGCTTTATAAAAAGCAAATATTAGAAGCGCCAACAGACACTTCAGCAAACCACAGGAATTCAGCTTGTGCTGTAGGCAGTTCCAGGTGCCACGTGAGAACGGCACCGAAAAGTCACTTTGTACGCGTAAGCACGACCTGCAAAGACTGGAGTAAGCGTGCTGCAGCGAGTCAGCAGCATCAGCTGGCTCCTCTGTAAGTACAGTAACGGGTGCAGGCATTGCTGTCCTCTAATTGTGTGTAAAATGTCTACTTAAAACTGCCTCTTCTTAATTGCATTTTGCTTCCCCTGTCATTCCAATACGTACATGTGATTACACTCCAGTTACTATAGTCCTAATCGCTTATGAAAAAACCCCGGGCTGATGAGTAAGTGGCTGTGTAACATTCAACCGAGGCGGCCTCAAAACCCACAGCAGCAGCCGGACGAGGTTGGTTTGACTGCATATCTCAAGAGGAGTTGCAGTAGGCTCACGAGCCCTTCCTTTTTTTGGCTATGGAAGGAAACATCTTCATAACGGAGAAGTAGAAGTGAATGTATGAAGTAGAAGTGAACGTAGAAGTATTCATGAAAACACCCAGCTAAAAAGTTTTGTTTCTGGTGGTTTTAACACAAATAAATTTTCAAGCTTTAAACAACAATGAATCGTTAAATGAAATGTAGTTTCACCTGAAAGCAGAAGGAATTTACAGATTAGATCAGCCAACCAGGAATGGAAACGCTATCGTTAAGATTTAGGTGACGAGGTGACTGACAAATAACGCATAGGCTGAAGTGCAGAGCTGAAAACATTCTGATAAGTACCGAGAACAAAGACATTTGTAAGAACACCAAAGCAGACAGCCTGCAGATATAAAAGACAACGGTTCACCTAATTTTGTCATACATTTTAATGTTCCGTGTTTGCAAATTATTTGTCCTCAAGTGACTTTTCATTCATGTTAAGATGACAGGAATATTGCTATGAAACAGTGCAGACAGTGGCACGCAGATGCATGCACAGGAATTGAAGGTGCCTCAGTTTTACGCTTTGACCTCCCACGCTGTGTAGTTCCCTCCCTGGCACAGTCAGACTGTGCAGCAGCCGGGTGCTGGCTGTGTCAGAGTCATCGATTTCAGTGCGAAACGTTACCTCACTATAAGCAACCCCTAAATAAAATCATATATTTTCAACTAGAAGTAGCCTTAATCCTGGTGACGGTAAAATCAGTCGGTGAGATCCCCCACTGCATTTTTCTGACTTGAAGTAAAATTTCGTGATCGGTTTGTTCCCAACAGTTTTTTGGTCCTTTTTGACACAGCTCATTCAAGGCCATTTGACAGAAGAACCTATAAATGTTTTTGCACTTGCTTCTTTGCTTTAGGCCTTAAAAGTGAGATGTGAGTCCTGCTGCAGGGTGTTTTCAGTGTTCTTTCCTTCATAGATCTTCTGAAATGGGGAAAACGTGAACTACATAGAAAAAGGAGGTGTTTACTAACAGAAGAATATAAAGATTTGCTTTCAGCATTTTTGTCTTAACGTTGCCCTAAGGCTTTCTGAACAGTAAGTTGTGTAGCACAGGAATCCCTGTGTTCGATAACTTGTCGGTCTCTCTGGGGGAGTAGAGAGCACGAAGCTGCTTCCTTTGAAAGCAGACCCATTCCTGACTCCTCTGCTTCAGCTGTTTCAACAGCACGAGCGGCCACAATCCAGCTCATCCCTGCAGCGCTCCGAGATTGACTTAAGGCATCTCCTGCTTTTTTGAGATACGTAACCTCTGTACGCCTCAGGGTACAGCAGGGTGAAGTTTTGGGTGGGTCTGGCAGGAATCCAGAGACAGGCTTTAACTTTAAAAAGAACTGCTTTAAGTGTTGGTGTTTCTCTCCAGGTGGTTTTATCAGCTTTAACGGCTCCTGGCGCGTTCAGGGGATCCTGGCCATGTCCCGCTCGTTAGGAGATTACCCTCTGAAGAACCTGAATGTTGTCATTCCCGACCCCGATATTCTTACCTTTGACCTGGACAAACTGCAGCCAGAGTTCATGATCTTGGCGTCGGATGGTCTGTGGGATGCTTTCAGCAACGAGGAAGCTGTCCGATTCATCAAGGAACGCTTGGATGAACCACACTTCGGTGCAAAGAGTATAGTTCTACAGTCCTTTTACAGAGGATGTCCCGATAATATAACAGTGATGGTGGTGAAGTTCAGGAATAGCGGCAAAACAGAAGAACAGTAATTACCAGTGGTTCTCTGCCTCACTCTGAACTGAGAACAAACTCTTACATTTTAAACGTAGTAGAAAGCTCTAGTAAATACCGTTAAGATTCTACACAAAAGGAACAGATCCCTCCGGTCTTTGTTCTTTGCTTAACAAAAGGAGCAATACAACAACTACATTCTGCGTGATTATAAGAATTAAGTTTGTTCACATAGACCTGTCTCCTGTGACCTTGCTGCTCCTTAGAAACTAACTGTAATCTTCCATTTCAGAATTGTCTTTGCAAATCCTCTGTAGACTTCTCATTTGATTCCTTACCTCTCATTTCTAACAGTCAAAGGTTCGTTCAGACGCACAGCAGGGTCAGGGCAGTGCTGCCGCTTAATGGCAAGTGATAGGAATGATGCTGCTTTTCACTCGTAGGTGTGACTCTTCAGAACGATGCTCTCGTGTTTCTCATCTCTTTTCTTTTTTAATCTGCAGTGATAAGGTTGTATAGGAAAAGGTTTGCGATTGTTGGCCTGTTATTGATAGGAAGGAGGAAGAGGAGCCAACTATTTATTAGCCTGCTACCACAGAACTGGCTCTCTCGCTTTAACCTCCCCCTCGCCCCTTAAATAAATCCCCGCCAAGCATGTGATTAGGTATAGGTACTGAATTACCTGAAGCCACATGTTTATTCAGTCTGTGCATTACTCTAATAACATTTCTTCTATGCCATATTGTATTCAAACCAACTAATGTTCAACTTCAGCAAAATACTTTGAGGTCTGACACCTTCTATATCAAAAAATAGCTCTGTTGTGATAGAAGAATGTCTGTCATTCACCGAGACTCACCCGTACGTCATTTTTTTGGCATGGACTTTTCGTAGGCATGTAAAGAAAGTAATGCAAGGTAAAATTAATTTCGTTAGTGACTGTTTGGAAAACTAATCAAAGCAGGGCATTCCTTAGAGCTACCTAGGTGGAAGTCAAGCCTATTAAAGACTTCCTTGTACCACTGCAGATTAATTTGTGGTGTTAATCCAGGGGAAGACCACTTTGGAAGCGTTTTTTGGTATAATGTATAAATGCCAGGCAGTGTCATTGCACTGTAGAGATGAAAGCTTGTGTTAAATCTAGATAAAAATATGTTTAGATCTAACTTTCAGTATTTAATTGTATTTTGGAACCTGTGACTACTATAAGTTTAAACAATGACAGTCTGAGTTTGCCCTACATCTGTTAACTTAGCTGGCTGCTTCATGGGCGAGAGGCAGCAGTGGCAGAGCGACAGGGCAATGCGTGTCAGAGGAACAGAGCCAGGGCCTGAGTCGGAGGTTACTGTTTTGGATGGTTTGCTCACCCGTATCGTGTCTTGTAACGATCCTTGGGGTTCCCTCCCCGCAAAACGCGGTCCTGGACGATCCGCTGAAGTCTCTCGTCTTCAAGGTGAAGGAGGTTGTCAGTATTTGGGTCCTGAGGTGAATCAGGGATATAATGCGTTAACTAACTTTGTCTGTTTCTTGGGTAAAGATACAATATTACTGAGTTCAAAAGCTACCTGTTTCTCATCACCCACCTATAGCGCTTTCTGGGCAAGTGGCTTGCTGGTCCCTAAAGTACTGGGATGTGTTGTGGCTGTGCTGGGCGTGTGTGCGTCTCTGAAGACAAAAATGAAAGAGCAACAATTCTTCTTTCTGCTCGAGAAGGAATTCCCATCTTAGTCCTTTCATTTTTGTTCCTAGGTTCTCTCTGCCCCAGCAAACCAACCTCCTTCAGTTTGTTTGGAGATAATCACAACTCTTAATTGGATCTGTTGCTATTACCAGTGCTATTCAAATTGTGTACACAGCCTTCAGCAGCCTCTTCTCATCCCTGACTCCGGGTCGAGCCCCTTGACTCTGAGGAATAGACAAGTGAAAAGCAGACGCATGAAAGTGTCCAGCATCCTCTGAGACCAGCAGGCACCCAGCCTGCGCTGGTCCTTCCCGGGAGGATGGAAGGTTTCGGACTTTGAAAATCTCTTGAACAGCACATTCAGTGAATTTTAAATGCAACTTTGCAGTTAAATTGAGCAGCTAACAGGAAGTGTTAATAATTGCAGAGCGCTTCGGTTATTTTATTTTGAAAAGGTATTTGAGGTCAGAACGCTGTGAAATGAAAACCTTGTGTGATATTTTCCTGGGAGTGCTTAATCATGTACTCGGTAGTGCTACAGCAGCAGTATCGAAACTGCTCCAGGCAGAGCTCGTGGCGCATGTAGCGTTTGCCTTTCCTTTCTCCTTCACAGATGATGTTTCCGTTGTACTGGCTTTTCTTTGTAGGACACAGCCGGGGTGTTTGTCAAAACAGCTGCCCAGGGAAAAGAAGAATTGGACCCAGCAGCCTACAGAACTCTAAAGCAGAGGGACGCTTGTATAGCAGAGACATCACTACTAATCCTTCACAGGCATTGGAGAAACTGGAACTGGAACAATGGTCAGCTCCAAAAAAACCATGATAGACTAAGGCCACTCGAGTGAAAAGCTCACGGCTGCCACTAAGCCTCCTGCAGCTCACGTTCTCGAGGTTAGCGAGCGTTGCTGAGGGATGCCCGACCTTCTCCTGAGCACAGCTCGCTCGCTGGTTGCTCCAGCACTCGAGATAGACAGGAAAATGAGGTGGCAGGAATCATTCGCATTCCCAGACTCCCGAAGCAGCCGTGAGGAAGCAGTGGGAGGGTGGCTCACTCTGGAAGTAAGCCATGCTTACAGGATTTAGGAAAACACATAGTGCAATGCAATACAGAACTGTTTTGCAGACTTGTCTGGATATTAATTCCAGGATTCATTTGCTCCGTCACTCACAGGCCCATCCACACTCAGTTACCGAATCCGCCCTATTTCAACCTTCCAGTGTCTGCAGTTGCAACAATAGTTGCTTTAGCACCTTCCATTTGCTCTGCAACACTCCCACCTTTGTAGTAGCTCCCTTTCCTGGCCAAAGACATTCATGCCAATGATCTCTGGTAAGGCCTTGTGTTTTTATTACTTTAAAACACTGGTTACAGCTACTTTAGGTTGAAAGATGAAGGACTAATGGAGATGACAGGCTTTGTGCAGTCTTCCACATACATGCGCAGTGCCTACCTATGCCCCCTGTTAGAAGTCTTCTAAGTTTATAATCCAGTTCTAGACATCTATAACTTCCCAGTCATACTGATTTGTGCCAAATTCTGTCGTGATACATACAGCTGTTGCATGACAAGATTAAGTAACGTACATATTGCTTATGCAACCTAAACGATCTAGAGTCTGATCCTCCACTGCCTTAATAATATATCCTACATCTGGAAAGGGTTGCCCGACACTGTGCCCAGAAATATCCCCACGTACGCTCAAGCAGCATGTGCTGCTACAGCATCGGAGAGGCAGTACTTCCAGCCCACCATCCTCAGTCCTGCTTTCCTGCCTGGGCACCTCTCCAAAAAAAGGGAGATGCATTTCGGTTGAAGTGGCTTGCACACATCTGAGAGCTCCCGAGTTCTTGCTGTATGTGTTTGTGGAAGTTTTTTTGTCGTTTAAGCCTGAGTAGCTCCATCGGTGACATCTGTTCATCAAGTAATGATAGTTTCTAATGGCAGAAAACTGATAGGTTAAGGTGCTGCCAAAGAGCATCTTTCCTATGGTCCAATATAAAAAATGTACCTTGTAATTAGTCATCTTACCCAGTAGTTACTTAAAAGAATTTAGGCTCTTCCCAGTGGCATTACAAGCTAACAGTTTAACTCACGTAGTACATTTTAAAGATACTACCATTTAGCTTTTCATTCTGATTATAGACTACCGTTTAGTTTACCATTCTGATGATATACTAGTGGGGTTTTAGAAAGGCCGTTCATTCGTGTAACGAGAGGGCCGTAGCCTTCACCGTTTGTGGCTCCTGGTACAATGATGGGGCTCCCCGGTCTGGGTACCAGCCTGGTTAGGCGGGATCATAGCTCCGTCTAGTGGCTGGCCTGGCCTAAGCACGGTAACCAAGCGGTATTGACTCAAGTTAATAGTTGCTCGCTTAGCCTGTGTGAAAAATGAGTTAAAAATGCCATTTCAAGTCCCCGTTGTCCCTTGTGCAGAAGCTCGCTGTGAGGTGAGTGCAGACCCGTTCTCTCAGGCTGAACTTTACGGCAGCATCGAAGCAGTGCGGGCCGAACGCCGGCATCCCCAGGCGCAGCTAAGGAACGCAGCTACTCAGCTGCTAAAAACACGCGTGCGAGTTTGGCACGCCACAGCCCTGCCCTGCATCCCCTGCCAGCTCACCCCCAGCACAGGTGTCTTCGTAACATTGGCGAATGCATTTTAAACGCTTGTCTGTGAGATCCAAATGTTCCGTGGCTTATGCAGACCGCGGCGATCCAGCTTAGGAGAGTCCAGAATTCATCGCTAGTCTCAGGGGTGGCAGGAGACGCTGGTTTACTTCGTATAAAATCTGCGCCGCTTCTTTTGTCACGACATCCAGCACTAGTGGTCTGGGCATAGCGATCCTGTCTCACAGGGGAGACAGATGACATTGTGAGGACTGGGTCAGTGCTGTAGTCCTAAAATTTCTAAAAATACGAAATTTGAAATGAATGAGCCTGTTTTACTGAATAGAATGTTTGGATAAATATAAATAAATGCCATCTAACAGCATGAAGTATTGTCTACTGACTTGTGAACACAAGGTCAGTACCAAAACTACGGCTAATGTTATTACAGTATTATACCATTTATGTAAAGTAGAATTAAAAAAAAAAAGTTGTGAGGTTTTTAGAATACAGAAGTTAGGACTAAAGCAGTGCATCAGCTTGAAGTAACAGTGTTTGCTACGTAAACACTAACGCTGCATCTTGGAAATAAGGGAGTTTTGTTGTTAGCTGCCTCAGAATATATGACATCCTTGCTTTAAACAATATTAATATATTGCTAATGTATCTGATTTTACACAGAGAAACATTTAGTAAGTGATTATACGAAAGAAAAAAAAAAACCTCACCAGCCTTTCATTTCCTAAAGTAGGTTTTTAGGCCTCCATCCTGAAATCTGGCTGTACAAAATCGCAAGGTTAAAACTGAGAACGTTCTGCTGAAGTTTGGCAACTGTATAGACCAGAGCTGCTGCCCCTCGGGGTTGTCACCATATTTATAAATTCTCTTTCTAAACCTGAGGACTCGTACCTGAAAAGATACATACAATGAAGTTAACACTGAGTTGGAGTTTAAATCACTTTTATTTATATAGTGCTGACTATGTAAGGCTTAGGTAAGCAGCTGTTTTACATATAGTTTTCCCTTAGGTAACTGAAAGTTGTAGGTACCAGTTGTCTCTAGTCACGTATGATAGTTTAGATGCTCTGTTCAGCAACACGTGTGCGGACAAAGCAGCTGAAGCCTATCTAAAACCATAAAGAGAGGCTGACAGCAAGAGCAATTCTTGAGCAAAGTTTTGAAACCCACTTTTATGAGCAGGTCAGCGCCCATGTCTGCTCTGCTCAGTCTTAGGGAAGGACTCCCAATTAGTTGAGCAATAGGGAAATAAAGCAATTTTTTCTGCATTTCAGTGGCCAACCCTGTATTCCTTTAAGCCTGTGGAGACACATCGGTACTTCTAGGGACGCGGATGCTCAGAGATCTACTTCAGCCTGTATTGCACCCAATTAATTAAATGAATAATTGGTTATAATATTTTAGAAATCTAAATGCAGGACTGTCAAACATCGCTCTCTGGGAATTCCTACACCGTATTCAGGGGGGTGAGAGCAATATAGATGAAACTGTACTTTATCCGCACTTGCTTTAATCTTGGTAGTAACAAGAGTCCTGAAGTCAAGCTGTGTGGGCTGACAGTCATGTACCTGCTCGGCATCCCCTGTGTAAATGCCCGGGACAGCAAGCAGCTGGCTCCGCGGAGAGCGAGGCTGCTCCTGTGCCTCAGCAGACGCACTCCGTTGGCTTCAGCTATTGTTGATGACGGGAGACTCTCACGCCAGAACTGCCAAAGTCCACGTGTGACTTTTAAATTTTCTCCTTCTGGTAAGAAAAACTTCGTTATGTGAAAAACACAATTCCTTTGGAAAAAGTTCTTTGGAGCTAGTTCCATTCTGTACTGGAGCTCCGCACTGCTCTTTGGTACGTCGTTCCTACGCACAGGCTAGGTACAAAACATAAGCAGTGGTTAGCAATGCTGGATTTCCAAATGAAGTCAATTTTTATAAACCCATCTACCTTTAACATGGCAAACTGTAACAATTGTGTAACTTAACTACAAATTTAACAGGAGCAGGGTCTGGAGAAACAACTTCAACAGCTGTACTGTGTGAACCTTACACTCAGCGGCTGTAAAACCACTTCTACCCAGTGTATTTGGAAATGCTCGCTAAGAAACAGTTGTGACAGACTCGTTATGAAAATGAACCGCGCATTTAGAACTCTGCAAGGGCAGGTCAGGGCTTTATTAACAAAAATCCTACACAACACACAAGATAACAAAAGCGCAACGTTTAAGCAATCCATCCTGGTTAACAACAGCTTCCATTTAGTACAGCACGGCTGTATTGTCGTATATAAGAGCCTCTTCAGGCTTGTTTGTAACGTTTTTTCACTCGGAGCCAGAAGTGTTTTTAAGATTTTTATCTTTATTGCAAGCTCAGGGGAGACTGCACTTTACTCCTAGGTGGAGGACCACTGCAGGCAAAGCATTACTGAGAGGAGCAGCTAGGACACCGGGCTGAGCCCCATCCCAGTCGGGATGGATGTCACGCCTACACAGTCGTCATCGTAAAAAGAACTCATTCGGATTAACGTGGCCTGGAAAATTTGTGTGCTGCCTAGCAACTGTCAGAGGCTAGAGGGAAACAGAGCTCAGATACAAAAACCATCTCAAGAGAGGTCACTTGGGGTAAACTCCGTCTTTTTAAGTCCTTATTTTATAGGAGGAAAACTAACTCCCAAAGTGCCGTAACGGCAGGTGAGACAAACTATACTGCCTCACAGGTAGTATTTCCTCATACGAGTTGCAGGTCGGTACTGCCTTTAGCGAAGAATGGGGTAACAGCAGCATTTCAGAGACCATACTTTCTTTAGTCCTGTGAAAGGAAGTGGCTTCAGGATTTTTAGAAACCCAATATATGGGGGGGGGGGGGGGTTGGTTTGTTTTACAATTTTAGGTTTTACCATTTTAGGTTTCTTTTACGATTTTAGGTTACTTTAAAATGTGGACTCAACTACACATGGGAAAGAACCACCACCAAACCCAACCGTCTGCTTGGCTTCATTTTCACTTTGTTTTCTTTCCTTCCCACATGGAGTACTTGCATTTGGATATGGTTTACAGCTTAATACGCAATACACAGTAACAGCATTAAAACCTGACAAGCTTAATTTAACAGAGACTGCAGAAAGCTTTACATCTCTTTCCCTACCACCTCTATCTTAGGCAAACTGTAAAGTACTTCATAAATGACCAAAATGGTACACGCTTCTCGGACAAAAATGGAGATGAATGAAAATTTGAAAAACGGGGAGCAAAACTCTGCCTCCCAAACTCCTTCAACATACCTAACATAACCCACAGACACGTATCAGGAATGCGGCGTCACACTGTTTGGTTAACCTTCAATCGGTTTTTAGGTTAAATTTGAAAGAAATACGATAAAATTACATTATTTATTGCGCATCCAGGCATTCGCGAGTTACTTGCAATGAACTTGCATTGAAATGCTTTAGTAGAACTAGAAAACGTAAGACAAAACTTAGGAAAATATTCCAAATTTTCTATGTCCTGTTAATACTGAACTGATCAGAGAGAATAATGCCCCTAAGTTTGCAGCAGAGAGTATTTTGTGATTTATTTTGAACTTGTTTTTTCTAGAGTGCACACAAAACATCGAAGCCTTTTGACTTTCTGACTCTTCTGAAATAACACACAGGCAACACAGGCTTGCAATTTTACATGGTAAACCCCTTTGGCAAACCCACCCAGCAGTAGTTTCCAAACATCTCTGACCAGTGGATTACGATGAGGCTTTTCAAGTCAGAAAGCCCCACAATTTTCATATCAAAATCACAAGTGCTTGGAATTCTGATTTAATACAGCTTTCTGAACCACTTGCCTGCACGAGAAAAAGAATCTGAGGATTTGGAAAAATCTTAGCCTGTGGTTTAGGTTTTGGTTTTAGTACAATATTGTAGGCAGATGCAATAGAATTTGGGCCCACCACTGACTTAAATGCTTGTATTAGTTCACAGTCTTAACCTTTTTTTACCTCTTGCATGGCTGCTCACGCTAGAAACTTTCCTGGTATTTGCTTTAAGCAGAACCATTAGCTCAGTTATGAATTTTTATGGTCTTTTTAAGCAATAATAAGGTCAGACTCAAATACAAAGCAGATTTGGAAATGAGTTTTTTTAAAAAAACAGGAGCAGGAATATTTTACAATGTAAATTTCTTGCAGAATTGATGTCACTTTAGATTACACTTTCAGATGGCATAAACAGATCACTGTGTATAAACCTACATTTGTGAAAGCAAAAGCCTTGTAATCTACGATCAGTGTTATCATTCTGGGGCACAAATATAAAAAATACCTTGCTTGGTGACAGTTGCATTTTTATTGCAGTCCTGCACAGCCATTTCTCTGTGATACTCGTTTCTTATTCTCTCAACAGGAGCACTGTCTGCTTTATCTATCCAGTCTCTGAAGATTGCATAGTCTTTCATAATTACATTTTTTCGGAAAAAGCAATACAAACTGTGCCGTAGTGTCAGTGTTCTTGTGACAAATAATTTATTTCTAAACATTTAACATGGCAGGCTTATTAAAAAAAATGGAGGGTGTTTGGTTTTTTTTAAGATGTATAAACAATCAAAGGACAAGTTAAACATTTCTCACAGAGCTCTCAGGATCTGACCACAGTACAACAATCAAATAACAGATCCTAAGACCACAGGAACAGCTGTAGTTTCACCTCTGCTTCTAGAAATACAATAGCATTCTTTCCTCAGTTATGCAATACTGTAGCTATTTAGTTTAACAAAAAAAATCTATTTTTGAAAAACTTTGACCTTCTTAACATACATTCTTAGAACACTGACATCTGAAATACTTGTCTAGAGAGTATTCTCCCCAAGACCTCATTTTTCTATCGAAAAAAATAACACGTCCTCTAATTCCATCAAAAAAACCATGTGCAGGTGTTGAAAAGATAGCAAAATTCAATACTGACCGTAATCACAATGTAACAAAAAACCTGGTGAAACCTCAGACTCGGTACTAGAGGTTTCTGCACCTCTTCTAATTTGTCTCTAAGAGACTATCTGAAAGACAGCCAAATGTAAATACATCGTAACATCTCAGCTGTAGTACAAATAAGGTGGCAGTGCTCTGTCATTCTAGATGTACAGGATGTAACTATAGTATCTTCACTGTGTAGTGGATGTGTCAAGAATAATTCTGTTAATGCAATGGCAAATTCTGTATTGTTGTCTATTAGAAGTGTAAACTACTGAAAACTTCGCCTTGCTGATATGAATAAAGTGATTAAAATACCCGTCTTTACAGATATCGTAGAGTTTGTCTTCTTTAAGAAATACGAATCGTAAAATTTTCTTCATTTTAAAATTTGAAGAAAGAAAACTGTTTTAGAAACAGATATCAAGTCACAATATAAATGCATCTGTTTTAATCTTCCCTGCGTGGTTCCAAAACTCTCGGGACGCATCAGTACACGCGTGTATGTGCGTATGTACATGGGTTTTCGTTATCCCGATGTACTGGCGATGTCGAGTAACTGAACTGCACGTAAACTCTACCGCATCTAGCCCTGTAGTAGTCTGTGAACATTATCAAAGACACCAAAGCAATTCTATTTTATACGTATACAGATATACCTAGATATACACACACAGAGTACCTTACATTTTCAGAATTTCCCATCAGCTTCTGCAGACCCCACAAGATCCACAGGCTTGGAACGCTCTCAGAAGGATTAGGGAGGCGGTACTTTTCAATGAGGTGGTGTAACACTCTCAGAAGGATTACAGAGATGCTGTATTGAAAGAAGAAGGTCGTCGCAGGTTTCATGCTGGGCAGAGGACTAATACTCGAGGGTGGCAAAGGGTGATGCAGTTGCACAAACATCATTCCTCGGTGACATTTCATACATTCCGGAAGATTCAGGTAGAAATCCCGTGGTTACAGCAGACCACGTGGAGGAGTGTCGGAGCAAGACAGGACAGTGTATTCCAAAGTATCCTGCGTGCGTAGGATACAGACATGGAAAAGTGCACTGTGAATTCCTAATATTTTTATTTAAGAATATTAGAATGTCCCAGAGAAATGCTGCCATTGCAGTTTTGCCCCAGCAGCACAGCCCTCCTTCGGTCGAAGTCATCTCTACAGCTGTGTTTTTGTTTTGTGTTGCCCTGGACTTTAAACGTTTTTACACCAAATACCTTTAAGTTTCTATATTAATACAGAATCAAAGGCAAGTAACTGAAGTGTTTGATGACAAATCCTGCCAAAACCTGATCATTTCACTTGATGTAATGCCATGTACTGCAATCAAATGTCTATACTTACAGATATCAAAATTAATTTTATAAAGAAAGAATTGTTGTTTATCTTCTGGAATACTGATGTTCACCTTAAGTATATTTAAGCAAATTCCAACATAAACATCCTCAAATTTAATAGGCTTGATATGACTCATCAGTTCATAAATCCTCAGAGCCAGTTTTCCATCCAATATATAGCCCATCCCACTGCAATACGGAGGATACAACTTGAATGGATATTCATCGTAAGAGATGTACGTTTTTTTGTAAAAGCCTCTGTAGGCAAAGTTATCTATAAGGGGATAACCAGTAAAAATATTTTCTGAGGAATTTAGCTTCAGAAGAAATTTTACCAAGTTAGCGGTGTTGATGAAGACATCAGTGTCAGTCTTCATGAGGAATCTAGCATTCGAACAGAACTCAGTGACCCACCTAAACGCCATGATCGTTTTCAAGGTGAGATTGTCATAAGTGTCCATAAAATCTTGGCGAATTATGTCACCATAGAGGATGCTTTCATCTTCTACCGACAGTGCTGCAGCGTTGTCTTCCATTTGAGTGTCCTGACCTAGTAAGAACAGGGTTAGAATTCGATGTTCCCACCAGGAGTTTTGAGATCCCCACGTTACCCTGATGGCCTGCCTTGCCTTCACGTCCTTGGGTCTTGAAGACACCAAGATGACTAGAAACGGATTTATGTCTTTGCATTTCAAGCGCTCCCGCAGTGTGAAGAGGTAGTGTTGCTTGTAAATCGGTTCATATTCATAGAAATACATGAGGTTTGTATGCTCAATCGCAGTGTTGGGGAAAAAAGTTACGTACCACATTGTTATGACTGAAAACACAAAGAGAAACAAAAAAATCCATTTTAATGGTCTCATATACATGACTAACTGGAACTGGGCAGCAACTAATTCGCAGGAGTGCATCAATGACCTTCAAAATCCGTACCACAAGTCCTGAAGCATGTTTCTTGCTGAAAAAGAAATGAAAAAGTAGTATTCAGAACGCTATTATTCAAATATTATCTTTTTCTTATCTTGTCTAAAGTGTCAGTTGAAAGCGTGCTGTAATATAACGAAGACAAATCCAAGACTCATTGGTCCAGCTGTTAGATACAGCATCCTGCACACCGTGAATCACCGCTGTATCCCAGAAACGAGTACGAGCAGAACACTGAGCTGCGACTGAGGACGGTATGGACTGAAACCTCATCGCTTTCACCTTGGAAATTTCCCCTACGTAAACCTGATCTCCGCAAAAGATCACACATCAAGCATTGTGATCCCAGAGATCTCAGCACAATGTCTTCGACTCAATTAAATCTCGAGGAAGGAATACCGTGCACAAAATCTAACGGCTACAAAGTGCTCAGCAAATTGATGTTCAGAGGCTTCAAAAATTTGTAATTTATTTTAAAGAAAGGAAGTCCTACTCGTTTTTATAAGCTGGAGCAAACCAGCCAAGAAAGCAGGTAAAAAGAGAAGTACAAGCAAATATTTCATCCCTCATTTAAGAGCTGAGCAGCTACCTGTTCTGAACTGACTGAATAGGTGATGGGGGAGAAGGAGAAAATCAACTTCCTTACGACCGATGTCAGAGCTGCAGACATGCAAACACAAACTCACTGACAGACTGAGCTCTTACACTGCCCAAAGAAATGGCTACTCCCACAACATGCAACATAGTACAGCAATCATTTATTTTCTAATATGTGCTTATTAAATCAAGCAATTCAATAAAGGGGCACTGGAACCAACTTTGTCACAGCAGCTTTACAGTTGACATAATGGGAGCAGCAGGGAATCCACTGCAGCAGACGAGCTTCAAATCTTAAACAAGTTTTGTAAATTCTTCTAATATTTTCCATTTAAACAAACAAGACACTACAAAATCCTCCTGCTACTTCCATCTATTTAAGTTTTAAAGAAGGGATCCCGTCTGCATTATTTTCATGAAAAACCCTACCCCCATCTGCCAGTGCATGAAAACACGACAGATTCGCTCAGCTCCATCACACATGCCACACCAACTGAAAACAGCGATATCAGCACAAGAGATGGAGACGAACCAAAGCCATTTTTCGATGAGACACACAGATCTTGGTCCGGAGTCCAATCGACACAGGCAGGTACTTACAAACCCCTGTGGAGTCCGTGCTGAAGGTATTACCTACACTGTCAGGACTAGATATTCAAAACAATACATCTTTCCAAAACTAAGTTTAAAAATAGAATCTCAGTCCTGTACTCTCCATTTAGCAGTGCTTACCTTTACTATATTTCTTTAAAACTACATACGCTCTGAACGTATACGAGATATCTTTAAACCAATATAATTACAATGTCTTACTGTGGGAGTTCCAAATTATTTCTAATGTTTGCAGTAATAATATTTACCCTGCACTGCAGAGTATCCACAAAGACACAGTAAAGATGATGGTTCAATTTCACAGCACAATTAATTACTATTTAACTTATCTTCAAAAAGATCACCGCAGGGCTTGTAAATGTTTTATATTAAAAAAAAAAAAAAAATCCAAACCCCAGCATAGCAGGCTAGAATTTAGGTGAATTTGATTTGCCAGAGCCCACCTGCCTTGTATTTCTGTGTATGATCTGACTTTAAACTAAGGATCCTTTAAAGGAAGCATTTGGAGCACATTTCACCAACGATGCATAGCGCATCACTTAAAATGTATTAAAGGAATTTTACACAAATAGCTATTTAAATAGAAGAATTTCAGACTGATCCCTCTCAAAGCTGCATCACTCCAAAAATACTAAGTGGCTAAGAGGAGTCAATCCTCCATTAAAGGTACCTCACATAACTGCAGATGAACGAGTGAGTTTTACTAAGAACTTCCTAACGTGACCAATGGCCTAGCTTATAAAAACATGGAACCTCAGAAGTTTTATGTTGATTCACTTCTTTTTCTCCACAAGGATTAACCATATGCAAGTAAAACAGAATAGAACTTTAGGAAGCGCAGAGGAAACTGTCATCGGCACGGTTCAAACTGCATGTAGGGAACTTGATTATAACCACAAAAAAACTCAGATTTACCAATCATCTGGGATTTACTTCCTAGCTTTATCGAAAGACAAAAAATAATAAAAATGCTCAAATCTTCTCTCTTTATATATACCAACCTGACTTTCAGTGAACAATATAAAAAATACATACTGGAAGAAAATAACCTAAGTTATATATCGGTGTTTATGTATTTGATTTTATATAAATAACATTTCTCAGGGTTTGATGATCAATTTGAAGTAAAAGCACATCAAAGTTTGATCCGTTTCCATTGACTACTTAATGGAAAAAAAATCTGATTATAAGGATTTTGAATCTTTATGGACAGAAGAGCCTGATTACATGACATTTTGAACAACAGAATCGGAGACCAAGACCTGATCTGCTACATAATGAAAAATCTGGGAAAATAAATCATCGATTCAGGTCCTTTGCCCACACTATGCAAAACACAATCTTAAAGCTACTGTATCCTTATGAAAAGCCTGCACCACAGGGCATCCAGGACAAGTGCTATAAAATGCTGTTCTGCTGTGTGATTCCTGAGGAGCTAGGAAGTCCAGTCCCCACAAGCCCTGCTGTTCTCTTCCCTAGGGTCACGTTCCTGCAGTGATAGGCTAAACTGTCTGCAAGCCAGCACAGGTTCACCAGAACACAGCTTTTATAATGGTCATGGGGCAGAAACTACACTCCCCAAAGCATGAGACAGCTATTTCTGCAGCACTAAGAATTCAAAATACAGGCAGTCATCCTCCAGCATCATTAAGCGCAGAACTCGGACTTCAAACACGCACAGAAAAGAAAAAAAAGGGCAAATCAAAGGGGAAACCCTAACCACACCCCTCGACAGGAAAATCGCCTTCTCTTCCTATTTCAAATGCTTAAACCAAAGTAACGAGGCTGAAGAAGTGAGGTCTGAAAGTTGAGCTGGCACTTTTCCTCGGAGGTGGTGTAGTTGCAGACCTTCCCGCTACGCCCAGGACAGGTTCTCCCCCATTTCCAGACTTTATTTGCCAGCAGTTTTTGCCTTCCAGCTGTACCGCGGCAGCACAGGATATGCAGCAGGAGCAATACCAGGTCAAGAACTGCTCCTTTCAGGGAAATACTTTCATTTGCTTCCAAGCTCACAGCTTGCTGGCACGACACAATAGAGTCCGAGATTATGCTGACAGATAAAACTGATCAAGTTTAAAACAAATGTAAGAAAACAAGTACTGAGCAAGCTCTACAGTAATTTTAGATACATTTCTCACACTCTGCTATAGCTAGGTAATTACTGAGTGCAGACATTCTTGACAAGAAAAAAAGGTGGCAAATTCTCTTATTCATTAAAGTCTAATAATTACAATAACCAATGGATAGTCCAATTTAAAGATTTAAAAAATACCATATTTATAATGTTAGATGTATAGAAAGATAAATCTTTTTTTTTTTTGTAAAGCTACCAGCAGAAATAATTTGGAAACATATCACTGTTCCTGGCTTCTCGTTTTCTTCATATGGCTCGCTACCAAGAGGAACTAGATGTATTTTTGCAAGATCCTGGGCTATGATGATCTAATATAACAATACATTTAAAATTATTTTAAATAACCTTTAACAATGACTTGCTCTCACTTCAAATTGCCCAAGCAATCTTAATTCTCCGTTCTAGGCAACTTCTCACAGCGCCGGGATTAATTTAAAGGCAACAGCCCAAACGGCAGAATTCATTAAGAGGAAATCTACTGCCCCCTGCTGAAACCCTATACAAATTTAAAGCCATTTAACCGTTTTCTATCAAAAAAAGGAAAACACGGTGACAGAAAAGTACTTTGCATTCGTACAGGGGCCCTTCCCCGCCCGCAGTTTCCAGAGCTCGCTCCTTCCCCCCAGCACACCTGTAAAGCGCTTCGCCCGGGGCGGGTGGACCCCTTCCCCCGCTGCTCCCGGCACCGCCGCCCCAGCCCATCCCGGCGGGGAGCCCGCGGGCGGCCGTCGCCTCCCGACCCGCCGTCACGGCGTTAAATGGCGGCCGTGCCGCCGCGCAGCCCGCGCGTCCCCTCAGGCTCGTCGCGCCCCGCCGCGAGGAGCCGCGATGTCCCCCTCCCCCCGCCCGCCGTTACCGTTGCCGCCGCCGCCCCCCGCCCGCCAGCCAGGCGGGGCAAGGGCGTGGCGCCTCTCGCGCGTAACGGCCGCGTCTCCTCACAGCGAGGACCGCGGGTCTCACTCGGAAGGGCTGCCCGCGCTGTGGGGAAGCGGAGTGCGGCGGGCCGCGGCGGGCACCGGGAAATGCCCGCCTCCTCCTCCGCCTCCTCGCAGGGGCCGCGGCGGGCGTCAGGGCGGGCAGAGCCGGGGAGGTAGGGGCGGAAGGTCGCCGCGGGGCCTGCGGCAGGCCTGGCAGCGCCAGCGGGGCGTAGGAAGCGGCGCTGCTGGGCTCTCGGCCTTCCCCCGGAGCACGGTCTGGCGCCGGGTTTGTTCCTGGCAGTCCTCTTCGGGCTCCCGCTGGTTCCTTCTTTTAAAAATCGCAGCATAGTTAGGTGTCAGATGAGAGTTTATGGGAGAAGAGACAGGCGTTTTCAAATTGAACTTGCTCTCCTGCTTCAGCTACTGGAATTGATCGCGCTGAGGATTCACCCCCAAGCCTCCCTAAGTGATGACATTAATTACATTTTGTAACGTTACAAAAGCATGCAGCCATGGTGGAATATCCTGCTTGGACAACTTGGGAACCTACATAGTTTACATAAACCTACACAGTTTACGAAAGGTTTATTGTGCAAAGTTTGAGTTCAGATTAATGGATGGTAAATCAGCTGTCCCAGTTTTGGTTTATTACTCTGGTTTTTTTAAACCGAACATATAGGCAAACCCTAGACAAGCAGGATAGCCTCACCCTGGCAAAGCAAATACACCTTTGGACAAATCAAAGGTAGAATTCTCAATTCTTTCAAATGCTCGCCTTTCGGTGCAAATGTAGGTTTGGAACCTGCAAGCAGAAGGCTGCATTGCGCTGTATCTTGCGCAGCTGACTACGGCTCTGTTTTGATCTCATGCTGGTATATAAACTCCAAAGTAAGGCGGGAAATCATCACTGGAAGCGGCTCTGCATCACAAGAGCTTGCTCTGAACCAAACTCACGTTTGACTCAGGTACAGTTAAAAACTGTAAAACCACGGAGTCTTCAGAAGCTAGCTGTTCTGTCCTGGAAATCAATTTAATTAGCTTGTAAAAAGTCAGACATTGCTTAATGACTCCTTTAAAGTGATAGTCTGATGTAATAAAATAACAGTTGAGACCATAAATATCGAATACAGTTGGAGCAAACATATAGAGCAGAGAACTGTGAAAAATCTTTAAATCACAGCACCACCCAGGGACGCAGACCATCCATCCACTCTGTCAGAGCTCGCACAGAAGGGAGGGTTTGCCCTTGATCAAGATAACCATATTTCAAGGAAATGGCATGCTATTTTGCAGGGAATTATGATTCATTGGACCGTGTTAACAATGTGTTTTGCATAGTTTCTTGTCTCCCCATCTTTCGATTCATTCACATACATTATTTATAAAGAAATGCAAATACTTTCTTCCCTGGTTTAATACATCATGACCTGATGTATTAAAAAATCCATCCTGAAAAAAATCCTACACGTAATCTATACATGTTATTAAATATGAAAAATGTACAACAGTGAGTATGTCACTGTCATCTTTTGTTGCCCCCAATTAGTTCTGGTACAACCCTTTTAGCTTCCAGAGAAACCAGATTATAACTTGTCTGTCAAGCCTGAGGTTTATTTTACGCAACACGTGTAATATCTGAGCGACCAATGTCGTAATTATCAAAATGATTACCCTATCACTCAGCAGCTCGTTTGGCCAGAAGACCTTTACATCTTTTTGCTGATTATGTACTTTCTGAAGCAAAGACAAATGGTAATAACTAATCCTAGTGCATCTGGGTATAAGGGCAAGTAAGTATTGCAATACTCGGTGTGCATTGGACCAGCCCAACGTAGGTCTACTAACTGTCAAAAAAATGGAGACTCAATATGAATTAAATAATATTAGACTAAGTTTTCTATCTCCTCTTTTTTTATTCTGCTATTGAGAGTGCTGGCAAAAAAATGATCTATTGACCAAGACTCAGTTACTTCCCCGCTTCTTGTTCCTTTCCTGGAGGAAATCTCCATCGTAGATCGGTGGGCAACGACAGAATAGAACACAATGAAGCTAATAGAATTTTTTAATTTCAGGTAGCTGAATCTCAGTAATGAGCAGATCATAAGATCTATATTTAGTCTCCACCATGCCGAGTGCAGTTAAAACTTGTTCATACAAACATAACTCACCCAGTTTACAACTCCGACACTGTACTCAACGCAGGCAACTTCATGCACAAGCGGGCAGGAGGAGTAGCTGACTGAGTCCGAGGCAGCCAGTTAGAGCAGAGCACGTTTTTAAGTGGAATTCTCTTATGGTTTGATTGAGTCTATGTGCCTGTGCAGCCTCACATTAGAAACCACTTGAGATTAATTTGTCGCTGGGAGATGAGATGCACCGATAAATCAGGTACCTTGTCATTTTGTGGATCGGTAAGTATGGACAAACCTTAAGATTTCCCCTCCTCACTGGCTGTGTTTATATTTCATTTCTTTTCCAAAATAGATGCAGATGCAGTAATAAAGGGATTTATCTCTGGGCACACACTGGAAGAGGGCAGACAGCTAGCGGTTCCCTGGACCATGGGATTAGGGAGTATAACCAGGCTGGTGCTGGTTCGGTAAACACAATTTGACAACGTAAAGAGTTCTTACATGGTCACGAAAGTGTGGTTCACTGTTCAAACATGTTCGAAGACTGTAACCTTTGTGCTTGTGACCAATTGGTATCTTAGTCATAGTTGTTCCACCCACAGGCTTGGCACTGAACAGTACACCCTCATAAGTACTGTTTGCGCATTATCAAGTTGATAAAAGCCAGCATGTATTTGTACAGAGCTTTTACTTACTTTTCATAGCGCAAAGCTGCTTCTTCCCCTTCTTCCTTACTCTTTGCGCTTCACCTCACGGAGGAAGAAAGACATCGTACTGACAAAAACTGGCGTCACGGAAGTCAGTGAATTCCAGCTTTAAAGGCTTCCTTGAGAACACCGTGGCACAATGGGCCTCCAGAACACCAAACACTCCAAAGTCAAGCAAGCTAATATACTGATGTTAGGACTTGATTCTGCGGGAAAATCTACCCTGTTGTACAAGTTCAAGTATAACGATGTTTTTCTAACAATTCCAACAATTGGCTTTAATGTTGATATGATTGAAACTGGGAAAGATTTTACATTGACATTTTGGGATGTTGGAGGACAACAGAAAATGAGACAGGTTTGGTGCAATTTCCTGGAAAACACGGACGGACTGCTGTATGTTGTGGACAGCTCTGATAAGCGACGTCTGGAAGAATCAAAGAAAGAATTTGAACTCATTTTGAAGAATGAATCTATAAAAAGCGTACCAGTCGTCCTGCTAGCGAACAAGCAGGATTTGCCTGGAGCTTTGAACGCTGAGGAAATAACCAGGAGATTCAACATGAAGAAGTACTGCAGTGACAGAAATTGGTATGTACAACCTTGTTGTGCTATCACAGGAGAAGGTTTGTCAGAAGCTCTCCAAAGACTAAGCACATTTGCAAAACAGTACAGCAGATCAAAGGAGACTTCTACAGTCTTTAAGGAAATTGAAACACTTTAAGAATTTCTATCATCAAATTCTGGTGAACGTTAATCAACATATTTTGTTGGACAGATTAAATCTGAAAATACCGGATTCTGGAGAACTCTTATAAGTAAATATTTATAAAGAACTTTTTGACAATATTAAATTATACTGTTATACCTGCAGATGCTTCTGAGATACTACTCTGCAGCATTTTATTAGTGATGGTATACTCGGGGTTATTCAGCTCGGAAGTGTGGCTGTTGAATGATGAACAAGGTGGAGCTGAGCTTCTGAATTTTAGCAAGTGGAAACAAAATAGGTGAGCAGTGCTTAAAACGCTTAAATCAAGTCATTTTGTCAAGATGTAAAATAGCCAAGTCGTTTGTTCAGCAAGAAAAGCGAGAGATAAAATGTTGTTTTGTAATAAATGCTCCATGGATGTATTTGTCATGTAAAAATATAGTCGTTTTAGAGCTTAAACTCTTATGTTACATACAAGAGAACCTATGACTCTGAAATACTTGTTGGATATTATTGCATTCTAGAACCAATTACTCCAAATAGATTTTAACAAACAGGATCTGCTCCTCATCAAGCCACAGACAAAGCTGAGATCCAGTGCTGTGTGTAAGGTGTAGGTCTGATGTCCCTTTGTTACAGATTTCCACGTGCTGATTTCTTTGTTTCTGCACTGTTAGACTGCAATCCTCAGCCAAGAGCAGAGCGATGGAAGCCAGCATGGGACCAGTCCAGCGAAGCACTGATCCCCATTGTTTTTGGGGTGGGGTTAAAGGTTAATGGGGGGATTGGCTCCTTGGTCGGTTTTTTTATAGATCTTGATGGATCCTGTCCTGCCTGTACTGAAGCTACCTGAAATTTTGTTACTGATAAATTTAGGTTTGATTAAATTTGACAGAAGTGGCACAAAATTGCTAATCCTATTACTACAGTTTGTAGACAAAAATTCCAAAGGAAATGTCTGTTCAGATTTCCTGACTGATGGAGTGAATTAGTATTCTGAATGCCATTAAAGCAATGAAGGATTGATAACTAGAAGACTAATTGAACTGTATCAACCATGAAAACAGTTTAAACGCTAAGGCTGAAAAGTTAATAGGGCCTGCTCTTTTAAAAGCAAAAGAGACCATCTAATTACTGGTTATACAGTCCCAGAAAATCCAGCCCAATTATTTCTGCCTTCTTGAGCAATGTCTGCAGAGGGTAGGGTGCTCCAGTGGTTAGGATGCTTGCTTAGATAGCTGGATTTTTTTTTTCCCTATGTCTACCACAGTCTTTGACCACGGGCAAGTCATTTCATCACTCTGCCCCTCAACAGTCCCTTGGCAAAATGAACTTCCCAGTTACGCGCTCTGAAAGAGTTGTGGCAACGGTCAGCTTGTGAGCCTTTCTCCTGTGACAAAATGATTATGCCTAGTAATTCACGTAAGAAATTTACATTTAGTTCTTACGAATAAACAGGCAGGAATTTCAAGTTATAGAAGGGTGAAGCAGCAAGAAAAGCACCCAGACGTACCCTGTTGTCTCATGCATATATTATTCAAAGACAAAAAAATCATCAGGTGAATTTGCTGAAATACTAAACAAAGGAAGGTTTCTCAACAGAAGCTGTTATTAATACTGACAGTAATTACCATGGGCTAAATCCTGAGTCATGTTGAGACTACATGTCTAAAAGGAGAGCAAGTATTTAGACTTGGCATTGCCTGGTCTGATGATTTAGGCTCAATATAAAATACCATCTTCTGTCCCGAAAAAGATTTTTAAAAGTCTGCAACAATGGGAACATTGTTTTTCTAAACCCAACAATTCAATGTTAAAAAACGTAATATTTCAGATCAATACATTTATAAACATTTGCATGTGTATGTTACATAGTGAATTCTCCCACTAGTTTAATCTAATCATGTGTCTATTATAAATCTCAATCTAGTTCACTGGCCTCAGGACTTCCTCAGGGAGAAATACTCCTTGAGAGGTTTAATGAGTGCACCAGGGTCTCTAATTAGACAAGAAGCAAGTTCTGAAGGGAGAAGCAAAGTAGTATAATAGACCAGCTCACATAGCTAAAAAAAGAGACTAAGCTTTCAGGCACATAGTCCCTTCTCCAGGTTATCAAATTAGATTAAATGATACTCACATTGACTTGAAGAAAATCTTTTACATTATGCTTCAAAGGAAATAAATAAAGTCTATTCCATTCACTTTACAGAATATAAAGTATTTAAAAATTGATTTTTCTAAGAGCTTGGTTTCCTTAAAGAAGTGAAGCCATGCCCATTTTATCTGCCGTTGGAGACCCCTACCTTTTTGAATAATTTTTAAGCTTTAAAACAAATATCAATCAAGTTGGATAGAGGTGCAGGTTCTCAAAGGAATTATATGCCTGAAAGTTTAATTAAAAAAATCAGTGAGAGAGAGAAAAGTGACCATACTGGTGCCCCCAGTGAAGGCAAGGCTGATAAGGTACAAAAGACTAATCCCCTAGGAGATAAATGTTCCATTTTAGCCGCAAGAGAGCCTACAAGAGGACATAAATCCACAGAGCCCCGATTTAATTAGTTCCTCTGCTCCTGGAGCTAGCTGGTCTTTTTCTATACTGCATGAGTAAATAGTGTACTTGGGGGCTTCTTTAGGATGAGGAGATTGAGGATATAGAATCCACTGCTTAGAATTTCCTTTCTACGCCTGGAGTAAAGAATCTCCCTGACTACTCAGCATGTTTTGGGAAGGATCCCTGAAAAAGCGTCTTACGTGGGCAGGAAGGTGCAGAGGAAGTGGCACTTCTGGCTCAGTTCTGCAAGAACGCAGAGCAGAGCACCGCGCTGCCCGCTTTGCAGCCGATGCGGCTCGCTTCCCCGGCCCGCAAGCAGACTGGGGTTCGTTCTGAAGGTGGGTCAGTTGTCAGAGGCAGGAGGGAGCAGGGCCCCCCACGCCACTCGCCGCAGCATCTGTGCCTTCTGCCCTCACGCATGTACTCACCCCAGGGCACTGGCTGGTCCCTACTGGAAGCCTGGAAATTGTTTGATATCCGATCCCATCACGTGTTACGTGGTGAAATCAATAGCAAGGAAGTTACAAAGGCGTTTCACAGCTTCATCCTGCTATGGAGAGGTTTAGACCTTTTGACTGCTTGGCTGAACAATATAATGAGCAGAATTGTCTTTATGTTTCAGAGCACAACAAAGTGGAATTCTGCTTGTGCTAAAGATACAATCCATAGTATCGTAAGCATAATTTATTCCTGGACAAATTTTGTGTTATTTTATTATTTAGAACTTACATAGGTTACTCACTAAAAACTATTTTAGGATTTTTGAAGGGTTCAGGGTGCTTTGAGAAGGTAAGAAATATGAAGAGTGAAATAAGAATATGAAGAGTGTTGCCCCCCTTGGCAGTGGAACCAAAGTCTATGACTTGAAAAGTTTGCATGGGATGAAAGGCTTTAAAGAGTTTGGGCCCTCCCTCAGCTGTTTATATTACTTCAGGTTTTGGAACTTTTTTCATTAGCTTTCCTAATAAATCACACCCTGATCACCCTGGTGTTTCTTGCATTTTTTTACTGATGCATACTGGCAGTCTTGTGCAACTGCAATGAAGTGGTAGAAGCATTACAACTATATTGTGGCTAAAGTGTACAAGTCCTCCAGTGTCTGCTAATATTTCTTACACAAAGTTTGCTGTACCTGTTCCTTTCTGCTGACAGAACAGTCATCCATGAAGAGATAAATGGTACATATCTGAGATTGTGAAACACAAAGGGTAGGATCTGGGAAACCTGAGGCATGCTGTATCCTGTGCCCTCTCAAGGAGATTATCCACTAGAATGTGTTTGGATGTGACAATTTAAAAGTTGACAAATCAGAGTGTCCTGGTTTCGGCTGGGATAGAGTTAATTCGCTTCTTAGTAGCTGCTACAGTGCTGTGTTTTGGATTTAGTGTGAGAATAATGTTGATAACACGCTGATGTTTTAGTTGTTGCTAGGTAGTGCTTATCCTAAGTTAAGGATTTTCAGTTTCCCATGCTCTGCCAGCAAGCAGGTGTGCAAGGAGCTGGGAGGGAGCACGGCCAGGGCAGCTGACCCGAACTAGCCAAAGGGATATTCCATACCATGGAACGTCATGCCCAGTATATAAACTGGGGGGAGTTGGCTGGGAGGGGCGGATCGCTGCTCTGGCATCGGTCAGCAGGTGGTGAGCAATTGCATTGTGCATCACTGGGGTTTTTTTCTTTTTTTCCCCCTCTTCTTTTTTTTTTTTGTTATATTCCTTTTCATTACTACTACTATTATTATTATATTTCATTATTATTCTTGTTAGTATTATATTTTACTTTAGTTATTAAACCGTTCTTATCTCAACCCATGAGTTTTACCTTCTTTCCCGATTCTCCTCCCCATCCCACTGGGAGCAGGGCGGGGGAGTGAGGGAGCGGCCGCGTGGTGCTCAGCTGCTGGCTGGGGTTAAACCATGACACAGAATATGGGGAACTGTCCTTTTGGCCACTCATTGGTAAGATTACTGTGGTATAAAATCATGATGAGCTTTCAGAGTTTTGAAATAGTTGTCATGGAGCTCATTGAACATAGTTCCAGTGGGATGAATTGCTATTTTAAGGGAAGGTGTGGAGCAGCATAAGAAACTATTGCAAATTTGGATAGTAACACTCCCTCCTTCTTTGGGAGGGAGTACACTTCTCCAAGGGGAAGTGTAGTGTATAAGGAATGCAGGACAATGCTTTTTCAATATCGGGTAACGTAGAGCTGGGCGCGTTACTCAAAATGTCTCTGTTGCCGTCTCCTCCTCATTTCTGACAAGTTAACTGAAACAACCAAAGGAAAGACTTTCATATATCAAACAAGTTCTAAGTCTTCTGCAAAGGAAGACAATACTTTGAAGTGCTGTATGCATATTAAACTGCTTAAAGCAGGCTTTCTTCCCCAAGTAAATGACCCATGCTGAGTTCTGTGCTGCTACAATTAGACTTCTTCCACTTAGAATTAGCTCAAGTATTCCTATTCAGCACAAGCGTAAAGATTCTGGACGTATATCTCATCAGATCACACAGGCTAGATTATACAAGTCTCTGTAATTTAGGATGTAAACTCTTGAGGGTGGAGGCCCTACTTACAAAGCACACACCATACTGCAGGTACAATTTGCAAATATAAATTCATAAAACAGTCCATAACAAGTCCAAACACATCTGATTTTGAAAGCATGTAATTTTAACAAATTGTGCATTAGCTTGTCTTTCAGTTTCTACAATATTCTGTTCTTTAGCTGTGATAAATGTTCTTGTACCACTCCCACTCATCCAGGACGTGTTTGCAGTGTAACTGTACCACGTCTGGCGCTGAGCTGGGCTGCCATGACGAGACACCTCCCCTCATCCTCTGTCACCTCTGCGTCCCCCTCCCCAGCTATGTATTTGCACTTGCGGCTCTCTGCACAGCAGAGCTTTCTCACTTTCCTTGTCTTTTACCAGGTATCAAAATGGTGATACCAGTTTTTGTGGTCTTTTTATTAGATCTTTGTTGAGTGTTTCTGTGCTTGCTCTCATGCTGCTCCTTATACCTGGAATTACCTAAACACATTTACAAAACCATTTCATTGTTTTCTTTCAGATCCTTCCTTAAAGCACTCCTTTCCCATGATGTATGCAAAAATCCTGACAACAGCTGTTAGGGTTTTACAACGAGGCCCCGGCCCATATCTTTTGATGAGTATTCTTTTATTATTTCCTTGTTCTCCCCATATTTATTCATCTCTTCCCTTTTAGCCTTAGAATGTGCTTTCTTTGGTGCAAAGATCATCTTTTTGTTCTGTGTTTCATATATTGCCTGATTGATGAGAAGAGTTTCTAAACCTTGTATTAGTGCTATGAGTAGCCCGAATCTCATGGAGTATCTTATAAAATAAGTAATTTTGTGAGTTTAAATAAACCATCTAGCTCTGAAACCTGAGCCATGTGTATTCCTTCTTTTTAGCAAATATAGTTGGGAACCACAGCAACAATTTAATTGATCCAAACAAAGGCTAATCTCCCTTACAATTGTGCTTGGCTGTTAAAGGATAACCGTGCCTTAATCAATAGTTTTCAGTTACTTTATCTAAAGCATACACATCAATCACTAAAGAATGCTAGTCTCTCAAGCTTTTCTTAACCGATTCACAATTCTGAAAAGTACTATTTTAGTTTAGGACCATCACAGATTCACGTGAAAATCCCTCATATCATTTGGATGCAAAACAGAATGTAAAGGCATTCTGTAAACAGCTTAACTACTATATGATAAATGAATGTCAGTCTCCTCATCGGTTGGGTCTCATGCCCGGGCCTCCACTGCTGGGTACTATCATTTCATGTATTCACAACACAATGCAATGGCTTTTGACAAAATTCACACATTTTTTCCTTTGTTGAGCATTTACAAAGTAAGATTCAATATACCTAAAATGTATATAGCTGTTCACAATATGAATGCTTATGTACTCATCAGTTAATTACATGTGTTGCAGACCAACATGAGTGCATAGAAATCCAGCTTGAATTACTGTTTTATCTAAAAAGGTAAAAAAAAATGAGAAATAGTATGCTACAGAAAAAGTATATAAGGAGTTAAGCAGGAGGGGAAGTGAGAGAAGGTAAGCTAAAGAAATACAATGGAAAAGGACAGAGAAAAGAAAAATAGGTGAGAAAAGTTCTGAAGGCAAACATAATACTAAGTGTATGCAGATACACAAAGCAATAGAAAACAAAAAAAAATCATGTTCCCACCATCAACTCGAGTGGTTTTTGCATTCCCCTCTTGTGATAATAGTGTGTTAAGAAGCCTTCTCTTATTTTAAAATAAACATTTAATGTAGGCAAGCATTCATACTTGTGCTTACATATGTAACTTCAGGTGTATTCTCTCTGAACATATATTACATACTAAAGGCAACTATTTAATAGATTTTGGTAACATTAAGCCCCAAAGATAATGTAACCTTAGAGAAAATATTATGCAAATAACTGGCTCCTTATAGTAACTCTGAACAATATTCATCCTGAAGATGAATAATTAAAAATATATACATCTTATTAAAATCAAATGTTGTGGAAATTAAATAGAGTAGTTTCGAATAGCTCTTCCATTTAACCTACATAGGAAGACATTCATATTTTTTAGCTATCACCTGCTTACTAAGGGCTATACATTGAGCCTTTCCTTTTTGAAGATTAAGATTTTTCAATGAGTCATTTGGTTCATTGACCTTTTAAAATAATAATTTACTGCCTACGCTAATGGGTAAATTTGTATATACTTTTCTTTTTCATGTGCTACTAAAAAGCCCCTGTCAAGTATTAAGGAAAACCCAAGCCAAATACTAGAAAATCTTTACCTCAGTTGAGTAATACTATAAAAACACTTGTATGAAGTTTAGCATTTCCGCACTGAGACATCTTGTGGCGTATAAGACATACTGCAGTTAATAAAAACGAAACTATCTGGTTGTAAATTCAAATGGTGACAACATGAGCTTGAGAACTCTCAGAACAGAGAGGTTTAAACCACACAGCTAAAGATCTTGTACATCACTTTTTCAAACAAAAACTGGCTAATGACAACATTGATGGGATTTATTTTCAAATATTAAGTATTTACAAACCTGATAGTAACAATTTGTTAAATTAAAATTTCTGTACTTCAGGTAAAATCCCCATTTGTTTTCATTCCACATTAAGATGAATGTTTCAAAAGTACAGCATGTTGTGGAACAGAAATTTCATAACAGTAAGTGATGTCCAAACTGCTGTTTCTTCAAAGAAAGAAGTGTGTCAAAAAATAGAAATGCATTTACTTTTATATTGTATTTATCTGATCAAACAAATGCTGTTTTGAGTCACTTAAAAAGTAAAAATTCCAATTCTACTTGAACCTCTATGGAATTAAATATTTTTAAAAAATTATCAGAAGATTTCTCCAAAGATAAATTATTTTGAAAAAATTATTTGACAGATTTCTCTGATGAAAACTTAATTCCTATTATTCTGTTCATTTGTACTTCAGTCTTTGATTTAAAAAAAAGACAAAAATTTTCTAGGTGACGTTAAAACTTGTAGCTCCTCTCTAAAATTGTTTAGCTAATAAATACAAACAGTATCACACACTGTGAAGGAGTACCTCACTGTGAAGAAGGTACCACAGCAGCAGAGCTTCTGACCTTAACTTTTTCTTTTTTGGATCATCTCGTCCTTTCGCAGCATTTCCAACCCACTGGGTTGACTATACCACCAGAGAGGAAAAGGGGAGGAACAGCAGCGCCCAGCTACCAGAACTGCCTCTGCAACAGGGAGACCCTATGTATGCAATTATTTACATCAGTACCACAGGACCTCCCTCTATATGCTTTTTCTTCTGCTTTGGAGGTCTTGGTATTACCAGCCGCACTAACTGTAATTAAAACCCCATTAAGTATGTTAGCAATGCAATTCAAATATACAACAAATTGTATTAAGTTTTTCATACTTCCTTCACAGGGTTCTGATTTATTTACAGCATGTAAATGCTAAGAGGATTAAAAACTGTGTTTATATCTCATGGGAATCCCTCCTGCAATCTGCTCTATAGAAGGAATAGTGATTTTCATATCATGAGTAGCTTAAGATGAATAATGAGCCATGGTTAGCAAAACAACAAGCCTGACATTTACTTGAAACATCTTTCGAAGTTAATGAGAATCGAACATAACTCTGGAAAAAACTTGGTATAATGTTCGACTGTTAAGTTGGTGGTCCGTGGTACTATTTCATGTTAGTAACTTCAAGATTAATTCTGTAATGGCACTCATCCTGACCTGCTGCCCCCTCTGACAGTAGCCAAACTTACCTCCCCAGCAAGAGAATCCTTGTGCCGTCACGCTCATGGCCGTGCACCTAGAAGTCCCAAATGGCTGTTATGGTGGGTTCTCAAGGGAAGCAGTTGCCACCAGCATGGGAATCACCCGTTCTTTCCTTCCTTTTCCTACCTCTTGGTTGTAGCCTTTGGTTTATGCTAGGGGAAAAAAACAAGCAGACAACAGTCATTTCAACATTTAATAAGAATAACCCGGTAATATAGATGTCCAAAGCTTAACAACCCGTTAGTGTGCACCACATGCTCCTGATTAAAGTGTGCTCCAGTCAGCACTAACAGCATCACAGGCAGGAACAATCAATAGTGGGTTGAGTGGATCCAAATGAAAACTAGCTCTTTACTATGGGAAAGGTACTAGGGGGGAACATGCGTTGCACTGAAGAGGAGCCCAGGGGAGGCAGCTTGTCTGGAGACCTGGCTTCTCATCCTGGCTGGTCACGGGGAGAGTTTTCCCTTTCCCTTCTCCCTCCTTCTCTCTGTCCTTTTGCTTTTTATTTTTACTGAAAAGCAATTTTTACCATTAGAGTGAAATGTACGCTATCAGCTATGGCTCAAGAGTAAATCTTCAGGCAGATAAGTCTGTCTCAACATCTTCTGTGCAACAGATGGGAGTGCAAGCCAGCTTTACATCAGTTTTCTATTTCCTAGGTTGTGGGTGAGTGTTATTCATAGTCTACTCAAATGTATTATACTGCAAAAAATATTCTGTCCGTCATTACAGCATCCAGGGTAGCCAGACTGCCGTTCTCCCACTCTGACTTCACTCCTCAACAGTTTTACCCCCACCTCGCTCCCTTCTCCATGCCAGCAGCATTATTCTCCTGCAGGAACACTACAAAATTCCATCATATCTGTCTCACAGGCTCAGACTATCATGATGGAGAAAGGACAAAAGTTACTCCATAGTTTACTAGATTATAATTATGTGTTCCTAAACTGGAATTGCCATTAATGGTTTTTTTTTTCACATTAAGTTGGTAGTGATTTATTAGAGCCTTGAATACCAGTTCATAACTAAAAGGAGATTTTAATATAAAAATAAGTAATGAACATCAAAAGAAAGGGTTGATCTTGGTGATCTGACAGAGGCGTAGAGTTCCTGAAGCTACTAAAACGCTATATATTTCAGGAAAATTATGTGGCCATTATTCCCCCTCAACAGAAAAGCTGAAACAGAAATAGTGCCCTTTGTCAGACACCAGAAAATCAAGGAGAGCTCAGTCAGAAATCCTTACGAGAAAGGGCCTCGTTAGTGCTGCTGCTCAGAAGTACTCATTTTCTTCATTACAGTGTAACAAAGAGATATGCATACTTAGGGTATTTTCACATCTCTACTCAGTATCAATCCTCCAGCCTTTCGAAATTCCTTATTCAGTTATGTATTCTAGTTTCCTTGCAAAATTAGCCTGAAACACAGCATTGACAATAGCAATCTGCATCTGGACATTTACATTTTTGTTGCATAAAAGATGCATCTTGGATTTGATGCCATTTTGTATGCTAAATTCTGCTCACTGGCAGCATTAACAGCCAGAAATAAGATAGCTTAAATTTTAGATGCTCCCGTAAATGTCTCTAGCTTTGTGATCCTATTAGTGTTTCTGGGTACAATGTGAAACACATATTACCTAACACTTCATACTAGCATTTAATTATCTCAGCATATTGTGTATATGGATTTTTAAAATACGGCTCTGAGGATCATCCTTCCATTTGAAAACCTGAGGAACTAAGGATATGAGGGCAAGTGACTTCCCCTTCTGCAGTCAAGTGGAACAGAATCCAGAATATTGGAGTTCCCAGGCCTGCCAGCAGATACTAAGTTTTCCTTTCCTTCTAGAAACATCATGGAACTCACCCAAAACAAGCAGCTGCGACAGAAAAGTTTTCTGTCACTGTCTTACTATCAGCAGTGCTACCAGAGGCTGACTTTGTTCTAGGAGCTTCTTAAGAAGGAATTTTTTTAGCATGGAAACAATGTATCCCTGAATCTTTCAGGGAACACTGAAAGGGCTCATTTCACTAACCATTTCTTCACTTTTTTATCTCAAATGAAATTTTCTTCCCTTGCCTTTATTAGGAAATTGTTCTATTTGAAAGGTAGAGCAGCTAGGACAAAGGCAGGAGAGTGCAGCTCCACCATCTGCTGATTCGTGATTGATTCCTGTTCTTCTTGGGCTATTTGCAGCTGATGGATTTTGCGATCAACTCCAGCTCTGGTACCGAGAAACGTTTTTGGCAATGGTCATTTCATGATCTATAAATTTGTCTGCAAAAGGTCTGATCTAGTGCATTAAAAACTGAATGTATATAGGCTGAACTGTAGAAAACGTCACCAATGTAAATTAAAAGCAATCCCAAAATCAAAGGTTATATTAAATAAAAAGTTACATTAAAACAGAATAACTGAGATCAGAAGTAGGCTCATGTACTATTTCAGAGACAGCTTTGAACCTCTGATCATAAATTTTAACAGGACTGCCTCCTGCTTAGTGTTTGCAGTCATGTGGGAGCCCTAAGTTTATTTTCTAATCGCAGGAGCAGATGTTCAGCTGATGTGAATCAGCGAACGGCCACTGAAGCCAGAGGAACTACCTTTAATTTGCACCATCTGGGGATCTGTTTTGCAGTCTCTCCTTTTGAAGAAACAGAATATTGTGCATTATCTGATAACTAATCACACGGTAGCTTCCAAAAAATGAAAAAGAAAAATATCTAGAGCTCTTTAACTAGAAAAAAGTGCTCCTTATGTGGTGTTTCAAATTCAAACAGGCCTTGTGGGAGGAGATCCTCAAGGCATCTGTAATACTCAGGCTGTAAGTAAGCGCAGGAAAGCAAGCCTGGCGAGGGCCAGTGCTAAATGAGTGAGAGCACCAGAACTAAATTGGCCTAGTGACATCAACAGGCCTTTGGCTTCATTAACATCTGATACGGGCCAGCACTGAAACCAAGATCAAGAACATCTCTCAGTAATTTTAGTGTCTTGTACAACATGATTAAAGTGTTATAAATGGAAAGGCATTGAATGCTACTATGTTTTGGACATTTTAGGATATTTTAGGCTGATTTTTCTTTTTAAATTCTGTGCAGCTCATCACTCTGAGAAACTCTGATGCTAGAAAGTGAGTTTTTAAGTACCACTCCAACTAAAGAGTATTTTTTTCTGAGTAGAAATACATGATTCTTTTTCTAAATACAAAAAAGCTAAGACAGAGTGTAACCAGTGGTTCTAAATGGACACAGAAAAATAAAGGGGACACATGCACAGGAACTCTACAGCTTTTGAATAAAACAGAAGTGTCCAACTGTGCAAGACAATGACCCCTGAGTGAGAGTGGATGTAGCCAAAAGATAGGAGAGCTGTTTAAGCGTTTGTGGTCCAAATCATTTTTTCCTACTGTCATCCAAAGGACTTCAGCCAACTTCCATCAAAAAGCAACTTTAAACCAGTAGGTTAGGGTAACAGTTTGAAAAACAAGTTGAAAAATTAGCTGAAATGATTGCATTTCATTTTTTTTTTCAAGTGAGGAGGGAAGCAGGGCAGAAGGCTGGATGTAATTTAGGAGTTAATCATTTATCCAAGAAGATAGCAGTATTAATATGTCTTTCTAGCTCAAAAGGGATGACGTGCATCCACGCCAGATGTATCGTCGATGCATGGTCCATCATGCTGCTGTTTTCACATGCCTCTAGACAACAGAAAGAGTAAAGGAAACGTCAGCAGTAATAGCAGGATTTGTTGTAGATGCTGCAGATACTCAGTGTACAGCCTTTTATTACAAAATGGCATACAACTGAGGCAAAGCATATTTGAGCAACTAATTAAGAATCGGCTAACAAAGCAATGGCTCAGGATGGAATTTCAACTTTGTGTGAACATTTTCTGAGAGAGAAAAGATTACAGTCTGGCTCAAGCAGTTCAAATGGGTAAAATAAGAAAACAGCAGAAGATAATATAGAGGCTCAGGCAAAATCAAGCACTGTAGTAAAAGGCGACATCCTAGAGGTAGTAGCTGCTTAACGGCACATCTGAAAAAATTATTCTAACGCAGTGACATAAGAGAAGACTAAGTGCAAAAATAGCATTCAGAGAGTAGAAATCAAATTTTCTCCTAGATTTAACCTTAAAAAATGTGCTGTCTTTTGCAAAAGTACGTCTTTGAGTTATCTCCCCTGAAAGCAGCCTGTGGTGGTTGTTACTTCAGGGGGGGAAGTCTGAAATGCAAGCGCGGCATCTGCTGCTCACGACCTGTTGCGGCGTGGTGTGGGGTTTGCACCAGCTCCTGCTAAGGGTTCTGTGCTGACTTGCCTCTGGGATCATTATGCCTCCACCTGCCTGCTCCTTCAGCAGAAAAACTCTGTCAGCACCTCTAGCTCTTTCTAGAAAAGGCTTTTCATGCTAAGGAGCTACAGCAGAGCGCTTCGGGGAAAAGTGAAAACATGTGCAAAAAAACTTGAGTTGCTTAACGGAGCCCAAGAAAACCATGGTGCTTTACTTGGATTGGTCCTGTTCAATCTTACACAGGTTACTTTTTGTAATAACGTCCCTTTTAAAATAAAGTCCCTGTTCTGTGAAGCTCAATTTTGTATATTTACTATTTGTGTGTGACAGTTTTTTATGTCTTTTTCGCCTGGTGCAATATTCACAGCTGACCCCAGCTTAAGTTTAGGTATTATTTGATATGGCTGTTTCAATGTCCAGCAAGTAACAGTTGGATTCCAGACTTGGAGACGCTCTGTGTAAAATGAAAACAAATAGCTGTGTTTGCATACCAGATGAAAGATTATCATAAAATATCCTACCAGCAGTCCAGTGGTCTACTTTTTTGTTAATACTAGCTATTCCATTTTTATAAAGCCCAGGATTAATGAGAATTTTTCTATGTGCAACACAAATCTTCTCAGCTTTACATAATATTTTGTTTCTCATACTAGGGAGATACGTTTACTTGCTATGAAAAGCCATTTGCAGTAAGTCATTTTACCTAAATGGATGTTTAGGGCAAAATATATCAGTAAAAGATTTCAGATCAATTTACATTATTACTTGAACGAGATTTTCAAGGTAACTTGATAATTACACATTTTCTAATCGCATAATCAAGTGCAAAGTTCACAAATTATAAACGTTACCTGCTTGTAAATGTAAACTATTTGTAACACAAATCTATCTAGCTGTGTATACATATACGGAAGGGACAACAGTGGCTAAAAGCCACTTCAAACATACATATTTTGCCTTTTTTCTTTTTTTTTCTTTTTTTTTTCCCTTTTTCAGAGATCTAAATGATCTCTGAAATCAGAATGGCCTCTCTATGATGTAGCTGCTTGGCAAGCCAGAATTTTCGTATGACTGCGCACAATGCCCATGCAGCATATCCTGTGTGTCAGAAACTTTGAAAAGTGACAAAATTGACTCCTTACATCAACTGGAAACTTGTATTGTGGAGAAAAATTCCTCCTTGCCAAATGGTATCTCCTTTCTAGCACCGATACATTGCCAGACAGCTCAAATCCCACACAAATTATAACCACCTCAAGCTACTCTAACTTTATGTTCAGGTGCCAGGAGCAAATAATTTAGAACCACTCCTTAATGAGAGGTTAAGGCAGCTCTCAGTATCTTTCCTGTTATTGCTTGAAGGATCGGAAGGTGAGCAGAACCTAATTCACATTTTTATATTTGCATTACTATTATTTTCCAATCTGAGAAAGAGGCAAAAATATAAGAAGATACAGAGCTTTGTACTGTAATATCATGTGAAGTTTGAACATTATCATACCAAGAAAATTTGTATTATATGCATAATTTATTATGTTGTAGGCACCTACATTTAGCCAAAACATATCCTTCTAGGAGAAACTAATTTAGAATGAAAATATCCGGTTGTTTTTTGTTGTTTTTTTTTAAAGACAGCCCAATGCCACAAGGTCAAGAATTCAGAAGGGAACTGGTCTATTCTTCAAAATTGGTCTTCCGAGTGTTGGGAGATTTGCACTGCAGATCTGAGGTAAAATCAAACAAATACAAAAATAACATGGTAATTGTTCCTCTGAGAGCTAAACAGATTAATTAGACTACAGTTAAACAAAATGCACTTGATTAATCTCTGATTATGTCTTCACCGAAGTCACACTATAAATTATTCTTCAGATGATACCAGATCAAAAATACAGATCAAAGACCATCGAAGGATATTCTTCCTCTGAACATACGTAATTTAGTAAGAGCGAAGCATGTTCTTATATTTCATATGAAGGTACACAGTAAGAAAACTATGTACGCCAGAATGGTATGTTAGATCTGATGATGCGGCAATGTGATTTTAAGACAGGTCTGGATTTGAAGGAGGATTCTCCAAGGTGGTTCTCAGTTATTTTCAAATGGTTACTCATAAAATAACATGATTATTGCTCAGTCCCTTGTCTCTGTTAATCTTTTTCCAAGAACACAGAGGGAAGGTCAACAGAGAGATGACTTCATTAAAAGGTCATTGTTACTCGTTAGGGCATTGAGTCAGTGCTGGTCGCTAGAGAATGTGCTGGCTTTCCGATTCCATCTTTCCCAAACCACAGGCTATGTAACCAGTCAGTGCGAAGCGTGGCAACAGTGGGAGGTAGTAGAGGTGGGATGAGCACGTATACGTTTGGGTTAGCAAAGACAAGGAAAAGGTAGCAGTGATGGAGCAAAATGGTTTTTCTTTCCTTTCATAAACTTCTGGGTTGAGTCTTAGACACCATGTATTTTTTACCTTCATAGCCTGACTAGTTATAATCTCAAGACACGGTCAGGAATGTAACAAGCTAGTACCAGTGTACTAGAGTCCAATTTCATTATTAATAACCATTTTCTGCTGAGACAGAGCCTCAGTTGTGCGTTAAGAGACTGATTCACAAAGAAACCTTTTTGGGGCCACAAAATTTTAAAACTCATTCTGCAAAAATGTTTCTCAGGGACACTAAAATTATTCCTCAAAGGAAATGACGCTACAACTAACAAGCAAATTATTGATAGATCTGTAAAATATCTTTTAATTTTGAGACCAATGACTTAGGCCATTATGTAATAGTAACTTTTCAATACATTTATTCTATTTTTAGATACAATTGCAATGCAATTTTACTTGATAAAATTCTCATATTTCCTCCAATCGGTGCATAATTTCCTCAGAAGGAGCTGAACTTTAAATGTACAACTAGATGAGCCAGTCAGAATAACAGAATCACAGTGCTGCATCCTGAATTTTCACATCTTCTGTAATAGTTATTAGTTAAAATTTTGTTATTTTTAGGTATCTCTTTCTGGATTTCATACCCTGATTATGTAAAAAGCTGTGGGTCAGCAAAAATAATTAGAGCATGGTTGCCAGTGTAATACTATTTCCATCATATCAACTATGTGATTACAATAGGTAGGTTCAGCTAGGGCAATTTCAAAGATGACAGAGAATAAAAAATACGAAGGATTTTGCACATCCCTGTGAAACATACAACACAATTTTTAATCACAAAAGGAAGCAGTGTTAAAATATGCCTGAAAATTAAATCAAAAGCAGGAGTTTTTCTTCATTTAATTCAAACCATTCAGATGTAAATACAGGGTTGTAAGATAAACTCAACGTAACAAAAGCCATAGCGAATACAAGAGATTTCCAATTTGGTAACGCAAAACATTTTACCTGATGATCATTTCCTTAAACACTAAGTGCAGAAGCTAAAAGCAATGAGAAACTACCTGTCAATCCTATTCAACCGATTTAAAATTGAACATGCTGATAGAATTTCTTGTTTCCCAGACTTCACACATTTCTACTTTTTACATATTTTAATATTTTTCTTGTTTCTTTGCTAAAGGCTCCCTTCTGAAATGACAGCATCAATTTGAAATACATTAATTTTGAAACAGTGAGGTATGATATTGGGATGGTTGTACTTTTATAATATCCTGTTTTCTTAAGGCAGCTGTGCTGTGATACCAACCAAAATGAGTAAGAGCACTAGCTAAAGAGATGCTCTTTTTTATTTTTCTCTATGTAGTCTTCTAAAACATTGTCAAATGGACAAACTGCATTACTTTTTAAAATGTATTTACATTACCGTGTCAAGAAAATGTCTTTTTTGTATATCCAGACTGCAATGTGAAAGGGTTGCTGTACCTACACCAGCTTTGACCAGAACGGTTTACATATTGGTAGACAAGTAGGTATGCCTATGTGGAATACCATCAGGACTAATTAACCCTGACTAATTTACCCTACTCATATTGCTGTGACATCGCTACTACATTTATGCAACAGATCTGGCTGTGGTGACTCAGACTTCTGTCACTTTCAGTCTTGATGAGAACTCTTTCTATTGAGAACGGAGCCTCATCCTCTGAGAAATCTCCCGGAGATAAAACACGCAGTAGCTCGTAGTCTGAAAGATCATCATCTTCGTGTTTGTCGTGGTTTAACCCCAGCCAGCAGCTGAGCACCATGCAGCCGCTGCCTCACTCCCCCACCCTGCTCCCAGTGGGATGGGGAGGAGAATCAGGAAAAAAAAGGAAAACTTGTGGGTTGAGATAAGAATGGTTTAATAACTAAAGTAAAATATAATACTAACAATAATGAAATATAATAATTGTAATGAAAAGGAATATAACAAAAAAAGACAAGGAAAAGAAAGAAAAAACGCCCCAGTGATGCACAATGCAATTGCTCACCACCCGCTGACTGATGCCCAAGCAGCGATCTGCCCCTCCCGGCCAACTCCCCCCCGTTTATATACTGGGCATGACGTTCCATGGTATGGAATACCCCTTTGGCTAGTTCGGGTCAGCTCTCCTGGCCATGCTCCCTCCCAGCTTCTTGCACACCTGCTTGCTGGCAGAGCATGGGAAACTGAAAAGTCCTTAACTTAGGATAAGCTCTACTTAGCAACAACTAAAACATCGGCGTGTTATCAACATTATTCTTACACTAAATCCAAAACACAGACTGTAGCAGCTACTAAGAAGAGAATTAACTCTATCCCAGCCGAAACCAGGACAGTGTTTTCACAAAGAACAAGTTCTCTTTCCTGATACTGGTAAGTCTCTGAGTGACTTAGTTTACACACTTGGGAGACTCCATCTCCCATCATAGCTTTGACTTTTCTCAACAAGTATCATGGAAAATCATAAGGCTGCTGATGAAACAAGAGCTCTATCAACATGCAGGACTTAACAGAGAGGAATCCCCACAACCCCTGACTTAATTTTCCAATCATTAAGAGTGAGTGCAAACTACATACAGGATTAGGGCAGTATACATTCCAGTGAGTGCTTCTAGTTATGCGCAGAGGTACTATTTTCTGGATCAAGTTATAGAAGTAGGAAACAATTTACCATCCCCTCTGCGCTACAAGTGTATCTATCTATTTCTTTCAATACTCTTTACCTCATTTCAATAAAAATTAACCAGGTTAGCTTAAATAGTTTGGATAGCAGCTTTTTTCCTAATATTCTGGAAGACTGGAACGAACAGGTATTACTCTGAGCATATTTTCCTCACAAGTTAAAGTTGAGTCCCAAATGTCACAGGCACTACCAAGTGAGCTTTGAGAAGATAAAACACTGGATATTTTGTAAATAAACCACTTTGTTTTCCTGGCAATTGTTGATCTCTCTACCATTCCAGAAACTTTCTGTAATCTAATCACCTGCATCACAGAAAAGCTATAGAAGTGGGAGACTTCTTTTTTATTTTTGAAGAGTCACTGTCAAGAGGCAATAGTTTATCAGATGTGAGTTCCTGATAAATAATTTTTTATAGTTAGGATTTACCTGAATAAAGACAGGGACATACTCTGATAGCCATAGCATTTGGTGTAAACAAAATGTCTCGGTCTATGTTCAAATGAAGCACATCTATGGAATTTTCATGGCATCATTCCCTTTGCTGGTATGTTCAATGCAAATTCAGGAATGACTTTTTGCAGCTCACCACAGTTTGCGTAACGCATAGGTAACGCTGCTTGTCATAAAGCACCCTGGAAGGAAGCTTTAACTCCCAGAAGGGAGTTTACAAACGTATGTAACACTGATGACTATACTAAAATGCGAGAAGCCTATCTGGTGAAAGCTCGTAATGTTTGGAAACAGTGTCCACCTACATCACCTGACCATGAGTTAACAGCAGTTACAACTGGCCAAAATCCACCGCCACTAAACCTGACTGTCATCCTCAAACTGGTAAGACATTGGCCTGTAAAAAATTCTGGGATAGCAGAGTCCAAAAGATGACAGCAACCTATTTTGGATCCAAGTAAGCCAATTTGGCCTCTTTTCATCATGCTAAGAAACTAGAAAGATCCACGAAATCTGATCTTACTGAAAAAGAATTTTGCTCCCAATGCTGATCATCCCTATCAGAAATATTCCCACTAAGTCTTGCTTGTGAACTTGGTCCACAGTTGCTGTGCAGCATAAATGAGCGTATTGCCCAATACAGCGGAATCCTGCAGACACATCTGCATACAGACGATGTTAATTCTTGAAGAGAGCTTACCCATGTGTCCAAAGAGGCTGCCAAAATACCTGCTGCTGTATCCCGTGCCCTACGTCCTGCTCTTTCCAAAATCAGTTGTGCTTAGGGCCAAAGTCTAGTAAAGAGAAGTGGTTTGGATTAAAACCTGGACCGTGCCAAACGTGACAGCTGCAGTAGCTCCTTTTGCTCAGTCTTTACTAAGTACTTTTCTGAAAACTCCACAGGGCGTGACACCGCTGAGCACCGGCGCGGTGCCGGGCCGCCGCCCCTCTCCTCTCCCCTCATGTGGCTCGGGGGGCCGGACACGTCCTTCCCGCGCCGCCCCGGCGCAGCCCGGGCACCCCCTTCCTGCCGTCCTGCGGCCGCAAGTCGAACAGTTTTATTAAAAATAATAAAAAAAAACCACCACAAAAAACCAAAAACCTAACTTATTTTTTTAAACTGGCATTAAAGCGGCGCGGGGCGAGGCGATGTCTCCGGTGCCCTGAGGGGAGCGAATGCACAGTCGAGTGGAGCGACGGATACGCCGTTGTTGGCTTTCGGCTGAGCAAACGGCGGGCACAGGCGGGCACGGCCGCCCGCCGCTCCTCCTCCCGGCCCGTAAAAAACCGCCACCCAAAATGGCGGCGGCGGCTGAGGGGACCGGCCGAAACACCTCGAAGGGCCCGCTCCCCTCCCCCCCGCCCCGCGCTCCGTCACCGCGCGCGTCACGGCCCCGCGCAGCTCCCTCCCTCTGCTTCCCCTCTCCTATTGGCCGCCGGCCTCGGGCTCCGCGGCCAATCGGCGGGCGCGGCCGGCCGGCCCAGAGCGAGGCTGCCCCTCTTTCCCCTCCCCTCCCCCGCTCGCGCCGTTCCTCGCTACCGGCACGTTCGGCCGCCGGCAGCCGGGGGCAGCGGGCAGCGCCGCCCCGAGCAGGCCGGCAGCGGCAGCGGCGCCTCCTCGCCTCGGCTTGTCGGCTCGGCGACGCGGGCCGCCAGCCCAGCGGGGCGTTGAGGCGTTGAGCGGGCTCGGCGGCCGCAGCGGCGCCGGGAAGGGGGACCCCGGCGGGCTCGGGTAGGGGCACGGGCCCGGGAGGAGGCGGAGGAGCCGCGCTCCCTCCCACCTTCCCTCCCCCCCCCCCTCCCCGCCATGGCCGACAACGAGAAACTGGACAACCAGCGGCTGAAGAACTTCAAGAACAAAGGCCGCGACCTGGAGGTAACCGCCGCGGCGCCTCGCGGGAGGGGCCGGCCGGCCATGGCGGCGGGAGGGGGCCGCCGCCGCCGTGTGGCGTCTTTCCTAATCCGCCGGCGAGGGGCCCGCGGCGGGGCCGCGGCCGGGGTTGCCCGCCCCGCCGAGAGGCGGGAGCGCCGCTCCCCGCCGCCCAGCGAGGGAAGGGAAGGAAGGGAGGAAGAAGAAGAAGAAGAAGAAGGAGGAGGGGAGGCCGCGCTGTGGGGCCGGGCGCGGCCGGGCCGTTGGGCGCCGCGCGGAGGCGGGAGCGCCGCGGCTTGAGGGGGCAACGGCCGCCGCCGCCTGCTCGCCCCGCGCCGCCCGGCCCCGGAGCGCCGCCCCGGGGGGCTCCCGCGGCCCTCTCCGCCGCAGGGCGGGGGGGGCGGCTGACAGGAGCGGCCGGTGGCGGCGGCTCCCCCCGCGGGGCAGGCCGGCACCGGCCTCGCGTTTAGGGCGCTTATTTGGCGTAGTTCAATCCAGCCGCTCGCCTGATAGCGAGAGGTGTTGCCTCGGTATTTCGCCGTCTACGACAGCAGTCGTATTTTCGTGTGGCTCTGCCTTAATTTCTTGCTAGCACTTAATAATCACTCTTTGTGCTGAGTAGCCCCTAAAAGCCTGAGTCAGGGATTAGGGCCCAGCTGGGTGTTCTGCTCTGTGTCCCTGTAAGATACTCAAGTGAATAAATGAATTGATTATTGCCTGCGCTTTATAGTAAAGATGATTATTAAAAAAAACAAATTCACTTTTTTTTTTTAAACAGGGCGAATGTTACTATTTTACTGTCCAGTTAGTTGAGTGTGGAAACAGTTGTAGCTTGTAGTATAGAGCCTCTAAACTTTTTGGTGGCTGGATTGCTACTTACATTATTTGAGCTGTGAAGGTGCTTCCTCAACACAGCAGAAGAGATGATTAACTTAGGGTTTCCTTAGTAAATATTCAAATTCTAAAATTAGGTATCAATCCTCACCCATAAACAGTTGGCCAGCAATGGTGATTGGGTAAACCTGTGCATCGTAATATTGTCTGTATAGGATTGTGATCAAGAAATGGGCTTTGGCATTCTCATTTCTGTTTTTCACTGGCCTCAACATGTGTCCCTATGATCAGTATAATATTCTCATCTTTCATATGAAACAATTGTGCAGTATTTCTTTTCCGAAAGTAAAAGATGCATTTATGTCATTCATTAAAACATCTGCCAAGTTTCCCATTTGGGTAATTCAGAAGTCAATAACACCTCGATTTTTAACTTGTCCAAGTGTATTGATAAAACAGTTTAATTTTCAGTTATGTACAAAGTTTGGTGATGCCAGGAATGTTGGAAGTGGGAATAATTACTGCAGTGATTGCTGTATTTACTAATAGGGTTGTTAGCAACTACTTGCCTTAGATGTTAATTTGTTTTTGTATAAATTGTTTTGTTATCCTTGAATAGACAACTGTACAAGAAAGGCATCTTTAGGAAGGCGCACAGTAAAGCGTATGCAATCATAGTAAAAAATGAAATTAATGGGAAAATACAGGTTGGAGTTCATCTGCATTTTCTCTCCTTTGGTGCCTACGTACTGGGTTTTAAGGTAAGTCAGCTAAAGTAGGGAAGGTTCAAGATGAACACGTGCAAGTAAAAAGAACACGTGTGTGTATCAGGAAGCAGGTAATCTCTTCAGTATTTTTTGAATTTGCTGATGCACTTAAATGGCCTTCTACAGAGTGAAAAAAACCACTGCTAGGCCACGTTAAATTTTAGATATTGACATCTATCCAACAAATCCTGGAACATATGCTTGGTACCTAAAATAACTACCGTGGATGGCTGTTTTTCATACAATAGCTCAGGCTTATGGCTATCATTCTTGCTTATTAACTGCTTACACATCACATTTTTCGTTAGTGTGAGAGATGTTGGTAATGTCCACTTATAGCCAAGTATCCTATGGTAGCAACAGTTGCTAGTGAGTATTCAGTTAGTTCATAACACCTGTGTTCTTGTGCTGCTTTTAGCAGGAAGATGTCTATTTACTTCACATAGGAAGCCAACATTTGATCTTTATCTCTTTCCCTCCTCCTGCCTCCTTCACTCCTCCCCCTTTTTATCTCGGCTGAAATAGTGCATTTAGCCGTTGGTTTCTTTTACAAAACCATGATCTTTTTTTCTTTTCCGTGACAGTTTACCTCCATTTGGCATCAGCGGGCAAATAATAAATCACTCTGGTTTTGGTGAATCCCCAATTAGTAGATACTTCTAGAGGCTATGAAGGGTTGCCACCATTTAAAGATGGTACACATACGATTCCATGTTGCTCGGATCAGCCCATTGACAGTTACGTTGCTAACGGTTGCTGTCACATTGTACTTACCTTCCAGGTCTTACATCTTCACAGAAGGTTATTGTATATCTTACAGAAGACAGCGGATTTCCTGCATTTTGTCACCTAAAGGGCTAAGCGTATGTTTAGCTTTTTGGATACCTAATGAGTTCAAGTTGGACTTTTATTTTCCAGTCCATATCAATGTGCTTCTAAAAATATAAATTCTGGCCTTGAAGAAGGAAAAAAAGAACCAAAACACACACACCTGTTTTACATAAGATGTTTAGCGAAATTCCTTCATATGCTTAAGTATTGGGTAAACATGCATGCATGGACATGTTATGTTGTAAACAATTGCTGCCGTGTGTTTTAAGATGACAGATTGGTGGCAACACTGGGAATAGAGGGATTCATTGTGACCAGAAATATAAAATGCTGCCTTGTCCTTTTTTCTTATTTATAGTACTGCTCAAACAAATACTCTGTTAAGGTCTTCCAAGATTTAAGAGTCGTTAGAGCGGGGGGCGGGGGGGATTAGTATTGTTACAGCGCAAAAAGGGGCTAGCCTTACAGAATGGCAGAAGTGGTCTCACTTTTTTTTTTTAACATCCAAAACCAAAATCTTACTTAAGCAAGTACTTATCTGGACTGTTATACAAAATCATGCAAATGTTTATCTACTAGGAAAGCTAGTTAAGGTAACTTTCTTCATCTTGTGTCTCCAATGAGGAACAGGTTTTACTTGGGCTTTTTTTTTTTTTTTTTTAATTGAATAAGAAAGGATGAGCTGTTTTTTGTTTATTGTGGGTATGGCTGTGATGATAACCAATTTTCTTTCCAACATTTTTTTAAATTGTAATACCATAGACCTTGAAATCAAATACTAGATCTTTACTATACAAAGGCCAGGATAAGTACAAATTGTTCGTTGTGTCTGCAGTAGACATAGTTTTATGAACAGTTTGTTTTTGAGTAATTGCTGTTTTGTCCTGCATGTTAGGGGTCTTGAGTATAGCCTTGCTTCTGGGAAGGTTTGAAGAGAAGGTTTGGGGTGGGTTTTTTGTTTGCTTCATTTTGTTTTACCAGGTGATTCAGCATTTCATTTTCTGTTGGTGATTGTTGCCTGCTGCAGCATTCAAATTTGACTGACGTTTGGGTTTTTTGAAATGAAGTAAAAAATATTTCATGCATGTTATTTCTCTGGAAATACTGGAAGAAACTGATGAGTTTCTGCTGGCCTCTTCTCCCCTGACTTGCCTGTGTTGCTGGATGAGAGATTAAGAGTTGTTTAATAGTGCCAGCAGAGGAGAAGTGTCAAATAGATATTTCTGCTCTGTAATTGAGAGACGCATGATGTGAAATGATGATAATATTGTAATGCAGAGTACTTCAAAACTGATTTTGGAGCAGCCATTGAATCTAGATGTTTTAAGATCAGCAATGTCAAGATTTTAAGAGTTGCCAGTAGTGTTCACTGGACTTTTAATACTAACAATGTATTTGAGAACACCAAAGAAGCTTCAGGGGATTGAAGGAAAGGTAGTGTTATGAGATATACTGGATATTGCAGGTAGTTAGAAGCTTTTCAACCTTTTCCGTATCCCACACAACATAGTTTGCTTGGGATTCAAACATGGAGGAACTGAAGGAGAGCAGGAATGTCACTCACTGAGTTTGTTAAAAATAAGTTCCTTTAAGCTGACTTGTAGTTCTGTAGTGAAGCTCATACATTTTGTCACTTAAAAATTGTACTTAGATATTCGTTTGTGTAAGGCATTTTATTTGGCATGCACAACTTCAGGAATGATAGCATGTGCAATGTCATATTGATTTTTATTTATTTATTTGTGACTGAGAGAGTCCCATTATAATTCTGAAGGGGGAATAGTTGCTGAGATGTGTTTTCTGGTGGTATCTTGTAGAGATGTGTTGGCTTTAAAATCCCATAGCATTTTTGTCAGTGATCTTGAGAGTAGACTTTATTGCTCCAGTTTGCAAATGAGCTAGGATTAGTATAGGAGGGAAATAACAGATAGAGGAGGGCCTAAATAACTTGATTAAACTGAATGTGAAGAGTATGGACTTTTAGCAAATCCAAATATGAACTTGCATGTATCTCTGAAGGGTTCTTTCCTTGTTTTGTAGTTCAGTACCTTTTATACCTGTGAAGGACAAGACAAAGTTTTAGTCATTGCTGCAGTCAGTGCGCTGGATGTTCTGGGTTGTAGACTAGTCTTCTCCAACTGTGGTCTGCAGAGTGGGTGCTTTCTGAGTACCTAGTCTAGTGAGTAAGCAGTTTGTGCACAGGGCCATAGTAAGTGGTGTTTTAAAAAGAAAATAATTGAAAATGCCACCCAGTTCACAAAAGGTTTTGGAGGTAAATAGTAGCCTGCTTCTGCACAAACACACACCCCACACCCCCACTTTGTGGGTTTTTTTTTTGTTGTTTGTATTTTGAATCATAGACCAGACTAGTGCTAGTGTGGAGTAGCAACTTTCTAGGAAGGGAAGATGGCTCAAGCAACTCTGCTTTAAAGTGACTGTTGCCTTTGCTGTTCCACAACAGAAACAACATGCCTTTGGAAACCGTTCACTAGAATGAGAGGAGTAGGTAAAGTTCTACAATTATTTGTACGCTGTCAGACCTTCCTGTTGTAGGTGCATGAACAGAGCTACTTGAGTGAAATATTTTATAATAGCAAAAAAACCCCACCCCACAAAACAGTAAAGACAGGCTATGTGTGTGATAGGATCTGAATTTCTGAGAAGCAGTGATTCGGAGAAAGAAGTAGAAGAGGGGTCAGGATGCATTAGCTGAGCATGAGCTCCAGGTATATGCTAGCGTGCTTAGAAAGGGCTAATAGATCTGAGCTGTTCCTGAGAGTGGGGCGTAGAACATTCTGTTTCTGGCATTGTTGTGAAAAACACTAGAATGTATCAGGATCCTGCAGGCATCAGCTAACACAAGATTTTAATGATAAGCTGAAGGGTTCAGTAATGACTAATGGTCAGAAAATAGCCCTTCTGATAAAACTTAAGCTAAATATAATTGAAAAAAGGAGGATGGAGGGGTAGCAATCATAGGCTGACAGAAATAGATTTGATTTTTGATGTAGCAAACGAAGAACAGGATCCGATGACTGAATGAGCCACATGAATTCATACTGAAGTGATGCCTGTTTTTAAATTGGAACACTTTCCAAGGACCATTCTGAATTCTGTTTCTAGAAAATTTTAAGTTGAGATTGGTTTCCTAGTCACAGCTGTGTTAGTGCAAGCTGAGAACTGATACAGAGAAGTCTGACAATCAAGTCAAATCTTATTCAGAACAGAAGGGAGAATCTAACTTTACAATGCCACTAGCCAAGAAACCATTATACCTAGGTTTCTGCCCTTTGAGCTGTTTTCCAAAAGACAACACAGGTTGACCTTGAGTCTGCTTGTCATTTTAGTTTCTCCAAACTATCTATTCCACTTCTGGGCTAAGGTGATGATGCTGTGAAACTCCTTGACAAAGCTAACTTCAGTTCTTGTTGTGTATTTTCTCTTCCTAGGAGGGAGAGCAGTGACAGATTGACCAGTAATAACTGGTTTGTCAACCGACTGCTGTTTACACAGTAAATTATTTTAGTGGAGCCCTATTTTGGTAAATTCTTCTTTAGAGTGACTTCATTGGCTGCTTGTCTTTTATGTGAAGGCTTTTGAGTCCAAGGTATGCAGGTCCTCTTCAGAAGCAGGCAGGAATTAAAACCAAGGGCCTGTCAGCTTATGTCTGGAGGGAGAACATTCTTCTTGTTCCAGCAGGGTGTTGATGGAGTTTCAGGATTAAAAAAAAAAAAAAAAAAGCATATATGCTGTTTCAAGCATATATTTCAAGCATATGTTTCACTGCATATATGAAGTTTCAAGTAAAGAAACTTCTAAATGATACGTCTGAGGCTTTTTTCTTGGAGTATTTGTTTTGGTCCCACTCACTTCTCCCCATATCTGTCACGCACGCATATATGCTTGTCCTGAAGGTGTGTTACCACCTGAGTTGGAATAAATTTCCTTTGGGGCTCAATAGTAGTTGTAACTATTACTTTTTAATATCCTTTACAGCTTAATGTCCCTTTATAGTTGGTGTTCTAGCAATTCAGTCTTCGACTCCTTGAAAATGTACATTGGGTCTTGCTCTTGGTTAGCAACACTTTTCTGTGACCAGTAATGTCATTATTGAAGTCTGGCGAGAAGAATCCTTCTTGCAGTACAGCTTTTTGATAGGTATGCTTATTTTGTTAAGTTGCAGTAACAGTTGTGGATTGGGAAGGTGTTAACAGTCTCGTGAGATTGTCGGGGCTTGGTACAATTCTGCAATCTTATTATTGGAGATTTTCCTCATTTTATTTTCTTCTTGAATATGCCAGGTTAGTAGACTTCGGAGAAACTACACTGAGCATTGTTACAGGCTGAGAGCAAGAGCCTGTAGTAGCTAAGTCAGTTGTAAAGTTGCAGCATCTTTCCGAAGCCTCTAAATGATGAGTGGTATCCAGTAGTGCATCAGCTTCTCTGGGAAGGCAACAGCACTTTGAGCACAGATAAATGACTATTGAGTGCTTCTTGCCTTCAGCTCTTGTCCTGGTTTCGGCTAGGAAAACCGTAAGCTGGAGTGGCTGCAGTTGAGTTTCTCCAACCCTGGTGAGAGGCACTACGGTTACTTCAGCCCCCAGGGTGGTGAGCAATTGCATTGTGCATCACTATTTTATTTTCCTTTTTTTTTTTTCCCCTTTCCCCTTCTTTTCCACCCGCTGACCGATGCCTGAGAAGTGATCTGCCCCTCCCAGCCAAATCCCTCCCATTTATATACTGGGCATGATGTTCTATGGTATGGAATATCCTTTTGGCTAGTTTGAGTCAGCTGTCGTGGCTGTGCTCCCTCCCAGCTTCTTGTGCACCTGCTTGCTGGCAGAGCATGGGAAACTGAAAATTCTTAAGATAAGTGCTACTTAGCAACAACTACAACATCAGCGTGTTATCAACATTATTCTCACACTAAATCCAAAACACAGCACTGTACCAGCTACTAGGAAGAAAATTAACTCTATCGCAGCCGAAACCAGGACAACTCTGTTCTTGAGAGTTGCTCTTTATCATTATCATTCAGGTGGGATACATGTCTTCGCTGGTGAATCCTAGGCTACGCTTTCCTGGGCTCAAGTTACATAATGCTAACTTGCAGTTGTTAGCATCCTGCGATGTGCGCGCAGCTGCGGCCGGGGACTTGGCTCCCCAGCGTCGAAGTGGTGCACACTTTGGAGAGCTGAAGCATGGACTGCCAGGTGATGATGCCAGTAGTCTGTAATGGTACGTTTAACAAATGCATGTGTAGGAAGATAGCTGCTGGAGAAACTTTTCTCCTTTCGACTTGTAGACACTTGAGTTGGAGCTACTACAAAACATTAAAACTTCATTTATGTGTTTATAAGACAGGTATTATATTAATTCAGAGCATACCTGTTGAGCCAGAAAAGTATTAATACAGGTTTATTATTAGAATATGTTTTTTTTCCTGTCTTTAGAGATTACATCTTTGAGATTCTCACTATCATTTGAAGAATTCTAAGAAATATTTGAAAAGCTTGTCTAGCTATGGAGAGTAAGTCCATAGCACTGGAATAAAGCTCATCTGCGTGGTAGTAGTGTTCAGTGTTAACTGTTGACCTCACGTAGCAGACGCGACTTTTTGTAGGTTTAAAACTGAAAAAGCCATGAATCTAAGCTGCATTAGATTGAGCTATTAATTCTAATTTTGATTGACCAATTGAATTAACATTCTTTAAAGATGGACATATTTCCTGGAAATTTGCTTTGGTGCTCTGTAGTGTGGGACAGTTTGTACTTGTTTATTATGGCTCTTAGCTAGTCGTTCCAGGTGCTGCAGCTGCATTAGGTATGCTTGTATGCTTTGCCTTTTATATAGTGGGAAGCTATCATTGTGTGGCTGTATTGGGTTTTTTCCATCCTCTGCCTGTTTTTCTCATGATGAACTGCATTTTGGTCCTCAGGCGATTAAAAAGTTCTGCCCCCAAAGCAGTGGGGAACCATCCCTTCTTTTCCAGTCGCATCCTTTCCCGCCCTTTTTCTTGTAACTCCTTCCTTTGAGAAGGTAAACTGCCTTGCTCAGAGCTGGAAATTTGATTCTGATGAAATGCACATTCTTTTTGATAAAAATAATTATGCTCCTGAAAGTCAAGCTTTTAGTCCTTATCTTCAGAGCTGCTTCTTATTGCTGTTCAGAAGCTCTCTTAGCTGTTCATTTTCCTTGTTTTCTGTGTTAATGCAGTCCCTTATGCTCTGGGATTTCAAGCTTTCTCTGGGCTTGTGAATGGTTAAGTCACAATAAAAATACAATTGTTTTTAGCTTTGCTATTCTCATTCACTGTAAAGTTCAAAGTATAGAATAAAATAGCTATAGACTGATTTTTTTTCTATTTTCACTTTGCACTGTAGTAAACCAATTTATGTATATTTACAATTGCTTTTTTCTGAATACTCTTAATGGGAGCTGTAGAGAAAATGACCAAAAGAAAAAAAATTGCTCTTACAGTGCCAAAGGTTTTATGTGGGTTTCATTTATAAATAATATTTTTGTAACTCAACTTTTGCTTACTAGGTATCTTAATGTGAACTTCTTTATAAAGCTATTCTACAAGGCACAAAGCTAGTACTGTTTCATACAGTAATAGAAATGTGTGCATATCAGAAATGTGTGAAATCTGTAAATTTACTTTGCTACTTGTTTCTCCCAGGTACCTTTGTAGAGGTTTGGGTAAGCGAGAGCTCCTGTAGAACTTTCCCATGTTTTGTCTGGAAGGGTACACTTACAGTGCTACACTTGTATGAGAAGCCTGGTAGGCATCGTTCAAAAAAGGACCTGGTATTGTTCAGATCTATTTATTCTGAAGAATTACGTTATTGAAATTCTTTTTGCTTTAACAGTTGTACTTTGTTCAGGTGAAGGATTACCTGCACAGTCTTAACTCCAGCCTCTCTTTTTCAGTATAGCTGTACCGTGACAGTTACCTGTTAGTAATGGATTGTGCTCCTTGCTAGTTTGTGGCTGATCAGCCGGTCTGGTAGTGTAGCCCAGGCAGCAAAGTGTCTCTGCCTGGGGAATCGCCCGATTCCCCTGCTACTCTGAGGAAGTAAGAGATGCGAGTTCTTAATTAGGTGTGTAGATAGGCAGTTGTGCTTGACTTTGACTTTGCAGTTTTCAAGTTTAGCAATATGCCTTATTATAAAAGTGGCAGTTCCAGCTGTCTCTGGGTTTTTGGCTCATGCTCTCTCTGTATGTTAAAAAAGCCTTGAATCAAGAAAAGGTTGTAAATGTTGGGCAAACTTAGTATGCTTTCTGTTGGTTTGCCATGGTGTTTATAATGCTTTGGCGCTGTTGTTCTAAGTGCAACTCCTTTCAACGTTGCCCTTTGTTAAAAGACACTTGTCTATTCCCTGGTTCCGTATACCCATTTTTCTTCAACATGAAGACCTAGGAGACTGTTTTACTGTGAAATAATACAGGCAGAAATAATATAGTTATGTCCGTTTCTTGTTGGATTTCTACTTTTATAATGAAAATCAAATCCTGTGTGTACAAGTACTGTTTGAAGTGCATGAACTTAAAAATAATTGTGCAAGAACTTTTTATATTACTTGGTCTAGATTCAGAACATAATGTACTTTGATCTTGGTTTTTTTCAGACTATGAGAAGACAAAGAAATGAAGTTGTTGTGGAGTTAAGAAAGGTGAGATGACCTAGCATTGTTCTTACCAAACGGGATTTGGCTATGTTGGTATTGCAGTAAAATTTAAGAGTTTTTGTTAAAGGATTTAAAAAAAAAAAAAAGACACTGTTGTGTGTTCTTCTGTAGTCCACCAAGAACACCATTGTTAAACTATCTATTTGTCTTTACTAATTCTGTGAAGGTACTTTGGTTTAGAAGGAAGTTCTTAAGTTACCGTAGCTGGTACTGGAAGTTCCCCAACTTTTGTCCTGAAAAACAGAATTTTATATGTAATGTATTGAAGGGAGTAGTTCTTGCTTCTCCAGCTAGGTTTTTAATTTTAAAAACTTATAAAAAGCTTATGTTTTTTCCTTTGAAAATCAGGTGTTCCTGCTAATCTATAGACAGAAAGCAATTTTCTTTCCCAAAACTGTAGTTCAACACACCAGTAAGAGTGGAAGAGTATATGTGTGAAGATAACACTGTTTAGAATTGTTGGAAAACTAGCTCTTGAGAAAAGTAATCTTAAGTTGAATTATTTTACTTCTGGGATGAACAGAAAACTAGCCTCTGGTAATTGCCTTGTCTTGTTATAAATAATGACAAATAGGTTGTAAGGTCAGTGTTGATGGATGTGTGCACATGAAACTTCCAGCAAAAGTAGTTACTGCTGTAGATAAAGTTGGATGGAGGATTTTTCTAGGAAGAAGGGATTTCCAAAATGGGTTTCTCTGTGCAGCCCTTTCCAACTCCTTGAATGTTGGAATTTTTAACAGTATCAATGAAAGCATGTTTATGATGCTTGTTTAAAACAGAAGCTTCTGTTCCCTTCTTAACACCCCCCCATGCCCCCTAAGTCAAAGTTTTAAAGGTATTAAATCATTTTTCTCTTTAAGAACAAAAGAGATGAGCATCTTCTAAAGAGGAGAAATGTTCCCCATGAAGATATCTGTGAAGATTCTGATATAGATGGTGACTTTAGAGTGGTAAGAATTAACTTAACCTCAAGCATGTCTTCTTTTTATGCACTTAAAAGACATTTCTAATTTCTAACTGCTTTTGTCTCTGTTTTCTAGCAAAACACTTCTTTGGAGGCAATAGTACAGGTAAAAAAAATTTCATTGTTTGAACATTCCTCATGTCATGGTGACAAATATGTGAAAAGTCTAAATTCTTTTTTATTTTAGAATGCTTCAAGTGACAACCAGGGTATACAGTTAAGTGCTGTGCAGGCTGCAAGGTAAGAACACGCTTTTCTCAAATACACTATTTTTATTCTTACTTTATCATGCTCTTAAATTCAGAAAATGTGTTCTAGCTTAACTAGAAAAAGTATGTCATTTACTGATTTTAAAAAAGAAAACTTGATAAATAGAACTTTACAAAAAAAAAATCAAAATACCTAGGTCTTTGAACTAGTCAGGATTTTCATTATGTATAAATAAATACTAGGATTTATCTTAGTGCAATACTTGATGCTTCTCACAAGTAGAGTAAAATGTATAATTAGCAGGACTATAAAGTCTTTAGCTTTAAATACAGAAAGAACTGGCATAATCCTTTTTCTAAATTTGTCATGGATTAGGCCACTAAACCCACTTTTCGCTTTAAGAGGAATTCTGTGTAGTTGTATGTATTCAAGAAGTGATCGTAAAATACTCTATGAACTTTGCATGCATAAATTTAGTATTTAACTGCTGTTTTGTGAACTACTGGGTGGTTTTTCTGTTGTTGTAGCAGAAAGCTACAACGTTGCATTTGTTTACCCTCTGCGGTTGAGGGGGTTGATTCAAGTGCAAGGGAAGACTTCCAGATCAAAGAGAAGTCAGGTGAATTGGATTATGCCCACTTTTACTTTTGGGCATTAATGTATTTGAAACTGATAGGGGAAAGAACAGTTTCTGTGCCCATTTCCACTGGGCAACTTGTCTTCATTAAAATTTCGTCAATTCAAAGTAGCATCATGTAGAACTACCTATGTACTACAGCTGATCTAAACCAGGTTAGACTAAAGCACACTGAATTAAGCCTGACAAAATGAAATGGGAATGTCCGTGTGGATTTCTTACTATTGTAACTATTTTTTTAAATTGAAAACTGATTTAAAAGTAAATCAGTGCAGTTTACATTATTGGAAAAGCATTAAAGTATATTTTAGAGATGAAAACAAATGCTTTTTCAGTCTTGATTGAATCTGTACCATCCTTTGGTCTGAAGCTGGAACAGGAAGGAAAAATCTTGCCCAAGTCTAACCCGTAAAACTTACAACTGGAATATGAGGAACAGAAAACTGATTAGAAGTGCTTCAGAAAAAGCAAAACCCAAACCAAACAAAAAACCCTCAACCCCACCAAAACCTGAGGTTTTACTTGATTCTTGTAGTAGAGTTCTCGACCTGTTTGAGCAGGTGGCTTGTGAATAGACTGCACTAGATTGTTTTGTCACTGAACAAAAATCAGTATTAAGATGCTGTAATTACACTTTTGTTCCTTAATTTTTATAAGCTTGTAGATGTAAATTGTCTTCACTTCTAAAAGCAATTTCCTTTAGTTGGAAGTTGAAAATGCACATCTGATTATTACAAGTCTTCACATAATCTGTGTTCAGATCCTCCTTATTGTGATTGCTTAGTTTTCTGAGGGGTTTTGTTTTGCAGCTCTGGCTTTTCTTAATCTCCTTCTCTTTCCCCATGTTGCCTCCTTTAACGCACCAGTGATATCTTTCAGGATAAAGCAGCAGTGGAAGGTTCATTTCTAGTTACTGTGTTCTGCCAAGCCTTTCGTGTGTTTGTGAATAGGCTGGTATATGAAGAGAGGACTATATATAATCTCTCTTCCCACTGCTGGTAGAAGTTTGGTGCGGCAGCCCAAGTTGTCCCCTCCAAGAAGCTTCCTTCATTCTCCTTAATACCTTCGCTGCAGAAAGGTGAAGCAAAAAGGATTAAAAATTGAACCAAATATGTACACTTCTGTTCTTTGCAGTAGTACTTTGTGAATCCTTGCTCTCTGACATTATATCCTTAGTAGAAGAAACAAGTTTCTGCCTTTCCTGTCAAAGCAGCCAGGATCTGTTTATCTTCCTTGTTGGGTGGAGGAGGAAGAAGCTGCAGGAGGGTGTAACTGAATAACTCTGGTGATCTTTATTTTACTGACTGGTAATAAACTTCAAAAGTAGTCAGAGAAAACATGGCAACTGAAACAGGCAATGGATGTAATGGCTTCAGTTTTCCAATAGTTCAGTAATTTCAATTTTGGGAGTTAGTTATTTTCACTTAAAGTGGAGAAAACAAATCCTGCTTGGTCTTTGAGAGTATGAGACACACACTGGGGAAAAACTTTCCAGCCCAGAAGGTAGTGCAGCACTGGAACAGTTTTTCCAGGGAGGTTGTTGGATCTCCGTGCTTGGAGGCTTCCAAAACTCAACTACAGGAAGCCGTTACTGACCTGATCTAGTGTGAGCAATAATCCCGCTTTGAGCGGAAGGTTGGACTAAACAACTTCCAGAGATCCTTTCCAGTCATGACTTCTCATTCTGTGATTTGTCTGCTAAGTCTTGTGTTTTCTCCTTTTCCTAAACAGAAAGCTGCTTTCCAGTGATCGCAATCCACCAATTGACGATCTAATAAAATCAGGAATATTACCTATTTTAGTGCACTGTCTTGAAAGAGATGACAAGTGAGTATTTCTAAAACTCAAAATGTTTAATTGTTGCAAGAATTCTGGGTATTTAGCTAATATGCTTACGGTGTCTGATTTGAAAACTCATGTTACAATCTTTGTTTTTTTTTTTCCTTACTTTGCAGTCCTTCTTTACAGTTTGAAGCTGCATGGGCTTTGACAAACATTGCCTCTGGAACCTCTGAACAAACACAGGCCGTAGTTCAATCTAGTAAGTCCAACAGTATTTGATCATTGATAAAGCACGCACTGTAGCTTCCACAAAAATAAGATCATCTGAATGATACTGTAAAGAGCATCCACACTCCTGTTCCTCTCTGTCTCAAGCATGTTCACCAATCCACATGTTAGGGTTGGTCCTTTCATGCGATAGCCAGGATGGTTGAAATTGAGTTGTCAATCACAGGCACGTCGCTGAAGGACCTGCCCATGAAGTCTCCTGCCAGATGTTCTACCTCTTCTCTGGCAAGCAGCATCAGTTGAAGCGCACACCTGCTTCTGTTCTTCATTTTCTCAGATTTTAAATTCAGTTGGGTTTCCTAATGGTGAGTAATCTCTTCTGGAAACTCACACTACTTTAGCAGAGTTGATATCTGCTGGTTTCCAGTTTTCAAACTTCAAAAAACAAAAACAAACAAAAAAAACCTCAAACCCCCCCAAACCCACCTTGAAACAAAACCAAACAAAAAAAAACCCCTAGAAAACTCCCATGGAGGGATTTCCTATCTTTACGGTGAAGAGGGAGGAAAAGATGTGGACCAAGTCCAGAGGGTGGCTGACATCGAACTCTCTTCCAAAATCCAGTTGAAGAAAAAATGCTGTCCTTCATATTTGAGGAATCTGAAGCATGGAAAGGAATTGTTGTTGGACTTGGAATCTGAGTTGCCAAGCAAAGCAAACTTTCTTCTGTACTCTAAACATGTCCTAAGTCGAAGTAGTACTTCTGTTGGTAAAGCAGAACTAAGTAGAAAGTGTCTACAGGCTTTTTGAATTGAGTGAATAAAACGGCAGAGCTTCTTGAGACCCATGGAAGAATCAAACATACAGTAAACCAAGTTTTTGCCTAAAGTTTAAGGAAAAAATCCGCAAAACTTACATTACATGAGATATCAGTGGCTTTAGTGGTTGGAATCAGTGTTGTATTGCAGTGCACGCTGCTGATACCATGCTGTGCGTCCACAATGAAAAGACACAGAATTGTGCTTGATCTTTTTTGTGTGTTTTTTCCCCCACCACAACCATCATATATTAACTTCCTTTAGAACTACTTGGAACTTTCACTGAATGTAGTAAGTACAGTTTCTAAGATGTGTGGTGGTGTTTCAGTGTTGAAATGTCAATGTTTGTTACATGTATTTTGTGACTGACTTTTTCTCTTCAGCGATCAAAGATTGTTTCTTTTTCGTTGTTAGTGCTAAGCAATTACAGGCTTCTCACAAACTGTGTATTATTGACTTTATAGTTTGAAAAAACACACGTATTCGTAAGAAAGTTCTTAACACCATCTCCTCTGTTAAATGGCTGGATGTGCTTCACAAATCTTTAACTGGAAAAATAGGTTAATTCTCCACAGCAGATGTGAAGGCATTTAAGGCAGGTGACTTCAGCTTAAAGGATTTTTTTTTTTAATGGAATGTATGTTTTGAGATTCCATTGGTTGCAAGATCAGTTGCTCTTTGCTTTTACAAACTCTCAGTGTTAAGAGCCTGTTAACTTTGATATAGCTCAGATTTGACCGTTATAGTATGTATCTTTGCTAATACTTTTAACTTTGCCTTTTCCCATCTTCCTCCTCTTCCTTTCCCAGTTGCATCCTGAGTTTTCTTTTGGAAATCTAATTAATATATAATCTGTCCCACACCTGATCTAGAACACTTTTTATTTAAACCTAGCTTATCGATGGATTGAAGATAAGTGCCAAATATAGTAATTATTTCTTTTCAGTGATGATCTCTGATTTAGCTAGGTCTGCATGTATGCACTATATTAGCCAATTTAATAGCTGTAACAGATGAAAGTATGGTTTATTTCTTGTAATGATTTATTTCAATGAAAAAGATGGTCTGTTGTAATCTTTCCAAACGTACTTATTAATATGCTTGGTGGGGATGTTTTTTCTCCTTGCATACAGGCATTGTAAAATACCTTTATTTAGTAGGAAATAAGAAATCTGTTGTGATTTGTTATTTCTCTAGCAAAAAATGTTTTACATTGAGAAAGTCTAACTAAAAACACCAGTCTCTTTTGAAATGTGACCTAAAGTAAATGAGTGTTTCTTACAGACTAAACTGTCATTAGCAAATCATGTGAGCAAGCAAGCACCTTAGTGCTGAGGATAAAAAAAATAAGGATCAGTTATCTGAATGTGGTGCATGTAGAATGTGTTTGAAACATTGACTTAGCTTCAGTTCTAAATGTTGGGAGCATTCTCCTGTCTGACACCAACATAGGATAGAAAAGTAGCTGCCTTAATAACAATTACGGAGTTTTGTGTGTTACCTTTTGAATCCCTTTCCTACCCCTCAGTCAGTTGGTGCTTTTGGTTTGGTTGGGTTTTTTTGAGTCACATAGCGATAGCATTTGAAGCAATCTCTGCTTCAGTGATCAGTTAGGTTATTCCGGTATCATGGGTCTCAAATTGAGTCGAGTCAAGACTTCACATTGAGGAATGCATCTGTATTAGCTTTCAGGAGACCAAGATGACTAGATTTGTAGAAACAGCTGCTATTGCTGTACACTTACCTTTATAATGGTTATCAAAAAATACTGAATGCAGAGTTTGGAAATATTAGGGGAAAGTACACAGTGACGTGGCGCTCAGTAACGGATCTGTATTGGCAGCGGGGGTTCTTTTGGTGCAGTTTACCTTGCGTGTCTACTTGTGTATGCTCAATCGACCAGGCTTCCTCTTGGTAGAGCCACAGGTGAAGTTATGCACTAAGGCATTGCCTGGAGCTCTGCAGTGGCAATGTATACAGAAGATCCCTCAGTAGTTAGCTTTCTGCACATGCTGGGACCAGCAACTGGCACATACTTCGCTACTAGTAAAGATGTGATGGGGGATATAGGGTACAGTAAATCAGTAAGATTGAAACAAATTAACCCCCTGTACTTGCCTCTTACTGTGTTACCAGTCAATAATGTGGATGTGTACCTACTGACTCTTGAGTTGGCCAATTGTTGGCCATTGGAATGGATGAGGTTGGTCTTAAGCGGTTATTACTTAGTATGGAGTTTCTAAATTCAATAAGTATAACTAAATTTGGAGTCCTGACAAGCTTCAGTAAACTTGAGACTTACAACCAAATTAAATGTCAGGTTATTTTAAGAGTTGCTTTCATAATATTCTGAAGTGCGGGGCTCTCTAAAAAAAGTGCACTGAAGGAAGAATTGTTACAGCGTGTTTTATTTCAGTGTCATCTGGGAAGTTAGTAAGGTTTTGACCAATACTTAACCAGGAGAAAAATTTTTCATGCAGTACTGAAATTTTATTTAAGAGCGAATTATGTGAACTATTTTGTCTTTCGAGAGATGTATTTCTTAACAGTTGTGTGGGGTTTTGTTTGTGTCTTTCAGATGCTGTGCCACTTTTTCTGAGACTGCTGCATTCACCTCATCAAAATGTTTGTGAGCAAGCTGTGTGGGCTTTAGGAAATATCATAGGTTTGTGTTACTCTTGCCACCAAAACCTTCTAAGTTCCTTTTGGTATTGAATGAGTAAACTAGGTAGGACTGTGTGTGTTAGAACTTGGGAGATGTTCAACTATGAGACAAAAGGCAGCTGTGAGACTGGCAATTACCCCATTCTTAACTTATTCCTCTTTTCTCTATTGTGTATCGACGGTGTGCACCCAAAAATACGCCTACACACTTTCTTTCCGGATGCAGGAAAAGGAATTACTGGCAAACAGACCTGCAGATTGTTAAAATAACTGTTTTGCATTGAGTTCTGAAATTTTGCCTGAGCTTATATACATTGTGTTGAATTCTAAATAAGTTGTGATCGTTCGAGTTTTCATTTGATTTTTCATCTTCTTGTGCAAGCATTAGCTTTGTGGTTTACAGCCCTTGACGATGTTTGTAGTGCTTGAGGGCTAATATCGGTTCTGACATACTGAGATTTCTACAATCTGATACTTTAGAAATGCCTAGTCCTTCTTAAGAAGCAAACCAACAAAATCCACAATATTGTAACTGCCTGAAGTTGTTAGTGATATGTGTGCAGTACAAGTCAGATGCTGCTTTCGAGGCAACTGTAGTGATACCTGGGCAGTGACAAAAGTGTGTTTATCTTTCAGATACAGCGATGACAGTATCTGTTTTCAGGCAATTTTGAACTGCTCCTGGGATGTTTTAGTATTGGATTATAAACTTAGGGAAGGGATCTTCAGGAATACACTGGGCTATCAACTATTCTTGGTAGTTTGCCATTGTCTACCACCTATTTTCCCTTGCCCACAACCACCCCAGTCTGTACATCTGCTATAGATTATGGGACACTTTTCTGTTAAGAATGTAGCTGGTTTTAATGAGTAGTTCAAAACGTATATATTTATATGCATCTTTCCAAGGCCCATATTCTTTAATTTTGTGTGCATTTTAAATAACTGAAGTATTAAGTGTGCAGAAATGAGACTACTTTTGAATGGCATGGGATGATTTTTGTCTTCATAATTCTTTGATGTCTCAAACAGGTGATGGACCCCAGTGTAGAGATTACGTTATTAGTCTTGGAGTAGTGAAACCACTGCTGTCCTTCATCAGCCCATCTATTCCCATAACTTTCTTAAGAAATGTTACTTGGGTCATGGTCAACTTGTGCCGTCACAAAGATCCTCCTCCGCCGATGGAAACCATTCAGGAGGTGACTGAATTTCTGTTCAGTGTAACTAAACTGAAGTTGAGTATCTGTCTGCCTTAAAAATAACTGTCAGATGCTTCTTTTCCTCCTTAGATCCTTCCAGCGCTCTGTGTTTTAATTCACCACACAGATGTAAATGTAAGTAACACCACTTAGAGCCAGTTTTGTGTTCTGGTATAGATTTTTAGCTGAAGTATAAAGCTTGTCATAATTAACTTTTTTCTTAAAAAAAAAAAAAAGTAAATCTGTGATCTTCTCTTTCATTATGGCAAACTTATTTTGATATCTTTAACTGCTTATTTTTAAGTATCAGTTATGATTTTTGCCTGGTATTTCTCTGTATCTTTGCAAGTGCTTATTTGCATGTACTTTCCCTACACTTAAAAATAAAATGCAGTTTCAGTTGTATTTCTGTGAACATTCATTTACAGTTAAATACGGGGGGTTTTGTCTAGCACTTAGGTTTGAGGTTGCAATGAAAATCAGTGTAAATGAAAGAAAAATTAGTGTCTGCTGCATATGTAAAATGTTAGCTTTAGATGTAACTTCTGAGGTGTTAAATAGGAACATTAGGTTATTTTAACAGTGAAGTAAATGAGCAAGACTTTGCTGAAATTATTAAATAGGTCAGTTTTTTGCCTAAATGTAAGTCAGAATTGTTTAAGATTAATTCTTTGCTTCCTAGTGAAGTTTGTAGCTCAATTGTCAATTTCTTGAAATGGCTGTATTTGTGAATCAGTCAAGAGTTGTCAGCTGAAACAATGCTTACTCAATTTTTTTGTAAGCTGTCACTTGAAATATTCAGATTTACTGCTTGTTGTGGTTTAACCCTAGCTTGGCCACTAAGTGCCACGCAGCCACTTGCTCGCTCCCCCCACCCAGTGGGAGGGGGGAGAGAATTGGAAAACAAAACAACTCATGGGCTGAGATCAGGACAGAAAGGAAGAAAATAATAATAATGATAATAATAAAATGACAATAATAGTGCTAAAAGAATTAGAATATACAAAACAAGTGATGCGTGATGCAATGGCTCACCACTCGCTGACTGATGCCCAGTTAGTTCCCGAGCAGCGATCCAACTCTCCCAGCCAACTCCCCCCAGTTTATATACTGGACATGATGTCACATGTATGGAATATCCCTTTGGCCAGTTTGGGTCAGCTGTCCTGGCTGTGTCCCCTCCCAGCTTCTTGTGCCCCTCCAGCCTTTTTGCTGGCTGGGCACGAAAAGCTGAAAAATCCTTGGCTTAGTATAAACACTGCTTAACACACTGATGTTTTTAGTTCTTGCTATCAACATTATTCTCATCCTAAATCCAAAACATAACACTATAGCAGCTACTAGGAAGAAAATTATCCCAGCTGAAACCAGGACACTGCTATTTAAATTGGCTTTTCTGTGTGTGAATACACACATGTATGCATGCAGAGGAAATGCAGTCCAAGTGCTGCTGCACCAGATGTTTAAAAAAAGTTCAAAGCTTTTCTTAAATTTTGTGGGGGAATGCCAAGAAAAAAATAACTTGATGCCATATAATGTACAGCTCATTGGTTTAAGAGTAGCAGATGCCTGTAGTTTAATATTTGCTAGGGCTTTATCTTCCTTCCAGGGATGAGTCTTTCATATCTCGCATTGTTCAGTACTTCATGAAACGAGCAGATAGAATTGAATTGCTTTTATTACATCCTTTGGAACTTAAGCTGTAGTTAGTAGTTTAGCTGGTTTTTTAATCTCTGTATTCTTTGGAGCTAGAACAGGTTGAACAGCAGTTGTATTTCAGACTTCTGTAGAGTGGAATGTATGAAGTTCGTAAAACAAAGTGGGGTTTTGCTGTATTGCATCAATTCTGGCTTCACAATGAGAATTGTTTTATATTTTAATTTATGTTATTTTTTATAAGACTTGTGGCACTTCTGTACTAATTAAAAATAAATGTTTTTGCTGTTAGATATTGGTAGATACAGTCTGGGCACTCTCATATCTAACGGATGCTGGCAATGAACAGATCCAGATGGTGATAGACTCCGGAATAGTCCCTCATTTGGTTCCTCTTCTCAGTCATCAAGAAGTTAAAGTGCAAGTAAGTTTGGATAACTTTAAGGAAGTGTTGCTCAAAATGTAATAGTAGAGAAAGTTCAATTTTATAGTTCATGTTGAAGTTTAAAGAATACTTCTTCCTATGTGGTATAGCATTTGCATAAAACCTTTGCTTTTTTAACTGTTACTGTTTGAAAGTATGTGCTCAACTAGAAAAATCTTTGATTAAAAGAACTCTTTTTAAAGAAAGTGTTTTGTTTCAGACTGCTGCACTGAGAGCTGTAGGAAACATTGTCACTGGTACCGATGAACAGACACAGGTAGTTCTGAATTGTGAAGCTCTTTCACATTTTCCAGCACTTCTGACACATCCCAAAGAAAAAATTAATAAGGTAAGTAACTGCAGAGATTGCACCCCATTGGTAACTTTTTTTTATATTTGGCTTAGCTGTTTTGGATTCCACATAAAGTAGTGTGTTAGGGTTTAGAGTAATTGACTATACCAGTTTATGGCAAGAGCTTGACAGGCTGCTGAAATTTTTCTTGAAGTTAACATCTGTAGAAAAATCTCTAAGGAGCTACAAACTTTTACTTGACAAGAATGTTGTTTCCTAATTCTTCTAATTGAATTTTTATGAAATTAAAGCTTTATTTTGTAATTCTGGCTGTTGGCTTAAAAGGTAGAGTTCTTGATATGTGAAATGTCACTTTAATTAAACTGACTCTCTTGGAAGTGATGAAATAGAGATAATTGGATGTCTCTTTGAATGGAGTGTGTGTGATAAATGGAATTTAAACCAAGTCATACTGGGGGTGGGGTGCGGGGAATGTGTGTGTGTGTGCGTGTGTATAGGAAAGGCTTTAAACGGGGGCACTGATAATGCCGTGCTGATTCCGGAGTGCATCTGAGGCATGTTGTTAAGTTCTGGGGTGCCACTTTACAACATTGCCAATGATTAAAGCCCAAAACGAGCCCACCAAGACAAGCCTTGGCATCTTAAATCTCTAACAGGTTCATTAATGAAAGTGATCCTGTGATCTGATCCAAGAGACTCAGCTGAATGAAATGTGAGGGTTCCTGACCAAAAAGTTGTCATGCTAGATAAGTGGAGAGGAGAGGAGAATTGAGGAGTGATGGAGGGTTTCTAGGAAGGGAGAAATTATCAACTGTAGGATTAAAACAAGGTGATACTCTGATTATACTTAAAATTTTATGTGAAACTGTATTCATTATTTCTTGATTACTTTGCCCTTAAAAAGGGGGGCTGGGGGTTCTTGATCCTTTTTTAACATAAGAATCCAGATACAGTCTTTGGCTTAGTTCAAAATTTCAACTGTTCAGGACTGGGAGGGTCTACTGGGGAAACGGTGTCATCTTACACGCTTCCCTGGGCACCTGCTGTTGGTTACTGCTGGAAGGAGAGGGTCCTGGGCTTATGGACAGAATGATCATAAAGGGTCATATAACTTTACAGTATTCTTGAAAAGCAAGCATTTAAGTAATAGGTGTTGCATTTTCTTGATGATCGATGCTAAGAAGAGAAACTTTATGAAGCAGGTAAAGAACAATATAAATATTGTCTTATGTCTGGACAACATCATTTTGGAGCTTACCTGACCATCAGCTGAAAACTGCTATTGCATTCATTCTCAGTAACAGAACCAATTATGAGTGCTTATTTGTAGCCTTGTGACTTTTTTGTTGCCAAATAATTTTTCTTTTTAATCTGTGGATTTGGAGTATTTGGTTGTAACTTGGTAACAATGAAAGACTGAAGAGCCTTGTGGAGTCTCCTAAGGCAAGACTGTCTGCTTTGCCACCTTTATGTCTAGTCTACTTACTAGGAATTCCGCTATGTACAACCAAACTGACGCAATACTTGATTGTGTTTAAGACTGGCTAGCGTATGAATTGCAGATCTAAAAATGTGCGTGTACAAATCTTGCTGGAGTGGAAATAAGATATGATACAGAAGACTGTCTGAATTAATAATTTCTCACATCCTTTTATTTTGCAGGAAGCAGTGTGGTTCCTATCTAACATCACTGCAGGAAATCAGCAGCAAGTTCAGGCAGTAATAGATGCAAACCTTGTTCCAATGATAATACATCTTCTAGATAAGGTTAGATAACAAGAAGAATTTAACAGTTTGTTTCCTTAATTGGGGAAAGTGATGTTGAATTCCTTGCTTCGTGTTTTACATCGTACTGTAAACATGGGGGGCAGGGGTAAACTATACCATTGAGCATTTTTCATATGTTGCAAGATAAAATACATTACTGTTGATATTCTTTTGTGAAGTGCTGTGAGATGATGAGTGCCAGATGTATTGGGGAAAGGAAGCAGATCAGGGGATCTCAGGTCCTTTTAAATCTCATTTAAATTCTTTTTCTCACTTTGTAAACAATGGGGATAGAATTCTCTCATAAGTGGCGTGAAGAGGTCTGGATGGGAACAGCATTGAGTTAGTTCTCAGCATTTTGCCAAAGCTTAAGGACTTCATCTTTTTATCCCCCTATTATCTGGAAACATAAGGAAGTGCTCAACAGTGGCATTTATTAACCTGTTCGTGTTAATGCATTTATCTAGTCAGAGTAATCCAAGTAGTGATCTGTGACACTAGATTATGGACTGGAGTTGTCCCATCTATTTTTTTTTTAAACAAGTAAAACAGCATCAACAGAATATAGGTGGCCATAGAAAATAATTGTAGCTTTTGTGTGTTCAGAGTTTTTCCCATAGAAAAGCAACACGCTGCATGCATCTATGTATGTATGCTTCTTTTCAGTAATAGATGAAGCTTGTTGAGATGAATGCTTTCATTACCTTTTTTATTAAATAATAAAGTCAAGTAGTAGCTCACAAACACTTCTGGATGCTTTTCTCATGCTTTTTCACAAAGTCTCTCATTGCTTGTTGAGTACTAGAGGTTGAATGCTAATGGGTCATCATTCGGGACTTCAAATACCTGTATTCCTTTTCAGTTGCTGGGCGTTAGTGTCTTTTAAAACATTAGTTTCCAAACCATGTTGTGCTCCCAAGGATCTGCCTTGTGAGAAAGAAGGGTAGCTAAAAGCATGTTTTTAAACGGGAACAGTACAACATTTCTATCTTTCAAACACTTCCGACTTTTTGCTTTATTCATTACTTGATTTTTCTTCCCTGAAGTGTAGAAGGAAGCCAGAAATACCAACCTTACAATGTGTTCAGCTATGACAAAGATGCAATATCTTGCTTCAGTGTAGAGGTTGGGGTTGAGACTGAAGAAATACTTGTCTTTTCCCCTAAGTAACATATAGCTGTTAACAAATAGTTCTGTTAACTGCCGATTTATTGATCACTGAGAAAAGAGTTGGAGACCTTCTCTTTAAATCTAGTAAGCAGACTTGAGTTGACTAACTTCAGAGGCAGACATGGTTATAGTACGTACAGTGGTTTATCAAAATTGACACTTACTGCTTATCTCTTGCTGCAAGATGCGACAGCTGTTGATAAGGAATGTGAGAGAGTGGAGTTCTACAGTTTATTTACTTTGATGCAAACAAATTTCCCTTCCTCTGGAAGATCGATTTAAAAACATGATTGCAGGGAAGGGATGAACACTCCGCAAGTAGACTCAAACATCTACAAGATTTGTTAGTTACCTTCCCTACTTACTGAAAACTGCTGTGGTGATACCATGCAGAATGGACTGTAACAGATGATACAAGCTTTTACTAGAATACGTAACATAAAAAACTGGAATGATTATTTCTATTTACGCTTGTATTTTTAGGGTGACTTTGGTACTCAGAAAGAAGCTGCTTGGGCAATAAGCAACTTAACGATCAGCGGAAGAAAAGACCAAGTAAGTCAAACCTTAAGAAAAGGTCCATTATCTTTCTCGGGTGCGTTTGAGAGAGTACGTCAGCTGATTGGTTTAGACTTCTTCTGTGCCAGGATTATGAAGGTCTGGATTCCTCCCCTGTACAGTAACTGTTCGCTTTTCCACAAGGAATTTAAGAGTGAACTTCAGTTGTCATTTCTGGAATGACCTGAGATTAGGAGTATCAATGGGGATTTGGATGGAAGCTCTTCTGTTAGGATGGCCTAGTAGCTATGACTGACTGCATTCAGGCTCTGATGAGATTCTTGGTCATTCAACATCTCTATCTTTTTGCTTTTTTTCCCCTATGGATAAGAGTGTGATAATTATAAGGATAGTAGCCATTGAGTAGAAATATACTAGTGTCTTGTAAGCCCAGAATATTAGATTTGTGGCAGGGTTGGGGTGGTGGTATCATTCTTCAAAGATGAGGTTGAAACTCCTTGTCTAATACTGAAAAATTCCATGTTCTAGTCTTGAAATATATTTGTAACATAATACATAAATGCTTTTAATGCTCTAAAACAAGAATTTCTGAAAGTGACTGCTACAGAATACTCTTACCTTGTTGGCTAACTTTGAGTACTTTGACTTCATTAAACTTGTTTGCATGTGTGCTTGTGGCGTATTGTTTGCTTCTGTCACACTCCTGATTTAACTATTTGCTTTTTTCCCCTTAGGTGGCATACTTAATTCAACAAAATGTAATTCCTCCCTTTTGCAATTTGCTGACAGTAAAAGATGCGCAAGTTGTGCAAGTGGTTCTGGATGGACTAAGTAATATATTAAAAATGGCTGAAGATGAAGCAGAAACCATAGCCAATCTTATAGAAGAGTGTGGAGGTATGATGCTTAATATTTTGATACTGTTTTTTCAGAAATTGATGGTTTAGCTTCCTACCACATGTATATGCTGTTGGCTTTATTGTGTGTTGGCACAGATGTTTTAAGCAGACCTTTTTTAAAAGTGACCTTTTCATGCTGATCAGGTGAATATACTTAGCTTTTCCTAACTGATTAAGTTCGTGATCAAGTGAAATGTGGAGGAGCTGGATAACGGCAATAAAGTTTATTAGGTGCCAGTTTTGTAACAATCTGGTGTACTTGACAGATTAGTTTCTGTTAATGTAGGGATGATATGCTTACTTTAATCATGCACAAGTCATGTTCAGGTGAACGTGGGGAAAAAAATTCTACATACAGTGGTTGCAGAAATATGATAGCTTTAATTTCCTAATGGCTTTCAGACTTTCTCTATATTGGTTGCTATTTAAATTGACTGAAACTCTTCAAGGATGAAAGAACAGTGATATTAAATTTGGGCACAGGTAGAAGACTGTGTGGGATTTCATTAACATGGAGTTGAATAGTCTTTAAAATACAAAATCTTGAGGGAGGAGGGAAAGCTTAATTGATTGGTGATGGTGGGGGAAGAGAAGAGGTGTTCAGGCCTAAAGCTCTGCTTGTCAGAACTTCAAAAATATTTATATGTATGCTCCTACTCATGTCTGCCAATACTGTACTGGAGCTACTTGCTATATAATCAAGCTGCAGGCCAGTAACTGATGGCATGTGTGCCACCAACAGTGTGTGGATTTGGAATGTCCCAGCTTGGGGCTATCACACTAGGTGCCAGAAAGATGTTTTTGTGAAAAGGGAGTATGTCCTAGTGCTTGGCCCTCGCCGTATTTCCACAGATTAGCTTAACCGCTCATAGCAAGAAGAGAAAGTACTATCATTGCTGGAATTGAGCTTTTATACATGTTTGGGGTTTTTTGTCATGGTATGTATTCCTCAATCTCTAATATATTTCCTCAAATTTCTAAGAAGTTTTTATGCTTTAAGCATGTCAAATGAGTTTAACAGCATCTTATTCATAGTCACTCTATTCCCAGATTTGATTTTAGTTACTTTGTACGATGAGGCCTTAAGGAGAGGGAGGTTGTTTTGCCTGAACTTAATATTTTAACTCTGTTACATTTCTTGTGCCTTTATTGTAGGCCTGGAGAAAATTGAACAACTACAAAATCATGAAAATGAAGACATCTACAAACTGGCTTATGAGATCATTGATCAGTTCTTCTCTTCAGATGATGTAAGTGTGTAATAGCTCTGCAATCTGCTTTTGTAATTGTTTGTTTATAAATATGGTTCAAGATAAAGGCAACAGCTCTAAGGCCTGCTCTGACATTTGTTTGGCTTTTCAGTAAAGAATGAGCCCTTTTTTGAACCTGTTGTGTATCTTGCCATTCTTCATGATGAAGTATCTAAAGATCTGATGCCTAATTTAAGCCTCATCTTTAGGGATTAAAATACTAGGCTTTGAATAGTTCTCTTAACTGTCAGCTTCTAAGCTTGACATTTCACATTTGATAAGCTCCCTGCTGACTTGTGTACCGAATCTGAGATTCTGCTTCTTAAGAAACAAACTGTTTTGAATATTTTAGTAGTTTCAGAGGTAGGATGTGCTGATCAAGAATGTTATTTTCAGTTTAAACATGTAACATAAATCAAAGGAAGGTTTTGGATTTGTATGCGCTTTAAATCATAAAAGTTAATTGCATGTAAAGGAAATGCAATCATGTCAGTCTGTGTCATGAAGTGAGAGAGTTTTCTACTTGGTTGAAGAACTTTCGGGAGCAGATTACTGCAAAAATGGTAGAGCTCAGTTGCATTTGTGCACTACTGATCGCATTGAAGTTTATTTTGTGCTAGAGTTTCACTTTTACATGAACAATAAGACACAAGTCTTATTTAGCAACTCAAATTTTGCATATACAGCAGGACTTGGAATTTAATCTAGTGTCATTGTAGTAACCAGTATACTACCTATTTAAATTGAAACTGCAGTTTTGGCTTAATCCCTACTTGCTTTAATGGTATTGGTCTTCTCTTCAGAACTGTGACAGTTTATAAGCTGGCAGTAAGGATGATGCATGACTGACAGAATGCTTTCCAGGAGTGAAAATGAGAGACTGTTGGGTGCCATGTAGCCTACCTACTAAATACAAGCTAAAACATTTCGGCCTAAATTAGTCATTGTAGTGCTCTTACTAAATTGGGGGAGAAGAATGGCAAGACTTGATGCAAGGAAGTAGCTTAGGTGAAGAGATAGATGCTCTTTAGGATTGTCTAGCTCCTTTTTAGCGAGGCTTTTGTCTTTCTATTCCTACTCATGATGTTCTCGTTCTGTTACAGATTGATGAAGATCCTAGCCTTGTTCCAGAAGCAATACAAGGCGGAACGTTTGGTTTCAATTCATCTGCCAATGTACCAGCAGAAGGGTTCCAGTTTTAGAGTGGTATTTTGGAAGTTAGGTACAATGCAGCACTGAATAAAAAAAAGGTTTGATCCATCAATCTTGGCTCATGGGATCCGCTGCTGCATTAAATCGGGAAAGAAAATGTGAAGATTTCATTTGGAATCACAGAAAAGCCCAAATGAAGTCAAGATGGCGAGTGGGTGCGAGTGAGAATGAGTGGCAAAATGTAATGAAAAACTTCACACTGAATGCTTATTTAGATTGTTCAAAGAAAAAGGGCTACAGGTCAAAGATCTTCAGTGCCTGAGAAGGAACAATGACTTACTAGAGCAATTGGGGGGAAATGCAGTACTATCATCATCAAGCCTTGTAAGCATAAGAGAATAGGATGCCCATATAAGTCCAAGGAGAATGAGCCCAGGCCTTGCTATGAAGCACCGTGTGAATGGACAACATTGAATGAATGTCTGGACTCGATGCTGTGGAGCCAGGCTCGTGTTTCAAATACGGGGCTCTTCAGTCCTGAAGCAGGCTCCTAGTCCTGGAGTGGCGTGTGTACGAGAGTATGGTTGTGATGCTGTATGTGAACGCATGCAAGCTTGATTCGCCTTCAGGGGGCTGATAATAAACCTAGTAAATCATCAAAATGAGTTCATAAGTGTTAACTTACACTGGACACAAAAACAAAGACCGGTTTAGCAGCAGACTCTGGTTTACTCCTGCAGCCTGTGTTTCTTTTTTGTTTTTTTTTCCCTCTTATTTTTCTTTTAGTTATCTTTAATTTCTTTCCTGTATGGCTTATTAGTTGTTTGTAAAGTCAGAATTTCAGGAAGGCTTCCCTGTGCATTTGCACCAGATGAATGTTTGATGTTATGAAAAGCTTTCCATATCATCAAAACTAATTTGTAGATTTTTGCATGAAAAAAATCATACATTTCCCTTCAAATAGACTGTGTTGCAGTACACAAGTTGCCATAATAGTAGAAAGCAGTAAAATGTGGTAATAAAATCTCATCCTTTTCATTTTCAAAGATAACATGAAGACCTTTGCATGTGGTAATCTACAGCATAGTTCATTTTTAGATTTTGTTGAGTCCTGTAACCAAATGTTTCCGTTGTGGTAGAATACCGTGCTGTGTTTCAATGTTACTTGTTTTCAAACTTTGTTTTCTATGAAAATGATATGGAAACTTCTAAAAATGAAATTTGGTGCATATGTACTGCCGAATAAAGACCGAAAAAGAGGTGTGAATAGATGTACAAATCAAGTCATGGTTTGAACACCTTTAATATGCCTAATCCAATTGTTTTAGACTCTTTTTATCTTAGATGTAGGCAGCCATGAACAATCTATTTTGAGCCACTTTAGAGAGAAAACTTTGTATTTTTAAAACTTGCACAAAAAGGATGCAAGTGTTTTTATAATTGGAGTAATGCCTCAGTTTTGAGGTTCTACACGCTAAATTAAAGGTGACATTACAAATTTGTACAAAATGAACTCTTTATAAGGTGGCTCATTGTAGGAAATGCTGTGCCTTCCCCTTTGAGCACAAGTGTTGCATGAACAACAGTTTGCTATAATAAAACATACCAGATTAGCCACCATTAGCATCTATATCTACCTTGTGTTTTAAAATCAACTGGTAATTCTGAAACACTGTAGAATGGATAAAGATTATTTTGTGATCATAACTCTTTGTTGGACTAGAGTATTTTTGCAGCATTCCTTGTCATCAGAAACATGGTTGAAGTTTAAAACTAGAAGCAGCGGAAACTAGCTTGTGAAATTTATCCAAGTAGAGTGCAGGCTAGGCTGTCTTGGGGAAATAAACATTAAAACTTGCAACAGTATTGTATTTGGTGTGTCTTTGTATATACACTCCAGTTCTCATCAAAGGGTGCAGAAGATCGTTTGAAGCAAGTTACGTTGACATTTCTGAATCTCTTTTGTCTGAGTGGGTTTTTTTTTACCTGCCAAATGTCAGTGTGTTGTGTGGTATGTTATGTAGGCTTGAGGTAAATAACTATTTTGGTATAAATATTAAGAAATAACTAATTTACCTAATTACATAGTATGTATTCACTAAAATCAGGGCTGTTTTCATGTAAAATGTAGGGAACCCTTAGAGGAGGTAAAATGCTCAAACTGTGTTTTTAGGGAAGTTGCAATGCCACAAGTAAAATTATTACTAAGTTCACACTAAAATAGCTTTGTGAAGGATGTACTGTGGAAAATGGCTGTATTGTTAAGAGTCCTTTCTTGTTAGGGTTAGGGGTAAGAGGAGAACAGATATTTGTAGCGACTTTTATGTTTCCAAAACAAAAAAAACCCAAAACGCTATGGCAAGGTCTGCATTTACTGCCTGTAAATGCCTCTTTGGCACTTCTCCTGATGTGATATACTTACAGAGAATTACCTTAAGCCGGTGCTGTTCTAGCTGCAGCCTGTACTTTCTTACACGGTCAGTGGTGGTGTTTTGTTGTTTTTGTTTTTTGGTGTCGAAGTGGAAAATTCTCTTCATCTGCTTCACAGCAGATCCTGTCATGATTCTGTTAGTTTACCAAAATATGGCAAGCTTAAACATTTCAGCATCCACAGGGTGGCAGTACTCAGTTCTTCAGGAGCAAAACTGAAGCCAGTTTGTCTGATGCCTTCCCCCCCCCCCCCCCCCCCCCAAAAAAGTTGCAGTTTGAGGTAATTAATTACATTGTTCGGGAAAGGGGAGTTGTTTGGGAGGCTTGGGATACAAACAAGAAATAACTTTAAGACTTACTTGAGGAATACTGATCAGATTATTAAGACTTCAGAATGTAAGAAGGCAGAGTTACTTATGGGTACAACCTTGCATTGCTGCAATGGAAGTCACAGACCGATTTTCTGCCTAGATGTGAAGGTGAATAAATCTTAGCCTTTGACTTCATTGAGCAGTGGAATTAGGTCATCAATAGAAGCAACTCAGATGTTTCCCTTTTAACATTAAAGCTGTGACATCGAGTGTACTTCTCAAGCTGTCTGGTAGCAGAACACTGCTCTGTGATATCTAGACTGTCTGTAACCATGCAGATCATAACTCTTTGGTCACTGTTCTTCAATTCTAATAAAAATAACCAAAGATACGGAGGTGAGGTGGTATGTTGATCTGCTCTCTCAGGATTTTGAAGTAGAAAATTAGCTTTCCAGCTGAACTTAGGGTAGCAGATATCTTGAAAAAGACCTTTAAAATATTAAAAGGACAAAGGTTGATCCATAGTATAAGCTATTCCAGGTAGGATTTTTATTCCGAGGAGCAGCATTGTTGGACCAAATTGGAATTTTAGGATCTTAGGGTTGGACTAGCTGATTTAACTAGGAGGAGTAGTTCTATGGAGGGAAGAATAGTATGCTGAATCGAAAGGGATCGCTTGAGAGAAGTTGACCCTGTTTCTTTCTCTCCCACTACTGGAAGTGGAATAGCCCCTAGTTGTGTGAGGCCTTTCAGCATAGGAGAGCCGTTTGCTGGATGCATGGAGCCTTGAACAGAGACATACCTTTCATCTTTCTTCACAGAATGGTATCTTCTGGTGGATCACAAGCATTCCCAGTAAGTTGTCTACTTCTCCTGTTTTGGTACTGGAACAGGGTAGTCCGACTGTTAAAAAATAATTTCTGGATAGTGTGTTAAGATACCAAGCAACTTAAAAGGTTTCAAGTAAAATGAAATGCTGGCTAAGGCAACTTAGCCAGCCCTGAGCAAGAGAACCTGATGTCTTCTGCGTAACCAGGGCTCTGCTCTTACACAATTTCAAAAGCCCAAGGAGAACAGTGGATGTGCTGGGAAGGAAGGGGGGTGACTTTCTGCTTGGAAGTTAAGAAATCTGTATGTATTTCTTAACTCCTCCTATCATACAGTATGTTGCATAAATTACCAAATTACTTTTGCTGCTTTATAATTAAGAATGTCTTCATATTAATACTTGTGGACTCTCTGCCACTTTTGACTATAAATGTTTCCTCAACTCTGCATGTCACCAAGTTACTGGCAGGAACACTGGTCACAAGGCTGGAAACAATTACCGGAGTCCTGCATCTGGATCAAATAGACTTTATGAAAGGAAACTTAGTAGCAGAAAATGTGTAAAGTTTACAAACTCTTCCTAATAGTAAGTTTTAGCTACTGCCAGAGTGAAACTCAGAAGACACACAAAATTCATTGAAAAAGTTAATATTGCTTCAATACTTAGAGAAATGTGACTGGAAACTTAACTTCCATAAAGGAATTCCCATTTTTGCTTGTAAATCCCTTGAAATGGGGGTCCTGTATTTATTCTGCTGCTTTGGTGTGCTCCAAAGCTGAGGAAAACTGTTTTCTTCAAGCTGTTGTTAAAACTGTCATATGTAAATACCTTTAATATAGTTCTAAATTTCTATAAAACAAAATTGAAAGCCATTACTAGAAAACGACAAATGTGGGAAACTGTAAATACCAGCTATTGGCAAATGCATTACAGAAGTTTTGTAGTTTGATGGAAAGGCAGATGGTCAGTAGTCAGACTTCCTATCAGCAACACCAGATCACCAAAATATATAAATTATTATATAAATAATAAAAATAAACTGGGTATAAAACAACATACATTCTTACTCTGAACGTCAGTTATTTATATTGTAAATTATTGTCAAAAGCTCCCTTGTTTCTGCTTCTGTAGCTTTTTCCTTGAGACTTTCCTGGTGTGTCGAGGGGGGTAGTAGAGGGGAAAGGATTATAATGCCTTTTTTTTTTTTTTTTTTTAATTCTGTATTATGTAGTGCACATACCCCAGAAACAAAACTACTCCCAGGTTGAGTGCCTGTGCCATTTGGACTCTTCCAGGCACTGTGGTTTACTAGGAGGTCTTCTCTGTTGTTGCAGTGTACTTAGTATAGATCCTGGAGTAAAGTATCAATATGTTCCCATCCACCACCGTGAAAATTAGAGTATTGATGAGCTGGAGAAGCATCTTTCAAAAACATGAAGAGGATTTAGACCTTCATGAGCTTGGGGCAGGGGAGGGAGGGGAGTGTGATACCATGGACAGCTACAGACTCATAGTCTGAAAAATACGGTTATCTCAAATATATTAATGAGACGACGAACTGATAACTATAGTAATTGGTTCAGCATTGAAATGAAGGCAAAAATCTGAGTGGTTTGCCAGCCTCAGAGTTTTTTCTTAAGTGGTTGTCTGTGCAACTGGTAAAGTTTTGTGCATGGCTATCATGGGTAAAACTCTTGCCTGAGCAATATTGTGACAGTAAAATCTTGCTCTGTCCTACTACTATTCCCTTCTTACAAGCTTTCAATTTTTTTTTTCTTTAACTACATGCCCAATTTACCTCTTTCTCATTTAAGCTGTTTGGAATCTGTCACAGATTTGGACTCCTTCACTCACACTGCACAGTTCATACTCATTTTTCTACTACCTTTGACAAGGTATTTATTGCTGGCTGCACACTTCTGGGTCATTATTAGACTTTTGTAGTGGAACCAAAGCCTTAGTTTGCAGGTCGGCTGTATTGTGGACCTGAAGAAGGCTTTCCTCACCTAAAATGTTCTATTTTCTCTAACTGTATCACTTGTTCTAATATGTTCAGTTACAAACCTTGACATGCTTACACATTTATCTTGGCTATGTGGCATTTTCATTTTTTAGCTGCTGTGAGTTTCTGTGTGTTTTGCCACATGATAGCTTTCTAGAATTGAATAAATATAGAAATACAGATTTTTTTTTTTAATGGGGTGAACCTTTGAAGTGTGTTCCAGATTACTTGATTTGTACTGAGACACAAACGATAGCTATGTTGCTATGTCTGTTTTATGTTAGTAGACTTCTGAAGTACCTATTTTGCACTAGCTACATGTCTTCAAAACATAGTGCTTGTTAGGATTTTTGTATTTCATCTGACTTAAATTGCAGAAACATCTTTTAGCAGGTTATTACTGCAGCAGACCCTACAAATGCAGTTAGAAGGGGGCTGTCTCTTAAGCTGATGTTTTCAGAATGGCTCTGGCATTGGTACATTGCAGATTGTCAATGTGCAGATTGAACACTGGCTCATTGTCTTGTCCATTGCATTCTGCCAGATGCCGAATTCTGCTAGAAGATAACTTATTCCCCAAACTTCATTTGCCAAGATTTGCCACTGTGATGCAGTTAATGTAATGCGAACAGTGGAACAGCCATGTGGTTGCAGCTTTTTCTACAAATTGGGCACGAGGGCAGAATAAACTGGATGTGAAGATTTGTGTATCTGGCTTAATACTACTTTTTCTGGATCAAATAGTAAATAAAATGTTTGAGATGACGTCTCTGTAATAGAAAGTGGATTATTGAATGCACAGGTTCTGTTCATTTCTGACTTTATGTGAAATGTGCTCTCATCATCTTGGCATACCCACTGCAGGTGGCTTAGTAATGACCCCTCTGGTATAATGACCCGTTATGTGGCATAATCCTCCAGCCAATGGATCCATTCTCTGAAAAACAAGTTATTTTCTGGGTTAGTTTTCAGCTAGTTCTTCGATGAGCCCGTGTGGCTGCTTGAGCACAAAGGAGATGGATGAGGCCGCCTTTGTGATAGATGCAGGCTGGCCTAAGTTGTGAAACTGCTAGCTGGGTTAGAAGTGGAAGCAGGGGATAAGGAAGGTAATTCACAAACCAAACAATCTGCAGAAACAAGGGTATGTAGGACTCTGGTACTGTCAGCAGGCAGGATGAGCACAATTGGCAGGGATCTGTCCACCTGTAAGTAAGGGTAAGGTCATGATTTAAAGCATGGTTTTGACAGAGCAAGCAACTTTTAAAACCTGGTGACTTCAACTAAGTCACTAACTTTCTGTCGCTAAGTCACTAACTTTCTGGCTTGAAAGGATTAAACTGTAAGGTGGTAGAACGTAAAGGGGGAATTTCCCTAGTTTACCCCAAACTCCTATAAAACTAACAATGTAAGATGTACCGATTATTTACGTAGCAAAGTAGGAAAATAACTACTAGCACTAGCTCTGGATTGGTCATATTTTATCTCATTCCAAGCGTAACAAAAAAAAATATACCTTGCACCTGCAGTCTTGTACTGTCCTCTTTGAGCTATTCCTGGGAATAGTTTGGGCATGTGAATAAACCAAATGAATGCTGTTAGCAAAACTTCTACTGTGGGACACATGGAATAGTCAAATGGAATGTATAATGAAAGAACACAGCTTGAGAAAGAAAGATGCCATGTTTGGACTATGTATTTGCAAAACAAATATGTAAAATACTCTCTCAATCCTACTGTAACATTACTAATATGCAGAATTGCCCCAGCACGGAAATAAAGCCAGAGTAAGAAGTCCATGCTGTTTTTATTAACTATTTTAGGTTCCACAAATCTAAGACAAACCTAAACTGGAATTGGTTATTTAAAGAACCGTATCTATTATTTTGGAATTAATTTTAGAATTAAATTCTCTCTAATTCTAGAATTAAGCAAGTATTTGGACTTACACTTTTTTCCCCTCACTTTGCTACTTGTCCTGGTTTCAGCTGGAACAGAGTTAATTCTCTTCTTAGTAGCTGCTACAGTCTGTGTTTTGGATTTAGTGTGAGAATGATGTTGATAACACACTGATGTTGTAGTTGTTGCTAAGTAGTGCTTATCTTAAGAATTTTCAGTTTCCCATGCTCTGCCAGCAAGCAGGTGCACAAGGAGCTGGGAGGGAGCATGGCCAGGAGAGCTGACCCGAACTAGCCAAAGGGGTATTCCATACCATGGAACGTCCTGCCCAGTATATAAACGAGAGGGATTTGGCTGTGGAGGGGCAGATCACTCCTCAGGCATTGGTCAGCAGGTGGTGAGCAATTGCATTATGCATCACTGGTTTTTTTCCTTGGGTTTTATTTCTCTCTTTTTTTTGTTATATTCCTTTTCATTACTATTATTATTATATTTTTATTTTATTGTTAGTATTATATTTTATTTTACTTCAGTTATTAAACTACTCTTAACCTACAAGTTTTACTTTTTGGTTTTTTTGACTCTTCTCCCCATCCCACTGGGAGGGAGGAGGAGTGAGCGAGCGGCTGCATGGTGCTTAGTTGCTGGCTGGGGTCAAACCATGACGCTACTGCATCTCTTCTGGAAAGGACCTTACCTTCTTTTAGAAGAACGCTTTTAAGACATCTAAGTCCTGTTCTCAAGTCTGGAAGGACCTAATGTTTTTCCAAACGATGTTTTTTAAGGAAGGATTTGTTTTTCAACATCTTAAGTCCCTTTTATGGAAACATAAGAATTTTACTGAAATTTTCTAATTCATAAGGTTTTCTGGATAAATCTCTTGCTGTGTGGTGTTTGGATAGTTGCGTGAGCAGGCCTCGTGAGGCAATGGGTGTAGTCAGTATCTCTGGGAATTGCTCTTCCCTATGTCAGTTAGCCTTTTCCTTTATTCACGGGAAACTTCTTTTTCATGTTGTCTTCCCTGTTTTGAAGGAATATTTCTCTTCCATTTTGGAGTCAGCTGTCTTTTGTATGATAAGGAGACTCTGTGACATTTGAGCTTGTATCTGCTTGTTTGGGAGAAACAAAACCTCTATTTGGAGGTCAGTTTCTTTGTGGATGAAGTCGACACCTTCCTCTGCTTGGGGTTCAGCTGCTTCTTGCTTGAAGGGCAGATATTCCTCTCTCTGGGGTTCAGTTCCGCCCTGGAGGAAGGAGGCACATGTCGCCTTGAGTAGTCCAGTCTCTCCTTGCAGTGAGGAAGGAAAGCCATGCGTGTTGCTTGTGCCATCCTGCTCATCTATGGGGCAGGGGTTTGTCTCTTGCCGTTTGATCCTGGCAAGGCAAAGGACCACAGCAGGTTCGATCTGTGCCAAGGCAGTGCAGCTCCAGCTGGTTGCGAGGGCGCAAGCAAGGATACAGAAGCAGCAGCTTGAACCAACGGCCAAGGAGAGGCTGTGCAGTGCAGAGGTTGTGCCTTGTCAGTGCCCAGAGACCGGAGCTTGTGGCCGCTGCGGTGGCAGCGAACAGGGCAGCCGAGCCGTGCAGGAGGAAGGCGGCCGTTCTGCCCTGCCTCAGCCCCAGGAAGCTGAGCAGCAAGGCCCCGCGGCTGCTGAGGACGGCTAGCAAGGCAGCAGAGAGCTACCGAGTTCGTGAGGATGAGTCCTGCATGGCCCAGGAGTGGGCAGTGAGAAGGGGTGTCGCTGTGATTTAAGGACCCAGGCCGTCCCTAGCATAAAGCGGGTCGATGCACCTCGGACCACAACCCAGCTAGGGTAAGCTGTAGCCATGCACGTGATCCTGAGGGAGAAGCACTGGGCTACAGCTGCCTCCAGGCTGCCCCTTCACCACCTTTTGCCTTTCATCGCCATAAGGCAGTGCAGATGCTTGGAGCTCGTCGCTGCTTCCATGGAGCTGTGCTGGAGTTGTTCAGGGAAGCGTGGAGCAGCTCCTGGCCCCCAACACCGGGCTCCTTCTTCCTGAGCCTCTGGGCAGCCTCGCCTCAGCCGGGACAGGGTGGTGGACCAGGCAGGCTGTGCTGGGTTAACCCATCCAGAAGTGCTGTGTTCAAAAAGGGAGAGAAGCAATTAGCCCTGCTGAGGGCAACTTGGTGTGCCCTGAGACAAAAACATAACTATATGCCCAGGAATATATATATATATATTATATATATTTATATAATCCCACGCCCTGCATCAGGCCCGTTCAGAAACAAATGCTCTCCCAAGTACTACAGCTACTGGTTAATAGGTCAAATCCCACATGACATTCCTATTAAAAAGCATGCAGATAGATGTCACTAAAATATTTTTCTGTGTCCCCCCCACCCCATCATCGAGAGAAAATCAGGTATGTTTTTAATCCCTCCTCTTCCCCTGCCCATTTTGGTAGCAAAAATAACAATTTTATCAACCTACCCTCCATGGGGACTATGTTGAAAGCCAGCATATGCAGAGGCATGATCATAAGGAACTTGTATTAGAAACTGTAATTAGATTCAGGTAGCAAAAGTGATCAACAGCCAACAGATTTTTTTGTAACAAAAATCAGCGTGTTGAAAAACATAGGGTTTTTTTAGAAAACTTGTTTGTTTTGAGCAAGTTGCACTTAAATTGCAGCATCTGTCCTGCCACAAGTGGAACTATGGTAGTAGAAAGCACTATGTCAACTTGTTAAGGTTGAAAAGTTGAAAAACTTGATAGCATACAAAAAATTTCAATTAAAATTGTTAAATATTCAAAATGAAAGTGGTGTAACTGACATCAAAAGATACGAATGTAAGGCTGGTGTCATAACAGCTTCACACAAAAAAGACCAATTACAGCTTGATGTAGTAACCTCTGTGCCTATCAGCTAAACTGTGATGGTTAGTTTGTTAGAGCATGAGGGTTTTTATTATTTGAAACATAATTCCAGATGTTTCCCAGGTATTTGTATAAGGTCCTTTAAGTACCGGTTTTAAGACAGATGCTTAGGAAACTTTTGAATGATGATGTATTGTGATTTACATTACAACATTAAATAAATTTCATTTCGCTTTCAAATTCACTGTAAATGTAACATCTGAGAATAACTTTACAGTTTTAGTTTAGTGTAGCTCGATGAACTGTAAATAAATGTACATAAAATGTACATATGTAAATGTACATTTACAAAAATTAAATAATTGTAAATAAAGTACTGGAGTATGAGAAAAGTCTACACAACACTGGGTACTTTAACTGATAAAATCTTGAGATTTACCAGTGTCACAGATGTCAGTAAAACACCATCAGTAACCATAGTCCTAATCCATTTGCGTTCTACTGCAATCTTGGTTTTTGCTCAGCAAAGAGAAGATAAGCTCTATATTCTTCATTATAATCGCCCAATTTTAATGTATGGCAGTAGCAGTTTTGCTTCACTTAAAATACCTTGACTGTCTTCAGTAGCCAAAGTAGGTAAACATGCTTAAATTGAAACTGAACATTACCACTTACACTTATTTTTTTTATTTCTGTGATTAGTAGTTGGCAGAAGGTCTGTTCCTGCTCCCCCTGAAGCAGATGCCAGAAGTTTTTATGTCTCTCGGTTTCCAGCTTCAGGGTGAATATCTCCTCAAATTGTGACGAAGAATCGGTTTGGGAAGACATTGGTTACAGTAACCGCACAAAAGAGCAGAAAAGAAAGCACAGCTCTATACCAACGTGTTTCCACTTTAATTTCACTACTGATGATGGCATCGAGTGTATCATTCCTGACGAGCAATTTTCCTCTTTTCTCACCATGTCTCTGTCTTTCCCTCTACCTTGAAAATTCAGTCAAGTGTACGATACACAAACCCTCGGTTCTTTGAGCTCCAGCTGGATTCCTAATCGCGCCAGAGAAACAGGTAGGTGGGGGACGAGAAGGGCAAGCGCCGTCCGTCCGCAGAGGTGCGGGAGTGGCGGCTCCCTCCCGCCCTTAAGCTCGGTCCCTCCGTCCGTACCGTCGGCACCGCTTTGTTTAATTTCACCGTTTCGGGTGGGAGTACCCGGGTGAATTTCCGAGGCCGCGCTGCCCTCCGGACCCCGAGCGGCCGGTCCCGCCGGGAGCCGAGCTCCGGGAGCCGCCCGCCGCGGGGAGGCGCCTGCCGGGGCGGCCGTTAACGGTCGCCCGCCCGGTTTGAAGGCGGCGCCCCGCCCCGCCGCCCGTTTACTTTCGAACGGAGCGGCCGTTGGTGTGTCCCCCCCCCGCGCATGCGCGGCTCGGCGGCGCTGTGGAGAGCGGCGGGGCGCGGGCCCGGCGGTTTGAAGGTGGCGGCGGCGGCGGCCTCGCCGTGCGGAGCCCGCCGGTTTCCCGTTAGGAAGGCAGGGTAGCGGCTCTCTGCCGGCCGTGGGGAGCGGTGCGCGGCGGAGGGAGCGGCGGAGGGAGCGCCCAGGTAGGTTTACGGGGTGGGTGCCTCGCAGGGAGCGCGGCGGTGGGAGCGGGGCAGCCCGTATCCCCCGGGGCTCCGGTTGTACACCCGCGCTGCGCTCCGCGCCGGGAGGTGTTTTGTGAGGGCTTGACCTGGCGTCGGAGCTCTCACGGCCTCTCCGGTGCGCGGCCTGAGGTGAAATCGCCCTGCAAGCGGAGCAGTGTCCGGAACGACCGCTTTCCCCTCCTTCTTCCAGTCAGCCTTCTCCAGCCTTCGCGGCTGGGTAGTGCTCGGGCTGCCAGCAGCCTGCCCCGCTGCCACCCCCTGAGGCGGCCCGGAGACGTCTCTGTTCTCAGGCGGTGCTCAGGTGTCACGTACCCGACCGCTACTTTCATTGTCTTTAAGCACGTTTCTATCTTTGTAACCTCAGCAAGTTTCTGGTGTTAGTGTTGATCCCTTTTTCTAGTCATTAATACAGACACGGTTCCCATCATTAGTGGTTGCCGAATTGTCTGTGGGAGCTGGCAGAGGGTCTGCAGCAGGCAGGAGCTCTGCAGGTGACAGGTAAAGGTGGTATCTTCCTTCTCGCTCCGCTGCCTAATACTAAGAGGCAAATGACAGATGAATGCTCAAGACCAGAAGCTTTGGCAGATGTCAAGAGATGAGGGATGGAGAGCGAGTCTCGGCAATGGAATACGAGCATGGAAAGGATAGAGTGGTGTATTTGGGTTTTTTGAATGTGGTAACTGTGTAAGCTTGTTGTAGTAGCAGACAAGGAGCCGGTGGAGGGATATACAGAAGGGAACTGTCAGGTCAGCTTGATCAGGAAACTAGACAGACTTCTCAGCTGTGTTCATCTCCTTTCAGATCATTAAAAAAAACCCCAAAAACCAGTGTAAAAATCTGGGATAGTGGTGTAGTAGCTGTGGTAGGAAGAGGGACTAGGGGCAGAACCTCCCTGGTTGAGAATTGCTCTCAGTTGGGCGTGGGATATTTGTGGTGTGGAGTAAAGCAGTACAGCTGAAATGGGCTGGAATGGAAAGGTTTAAGGTCTAGCTGTTGATTCTGATTTCTGGTGCCTGGCCTGTCGTTAAAACCAGCAAACCTGGCAGTTGTATAGCAGGCTCCATTCCTTTTGATGCACCGACAAATACCGGAGCTGCACCTCGGCCTTCTGGTTTTTTTAAAAAGTTCTGTCACCCTTTACCATGAAGGTGACTTATAAATGGAAAACACTGCCCATAATGTCATTTAATCTCTTATTTTTGCACAACATAAACTTGAGCTTCTATGCTAGTGCTACAGGAGGACTTCATGGACCACTATGGGATGGGGAGACAGCATTTCTGCTGTGGATTTAGTTTTAAGTGCAGTACGGTATTGAAAGTCAAGTCGAGTGTTACAGTGTCCTTCAGGAGAGAGCAGATGCTGTTTTCTTTCCTGGCAGTGGCGTGAAGGAGGAGCGGGGGGCCTGGCAGCCCTGACTCCGAGGGAGGGTCTGCCTTAAGTGCCCCTTGTAACTCTTGGTATGGGCTGTTGCAACTGTTATACAATGCCAGATTCACCTTTTAAAATCCTCCAGAGTAGAATGGGGTGTATCGGCTTGTTACAGCTGGCTTTTGCTATGAAGCAGTTAGTTATTTATCTACCTAAGCACTGACATACACTGTATTCCAGATATAATTGTTTCTAAACAACGTCTTGCATAATTAGCTGGATGAGCAGTGTCCTAATTGCTAGGTAAGGAACACAGTGTTATTAAAGAATACACTACATTACTTTGATCTGCTTAACTGGAAGCTTTGGCAGATAAACAGTGATATAGGTATGCTGTATTACATGTTTTTACCTTGTCTACAGTTTCGCTAATTGGAAGAGGATAAAATCACAGCCACTTAGTAGGCCTTCTATTGCTGGAAGATTTCTGAAACTCACTGTGTTACTGGCACAATTACACTTTTGAATTTTTAAAATACCTTCTAGTTTGTAATTTGCTTATACTGAGTGACTCTTAAGATAAATATGTGTATACACACACACCTATTTGCTACCACAGTTGTTTGGATCATTTAAGGAAAAGTCTCTGCTCTGGAAAGGAAAGCATTTACCAGCTTTCTGCTACTTTTTTCTTTTTCCCACCCCTGGAAAACATTTTTTCTTTCTGTTTGCTTAACTCTGTGATGTTGGGTCTTCTCTGTCTTTTTTCGTTGGTGTTCCCAGTCTCTCTGTTTCTGATAGCCATCTACTGATTTATTTCCACTGTTGTTCATGTGTAGACTATTTCCTCCACGCTGCTGCCAGTGCAGGATGAAACTCAATTTCAGGATTTCTACCTTTTGCTTCCCTGGTACAACTCTGGAGTGGTTGTCTAGAACAAATTAAAAAAAACAGAGAGTGCCTATAGCAAACATCAACATTAGCATTCCAAATACTGTTTTGAAATTGATGAATAATAAATAAAAAAAATCAAGTGCCATTGCCTCTGGAGGTGCCTGGGAGGCCGTGGCGGCGGCAGGGGCTGGAGTGGGGTGCCCCACGCAGCCCCACGCACCCTTGGCCCGTGCCTGGAGCTGAAAGCAAAAGCCTCTGTCCTAGCGCTGCCGGCCTGGCTTTCCCAAGCTGCTCGCTAGCAGGCAACTGCTGTCACTCTTTAAATTTCTCAGTTGCCTGGGCAACAGAGCGGTATGTTTCTGTGGAAATGGGAATTTCAGTCCCTCTGGCTAGCGGCTGCGAGGGTTATGAAACGGCCCTGAAGCGAGCGCAGGCCTCCAGGCTGGCTGCCTTGTCGCTGCGTTCACCTCCGCAGGCTTGGGGCAAGGCGCCTCGGTTTGCTGCGGGGGGGGGGGGGGGGCACTGCCTGGTTGGCGGGGGTTACTCCTACAGAGTTTGAGGTGATTCATAATAGAGTTAAGAAAAATTTTGTAAAGTTGCTCCTTCCTTTTTACGGTAGCAAGCAACTACTTTGCAGTTAAAACAATTTTTTGAAGATTAATTTTATCTTGCCCTTTACGTAGATCAAATAAGCTAGATGTGTTCTGTATAAAGAAAATTTCCCTCCTGTAACAGTTCATTTGAAGAGAACTACAGCCCTAGATTTAGGAAAAAAATAGTGATTTTAAACATGGAGATTTTTTTTTAAACTATATTCATTCCATATATAGAAGAGAAAATAATGAATGAGCGTACCTACCAAGGATTCTTTCTTTTCTAACCATGAGCAAAAACTTAACTGATGTTTTTTCTTCTGTTTAAGTGGAAGTGACATTCCTAAGATTCATAATAACTTTATAAAAATAAAACCTTTAAATGTATTTCCTATGGGAATTAATTCTCAAAGAATAATTTATCTAGACAGTGGACTGGATTTGTTGTTCAGCTTCCCTTCATTACTGACACATTTCTTTAGTTTCAGTGTCTGGAACATCACTTAAAAATGTGTAATTATTAACATATAGACCTAAAGAACCTAGTGTTGCCGCAGGGGCTAATTGGAAAAGCTGGAAAATAAAGGTCTGTGGCTTCCCAGTAAAAAGATAAGTACTTCATGGTCTTTAGTAAGAGCAGTGCAGTACAGAAGTAGATTTAGTGTCAAAGTGTTGTGAACGGCTTTTGCTAAACGTCTGTAGTACTTGGTATTAATTCCCTTTAACTAGGAGAATACACTAGTTAGTTATAAGTGGTAACACGCTTTATCACTCTTCTTTTAAAGGGTCGTTCTTAAGAATTATGCCGCATTAGTAGATTTTCTTTCAACTGTTGTCAAGATCTCTTTACAAAGTGGAGTTCAAATAAGCGAAGCAACGTTTTGTATTAATTAGCTGAAAAAATTGACCTGAAGTTTGTTGGACAGACTTTTTTTTTTTAATTACTTTTTTTTAAAATCGGAATTAATCAAAATGTGTTTTCAATATAAGGTTGGCTTACTCAATAACATACGAATACCTCTTTGAATTGAACTGGATGTTTTGGGTGACAATGGCCATTAGATTTTTTTTTTATTATTATTATTATTGTTATTCAGTCTTGTTTTACAAGGCAGGAGAGTCTGATCAGACTTGCAGAGTTTAACGCTTTCACTTTTGGGTGTAACAGCCTATCTCAATAAAGTGCGATAAGCCACGCTTATTTCTGTACAACCAGAATAGGTTTCTCTGTTCAGAGCTGATTTAACTCTCAAAGAACCGGGGTCTGAGTATTTAGCTTCTGACTTCCATCAGCATAGCTCTGTGCCTTTTGCAGGAACAATGCTGCTTAATTTATTTATTGTAAATTGTTTATTAGTTAGTGAGGAATTTAATCCTTGTGGTTTTCATTATTCCAAATGCAATTTAAGGTTTTATTTTCAAAGAAGAGTATAATTAATGATTCAATTCCTTTTAAGTAGATTCACTTAAAATCAATGGAACTTCGTTAATCTCAGCGTCAATGAGAAATGCTGATAGATCAATGCAAAAATATATTACTGCATTAAAAAGATTGAGAGCACATCTGAATAAAATAGTCTCCTTAAATACATCTCATAGGTAGTTATCTTCCTGACTGAATCAAACAAAGGTTCAGCAGCACTTCGTGCAGCTGCGTTAGCTCCACTGCATGCTCTTGTTTTCAGATTTAGAGTTAGACCCTAAATTGAGAGTCTTTGATACTAAATGCTTGGACAATTTCTTTTTGCAGTGTAGCGAAGTCTACAGAGTTGACTAGAACTGATGAAGGGGACAGGAAAATGTGACACAAAGATGAGGAAAGTTCGTACTAATTTCCCCATTTTTTTAACAGAATGAAAAAAGGAATTAGGATTTATTATGAAAACTGGCATTAGAGTTATTGTTATTTGTGACTTTACAGTGTGATTTCACTAAGCTGGCAAAGAAAAACAAGGCAACATTACAAAGGATGGAAAACGAAAGTTAGTTTTTTTAGTTTTGTCCTTAAAGTAACCCAGGAATAACACCACAAGTCTAATTACTGTTAGTGGTATTGTATTTAAGGGCAACTGAGTTAGACTCTCGTTTGTGCTAGAACCTAGAGATAGCTTTTAGTAAATTTGACTGCTTAATGCTCTAATGACGATCTATATTACAAAAGTAACATTTGAAAAAAGTTAGGGAAGAAAAAAAAGTTTCTGTACTTATTGTTCTATTCTCATGTTGAAAATGTTACTCATAGTGGGAGAAAATTTTCATAATTCTTAGGTTATTTAGAAACTCTAGTTCTAACTTTTATCATTCTCTTCTGCTGTTTCCCACTGTAAAAAAAAAATCTAGGGGCAGATTGCTGCTTTTCCTAGCTTTTTAAGGCAGAAGTTGGATATGGGTGAACACTGTCTAGTCACTTACATCATAAGTGCGGATCATAATTTGCTGAAATCTTTGAACCATTGCTCGCTTTCATTCTTCTTTTTGTCCTCCCCCCCCCCCCCCCCGCCCCAAGCAATAAACTGCCAATGTAGGTTAGGTTACTGGTCATTAAATGTCATGTTGAGGCGCTTAGGTTAATAAAATGATTTTAAATGAGTTGGTTGTAAAAAGAGGTTAAACCGTTTTTTCTTTCTGTTTTTCTTTTGTAGGACATGCATCACTTCGAGGAAGAATTAACGTGCTCCATTTGCTATAGCATATTTGAAGATCCACGCGTTCTGCCCTGTTCCCATACGTTTTGTAGGAATTGTCTGGAAGGTGTGATTCAGCTGTCAAGCAACTTTTCCATTTGGAGACCCCTGCGAGTTCCTCTGAAGTGTCCTAACTGTAGGAGTATTGTTGAAATTCCTGCTGCTGGTACTGAATCGTTGCCTATCAACTTTGCACTGAAAGCCATTATTGAAAAATACCAGCAGGAAGATCACTCTGATGTTGCAACCTGCAGCGAACACTATAGGCAACCGCTGAACGTTTACTGTCTTTTGGATAGAAAACTGGTGTGTGGCCATTGCCTTACAATAGGAAAACACAACGGTCATCCAATAGATGACCTCCAAAGTGCCTACATAAAAGAAAAGGAGTCTTCTGGAAAACTTCTCGAGCAGCTAACTGATAAACACTGGACTGAGGTATGTTTGCTTATTGAAAAGCTGAAAGAACAGAAGTCCCAGTGTGAAAGCATTGTTCAGGACGATAAAAAAGCAGTGGTACAGTATTTTAAGAAACTTAGCGATACCTTGGAGCACAAAAAACAAGCTCTGCTGACTGCACTGGATGAAATTAACGCATGCATTTTGGAAGAATATGAGCCTCTCATTGAGAAGTTGAAAAAAATAAGGGAAGAACAGCTTGAATTAATGTCACTGAATACATCTATTCAAAAAGAAGAGTCCCCACTTATTTTTCTGGAGAAGGTGGATCATCTGCATCAACGTATAAAAGCTTTGAGACAGAAGCAACTACCGGATGTTAAACCTGTGGAGATTTATCCGAGGGTTGGGCACCTGTTGAAAGATGTGTTGTCTAAAACTGAAATCGGTCAGATCAACAAGATCCTCACCCCAAACATAAAACTGATTCCAAAAAGGAAGTTACACAGCAAAGGCAGTGGAAATGAAGGAAGAGAATCTAAAGAACTCCTCCAGGCTGTAAATCCTTTAGCAGTCCTGCTTCTTTTTATAATAATAGCGGTAACTGTGTTTTCATTTCACAAACCAGTATCATCAGTTGTAATTGAAGCTACTCCTGCTTATATCTCTGAATTCTTGCTGCTTATTTATCAAGATTTCCGCACCCATTTGCAGAATATAGTGGATGTGCTGTGCCATACATTTAATTTACTGATGGAGTTTTTAGGGAGAATTGTTTCTCTTTGACTATTGCAATGATTAGATTAAAAGTTAGTGTAGGAATCCACAGGATTTTTTTTTAATTTCTACTTAAAAGCTGGATTGTTAAAGCTCTACACTTTTCCTTTCTATTTCCATATCCTTCCTTTTTCTGTATTGTATAGATTTCCTCTTGGCTAACTCTTAGTTAACTGGGAAGATTTGCAACAAAAAGGCTTCCTCTTCCGTTCACCCAGTACGGTAGGTTGGTACGTGTTTCTTTAAACTGGAAGCTAGTCAGAAACAATGTCTGCCTAAGAAAGCTATGATCAGGTTACAAATTGTGATCTGGAGTCCTGTTTGTAAAAACTCCTTAAACATCTACTATCTTTTTTTTTTTTGATAACATAATTTTAAATTATTTTTTTAATAAAAGCACTACAGCATTAAAGGTTAAAAAAACCACCTCAGGCTGCAAACTGGCTAGTCCTGGGCGGGTCAGTCACTAGCTCTGGTGTATATAAAACTCCTGGTTTGTGTTTTACTGACCTCTCTCTGAATGTGTTTTAACTGATAGACCTGTGGTCTTTAAAGCATATGTTCATGGCCCTGGGTTTCATTTTGTTTGTTCCTGGTTACTAGTGGATGACATTCTTTCATCTTTTTTCTTTTTTTTTCTTTTTTTAACCTGCTTATAACAACTTTGTGTCTTTCAAATGGGTCTCCGCTTTACAGAGCAGTATCTGTAGGACTTCTGGTGAAATACTGCATACGCTTTTTTAGTGCCAGCTGTGCACAAATCAGGTGTTTGTTTAGTCTGGCAGGGAGCTCTCACTGCTTGCTAAAATGAGCCCTGACTTTTTTACTAAATCATTTAATATGTAGTGAAAATAGATACATACTGTAAAAAGTAGCAAAACTCCCATTGAAGTCAGTGGTATAAGGATTTCAAATGTTGTCAAGAGCTCTTAAAACAACTTGACAACGAATGTAAATTTCTATTCAACTTTTCAGCACAAATAACAGAGATCTTTACCTTGACATAGAGGAAACATGATAGCATTTTATTCTGCAATCAAATGATCACTAACACTGTTCACTGCTTTGGATGAGATGTCCCAGTCTAAACTGTGCTCAGGAGTGAGATCCCCAGTGAAAGCCATTTTTGGCCTTCAGTTATTAACAGGCTGATTACAGTAAGTACTGGGAGTGCAGTTACTGCAGCACTGTAAGAGCAGTTACAACAGCAGAACACAGATGAGCTTACAATTCATGAAAAAACCAAAAATGAGTATTCACCATGTCTAATTGTATTTGACTTGATAAAAATAATAGCGTATTCTAGCATAGCAGTATTCCTTGGCTGTTGTATATTTTTAAATAATAAAAGTTTTAATAGTGATTGAATTCTGAGGCTAGCCTTTAACTACTTGGTATTGTAAACCCTTGTGCAAACCAGAACTTGCCCGTTGCTACCACCAGGCACTAGTGGGGTCCTGCAAAATACCGGTTGCTGCCAGACTTCAGTGAGAGCTGAGAGCAAAGTCAGTCCTCAGATGCGATGCCGATACATTCCTTAAGCCTAACTAAAGATCCTAATAACAATATTGATACCCTAATATTGCTGTATTGATAAAACACTGAGTCTAGCCCAGCAGCTACTGTGCAGCTCCCTTCTCTGCAGCTCGGTGGGTTTGGCTGTTTAGGTTTGGCTGTTTAGGTTTGGCTGTTTAGGTTTGACTGAGGTAGGAGCCAGCAGCGCTTCAGAGGAGCGGGCCTTTGCCTGTGTGGTAGGAGCGGTTTCTATGATTTGTACTTAAGTTTTCTGTAATCTTTTAGAGTTACAAAGGCAAATCCCATTAATACCACGGGTCAGGTTTTGAAACGGTGTTTAGGTGTATCCTGGGACTGCGTAAATGCTGTCGTATTAATTTCCCAAGAAAACTGGGAATTTGGTTTTGTCTTAAGCCCTGCTAGAAGGCTGTCACTTGGCACGTAAGTCTCTCAAAACCTGGTACGAAGTGTTTGTCCACTACCACGTGAGGCTTCTTTTTTGAGTTACCTTCCTGTCTTTTATTTTCCTGACTTTTAAAAACTTACAGAGAGTTTATAATGCAATTTTATTTTTCAAGACTACAGGAATTTATAAAATGCCTTTACCACCGATTGAAACACTTAGTACTTGTACTTATAATGCACTATATATTTTAATAAATTTGCATACAAATAAAATATATTCTTACAGTAGGATTGGCTAACACCTTGATTTCCTTACTGCACAGAACCTCCCCTCTGATCCTAAACAGCACTGACACACGGGGCTGAACTGGTGAGAGGAGACGGAGCAGCAAGTCTCGCCACAGCAGGAATGTGGCTGTTCAGGAGCGCACTGTCTACCTGCTTCATTTTCTTCCAAAAGTGCCCCATTTTTATTTCTTTTTTTTGCAGCGTGAACTGTAGGAAGACTCTCTGAAATGGCATGTCACGAGGTGGGTCAGTGCGGATTTCCTGGTCTTTCGCGTTGCCCACCACAGGCCTGGTTTACTGATTTTTCTGATAGTGAGTTGGTGAATACTGGTGTCTGTCTGAGCTAGCCCGGTAACTGCTGGAGCGCAGCATAGGCATTTTCTGGGAAGTGCTGTAAGCAGCTTCTCATTTTCCTCTTACCCCAACACTCTGTGGGGTCATACAGCTGAGACAAGCGGCTTCAGCCCCGCTCTTCTCTGTCGTCTGTGCTGGATACAAGTCCTGCGGGCTGAGTTCCGTGTAACAGACAGAAACTTTTTCAAGAAAATAAAATCTTTGTGCTGCATTTTAATTAATTGAGGTGTGAGAGGGGTTTGTACCCTGGCAAACCTAGGGTGGGTTTTGAGCTATCCTCTTTTGAAACATTGTGTTAGAAGTGTAATTCTCTTTTTAAGAGATTTTTTTGTTTGTTTTTTTGAGAGGGGAAGTCTGGTTGAAAGAGTGTGTTGAGACCCAGTGGGGGAGGAGACTTCAGCTTGCGGGTATCGGAGCAGCCTGCTGCGAGCAGTGCGGGGTGCTGCGATACCCAGGTGGCCTCTGACAGCCCATGTAATCAGAATATCACGCTTTCAGGAACGTCTCTTGCAAGTGAAAACAATGCATTGTTCCCCTGTTCACCTTCCCCAGCTCCTTAGCCAAGGGATTATCCTGCCCTGCAGCTCCTCTTGCACTTCCACAAAAATTTGAAGACCCGGTCTTAGTGCAAGCTCAGGAGTTATTGTGCTTACCTGTTGCCTGCCCTGCTGCGGCATTCCTTTCTGCTTCTCCAGTTGGGTCATTATTACTCCTCTGCTGCTCTTTAAAAGGGCTGCCTCTCTTGTGCCGGACCTCTTTGTTCTTGGCTGGTCTTGCCCATACATTTATCCTGAAGCTGTACCGCAAGATCTTCTAGCTTCACCTTGAGATGGGAGAACCAAAACTGTGCGCAGCGCTCGTGGCTGGAGCAGGGCTGTGGCAGAGAAGTGTTTCGCAGTTTGATTTTTCTCCTCTCGTATCGTGCTTGTGACTGTTGCCGAGCTGTGGTTTCTGAAAACTGCCCGAATGTAACACTAAGATCTCTTCCCGACAATAATTTAGGCAGTGCCCATACACATCACTTTATTCCATGTACATTAACTTTCACTTGTCAATATTTGGTATAATCTTAACGTTTAACATTACATTGAAGGCATCTCTCTACACGTCGTAGGAAATTATTACAGCACCCCCCCCCTTCAGTTTTCCAGACCAGCTCCATGGTGATGACGGTGCCTTTTAGGACAAGGTGAGGCTTTCACTGGGTTTGGGTCAGTCGTGCAGTATTTAGCTGGGTAACTAACCCCCTCAGGACTATGGCAACAGAAGCAGGATCAGCTAAGCCAGGTTTTGTAAGGTGTGCTTGATGTGAATAATAGCAAGAGGTGGAAATATAAACAAGGACTGAGAGCACAGAGCAGAATGAGCTGGCAGCCTGGGGCTGTTCTTAGCTTTTCTACAGCTGGCCACCTTACTGAACAGCAGCACAGCAGTGACTGAGTTGTTTGTTTGTTTGTTTTTCCAGGAAGCATACCACCAAGAGCCAGAGGCCCTTCTAGTTCAGGGATCAGTACTAGTGCGAGCGTGCCAGATACTGGCCTGACTTTTGGAGTAAAACACACAATTTCAGTTCTTAAAGTACAAAAGAAAATCGGATTCAAAGCAAAACCTGTACACTGAAGTGTTGACAAGATGCTGATGGCAAGGGAGAACTGTCTGTAACAGCCAGGTGAGCAACAGGAGCAGGGTACAGATGTAGTACAGATTTACCTAACCGTACCTCTTCCATGGGAAGAATTTAGCCCTTTGTGACATGACAGTAGAAGCGAGCAGATGGTAATTACTGTGTTAATAAACCCCGAGTGTACAACATGGCCACAGGCTGAGAGAGGGAGGGAGGAGTTGTCCCTGCGGGAGGGGAGAGGAAAATACTGAGGAGCAGCTTCCTCAACTCAACCAATTCATTACAAAATGGCTACAAATGTCCGATTCCCAGACCATGCAGCATAACATACGATATCCTTATAATATACATGTTAACTATTTTGTATACTGACTTTACTTACTGGAACTCATATAATAAAATGTTACAGGACACTCTGACATTTAAAAGCAATTTGCTTACTTTAATACATACAGGAAAAAAACCAGGCATTTAAAACCAAATGCAGAACCCAAGCATGGACATAAAGCTTACCCATGGAATATTAAAATGCAGCTAGATACATAATTTGAGAAATAGCTTTTTTTTTTTAACTCAGTTCGTGTAATTAAGATTATATAGACTGTATAATTAAAAAAATGGAATTTATTGAGGCTGGTTTTATTAACAAGCTCAAATAAACACAAAACTAAAAGAAAACTCAAATACAAAAGTGTATTAGATAGATAAAAGTAAACAGCAGCAACGAGAATGGCAGTTTATTCCACTCTATTTTTGAGCTATACTACACTCAAGAGCGCAGAGTTCAGCCAGTCCTTTGGATGCAATGACTTTGGGGTTTGTTGCCACGCTTTTCGTGGTGTTGTGAGTCTTATAGATTCCAATTAATCTGTCTGCGATCTCAAACATGTTGTTTCGCAGGGAGATGATGATAAACTGTGCGTTTTTTGTTTGCTCCTGAAACAGAAGTGATTTGCGTTAGCCCACAGTATTTCAAAAAGCTCTGTTCTTGTATGATCTCTGTATTCAGGTTTTAAGAACTAAGGAATACATCGCTATAAGTTCTGTCGTTCAACAAATCTGCAGGTGATGAGGCCTCAGAGCTCCTGCTGTCCATAATCGGTACGTGCACAACACGCTCCCAGCTTGGCTATCGGCACGAAGCACTGCAATTTACTTAAGCATGAGTTTCCTTCTTTTATCTTTTATGTGACCTATTCAAGCGAATTTGGTTAAATAGAAACATACATAGTTTCTTTCCAGAGTTGCAATTCACCACAGTTTTAACGTGAATTCCACAAGACTTACTTACCGAAGGTGGGTATTACTGAGTTACCTGAGTTGTTACAGCAAGGGTTGCTTCAAGAATGAAAAGGAAAACAAACCTGTTTCCACGAGAACAGGGGAAAGCAAGCCCTTTGCTAACGAGGACAAGCCTTGACGAACGCTAGTTCTGTGACCCTGAAGCAGAATGCCAGTAGATAACAGAATATCTAAATTTGGTGGTGCTTTAAAAATAAAACAAACCTTATCCTTAAGAACCCAGCAGTATCAGTGTAAGTTCACCAGTGCTCTGAGCCCCGTGGGGCTCCTGAGAGCACGGAGCAGGAGGAGCAAAGGCGGTGTACAACTCTGGCTCCGTTCTTGCTGCGGCGAACTGGGACCCGATAGCTCGCTGGGTCAGGCTACGAGAAGGGAGGGAAGGGCAGTGGGAGAGAGGAGAGGAGCAACTAGCTAGGCAAAACGAAAAAGTAGAACTTCTCCGGGGAGAGGGCACGGTGTGGCAACACCAAGGTGTAGCCGCTGCTGCTGCCACATCGGAGAAATCCAGTAAGGGCTGAATGCTAACTGAGTAGGATTGCAAGGCTGGGTAAAATCCGGCCCGTAGCATACAGCGTGGCACGGGGAGGGTCTTTATCCCTGATCAGAGCCCTCGTAACACCCAAAAATGGTGTGCTGAGGTGGGTGGGGCTGGTTACGCCGGCAGGCCATCGCGCGGTAACGGCGCCGGGCAAGCCGCTTGGCAGTTAGCGGTGTGTCCCTGCAGACCGCGAGGCCGGGCAGACCTAGGGCTGGCCGCCTGCCTCCATTGTAACGAAGCAGCTATGATCACTCTGAGGGAACGTACAGCACACACAATGTGTACACTCATTTCATCTTTATATATACTTTCATGAGGTTAAAAAGCTTCAGGCTAGATGTAATAAAAATGGCTCAAGAATCAACTACAATCTTTTCTCCTAGGATAGTACTAATTCAGAAGCGTTATACAAAATACGAGCTACAGCTATGTGCTAAGCTATAATTTGCATCGAAGAGCCAAACTATACTAAGTTTTAAATTCAAGTGTTAGTCTGCGCTGCAGTTGAAATGAAACTCTTTGCTCTACCAGATCACATCTGGGTGATGGACCCTCCTTTGTGAAAATACAGGCCTTGGGGAAGCAAAGTTGAAAACTACAATTGCAGGCAGGTATCTTCAAAGTGTTTCCCTAATTTTAAGTAGCTCATCATAATCTTTGGCACTTCTAGGGTGTTCCCAAAACTGGTGGTTATACAATTTTCAGAATTATCCAAAGTAAGTTTAAATTAGCAACCAGAACTGTAGCAATGTAAATGTTTGCTTGACTTAAATGTGGTGACGACAGAATGTTTAAAGGCATGAAAGAAAAAAAAACACTAATAAAAGGCACAGATCAAAGAAGCCTATGGGAAATGGCTCACGTTAATGAAATGGAAGTATAAAACCAAGGAACCTTGGCTGCTCCCGAGAATGAAATCATGAGCTTGGATACACGAACACATTACTAGGAGCTAAATAAGGTACTGTATTCTCAGCTGACTATAGCTGATTATTTTGGGGAAAGTATCTATATTTTAAACAGGAAGCAGTAGCAGCAAGGATATGTGGAAATGTGGCACCTTTGGCAAACTCTAGCACTCTTTAGACAGCTTTTGAAACAGGATTTGGAGGGAAGAAACTTGTAAATCCTCTATTAGTTGCCTCATTTCAGGTAAGCATCAAACTTAGCAGCTTAGACAAAAATATGCACAAAGCAACATTCTAAGCGCCTTTCTGGAAATCTGCTTAGTAAGTAGTTTCCACTTAATACTCTGTCATTCCAGATTTTTAAATCTGGCCATAACTGTGTTACCACTTTTCTGGCAGAGAAGAAAATATCTTGGAAAAATTATACTATAGTAGTTACCATTAAATACTTACATATATGTAAAACGCTACAATAGACACATTTTTGAAGTCAAGCGCTGCATCAATCTCATCCATAAAGTAAAGTGGCGTTGGCTTGTAATGATGAAGAGCAAAAACTAGAGCCAGTGAACTGAGAGTCTTCTCTCCTCCTGATAAGTTAAATATCTTCTTCCAACTTTTCTTCGGAGGCCGAACACTGAAACAAATTAAGAGTTTGTAACTTATTTCTGTTCATGATTAAAATAAATACATCGTGGTGAGAAGCGAGTCACGAGAGAGGAGGGAATTCTTGGAAGACACAGACTCGTAAAGAAATTCGACTAAAACCGTGGATGAGCTGCTGGATATTCAGTCCTCCGCAGCTGAGAGGTAGCGAAGTGGATTATTTCTGTTCACCGAGGAGTAACTCCCTGGGTACCTGCACAGCTACTTGGCCAGCAGATGTTTGCCTCAACTCAAACTACTGTAACACTCAGCTATTCTCTGTAGGAACTAAACACTTAAGAACTGCTATTTAATTATCTTTCAAAAGCGCTACTCTACTCCTAAGTAATGAATATACTTTTAGGAGCATTTATGACAGAACAATCTCCGGTTACCAATATGATTGACACTATTCCCTAGGCAGATTGGGAAATGATTTGGGAATTAAGAAACCCTGAGCAATTACTTCAAAGTCAAAGCTTTCTAACTGCTGTTAGTTACTTATTTCTCCAGGAGAAATTAATCTCTTCATCACCCGACGCTGAAAAGTTGTGGCTTCTGTCAGTATCTTGCCAATACTTGCCACGAGAGAGGACTGTTTTGGTTAGCTGCTGATCCATTAAAATTTACTTAAAAAGCAGGCTGAAAAAAGGAACACAACAGTTAAGAATTCGAGCGATAATACACAGTATTTTGACAAACCTAAACATGATTCCCTCAGAGAAGGGATCCAGACTGTCCACAAGTTCTAATTCAGCATCCCCTCCCAAAGTAAGCATCTGGTAGTTTTCCTTCAGTTTATTTGTTATTACGTTAAATCCTGCCATAAATTCATTCAGCCTTTGTTTCCTAAGATCTTCAAAAGCTTGTCTGAAGTTGTCTCTCTCATTGGTAATGTCATCCAATTCAGCCACACGTTTCAAGTACAGCTCTTCCTGTAGGAAAAAACCAAAAGTACAGTTAAACAAGCTGTCTCCTTAATTTAGATTTTAAACTATTTTTCCTACCATTTGAAAAATCATTTTTCCCAGAATGGCTAAACAGCCTTGAAACAAAAGAACAAAACCAAACCATCTCTTTTTTCTCATCTCTATCCTGCAAAACCTGTGTTAAAATAAAAAAATAAATAAATTAAATAAAAAAATTAATCTGTTGAATAGTCCTGTCTTACTGAAGTGAGTATTTTTCTGAAGGAGAAAAAAAAAATCCTAGTTGTGTATCTGTCTAGACTGTCAAGTCTAGTTGACTGTAAACAAACAAACTTTCACAGGAGAAAGGTACGAGCTAACAGATATTCAGGATGCTAGCAACAGCACAGCCTGCAGAGGAGAAAGGGAAAATTCAAGGGTTCCATTTCAAGTTTCCAAAAGAAAGGAACTGAAGGAGAACAGGAGCACCTTTTCCTGGTATGCCTACAGAGGAGCTATTTTCTTTTGTCACCTAGGACAAGAGTGCATTTTTGCATGCATTTCAAGTGCAGGATCCATTTGAGCAGTCACCTGAAGAAAAATGCACAACTGGAAGGTTACCTCCGTGCTTCAGAAGCAGTGACATGAATTCTGTACAGCTCCAAGCACCAGAAAACAATAAAGCTGTATACACAACGCTTACCTTAGGTGAGGGGTGTACCATACTATTGCCCTGACAGGCAATACAGTATCAAAAAGGTGAATCTTACTACTACACGACAGTAATTAAGCTTACCTTCTTCTTATATTCTGCAATAGCACCAAGGTTGGGTTTCATTTCATGACACTGGGCTTCCAGGAGAGCTATTTGATTAGTGATAACATCCGGATCCTTGATAGCCTCAAGCTCTTCTTGACTTAGTACTGGAAGTTCTTCAGGTGGTTTATCTTCTATGGGGTGCAGTGATAATTTTGATATCTAAAATTCAAAACCAGTTACTGGAAATCTTTAAAGATCACATTAGTCATCACATGAACATGTTTCTAAAATAAACATTTTTCTGTGTTAGTACATACTGAAGCTTCTAATCTCAAAACATTCAAAGATCCTTCACATAACTCCCTTTGAAAATAAGATGCGAAAAAGACAACAAATATCCTTGTATCCTATTATTCTGTTCCTGCAAATTATATACATCATTCTTACAAAGGAGATTTCTCCGTAATAGGAGCAGTAGCAGATAATGAGGAAATCGCCTCTACTGATGCCGTAGAACAACTATGTACTTAATACTTTGTGTGTTCAAGATTGAAAAGTTTCTGACAGCAGCTTTGCTTGCTGGGTAGCTGCCCCCGTTACCCTCAAATTAATGAGGGTGTGAAGGGCACCGTGCATTGCAAGATCATCTGCTGGTCTAGATCCCTACCTTTATTAAAGATTTAAATATGAAGTAGAAAGGACATACAATAAAAAGATAATGTAACTTTACGAGCTCCAGGCACCTAACTGGCCTTTTCTCTGAGCGTGCCTCCCTGGGCACACACCTGATTTCTGCCGTTTCCATAAACCAGGAAAACCGAAACAAGACCAAGCCCCAGCGCTGCCTCTTGCCGACTCTGCGCTCAACTAACCTACGGGCCAGAAAAAGTCAGGCTGCCGTGCAGAACTGGTTCCCGAAGAATGAAAAGCCCTTCCCGGAAGCTGATCAGAGACGCTTTTGAAATTAACACACCAAACGTCAGACAATGCTCAGAACGAGCTCCTTCAACAGAACTGGAGCAGTTAGAACGGACACGGCGGCAAGAAATAAGGTCTGTGTAAAGCTATCCGTGTGTTCGCCTGCGCGAAGGCTGCCGGCAGCCCTGCTCAGATACAGCTCCGGGTCTGAGAAGCTAGGCGTTGTAGCACCTAGAGTTAGCAATTCCTTGCTCCCACTGGCTCGGATTTATTTGATGAGCTGGGTCAAGCAGCAATCTCCGAGGAGCAGAGTTTCCTCCTGGTCCCACGGAATTCCTATTGGCCCAATTCTCTCTAACTGGGGAAAGGCAACTGGCTGTACCAAACGGACTACAAGTTCTAGGTGAAATGCTTTCAAGGAAGAGGTCTTGCCATTTTAGGAAGAACAGTTTCATGGACACAGCACTGAATACGGTTACACATAACTTGTGTTTTAGTTATCAACGTCTTACTCCTCTTTGCTTCTCTCACCTATGAGAGTGCCTACCCTTTTAAAACATTTTTTAATATGTACAGAGAGGATACTCAGGCACAAAAAGTTTCTCGGTTGCTGTTTATGGCCTACGTATTTTTCCCTCATTGCTCTTAATTACTCATAGGTAGTGTTATGTCAGTTATAGTTACCCTACCATTCTTTCGTAAATAAAAAAATTTGAAAAGCTAGAAGCTGAACCGTTTGATTCGTAACTCATCCATAACCTTGTATGTAAGCCAGAGAAAGTAAAAGACTGAAAGGTCATCTTTTTTAAAGTTGTTTTTTAAAGCATAAACACCAATAAACTGTGAGCTGAATACGAATTTTCTCCCAAATTATCCGTTTTCTAACGACATGTTAATGTATTAATCTTTTATAGTTCAAGTTTTAGGAACTAAACAATTTCCGTACCTCTTTTTCCCAGTATTTAACCTTGGACTGGTGTGCAGAAATATGACTATCAATTTGTTCAATTTTCAGCTTAATATTAAGAGCTTCCTTTTGAAGTTCATGTTCATCATCTTGAATAGTTTTAATCTCCTGGAGTAAACTGTGATGCTCCTCCTGAACTGCTGGCAACGCTTCCTAAACAGAAATGACCAAAAAAGAGCAATAATCAGTTGCCTACAAAAACGTTACCGCTTTCTCGGGTTATAGATTTGTTTTCACTATATTATTCACAGAGCTTACTCTCCACAATCCTAAGCACCGATGGAAACAAATACATATTTTTGTATTTAGATTAACCAGGTCCCTGAATTCTGGAATGACTGAAAATATGCTGCAGTTTACATTTTCGTTCCAGGTCTGGATTAAATGAGTCCTACACTCAGATGTTTTTAGCTAAAAGGCAGTTTTAGAGAAAGACAGTCTCAAAGAAACAGCTTTATTTGGAAGAATTTCAGCCATCCTGGTTGTTTTCACTCTCTCTTGTACATAAATCTAGACAGGAAACTAAAGTCCCACATAAGTCGGGGGGGGGAAATCTATTTTTAAGCAAGTTTTAAAACCAATAATTTCTTTAGGGAAACTTGGTTTAAGTTTTTTCTTAGCTTCAGAAAATTGGGTCAAGATATATTTCCAGGTAAGTATTTAAAAAAAAAAAAAAAAAAATACAGCATTCCCATTCCCTGAGCATTGTGGAATGTCACTCTGCAGCTGTGCAACAAAACTTGCATAAGAACAGAATAGAAAGATATAACTAGGATATAACTCATCATCCTGATTTTACCTGAAGACCAGACTAGGTACTAGGACTGTTTTAGCCTAATTTCCACCCCCCCCCCAGCATCTGTATTTAAAGGTCAACTTTGATTAATGATTAAACAAAATTACTAATTTTGTATGAATGCCCACAATATGTTGCGGGATACAGAAAAGAACATTCTTTGCCATTTTATCCCCGTGTGAATTTTTGGAGGATGAGTAGTAGAGTAACTGAGAAAAAAAAGATGCTTTAGACCAGCATTGTCAAGTCTGAGGCTTAAATGGCAAGGTAGCTTCTTTTTAATTTATTTTTTTAAAATAAATGAAGGTACTATCAGCTAATGTAACCCCTTGCTAGGCCTGCCCGGAATGTCTAAGGACAAAGGCTAACAGACATCAGAACAACTCTGATACAACTATTATCTAAAATTTATTTCACAGACTGCATCCTCTACGAAGAAATACACTAAATTAACATGACACTTACTTCAGCTTTCCTGCAGTCATTTATAACCTCAGTAGCTTTGTCTTCTAGCGTAGTCAGCTCTTCTGTTAAGTCTTTAATTTCTTTCTCATTATCTTCAATTTCCTTCTCCGTGCGAAGAACAGACTCTTCAGATTTTTTCAGGTTTCTGCATGGGTACCGAGATGTTCGTATACCTCACGTGAGTGCAAATATGACGTAAGATAATCTAGAAACACAATCTTACTTACAAAGATTGTTCAACAGCTATTGACAACCGAAGAGGAAGTGCTTATTTATGCATGAACTCTCACACTCCTGAGATATCCAAGTAAAACAAAGTTGTCTTCCTTAAACATACAGCAGACAGGCCTCATTAAATGACTTCATTTGTTCTTTCAGAGAGTTCTGACATTTGTTCTGACTATTCATTACGTAGTGTTAAGCCAACATGAAAAATATATCACATTTTATTTCCTGACGTGCCTCATAATAAAATCAGTCCCTTCAGATTTGAACTGCTCCACTGCATGGCAACTAAGTGCTATTTTGAATCTTTGTCCTGAAATATTGCATTTCAGTGATAGGCAAATATTAGCACAAAAATACCGATTAAATGTGACTTTTAAAGTGCCTATTAGAAACTACAAAATGTTACTTCCCTTTACCTCCTTGACACAAGCAACATTTAGTATTAGACACGCAACTGAAAATTTAGATTTTAAAATCAAGGGATTTTTAGCTATGGAGACTTCTTAAAACAAGCGAGCGTCCTGCAGGCACCGATGCCAACAGATACAGCTACTTGAAGGCTGACGTGACTCTCCCTGGTCAGGTTTCACTAAGCTTTCTAGGCCTCTGATCCTTTGCCTGTAAAGCACACTAACAAAGATTACGGTTCTTAATTAAGAACCAGTCTCAGTTTGAGGTAAATCAGTTTAGAGAAAAAGGTTATGACCTTCTCCCTCCCGTTTTCCTCTAGCCAGGAAGAGGTGAGAACCATCTCCTCTAGCCGGACAAATCCCCCGTGGAAAGGTCCAACTGTAATCAAACAGGAATCGCAGCAATATACAATTACAGCCTAAAGCTTTCCCATTGAGCACAGTGACGTCTACTATACCTGTCCGCAGTCTTGACGGCCACTTGGGCTTTAGTAATAGTTGAAGCACATTCATCTATTTCTTTGTTGATCTTATCAAGTTTGTCTTGTTGTGCTTTCAGTTTATGATTATTGATATCAATTATGAGGTTATGTAATCTTTTAACTTCATTTTCTATTTTACCAGCTTTCTCAGCAATGCAGTCGTAATCTGTTGATAAACAAAATGGAGTTAAGGTCATTATGCTGTCCCTAGGAACACTGGGCTGCTGCAACACCTCAAGGTTTAAGTCATAAAAAGCTCTGCCGTATTAATATATTGAGAAGTGTACATATTTCTTTATACGGTGAAAAATGTTGGGGTTTTTCTACTGTGGCAAAAAGAAAAAATACCACCCACATCTTTCTGACACTGTTATACTACCAAAGCTTTTTTAGTGTAAACCACCAGAAATTTTAATTGGATTACTTAATGTATATAGAGTACTTAAATACATGAGCTAGTACATAAGAAGCTATTCCAAGCTCATTCTTTGCATTTATTTAATAGGAAAATGCTCAAAGGTTGAATTGTAAGAACTGGCCGCTAACTGTTGCTCTGTAGCTGGTATTACTGTGTAGTTACTACACACGCTGAATAATAAGATAGCCTACTCTACCTTCAAGGTAGAGAAGTTTCCTTATTTAGCTTATACTTAACACTCAACAAAATCATCTTAATAAGTTGAACAGCTTTCAAAAATTAAACAATGTAGCACCTTAGTCTTCTAAGGGCAAAACAAACAAACAAAATTCCACACGAAGTTTGCTACAGATTTATAATTTCCTTTTGGGGACAGAAGGGGTAAAGCAGAGACCTGAAAGGCAGAAGGCAGTCATCTCTCCAGAGGAGAACACAGGTTTGTGTCTCTCCGTTATTTGGTAGACATGTTAGAGAAGATATTTGTATCATCAAACCTTAGTGTGATTGAGGAAGTAAAGCATTCATACTCTCTTGATGCTATACTGTTCAAAAGAGGCACAGAGGGAATCCATAGTAGTACGTATTCTCTTTCTTAAAATGCTATGAAAGCAGAATTGTGGGGGAAGAGAATTACATTTTACTGTGCTCATATTATTCTCTGAGCAAGAAATACAAAGAAACAGTCGAGGTTTACTTCACTAAGCTACCAATTTCTTCAGAGAAACTGGTATTCAAGGTCTCAGAGTAAACATCTTTCACAAAAAGAACGGGGGTACAGTGTGCCCACAACAGAATACAGGGTATTCATTTTATGGAGTCATGTAATAGTCCAGTTAGAGCACGGCAAAAGCCTTTACTTGACTTTACTATCATTACCTCCACATTAACAATTCTTACCCCTAAACAAACTAAGTTTCCCTATGAATCTGTATGTAATACAGCCATAAAAATCTAACCAAATAAACAAAAAAATTCTAAAACTAATGTTTAATTTAGCTTGACTGAAACGTGAACTTGAGCAATTGCAAAAAAAGGGTTTTCACTCTCTAATCTCTGGAAGCACCTTTTATGCCCCCCTTAGAAGAAGAGAGGTTCCAAACCAAGATACGGTACCGCACTGGTAATCTGAAAGCGCAAAGCCGTAACCGTTCATTCCTGTAGTAGTAAAACAACATGACTACAATTTTTATCCATAATCCCCTCTCCACAAAATGTACCTTTTTTATAACTATTAAGGATTTTTTCCAATTCCTTCTGTTTGTTTTTGTCCGGAGCAGCAGCGATTACGTTAGCTTCAAGTTCCTTAACTTGGGTTTTTAGATGAATTTCTTGTTCAGACAAACTCTAGAGAAAACACAACTGTGTTAGAATCCTGTACTTTAAAAAGATCCTTGACACTAACAAGGACTATGTTAAGCTGAGGCTGAGAAGTTATCCCCCCTGCACGTTCATGGAGAAGCCAGATATTGCCTCAATAATAAACTTGTTCACCTGGATACTTGCTGTATACTTTTCTAAAGTATTTCTCATTTCCCGAACATCTTGGCGCAGTTTTCTTATGGCTTCTTCAAGTTGTAATTTCTCTTCTTCATACCGTACTGCTCTTTTAGAATCCTTCTGCAGCTGAGATTCCATTTTATTGACCTACACAAAAATGAGATACGATCATTTGCCCAGTGTCGCCACTACAAAACAAAGCAAGATCTCATTCATGTGCTCGACAGTCTATGATCTCTTAAAACACTAGAAGAAAGTGGTGTAGAAACTTGAAAATTTGCTGTAGCTGGACAGAATATGGAGGCTGACTGCTGAGAAGATCAATTACAATAGTGAAAAACAAGAGAGGCAAGCATAAGAAAATGTAAGCTGGAGAATCCCTGTCAAAATAGCTCATCATGGAGAATTGATTTAAGGAAATAAAACTAGATTAAGCTTGAAAGGCTTAAGTCAGAGTAGTGAAGGCAGAACCCAAAAAACACACAAGCAGAAGCTAGAGGCACTTGTTACTATAGTTAAGATTTGATGCTCGTTGGTTTCTGTGGTAATCTGGTGTTAGGCAGACAAGCTTTTGCATGTAGTACCTGCTCAAGTGAGCGAGCCTTGCAATTCACCTTCAAGAGCAGAAGGAATAAGGACACGTTTCAGATCTCAGCCCATTTTCTGTTTTTACATGCAGAGAACTAAGAGGCACGGATATGAATGTACTTGTTCTACCTGGAGTCGTCCACTATGCTGGACAGGTACAGAGCCAAAACTCTTGACAATGGAGAAATTAAGTTACAGCTACTGATCTTTATCGGGTGCCACAGTATCTCGCATGGGCCAAACAGAAAAGAGTACATAAGCCTGCCTCTTGGAGAGAACAAACAGTGAATAAATCGAACGTGTGAAGAGAGGAAATAGCCAAGTCCCTTAATTAGTAAGATCTAAATATGAGCTGCCTTATATATTTAGTGACCCTTTAAATGGCTAGGGCAATGACACTTTGTCCATGAGGTTAGTCCGTTAGTCCTCCACAAGTACAGCATTATCTGAATAGGCTTGACAAAAAAAGAGTGGTATGTCAAACGCTCCAGGGTTTGCAGAATTTTATCTTTTCTTGGCCAGTGCAATCCTATTTTCCAAGCTGAGTGAAGGTGAAAATACAGAAAGATAGATGAGAGAAGAACAGATATATATTTTAACCTCTCAGTGATAAAACCAAAAAGTGCAGAAATGTCAGCAATGACAGCAAAGGTAGTGACACGGTTATCTCCTCCAGCAGAGGAATCAGATAGAGAGAACCTTAACGCTTAGTTTGATTTTGAAGTTCTCCAATTTGAAAGTATTTTCACCTAAAAAATACTAACTACTGTTCCTGCGTCCTTAGCAGTAAGCAAATACTCAACTCTTGTGTTGGCTTATAGCTCTCATTCCTAAAGAGCAAAAGTTCGTTCTGCTGTAGGGAGAGGAGTGATGTCGGGAGCCGTGGTTTACTTGACAGTTACACAGGAGAGCTTGTCTTCTTGAAGAGGTATTAACACTTTGATGTTTGATCTCAGTTAAGTTGACCAGCAGACACTAGGCAAAAAGGACACAGGCTACATCCGCACTAAATAAAACTACAGACTAAAACCTAAAAGAATTCGGAAGAAAAAGCAAGCTGTATCTTGATATTCCAAAACATTCTTGAAATACAAATTGGAAGGAAAGCTCTGCCACTCCCTGACAAATCTTACAAGGACATAAAATGAAGGACCAAACCTGTCTTGTCTTGCTGCTGAGGTCTGTGTGTACTGCTCTGCAGCTCAATGGTTCCTTATGACCAGTATCTCCCATGTTCTCATCCCTACCTTCAATCAGTTTCCAAGCTATCAAAGGTAGCTCTATGAGACTAAAAATTAAATAATAGGCATGTGATAGCTGGGCTGTGAACAAATGCACTTAAGAGCAAGACAACCTATGCTAACCTTGTGAACTTCAGCTTTATAAATCATTGTTAATGTATCTTGCATTACAGATTGCTCACCACTCATGCTGATTTAAAAGGACATAGCACATACGGGTATCAACTGTGAAAACATAAGGAACTTTGACGAAATTCCACTTTTAATTAAGATTATGTACTAACCTCTTCTTCTGAAACATCCATTACGACTGAGGAACCCATTCTGCCCTTCAGTATTTTACCCCCTCCACCAGTCATTGTTCCTAAAGTAAGAGAGATGAAAAGAAGTTAGCGAGCTAATTGTGCTTAGGCAGCATCTATAAAGTGCTGAAAATATAATTGTAAGTTTGCACTTAAATACCTGACTGTTCAATGACTTGTCCTTGCAGTGTTACCACCCTCCATCTTTTATCTTTTTGGAATGCTACTCTGGTAGCTTCTTCCAAGTTATTAGCTACTAGAGTATCACGTAATGCGAAGTAAAAAGCCAGGCGAACCTTCTCGTCTTCTACTTTCACCAGGTCAAACAACCGAGGAGTATTTTCAGGAGTTGGGATTTTTTGAATTTTTTTTTCCCATACAGCCATCTACATCAAAAAAGTAAATAACTGAATGAGAGATTCCTTAGGATAAATTATGAGGTCGTTTCATTATTCTAAGGTATGTTAAGGCTTTAAAGCAAATGCAATCGTCCTGCAATTAACAGTAAAGCTTCCTTCCTTGGGGATCTCTACTTACTTCCAGTATAATTAAAAACTCACTGATAACTCATTGTTCTCTCTTATAGTTTTCATAGTTTACAGTTACTAGATTCCTTGCATTATTAAGTTTACTAATTTGTTAAAAAAATCTAAATATAAAAAAAGACACGCCAAACATTTGTTGTACACATATAGGTATCTAAAGAGCCTTGTAATTCTCTGTAAGTAAACATTATCATTTGCTAGTAGAATATTCTAAGGCACCAACAGCCTATTAAAACATTTTATATTTTAGCTTTACCTGTATTAATACATATACAGTGTAATATATTAATATATAATACATATTTATACACGTGCATATTAATACATTATACATATACAGTATTAATACTGTGCACATTAGGGTAAATCAACAATTTGTTTTGCCGAAGCGCTAGTACTTACTTTGTCCAGGGCTATAAACGTGGCAACTCCGATTCCTGTTGCCTTTAAGAAATTCACACATGCCTGAGCAGTATCAATTGTATCAACAACAATGTTGTCTAAGGCACCGCAAGACGATGAAATAGCAACATCATACTTTTCATCGATAGCTCCCAAGTCTCCCTAATAATTGAGGGTCGGGGGGGAGGCAGAAGTACACCCATTAGCTTGGCATCAATGGTTTGTCTTGGTATTAACAAAGACATGACAAAAACTTTACACAAAGCGAAATGAGACGAAAACGAATTATAAAATAAATTTTCTGTATAAATAAATTTTTTTTCTGTAAAATAAATTTTATGTATTTCTAATGTACTTGTTCCCATAGCAGAAATTCATATACTCAGAGCTTCAAAAGCGGTGCTTCTGGTAGAGCAATGTGGTAGCATTGATTTATTTTCTGTAGACAAATGTTAAATTTTATATGCCAGCATTTTAGTGAGGCAGTCTGGCCTAAGAACATCGTGTAATGTGTTCTGTGTATGGTTCTACCACTGGTCAGCTGGGTAGGACCCAGCAAGTCATATACTTCTGCGTGCCATCCTGTACTGATCTGAAAAATGGGTGCAGGGGTATTCATCATCTACGAAAAATTCTTGTGTATCTGCAGATCAAAACAGCATGCACAGCCAGCTGTGAGTTACCCAAGAACAGATGAACCTCATGCTCCTCTCTGTGGCAAATGATAACAGAGCACGAGACAAAATACATGCCAGCTGGACTAGACAGCGGTCTGCTGCTGTTTGAACTTTATCCTTTTTTAATAAATCTATACACGCATTTTTTTAAATATACATACACTAAATAAACTGATTTTTCTGAAGCAGAGATACTTCTCCTTGGACGAGCAGGTAGGGGAAAAAAAAAGAGAAAGTTGCAGAATACAAAAATAGCACTTTTACATTTACGCTGATACACACGTATTGTTCAGTGCTAGTAAAAAAAGGAATGAAGAACTCTACCTCAGCCACAAACTTTCAGAACTTTAAATCAACACTGCCAGGAAAGAACTGATAACACTCAACGTTTTGCTATGACATAGCTTTCCTTGGTCTTCTGAAACAATGATATTGCTCTTTTTGATTTGACATGTATGCAAGTAAAATGAGAGGAAACAAACAGCAAAGAGATCACCAAGTTTTATAAATTTTGAAGAAAAAAAAAAGATGTGTACAGTTCCACATTAAGTTACATACAAGTTGTAAGATGTTTTTTTAAGTTTCATGGCAGTTCTACCAAGTGTGCGGTTACCGATTGATTCTACCTTCTGTGGCACCAGAAGGTAAAAAGCACTACTCCACGATACTTCTCCAGCATATATGTTCCTAATGTTCAAAGGAATCAGAATCACTCCAGCCGTCAGTCATAGCGCAACACAGAAGCACAGGCAGGACCAAAGCACGGACAGGTTTACAAGACGTTGTTAGTACTCTTGGCTCAAGCATACTCCCTCAGAGACTGCAGCTAAGTGATTTAGCTTGAAGATCAGCCTACCAAAAATATAAAGCTTTCTCACAGCCATTGCCTTTACTTAGTGCTGAGTAGAGGAATCTCAACAATCTTTTTTTAATTTATAGCAAGTCCACAGGATTTGCAACTCTGCTGTCCAACTTCATAGCACCAGAGAAGCGAGGAATTCTACCTTTCACTCAGTTACAGAAACACCACTCTGTTCCTATAAAGTTTAAGACTAAAAGTATAATAGCCTTTTAAAATTTACCAGTCTTCCATATAGTCCACGAATATTTCCAGATTTCTTCTGCTGAAGCAGAGCCTCAAGCACTTTTCCTCGACTGCGACTTAGTGCTAAAGAACTTTTGGCTTCTTCTACTTTTTGACGCAGATTTCGAACAAGATTCTTAGCGCTTGATTCTTCTCTTCCCAGCTTCTCAAGGTCATTCTCTTTCTAATAGTTAGAAGAAACACATTATCTTAGCCTCACAAAAACTACTGTATTCAGGGAGTCTTAGATTCATGATTGTGTAGGCAATGAAACCAGCCACTGAAAAGCAGAAGTAGCAAACATTTATCAGAAGAATGGCTAATATTTGGATACATTTCGGCTAGTATTTACTTTGATACAAGTACGACAGCTTATGAATTCATGAATTAGGCTTAGGACAAGGCAGTGGGATTTTTTTTCTTTGGGGAATGAGAGGAGCAAGAAGTGAAATTCAAAGAAGGCTCAGAAACATAGCCATTTATTTATTCTAACATGTCTCATTAGGATATTTAAATTGATTCCCTTGCAGGGATACATAGGACAATTTCAGTGCTTAATGTTAACATTTGCTTAACCCAAAATAAGTTACTTCGCGGTTAACTGAGTATTAGAATATAGTTTTTAAGCGTTACTTTATCGGAGACAGTTTTATTTTCACCATGATTATTGCTAAAAAGAAGAGTGGAACTTCAGTTTGTGTGTTGCAACATTGTGTTGTAACTCAAAGAAATTATAAATGCAAGTCAAGTCTCACCTCCTTCAATTCCTGCTCAGCTTGGGGTAATTTTATGTCTATATCTTTGATAGCAGCTTTCCTTTCCTTAAGAATTTCTGAAGTAGTCACCAGAGCCTCCTTCACCTGATGTAACTGCGACACAGCAGTATTGTGACGGCTGAGATAGATATCAAGCTCTGACTGGGCTACATCCATCTTTGAACGTGCTTCGTTCACCGCTTTACTAAACTCCATCAGCTCTTTCTCTTTGCTCTGCAAAAATGGACAATGTTACAAGTAAAACCAGATGACTGTGGGATTTATGACATCAATCACACCGTATGAAAGAAAAAGAGGAAACAGGCATGTTCTTTTCTCCTGTCAGCAGAAAACAGTTGTTATCTAGAAGAACAAGTATTTCTTAATTTATTAACATATTCTGTATGGAAATAAAATAAGGCATTTTTCATAATTATACGGAACATGAGGGAATTATCATAGAACATTTCCATGCCAGCTTTGTATCATTTTCTCAACTTAAACTTGGGAGGAGCCCTACACATTGTGCTAAATTCCAGCTCAAATGGAGAAACCGTGTTTTCAAGTACAGAAAGTAATCCCCCAAATTTACAGGATAACTTTCCAGCCTCCAGCTGTTTAGTGATTGAACAGCTAATATCAACACCAATAACCAAGTGTTATAGTAGATGTATATGAATTCAAAGACGGATTACAGCTGTGTGAAAGGCTCGGAACATACCATTTCAAAATCTGTTTCTTTATTTAAGCAGCGTATTGGCTGAAACATTTTGATGGGAGAAAATTAAAGTGTGTTGCATAATGGAAGTGTAGAATTATTTAATATACGTATATGAATGACATACTTGATGACACATGATCACTATAAAAAGCAGACAACTTAATGAGAACGATTTAGCTCCAATTATAGATTGAAAATTTATTTCCCAGTTAGACTCCATTGAACTAACACATGAAACAGTGTGTTTGTCATATAAAATAGCATTTTACAACTATCTTGTGACCGTTTCATTTGTAAGTGTAAAAGCTATACGTCAGTTAATACAGTAAGTGTACTAAGTCAAAACAGTTCAAACCTCTTTTTCTTCCTGAAGTCCTTGTGTTTCTTCCTTAAGGCTATCCATAATCTGCTTGAGTTTTTCTTCTTCTTTCTCTTTTGTCTTTTCAAGAAGCTCTTTCTTAGATGTTGCTTTGCTGATAGCTTTTTCACTATTGGAAGGTACATTTTTCAATTCTTCTACCTACACAAATAAAAGACTTTTAACTTCCTCTCCCGCTGAAACAAAACAGTTTTGCCTTACCTCTAAACCCTGCCTTTCGAGTGCTATGTGGAAGTCAAAGGAAGCGTAAGCCCTAATGAAGCTCACGTGGTTTTGGAGGGTAAGATACGCTGTGGCTCTAGCAGGAGGCCTGGATTTTCTTTGCAAGGCTTGTTCAGTTCTAGAGCCCATCCAGAGAGAAACCAGCCACAGCAGTAAAAGAACATAGCTTTACGCATAAGAACTCAAGTCTTTGAATCACAATAAGGCTTAATTCTTAAATACCTACTTTCAGAAGGCCACTCTTGATCCAAAGAGTGATTTAAGATCTATAACAGCTGGCAACAACCAACTTGGTACAATATATCCATTAAATTAACTAGGGAAACAGAAAAAAAAAAAATGTTTTGAAAAGGTAGTAACTGCGAGAACGCGCAACATTCCTGTAATCTCAACAAACATGACAAAAAGATGCTTTTCAAGCCATGAGACCTCCCAGCAGAGCTGAGAAGCCACAGGAAAGCTTTTGACTTTGCCTTTAGGCAGAAAACAGCCTGGTACCGCTGGCCACAGTCTCCCATAGTAAGAAGTGCCATGGGCAATGGTTTAAGGGAGAATAATGCATTACTTCAGTAAGTGATTTGCAGACAAAAGCCCTAGCTGATTTAAGTGACATAAAATATCCGATTAAAACAATTTAAAACATATTTTTCCACCTTCTTTGTTGCACAAAGTACAGTTGGTGTTGTTTGCTATTTTAGCCCAGCTGCACAAAGATGTTCTCGTCTAGAGCAACCAGTTACACTTCTTTAAATCAAGTTGCAGTTCCCACTACCTTTTCTTTGTCCTTTTGAAGTTGCATCTCCAGTTTTTTAGCCTTGCTTTTGGCATGTTTTAGATTTTCCCTTACTTTAACATCCTGCAAATCCAACTGAGTAAATTTTTCTTTATTTTCCTCTATGAACTTTGTAATTTTATTGAGTTTCCTGAAGGGGAAAAAAAAAGAAAGAATCATCTATTCCATACCCTATAAAAATAACGTCAGTAGAGCTTGGCTTAATAAGTAACCCTATAGAATTTAAACCAATACTACTCAGTTCTTGTGAAAAACAACATCCAACACTTACTATATTCACAGTATTTTCCCCGGGGAAGCGATGTTTCAGCAGACAAAGATCAACTAACAGGGCAGTATTAAACACATTTTCAGAAATTTTATTTTTTCTTTGATAGAAGTTGTAATTCACATCTCTCACAAATAACTTACTACGATCTCAGAGGATGAGAAGGTTAATATTGCAGTTGGATAGGAGATTAGCACCCAGACAAATCAATTTTACGGAAACACAATTTATGCACAAGAGATTCACAAGGAAACCAGAGAAAAATACCGAACATCCATGTACCTAAGCATCATGGTCGTATATCTAAAAACCTGAAACAATCTGCCAATTATGTTTTGTACACTCAATATAAGAAAATATGTACTTTAAAATCCATAAAACATCAGACATTTTCCTATTGTCATTGTGAATATTACCCAGATTTCTCCAAGCGAAGCAACCTGCAGAACCAAATCAAACCAATGAGAATTTTTTAAAATTTATTTTCATGCGAAAGGTCATTTAATCCACACCAGGGAATGTTTAGATATACCATAAGTGGCTCTGCTCATCAGATAATTTAAGTTTTTGGTGGAAGGAGGACTGAAAAACCCAGCTGTGCTCCCTTTGTTTGACCATCTTCCCAAGCAACCACTGTATACTGCTGCTTTCGCAGGCGTTCCCCCCCGCGATACAACTACCACGGCTTTTTCTGAAAATCCTGCTAACTCTAACACCACATATGCAGAACATACAAAAGACAGTACTCTTAGCTTACGAGTCTGTACTTAAAGTACTTACTTTTCCAGTTCTTTTAAAGCTTCATTCTTGGTTTTCATTTCATCTGCAAGTTTACTACTCTTCTCATTAACATCTTTTGTTTCTTCATTAATTTTTTCTTTCTGCATTTCCATATCATTTATTTGTTTCTTTAGGTCATAGCTAGGAAAAAACCAACCAAACAAACTGAAAAGTCCACTTTTTTCCATAAAGCTAACATTCATAATGAATATGTATTTCCAATCTTAAGTGTAACACGGTGATTACGTAAAGTATTAAATCCTAACATCCATTATTGAGTAACCGTGCCAATTTAGTACAAAACAGCAAGGAAATCTAACAACTTAGACACTTCAGATGAAAAATAGTCTTTAAGTGATCTACTTTCTCAGTTTAACTGTGAAGCTGTAAGAGATTAATTTGCTAGACTACTTTGTAAAAAGCTGGCAAGCAGGTTTTTGGTTTCGTTTTTTTGTTGGTGGTGTTTGGGGGGTCTTTTTGTTGTTGTTTTGGGTTGTTTTTTTTTTTTAAGTTTTTATGAAAATGGTCTCTACTAATTTTAAAGGACTGATATGGCTGTTAAGAAATGCAAAATATTTCTAATTAGTGATATGGAAGCAGAGTTTAACACCACCACTACCACATTAAAGCCAAATCAAAACTTTAGAGAAGTACTTACATATAGTATTGACAGATATGATTCTTTTCTTTAAACATTTTGTTTTCCAAACAAAGAAATTCAATGGCTTTATTCCTGTCCGCTTCCAAGGCATCCTTTTCTTTTTCCACCATTTTAACTCTATTTAACTAGACAAGACAGAGAGTCAGAGCTGACTTTACTGCTAGTACTACAGAAGAACAAACCACGAGAAAAGCCCCAGACCCTTTGTAGCACACGTGTCCTCTGGAGAGATGGTCTTCAACAATTAACTCTGCAAGGCAATTTAGCACGACAAGCTTTCTGAAATAACAGATCACAATTTCCGCAGCGGAGACTGTCCTTTTAGGGCAATTCAAGCAGTAATTTAAAACTAAAAAGGGATCCTACAGATGCTAGGAACAGCTCAGGCAAATCAAGGAAAATGCAGGTGAGAAATAAAGAGGACTTAGATATAGACAGTCCGTATATGTTATTTTCTATATTTCAACCTTTTGACTGGCGCCTTTTAAGTTAATTCCTGCAACTACCCGTCTTTTGTTTTCCTTCCTAGCCTTTAAAAAAAGTCTGCAACATATTAGGATTTACCAAGGACATATCAAGTAAAAAGAACTTTGATGTTTTAGTACTCTTGGAACTCAACGCATAAATAAAATGATATGAAAGCAAATTCTGCAATAGACCTACATAGCTCAAGCCACAACTGATTTTCTGTATTTTTAAGCCTCCTCATGCAGCTGCGTGCGCATCACCTCACCAGCGCTCTGCCTCCCTCTTCCCCTCTCCTTTGCTCAGCATATGAAAGGGTTCCCTGCCACTTCTCCTACGGGAGCCAGGCAGGTAAGCAGCCCTACCTGGATGCATTCAGATAGCGATAACCTGTTTCTCTATTCAGTCTGAGAAGCACTTAATGCATGCAGGTATGACCAAAGGGTGTTCAGCAGGTAAAAAATCCTGTGTTCCAACTCAAGCACTCAAACCTCTGGGAATTGAAGGCCAACAGCGTTCTAAATGTTTAAAGAAGGACAACTGACGTTGACTGCCCATTTCTTTTATAATGGAGAGAAACAGCAGATGCAATAAAGATAACTCAAAATTTCTCTGTACCTCTATTCTTGTACAGGAGTGCCAAATTTTAACCGAGTCTTTATGTTAACTGTTTTTCTAAAAAATCCAATAATGAAACACTGCAAGCTTAGATTTTTTAATTTATAATTCTAACAAAACTTTCTGGGACTCACCTTTTCTCCTCTCTGTTCATTTAAAATCTCTACTCTGCGGCACAGAGTTTGGATAGGATCTTTTAGTCGTGCAGATCCTATTAAGTCTTCTAAATATTCAAGCATGCCTTCATCATGTTCAGTCTGGCCTTTCGGTTTCATCATTGCGATTTGTTCAACTTCCCCCTTGGAAAAGAAAAGTTTGATGTTTTCTTTTCTTAATTTTTTTTTTTTTCCTGGGGAAAGAGTTAGCATTCTGAAAAAATACAAAACACCTTTGGAATGCAGGTATGCATACGACCATATTCTAGCGTTATGAAAAAAGAACAAAATAATGCAGTAATCAAAACTGGCTATTCAGAGCAGCAATATATTTGGGAAAACAAAGATCAAAATGAATAGAAATTTCCTCCAAGGAGTGCATGGTGGCAATGTGCATGAAAAACAGCGTCTCTTCTGAAGCCAACATTCAGGTCTAAACATTGCTTCATTCCTCTAAAGATTCAAAATGTATTTCCCCAACCTAAAAAAAGAAGAAGAGAATAAAGCATGCCCTCTAGGTCATGTAGCACCCAATAGTCTTAAGGTAACTCAGTCGGGACTGAAGTCCCTGAAGGGTTCTCTTTAGAAAACAGGTGGTCCATAAAATCATATCTGATGGATGAACTAGACTTGTAATTCATACAACTGAATTTGTTGGAAAAATATTCTTTAAATAGGCCTCCTTCACTTAATTTTCTTTTATGTACAGCATTAACTTTAAATTAAGCTAAAGAGTAACAATAATTTGATTTTTTAAAAAATAAGAATTAGGAAAGATTAGACTGAGACAATGACAAGGACTGTTTATTTTACTGATGCTATCATTAGCCAACAAAAACATCTACTATCAACATTTTATGCTTAGGATAGAGTAGCACGAAATGTTTCAAAATACAGATTATATTTTGTAAATTACATGGTCATATATCAGAAGGTAAAGACATGAAATCGAACACACACATATTAAAATGTTATCTGGAGCAAGAAGAGATGTGATAGATGCTGCAAAAATTAAATAAAAAGAACACTGAGTAAAAACTATTCTCCCCTTCAAAAACCCGGACAGTTAGGTACATGACAAGAGACAACTTATTTGTAAAACAGATAGCCAATACTGCAGAGTACCAGTATTGGCCTTTGTGACCAATTTTTAAACACATGAAATAATTTAGTTTTAGAACTGACAAGATTTAAAAACAAAACAAAATAAAATTTATATTCCAGTAGCCAAGCTGTGTATGTAAAAAAAGCCTAAGTCTATATCCACAGAGTGAAAAAATATAGTTAAGAATTTATTTGTCATTGTTGGCTGTTTGTTGAGCTTGAGCTGACAGCTAAGTCTCTACAAAAGGACGGGTGAGGAAGAACTTCTCAAGAACATACAGAAGGAGGGGTGATTAATGAGACTGCTGGAGAACCAGACAGGACAGTCCCAGAAGTCAACGAAGGGCAGGATTTCCAGGCAAGCCCTGTAAATCAGACCTGTAACCAGCTAGGAGACTTGAGGATAAGGTACTCCTGAACGTTAGCTAAGGAAGTTATTCCGATTTTTTGCCAGTGTGATTTTGTTCCACATACTCAGTCTACAATGACACCTAGTGGCCCTACGCTTTTCTGCCAATTAGTAAATCCCATCTGGCTGAGTAGAAGAGAAAAAGCCAAGTTTTGCAAATTTTGCAAAGTAAGAACTAGTATTTATTAAGGTAAGTCTTTCTTGCACGTAATTCCTTTGTTAGAGTAAAACACAGAGGCAGAGGTTTAGAAGTTAAATGCATCTAAGCTTTTATTTTCTGGTAATTACTGTTCCTAAGAAGTGCCAGCAGGTTTGACAAGACAAAAGAACCCCCAAACCACCCAACTCTTATTTTTATTTCTTACACATCTCAAAAAGCCAAACAATTAGTTTTCTAATAATTGTAGCTGTATGATATACAATTCCAACTACACATTTGCTCCCTTGTCACAAAAGTATGATTTCTCTACCACAAACCACCTGTCAGCAAGACACTGCTCACGGGTAGGAAACTGTGTAACCTCCTAAATTTCTGTGGAATTGTCTTAAGTCTCTATTTTGTTTCTTCTTGCATTAAAGCATTTCCTCTGTTTACATCCAAGAAAAAACAATGACAGAAGAGATATTTAATTTCAAAATACGGACAGCATTTTTGAAAGTGAAACTAAGAGGGCAGCAGGCAGACATTTGTTGAAAAGAAAACATGCTTGGGGATGCTTAACATAGCTGTCACACTGAAAATTGAGAAGTCTCAGAACAGACCACCAGGAAATCTGTTTTATTATTTGCCTCAGTTATCTTCCTCTAGTTCACAGGCATGAATTCATGAGAGGAAAGGGAGCAATGTGGAAGGAAGGAAGGAAGGAAAAAAAAGGAAAAAAAGTAAATCCTCTATTTAGTTGAGAAGACAATCAAAATGGATGTCAACACTAAGACATTGGTGACACTAGCAGAGCTAACAAAGAACAAAACATCCACAAAAGTTAAGTAATCACTGTATGAAAAAGCATCAAATATCCATTGAGGATTTTGGGAAGGCTCTACCTTCAGTGCAAGAACTCTAAATGGAATTACAAACCCAATTTCAGTTTCTGCATTGTGTGTGAAGTCATCTACGTCAGACTGAAGTTACCATTGGGATGCTGGCACATCACTAGCAACAGAGGTACTCAACTCAAACGCTGTATAATGAACATACATCCAAGTAACAGTTTCTACAGAATGCCTCAGCTTCGTGACCAGAAAACAATTATTGGTACATTCTAATAGAGAACACAAGTCTATCTGTGGAGAAACTTCTAAGCAATGAAGTTAACTGATTGCTGTGGCAAATAATGAGAAACCTTGCTTGACAGCAGGCTACAAAGTTATAAAAAAAAGGGGCAAGAGCCATTCTCATTTGAAAGCCATTTCCTCTGGTGAAAAGTACGAGGAATAACTTCAAGGAACGTGGAAGCTGGAGATTCCACCTTCCTTTGCATAGCCGAACTCTTGAGGTGAATTACTTCAGTGCCACGATGTTTAAGATACTTTCTAAACTTAAATTTCTATTGTACATAAGAGCAAAAACTTTAAAGCAAGTAAATTGCAACAGCCTCCAAAAACTAGTGTAAGAATTGCTCATAATAAAATTAACCATTTGAAATCGATGACTCAGTTGAGGAGACTACGCGAGGGTCAGCATAAGCACAGGGTGAAGCAGCAGCACGAGAGCCGCGAGCCAGGAGTGCCGGCCTTGCTGTGCCCGCTGCGTTCAAGCCCCTGAGGATGCCGTGGGTGGATGCCCATAAAGATGTCTGATGAACTGACAGCAGCGGCAACACCAGCAGCATGTTCCATCACTATTTTAATGTTATGAGGCTGCCAAGTCAAGGGTCTATCTATTTTTGAGTTGTGTGCATTTCAGAAGAAGTTATACTTGCATCCTAGGAGTATTTTAGGAACGCTTGTACATTTAGTGTAAGACATTATAGACAGAACTCATCAAATTTCAGTCTCTACGTTGCACACACTCTCCTATATTCGCGTTAGACTAAAATTCTCATTAGGACTAGCACAGCTCTAACAGTGCAGGCAGCTTGCTTAGAACAGCCGCGCTCCATTGCTGTATGTAACTTCCTAGAGCAAATTTGTGAAGGGCAAGAATTTCACCTCCCATGTAGCCCTCAAAAGGTGGGACAATAAAATCCCTAAACTCTCTATTACCTCATTTCTTAGAACTACTACTATTTTCTCTAAAATTACACATTCATTTCTTAAAACAGCTGATCCTCTCAGAACAGAAAGCTTTTAATCTGAGTTTATCCAATGTTTTCTGGCATATAAAGATCTGAGTGTTAAACAAGGTTATCAAACTGCTTGATAAAGGAAAGTTTTAACCTACTCACTAAGCTGCCTTTCTGCAACTCTTACCACTAGTCTTGAAACAGGATACTACTTTTCACTTCTGCAGATAACTCCTGTTTGTTGCTCTTGGCAGACAGTAGCATTATGTTCCAGCAACCTTCCTTTACATCGAGAGTAGGGTCTGTGGACTGAAGCGCTAGTTCCAAAGCTAAGAAGTCTCAATGGCATAATGCACTAATCCCAATACCGACATTATCCAGCCTCAAATGGTGATAAACTGTAGTCGTTGGTAATTTGTGCTGTGCACAAAAGCCATTCAGTCTGCGATAGCGCTGAAACTGGAATTATGGAGTTTCAGAATACAGCCATCAGATTCCATTTTAAACTTCTGGTATGAAACGAGACAGGGCTAGCGAAAAGCCTTTGACATCGGAAGATTACTGACAGCAACCTTAAAACTCTTCATGAAGAAAGAAACAATACTTTTTTCGTTGGTTGCAAAAACTTGCATTATGACTAGTTGTTTCTGGAGAACCTACAGAGAAAGATGTTTGCTTACCAATTACTGCCTCCTCTTCTCATCCCTGAAAATCTGGGAAAAAATAACTTTTGAAGACAGTGTCTTGCAAAACAACGAGTTTTGTCAGCTAAACTGTTGATACAACATTTGCAGATCCACTTTGTTAGCGTTCCACAGAACAATTACAGCAGCAAGTAGGTAAAAACAATTTTCCAGGATTCTGGGTTGTCACTTAATTTCTAGTGTCTTAATCTGAAGCTTTAAAATAAAGTGCTGAAAACCTTGGGATAGATTAGCATGATCCTATACAACCTAACAAATTGGACTAACTTTTGAGTGTTAAAACCCACACATCAAGAACACTTTTGAAGCACAGTAAAGCATGGGCACATTAAAACATATATTGTAACAAGGGAATTTTGTAGCTTGGAATCCAGTAGGTGGAAGTGCACTGCACTTGAGGGGGGAGTACTGGGTACTTTGGGTGTTTTTTGAGGGGAATTTTCTGTTGCAGTTGTGTTTTAGTTTTTGGAGGGGTTTTTGGTAGTGGAGCTCTTCAACACTAGTCAAATTGAAAAGTGGAGTAATGTAACATCTAACTGAATTGAAATTTACATTCAGTTTTGGTCATGAGGAATAGTTTTAGAATTTTACCTAGAAGATGCAATACTATGTATTGGAAAAACCTTCCATGTTTTTACACATGGCTGAGAAACTTAGTGAGGCATTACCTTAGAGCAGGACATCCTATTTGTCTTAGTTTCCCACTTCAACTGTTGCAAGTAGAACACAAGAAACCTTCTGAACCCTTTGCGGAACTTCAATGTGTTTCATCAATTGACTCCAGGTTTAAAAACCACACATTTTGTAGATACTGGTAAATTAGACAAGTCCTTTATACAAGCTTTTCTTTTTGTTTACATTTTCTCCACCTTTGAGGTGCTGGGCAGGAGGAAAGCCGCCTTACTTCAAGTTGTACAAAGGAAGCCTATTGCAAATAGGGAGCATCTGCTGCAATAGCCTGGATATTTTCCTTTCATGAGAATTTTCCTGAAGTTTCAACATTTGGATTTACCCCCTCATACCTAGATGTCAAACCTACCTAGCTGTGGTTCTGCATCGATACAAGACAATAGCTTCATTTCAGAATTCTTTTGCCACCAGCATTTGGAGTAATGAAAAGTAAAATAAGCCTAGCTACTACAATCTGTCCAATTTCTAATTCCTGCCTTGTAACAGAAGTGTTACAGTGTTTGGAGAAAAAAAAAACAAACAAACCACAACTGTTGGTTGGGGTTACGGTCAAAACAGAGAATATTGCTTCAGGATTACTTATTATTAATTAATAATTAAGCATGTTAATTATATTAATCATGCAATTATATTATTTTATATATTTATATAATTAATATTATAATTAATAAACTATCACAAAATTTTAGGTACGATGACTGTGGCTATAATATTTGGTATTTTTAGGGCAATCATGGCTTTTTTTACATTCAGAACAATATTTTATTACTTTCACTGTAATGGTAGCATACTTTTGATAACATACTAGCTTTTAAGGCTTTTTAAACACCCATAAAAAAGTTTTGTTAATGAGTCCAAAATCTTTGAGTGATGGATGGGCATCAGCAGGCTATACTGTAATCCCGAGCATAACACCTGTTACAGCACAATGACAATCATCTTGTAACGTCTTAATACTGTCACTATGTATATTCAATTTGCTTACTAAATTAACTGATTAAATGAATTACAGTTTGCAACTTTACGGTATTACATAATTCTGCTTCATTTAAGTGATATGCAAATGTAGACAGTGGTCAGAACATTTAACTTTGTCAAGCATCACAAGATTAACGGTCTTGTGGTGTTTGTGACAGTATTATTATATATGCATATATAAAAAAAGATTTAATGTAAACATGTTGAATTTTAGATTAAAATGGTTTAAGTATGAACGTTTGTTCCCAAAAAAGGGCTATTTGAGTTATTAGGAAAATTCATACCACGCTGAACTTCGAAACAATAGGGTTTTCTTTATATGCAACAGGTGATCAACAGAACTTGTCCTTTAAGCACTGAACTGAAGCAAACAGTTGAGTCATAGCCAGCATATCCAGAATGCTGAGAAAACAGTACTTGCAGTTATAACAGCCACCTCTAACTCAAAGTTTTGTGGAAGATTATAGTAGCCATAGGCAAAATCTGTTATTGTTTGTCCTATTGAAAGAAAAAAAAAAAAATCAATCTTGATCAATCCAAATTATAACCCAATTTCAATTCTTTTCTCAACTTTTTAATATGGAAGGCTACACAGAACTGACCTGGCATAAGGCAAACTTCTCTTAATAAAATAATAGTAAAGTTTAGAATTTTTGATCTTATTTTATGGAACACAGCTGTATTTCAATTTCTTTCAAACGGTGAAGCATTTCTCCCAGAGCAAGGGGAATGTGGACAAGAGATCTTTGCAAGTATTTCACCAGCCAACTACAGGAGTTGAAAATACAGCACACACAACTTCTTAGCATCAGCAGCCTAAGGAAGAGGAATGGCTTACGCAGCCAGTAGAAGGAAGCCAGCGGCACTATGAATTTCCCTGAAGGAGAAACCACGTTAGAACATTTAGAATGTTTATTATAAAAGCTATTTTTCTTCAGAGATTTAAAAGACAGAAAATCCAAGACTAGTTTTGGGAAATTCCAATTACTGTTTTTCCTTCCTTGGTCTTCTATTCTAACCCACTTCTGAACACTGACATTAGAACTAGCACTAATACTAAATTACTACTAACAACGTTCAGGCTCTTTTCTTATGCAGCTCCAATTCTGTGTGTTTTACAGAACTTGTAACTGCTGCAAAAGTCAATGGGGAGTAAAATTAGAGGAAAAGTAGTAATGAATATCAGCCTGTCATATCACTCGATAAGTGCTAGCTTGGAAGTTGTATAGTTCTTAGTTTCTGCATCTGACACCAATTGCCTTGCAAAATTTTTTTTTCCTGAATATTTTGTGTAATTAGTTTCTTGATAATATAAGGCACCCAAACTGCATTTTTATCTTATATAAGCCACTAGGCAGCAACGTGAGAAGTCTTTCCATTTCCCTGTATGCTACTTGCACTGTTTTCAACCCCTTTCCCATTTTTTATTTTTCTTATATTGGACTAGCATGACAGTGCTCACACTTGGCTTGCCTTTTTTTTTTTTTTACTTTATTAAAATGATAGCTCTCACTTTTTAAGCAGGAGTACAGTAAGGAATGGCAAAAATAAGTGCTAAATTTGTGTATCTTCAATTTTCCAGAACGGTAATTTCAATTTGACTTTGACAGTGTGCCCATACTCCCCTCTTCATGTAGGGTTTTGACTATGAATTCTAATTCTACATACATGGGCCTTGGAAGCTATGTACACAGATAACCAATATTCTTGTAACCTTATTCTTCTTCTCCTGGAAATGTGACTGTAATACAGCTCTTGTTGTAAGCCACAGCAGGGTTTTTTTTGTTTCCAGTTCCATGTTATTGCTGCTGTTACTTAATGCTTGCAGTCATATCTCATTTCCACCCTTCAATTTTACCAGATGGCAAATATACAGGAGGGGAGAACGTATCAAATACTCAACTTCATGCTCTGCCTTCCAAGAAAAGTGTTCTAAGCTAGGTGGGAAATCAAGAAAGTCAGATAAGTAATAAATGCACATACACAAATCTACAAGGCCGCTACTGTCCAAAGATGAGGAAAAACTGAGAATTAGCCTGTTATACAACATTCAGTTGTTTGCACAGAACTACTATTCCGCATTCTGGAAATAATTTAAAAGTAGCCTTTGTCAAGCTGTTTGCACATCTGTCTAATTTTAGAAGCTTTCTTAAGGACATTCTTGTATTTAATACAAGAATACAAACTGAGCGCAAATCTAGAGTCACTTTGGAATCTAAGTCAGTTATTGTCAAACTCAACCTACAATGTTTGACTTAAGATTATTGGTATGTTCTAATTAAACTATTTAATTGATCACCCTCAATTACACACTGCCTTTTCTCCATTTTCCGTATTTCCCTGGTTTTCTGAAGAAAATAAACATTGGTTACAATGTTATGTTGCAATTTGCAAAATAAAAATCACATGAATTGCCAATGTAAGTTTTCTGATAATGTAAGAGAATTCATTTTGAAACTGCACATAGACATATTAGCATATCTTATGCTGCCCCGTATTCACTTCAGCATAAAGCATAGTATTTAAACAGTCAGTGAAATTGATCCTGTACCCTATGAATCAGTGTGAGGCTTCTATTTTTACATAATATTTTATTCAAAGAATCTGGTTTTACTTAATTATATTATCACACTTGCTTTAATTCTTTCTACCACTTCAGCTCAGCTGTCCTTGACCTTTCTGGAACAAACCTCTCTTCACCACCAATGTTGGCAGCACAGATCTCCATTTATAATCCCCGTAGAGCTTTTCAGCTTGTGCTCCACTCGGTGCTTTAGCTCGAATGTTGGTGTGCCTCATTAGGAAAGCAGACCTCAACAATTGGGAACTTCTGGCTTATCTCGAAGTGAGAAGAAAATCTGCTCTCCCTCATTTCCTCTCCAATACACTGAAAGAGCAACTTCTACATTATTTCCACAAAGCAGCAGGTGAAAAACTTGACTAAACTTCCTTTCTGGCAACATAATGTTGCCATAGGATAAGACTTAGCACATTACAAAATGCCGTTCCAATCAATTACAAAAATACATGCATATAAAATCACTGTAGTTGTTTATACTTGCTTAAGCTTACATGAGAATATTTTAATTAAGTCTATCAAATACATTTAAGTGAAATACTACTGTAATTAGTACAAAATTTACTTAAAACGGTTTCAATTTGTTTGAAAGAAAATAGCTTCTAAAGTAAATTGAAATCAACTGATGGAAGTCTGCTCCCATGATACTGTCTTCTAGCACAAAATTAATTCAAAGCCTTGTGCCATTTATTACCATTTCTACAATATTCATTTGCAAAGTCACTGAATGGGAGTTGCCCATGAAACTCCACTTTCCTTTTAAAAAGTCTGTATCAACTATACTTCTCTTACCTTGAAGGACTGCAAAAGCCAATTTCAGCAGGCGTTAATGGTTGCTGTCCACAGCCAGTTTGCTTTGCTCCCCAGACATGCCTACCCTGCGATGTCCAGAACTGACATTCCTTCAAGTGCTCCCCATTTATTTAATAATTCGTTAGAGGCAAACCAGCCAGGATAAAGAGGCTGAGATTTTTTTTCCGGCCTCAAGGTTAACCTGTTCAGAGGAGTCACTATTAAGCAACAGCAAACATACTTACTTTCCGAGTTTTGCCCAGCCTCGTCACAGCACAGAACCCACACACATTTTCTGTACATGTACACTGATGTTCCAAGTAAGTCTTTTGAGAAAAGCAAAGTAATTTTATTTGTTGTTCTTTACAGATATACAAGTCACTGAAGCTGGGGCACTAGGTGTGGAAGACAGAAAAATAGCAGCAAGATGCTAGATTTTAACGCAGTGCTGAGCATGCTTTTTTTAAGTAACAAGATGCGTTTTTTCCTGTTGCAGTTTCAGGCTGTGGCAAGCTCATTAAAAATGCCCTGAACAGTTGTCTCTTCCTAAAGTACTAAAAGCATATAGCAATTTATTAAAAACATGAAATATGTAGTGTTAGAACTTAAGGATCACAAAAGTGATAAACTCCTCCTGTTAAATGTTGGCAATATCCCATTGTAACCAGAACCATTTTTAAACAAGAATTTTTTCAATTAGCTAGTTCAGGCACAGAATTTGTAATACTTCTAGAACTACTCAATTAATCTTACATATTCTGCTTTCCCACAGGTGTTTTTTGTAGTGTTACTCACAGAAGTCATCAGTAGTTTGACTTTAATATTTTCAGTATGGCATCAGCAGAATTACCTGTATCATGCCCTACCCAACTTTTACAAAATTCAGTCTGGCCTACGCTTTCAAATTTTATCCTAAAAGGCACCAAAATCTGCTGTCAGACAAAGACTGCAAAATAGGGGGTGAAATGGGGAAAAGAAACCAAAAAAATAAAGCAGTCTTCTAAAAAGCAAATATTTTCCATTGAGTAATGCTAAATATGCTAGCAAGATATAATCAAGTATCTAAAGGTTTTGTTACTACATGTAGAACATGTTCTCTTACAACTTTTTCTTTAATACTAACTAGTGAATATTCTGTCACACACAAAACCAACATTTGACAATCCTTAATTAACATTTTTGCCCAAAAATCTATAGTACAAGTGAAATATTTTAATTACACCCTATTGACATAGTCAAAATCAAAGAGATTTATAACTTATTTTAAATGAGAAATTACTTGATAAAGTTAAGCTTAGGGTAGCCTGTTTTAGTTTAGCTATAACAAGAGAAGAGTAAAAGCTAAATAAACCTGTTATCCCTCCAATTTTAAATAACTTAATTTGAAAAACGTTAGGGAAAAAAGGGGCAATCCTTGTGATAGTAGGTCACAGCCTTAGCCTTCTGACATGGTTTACTTCTAACTACAATTTTTAGTATTTGCGTTTTGAAGTTCTGCTGTCATTATGTGGAAAATATTGCTACATTTCCCCACTGGAAAGTACTCAACTTTGAATCGCCAAATCAGTAGATTTCACTTTAAAAAGGCGCAAAACCTTATGTGCAAAGAGAGAGGACCTTGCCTCAGTCAGAAAGACTAAAGAAACACAGAAAATTTCAGTACAGTTTCCTCTGCCGTTCATTAGAATACATTACCCACAAAGAGTCTAGTGAAATGAAAAGAAAAAAAATAATGGTGGGAACCATTACTTTATGCCTTAATATTGGTTATACCTCCTCCTTATTTCCCATTGTACAGGTGGAAAGCATGAAACTCAAGCTTTTAGGAAAAGGTATGTTCTCCTCATTGATAACTTCCTGGGAAACAATTAATGGGAGAAGAAAACAAATCACATTTGGGGGAAAAAAATTAATTAAAAAAGCTTAGCAATACTCCCTCCCAAATGTTCCCTTCCCCTCCTCCCAGTGGTAAAAGGGCATGCTCCCTAACACTAAGCTTTAGGTATCTCTGCACCATAATTTCTACCTAGCTTAATCTTTGACTCTGCATTCTCCCCCTTTGAGAAATTTTGCTAAAATGATACTTCAGAACAACTGTATAGAAAAAAGAGCCTATTTATTACACTTGTTTTGTTGGAGGTACTTCTCACTCCATCTTGAAACAGAAAATACAGGAATAAAGTGTTGGAGGGAATAATTAATTGGCATGGAGACTTCAAAACAGATATATCCTCTTTTTGTGGGTGTAACTGTAAAAAAGGACTGCACGACAAGGCTTGAGGAAGTGAAGCAAGCACAGCGACCCATCTAGAATTTTTTTTTTTTTTTTTTTTTAGAGGGGAACTGGAAGCTCCTTTGACAGAAACAGGCCTAAAATAAACTCCATTGAAAAGTTTCAGACCTTGGGAGGCTCCCACTGTTCACTAATTTTCTAGGCCATGATCCTTCAGAGTAGATTTGGGACCTGTTAGTAACAGTAGTGAAATAATTACAGGTAATTGCAGATATAGTTACTCAATTGGATTAATATTTAAATACTTCCATCAAGTACTTTAACTCAATTTACATTTTAAGTAATTGTTTGGCACTTAGCAAAATTCTCCATTATTATTTAAAAATTAGAAAAAATTAGTTCTCTTTGGTTCTCTTCAGCCTGTCTTTTAAACAGCAGACTCCAGCAAGCCTTATAATTTTAAGGTCAAACGTGAATATAAATGATATTATATTGACAAATTCTATGATTATTTTTACACTATGGGTTGTAAACTGTAGCTTTTAAAAACATAGCTTGAATTGGCTATAAAGCTGCCATTCTTTGAGTCCTCTACAGTTGTTAAACAAGTGTAAACAAAAAGTACACTTCATGTGTTTTTTCTTGCACTCAATTTTTATGCACAGTTAATTTTTATATACATACTTCTCCCGTAAAACCATGTCTATATATGAGAGCGTAGATAAGTTAACTTCACAGTAGAATCATTAAGATTTAAGTTACTATTGAAGCACTTTTATCTAAAGTATAAACAAGTTGCTGAATCTCTGCCACGCTTAAGCAGCACAATAATATTGGGGTTTAAGGTTTATTTTACTACACCAATATTTACGTGCTGCTAGGGCGGAACAAGTATGACAACTCTTCTATTCATCCACATGTCAGGAACACAAATTTGTTAATAGAAAAATTTATATTAGTATCTTCAACTGTTTCTCTTCCTTAAATTTCTAAAGCAGCAAATAATGATTCGCATCTTTATTAGAGCATGCAAACCATGATGTGCTGCTAGAGTACTTTAAGGCCTCAAATACAAGACTTCAAACCTAGACTGTATTTTTTAACTATGACTGGAAATACAGCTTTACTTAAAATTGTTTTTATTCATACACCAACCTGTAAAATTAAGAACCTGTTATGGTCCAGATCAATTCCATGGCTTCGAAGAAGAATACCAACATCTTTGAATGTCTTTTTCTTTCCATTGATGTGGTAGACAGAAGAATTATCTCTATAAGCAGTTCTAGATACACAAAAATTGCTCTCAGGAATGACTTCGTAATCATCTCCTTCCTGTTTTGAGGAAAAACAAAGCCAGAAAAACAATTACTATATAACAGGTTTACCTCACATTTCACAATTAAGCACAGAAGTTTTATCACGTTCAGGTTTTAAGTCAACTGCACTCTGGGGTCTAGAAGAATTGGGAACTATCTTAAAGCTGCATATCTCAAAAAAAAAAAAAAAAAGAGAGAGAAAAAAACCCCAAAACCCTTGAGAACTGGACAAAAAATAGTCCAAATTGTTTAAACTGAATGGCCTTCATATTATGCCTTTCCCACCTCTAATACAAGCTATTGCTTTGAAAATACTTAATTTATTCTCTTTACCACTGCTTCAAATCACAAAGGAAAAGGCCTACTTCAAATTTAAAGTGGCTGTGCTATTCCACCCTTTAAATTTTAGATTAGGAAGTCTTGAATGACTTAAATACTGTTTGCATTTTAAACTCCTCTTTTATAGTGCTAGGAAAAGGAGTTACTTTTAGCTGAGTAGTTCTAAAGAGAAACTGTAGAAGATAAAAAAGCAAAACATTAAAGATGTGACAAATATGACATCATCAGCTTCAAAAGATATCTTAGACTTACCTACAAAGCAGCAACTAAAATAAAGCTGGTACTATACTTTAAAAAGTTAAAATTGGTGCCTGCTTCTTGTAAAGACTTAAACTGGCCTACCACTTTCTCAGATTAACCCCTGAGAGCACAATCAAATTGTTATCTAGCATATGCAGAAGTTTTTTAGATCATAAAGTTAGCTCCTAGATGTTAATACGAAGTCAAGTAAAAAAAAAAGAATAAATTCAGTAATTTTTGAATCTGGTTATTATAAATAGAAGCAAAAGGTATGTGGGTATGTATATCAAGTCAAACAAAAAAAGCTTTTAAAACAGTTCCTCCAAAGGCTGTATATATTGCCCCTTTATTAACACAATTTTTGAAATTTCAGTGTACATCTCCCACTATTTTGACTGACCCCAAACTCAACAGTTGATACTTCAGCTAGAATGTGTGCACAAAAATTGAATTTAAATAAAGAGAAATACATTCCTTGCACTGTAATTGCAAACAGAAATGTCCAGAAGTTTTTATCAATAAATGAAGTGGCAAGCAAAATAAATATTTTTTTAATTTGCCAACACTTTCTATTTCATTCAAACAAAATATCAGGTTCAAAAAAATCTAGTGGTAAGATGTGAGGTCCAGAATTTTTGATGCAAAATCTGTTTTAAAATTGCAGGCATGTTTACAGTATATAAGGTGTAAATAAGAAAGTTTCAGATTCATGATATATTTTTCTAAATTTAGATAACCTAAAATATCTTCTAATCAGTTTGAAAAGCTTTGCTTAAATAGGTTTTATTTCTTAATATATATGCACATATTATAAATTTAAGAATATATAACATGTCCAAACGTAGACTTATATAAATTTTTAGGGGTCCTATTAATTTCAGAAGTTTTATTTACTTGAGGTAAAAGAGATGACGACTCTAAAACAACTTCTTCTTAAAATGATTATTACATATTTCTAAATAGTTTTAAAACCGACATGTACCAGGTACTAGTCTTGCAGAAAATAAAAAAAGAATCCCTACTGATATTTTAAGAACTGCACTACTCAATAGAGGAATTTTTTAAGCTAATTAACTTTGAATTGATGTTTTACATCCCAAAGGTAAACTAATCATGCTATGCAGTTTTCCCCAGCTCAAACTAAAATAACCAAATATTAAAAGTTTTCAAATCCTTAAATAAAAAAAAAAGTCTCCACTGTTCTGAATAGCAGCATACATACCTTGTCAATGATCTTTTGGAAGTGGACTTCCACAGAACAACTCTGGATGTCCGTATGTTCGTCAGAATTATGGATCAGCACAGAGAGTTTTTTGGATCTGATTTTTTGTGCTCGATACCCAAACACAAAAAGCATTGAATCAATGACATTGGATTTTCCACTGCCATTTGGCCCAATAATACATGAAAAACGCTGCATAATAGAAGGAAAAAAGTGATATTCAAAGGGAAATAGAACCTGGCCAGTGTACATCACCCATTTCATTTGTGAACAGTTTAAAACACAATTATTCCTAGTGCATGAAACTGCAGCCTATTTGATAGCTTAGTTTTTACTGCCAAAGGTAAAGCAGTACAACTTATTTAATTAAAAAAACCACACCTCAACTCAGCTCAGCTTTCTAAATTTTAACTTGTTAACTCAAATCGATACTGCATTTAGCAAGCATGTTCACAAGGAAAGTTTCATGATTAGCCACGTAAGTCTCTTGTGGGCACTAAAAAATATTCTCATTCTTCAAACACACCCCTAAAAGTTCTCCAGTAAACGAAATAAAGAGAAAAGTGTGCTTTTTTAAGGTTTACTGACAAATTAAAGTTGCACAGTATCAGAAAGTTGCACTTAACTGTTTTCTCTACTGCCCAGTAATGAAAATTTAGAATATCACTACATAAATAAGTCTAAAACTTAAATATTTTTCAGTTATTTTGAGATAAGCTTACATGAAAATACAGGAAGGAATACTAACACACAGCGAAGTCTTACCTTCGTTTAAAAAGTGCTTAAGGTAAAAGAAAGATACCTTATGAAAAGGTCCCAAAGTTTGCTCCCCTGCATAGGATTTGAAGTTCTGGTTTACAATATGAGTTATCATGAGACGAGGAGCACCAGCTTCATTGGTCATTGCTGGAGGTGGGGGAGGAGAGATGCTACCCAAAATCTCTTCTAAACTTCGATTATCAAGCATCTCATTTGAGACTGCTAAAAGCCATCCAAAATAAACAGAAAGAAAAAAAAAGACTATAAGCTCTCAATGACTAGACACCTTTTAAAATGTTCAACTGGAAAAGCAAACATCATTTCTATATGAACCAAAACTATACTTTTGCCTGTAATTATTAAAATGAGCTAAGAGGAATTAAAATTCTTCTTTCCATGAACTGAATCTTTAAAAAGAGATACTTAAGATGTCCCATCGATTCACTACTGGGTTTGTTCTTTCATTATGTAATTCTTATTCTAACACACTTTAATAGGCACTCTGCAATTACAATAGCTACAACCGTCACAATAAGCCTACAAATCTGAAACAGGCAAAGTCTTTCTAATTAATAAGTGCAAAGCCACATTTCAAGCGTGCTCACAAGTCACTCTGCAAGATTTGGGGATCGCTGCACAATGCTCTGAAAGCTGTAATGACAGCACAACTACTCTGCAAAGACAGGAAGTTTGTTACGAAAACAAACTGGCCCCCTGGATATCAGCTAGTTGTAAGCAAAGCAGCTTTTCAACAGTCACTAGCAATGTTTTCTTCAAATAGACAGTAGTTTTTGCCACCAATTTCAACATACTAATCTATTTGTCAAATACCTTGCTGTAATAATTGCATATCTGGCTACCTAAAGAGACACACACTGCTGTTTTTCCAGACATTTTCAGCAAACACTCAACTCAAGAAAATACACCTCTTCATGAAAAAGAAAGTCAAATCATTTTAAGAGTTAAGTAAATAAACTTGACATTTATTCCATTCCAAGAAATCCCATACCATTGCCTGCATATAAATTTGAAAAATCCTGCTGTTGTACCACAATCTTAAGTACAATGTTACAGATCAGGAATATGAAATAGGCTTTATTAGGAGAAAGTATTAGGAGAAAGTCTACAAATTGCTTTTGCACTTGTACTAAATCACTGGTCCAAACACTTCAGCTCTTTGCAAGCCCTCTTTACCATTTTAAAAGCAGTTTAAACTTGCCAGGAGTCAAGGCTTTCAATATTCCTTTCTAAAAGGGAAAAGAGCAAATCCTATCTGGAATAGTGGATAAATTCAACTGAACGTTGTTGCTAAACAGGCACTATCATCAAGTTTACACACCACCAGAACCACAATATTCAGACCTACCTTGTGGAGGTACTTCGCCAAGCTGTCTGTCACCTTCATTTTCCACTTCCATGTCACTGGTGGACTCCTCTAAGGGCTCTCTGCCTTTCCGATGGGCTGCTGTAGAGGTTTTGGTGCTCTTGCTTGGCATGATCTCTGTTGGCTGTTCCCCTTCCACTCCAAGCAATCAAACTACTGAAGGGATCTATCTCCTTTGCTAACATAAACAAGAAAACCCCGTGATCTAAGCATTGAACTACAATCCCCTAAGGAATATACCTACATGTTTGCCCAGATGTTTGACTAATTTAGAAACTAGAGACTAGAGGTATTGTGAAGACAAAAGTCCAAATTTGAAACAAAACCTCAAGATTAGCCTCATAATGATATATTTTAAAATACATCACCCCCCAAAACAAGGGACCGACCCTAATCTGTAGAAACAGCATGAATCTACCTACTGAAAACTCATACAGCCATGTTCAATGCAGTTACTATGCTCAGAGAAAGCAACCGTGATGCTGGGGGCAAAAGAGTTAAAGACACATTCGCAGTAACAAACTCAGTAGCCATATGTCTATACTCTTCTGCAAGCACTCTTTACATACACGTTTCAGACCTGACACGCATTTTACTTTCAACAGTCCATGCTCACTATATATTTTACATACATAGATGAACAAAAAGACCTGCATAATTATAGCAAAGACTTGACTCTTAAACAGTTTAAATCAACACACTCATTTCGCAAAATATAACACAACCACTGCTGCCAGCATTCAACATTTAACAGAGAAAGCAAAACAAAATACCTTAATCTAGCTGTGATGTTAAAGTTAACCGATCAAGAGCGAAACATTACAAAAGTCCATCAGCTGGCACATAAGCACAGCTCCCAAAAAGTATAAATAGAAAGCAACCGATGAGAAGAAAGATGACTGAAGGAGCGAAACTCTCTCCAAAGAGTTTAAATTGCAGCAAGTGGCGAAGTTAGTTCGCAGAAAAACAGACATGAGAAAGTTTACTTCTCACAAGATAAAAAAACTGACGTGGTTAGAAAGTCATCTTACAATTGGTGCCAATCATTTGACGTTTTCAGACCTACCCCCAACCCACACTCTCATGAGAGTCCTTCATTTGGGACAATGGGGGAGGGGGGGAAATGAGAGAAAGAACTCATTTTAAGGCAATTTGAGTCTATGCCCCTGTTAAGAAGTGTTCCGCAATGGCTGTCTCAGACAATTACAGCCTCTCAAAGTACCAGATTTATTTTTTTTTTTTCCAAAACTGCTCCACTCCAACAGAATTGTGCAACATAGACCTATTTACCTTACCAACCCTTCCCCCCCAGATACTTCAACAGAATGAACAAGCATAACTACTTGACCTCAGCTTTTAAATCGCGATAAATCAGCTGCCACATACTCTCTAACAAATTTAACAAATTCGTGCCCAGCCCCTCCCCCGAGTCAGCTCAAAGGTGTTTGTTAAAAGCATCTCTCGACGATCTCCTGCCAAGTGCCGTTTTTGTTACGGGGATGGCGAAAAAGAGAGTCAGAGACGGACAGAAAGGCTTCCTTATTCACAGCCGATTAAATTTGATAGCGACAACCCATGTCAGTGAAAAATTTCGTTGGGGTTTTTTTTTTTTTTTTTCAAATCCATCTGTTAATCTAAGCAGTCCAACTGCACCCTTGTCACGGTCTTTCCAAGTCGTTACGGACTTTGTTAGGATTTCTCTCTCATACTTCAAGCGCAAAAGGAGCAGACAGAGCTAGTTATAGAAGGGTCCCTGCTTTGTAAGCAGATTAAAATCGGGCCCCTGTGCTACCGAAACGTATTCCTGTACTTCCTCGTCCTAGGTGGGTCTCTGATTCACGGTCCCCAGAGGTCCCTAAGGGCACAGCGGGAAGCCTTGGCCTTTCTCCCTTGGGCTGCAAAGGACCCTCTCTCATCCCCCCCCTCCTCAAACCCATCTGCCGACACCAGCCAGGACGGACACGCCGGGCGCCGTGCCCCGCCGGTGCGGGGACCGACCGGCCGTCGGGCAGCCCGGACTCCTCGGGAAGAGCCCTCGGCGGGGCAGCCCCCGCCCGACCGCCCGCGCCCAGAGACGAGGGGCTGCCGCCGCCTTTCGCTCCCTCAGGGCGAGGACGAAAGAGGAAAAATAAGGCGCGGGGCAAAGCCCGCCGCCCCGCTGCCCTCCTCCTCAGCAGCCCCTGCCCAGGGAAGCGCCCTGAGGACGCCTCCGCCGCCCCGCTCACAGCCCACCCCCCCCCCCCAACTCCACCTGCCCTCAGGCGAACTGCCGGCGCCTCTACCCGAAGCCCTGTCCGCCGAGCTACCCCGGCGCTGCCCGCGGAGCTGGTACCTTCGAGGACTGACGGCGCCCGGCCCTAGCGAGGCTACGGGTTAGCGGTAGCGCGGGCGGCTCCGGCTCCCGCCGCGGCTCGGCGGCTTCCACACTCGAAAATGGCGCCCAAACGGCGAACTCGAACCGAAATTCGTTAGAAAAACCGCGGGGCACGCTGGGAAGGGAGGGGGCCGGCCTCCCGCGGGTTTGAAAGGAGGAAAAAAAAAAAAGCCCCGCTCCCGCGCCATCTTGTTTTCCGTTACTGCGCGGACGGGCTGGGCGGGATAAAAAAAAAAAAAAAAAGTAAAATAAATCCCCTCGCTGCGGGGAGCAGGTTTTTTTTCGGGGGGGGGACAGGGAGGGGAGAGGCTGGCGGTTGAGGGTGACAGCGGCCCCACGGCCGTGCCCGCCCGCCCCGCGTGGAAAGGATTTATTTTAATTTTAGAAGTAGGTCAGTGGGCGGCGCTTGGTTGCTGGGCAACGGGCGGCGAGGTGGTGGGGCGTGAACGGGCGCTGTTATTTAAAAAAAAAAAAAAAGTTAAAAAAAAAAGAAATAAAAATCGTGGGGACACGACGGTTTTAAAGCGGTATTAATTAACGGGCGGCGCGGTGACGCCACCGGGCCGTGTCACCTGGTCGGGGAGGGCCCGTGAGGTGGCGGTGGGACGACGAGGAGGAGGAAGAAGAAGAGGAAGAAGAAGTCTCGCGGGAAGTAGCCATAGAGACGGAGCCGCTTGGCCGCGGGGGGAGCGGGCAGCCGCCGCCTTGGCCCTGCCGCTCCCGTGGCGCCGCGGGACGCCGCGGGGACGGGGAGGAAGGCGGGATTAGCGCGGAAGCCGCCGGGGCTTGGGAGCCGGCCGCTGAGGCAGCGGTCCCCGCCGCTCTGCGCTTTCCCTCCCGCTGCCGGCGCAGGTAAAGGCAGACTGGGGAGGCGGTGGCGGCGATCCCCCTCCCTTCGCCGTCGGGGGAGGCTGCCGGCGGCAGGTCTGACTCACCGCCGCGGTGGGCGAGAGGGTCGGGAGCCGTGACCCCCGGCTCGGCGTGGGAGGAGGGCTGGACGGAGGGGAGGGAGAGCTGCGGGAGACAGCCGGGCAGCGAGGTAAGGGCGGGGGAGTCCCGAGCCCGGCTCCGGATGGCCCTGAGGGAAACGGGCACTGGTGCTTGCCTGCGGAAAGCGCGGCGGAGGGAGGACGCTTTCTCGCGGGGGGACGGATAATCTGCTGCTTGGGAAGCTGGAAACTTTGAGGGAAAAGGGGGTGCTGGCACGGCCGGAGAGCGGGCTTTGCTGCCTGTGTGGTGCCTGAGGCTGTCCCTCGGGTTTGGGGAGGGGACGCAGACGGGGCGGGAAGAGCTGCGTTCCCTCACAGCGGGGAGCCAAAGCTGCCCCGTGGACATCCGTGCTGTGAGGAGCCAGCTCCTGCTCCGCCACCGCCATCTACGCCCTCTCTTTCCATCCTGCCGTCTGTCCTTCCCTTCGCTCCCCCCCGCCCGCCGTCTCTGATCCTCATCTCCTCGTTCAGCAGCTCCGGAGGGGAAGCAGCTGAGGGGAGGAGAGGGCGAGCAGGGACCGGGGCGAGGAGGCGTGGGGCTGTCGGTGTAAGACTGTGGGACCAAGCGGGAGTGTGAGGCTGGGAGAAGCCGAGCCAAACGCACCGTGCCGGAATAGCTCCTCGTTATGGCCCTGTCTTTTTTTAAAACTCCTAGTAAATGCTTTCAGCTAACCTGCTGTTGGAGTCGTTGCAGAGTTGTATGTAGCGTATGTACTAGGATGGGTAATGATGGATGTACCTGTTTGATGACAGCAGGTGAGCTGTCTGACGTAAGGGTGAGCGTTCTGCCGTTTAGATGCACATAAAGAGTGTTTAAGCCGCTTTCAGAAATTATAATAAAGTTCTGGTCTTGTCTTTGAAAGGAAAATAACAGAACTCCATGTAGCGGGAGCAGGGAGGGAGTGCAAGCTGGAAGCTGACAATAGCGACGTGCCTGCTGAAACTCTAAGTGAAAAATAAACAATTAAAAACTACCAAGCAGCGACTGAAAAGGTGGGTTTAGCAAGGTGTGGTCTGCACAGCAGATAGAAGCAGATAAGATCCACGCATCCAAATAAATGTGAGGTATTCTGTTAAGCGGGATAGATGCTTACATTAAACTGGAGAAGAGATACTTAATGCTGTTTTACTCCATGTGATTTCTTTGCTGTATACAAATTGTAAGGTTTATGTTTGGGGATTTAGTTTTAGAATTTGTGGCAGAGAGACTAGCCCTGCAATTGATCAGCAGAAAACGTTGCTGCATACTCTGGACGGGTATATGCAGGTGCTGAACAACGGCGTTGCCACCGTATGGAAGTCAAGGACATGATTAAAAGGCTACTTTGAAAGTTTAGTACAAACTTAGGCCCCTTTTAAATGTCTTGATGATGAGACTCCCTATGCATTTTTTGGATAACGGTAGGAGAAGGAAATCAGACATTCAAGTATAAGAGATACAATTATTTAAAAATAACTATCGTGTGTTAATTAATGTAAAGTAGGGTTGAAAATAACTTATTTTATTCTTTGGGCACAGAAAATTATGTTTTAGGACTATTATCCTTTTAATGCTTCTTAAATTCTGCATAGTAACTGTTTAACACACAGTGATTTTTGTAGTGAAAAAATTCCAGAAGATTAGAAGGCCACATTGTGCATCATCATGCACTCCTCAGAGTATACCTTCTGCTCTCACCCTCTTGCTCTCACTTTTTTCCATCCTGGAAGACAGAAGAATTTTAACCTGGATCAGTGCCTCTAGCCTGTCCAGGCACAGACAGACAAAGGCTTTTGCTGTTACAAGAAGGAAGGGGACAAGAGGTGGGACCCCATTGAGCTGCTTGTGGAATTACTGTGTTGCAGTAAAGTATCGTGGACATTACAAATAGGGGTGGATGAAAGACTAGGGTGTTGTACCATTTTGTCACAGCAGGATTATTTTCATAGTATGGCTTTTTCCTCTAAATTTTCTCACAGTGCTCTCGCTAAGCATGAAGTTCCTTGAAAAGTATGCGATTCCGGGTTTTCCCTTGCTACCTTCACGGCTATATGTCAGCACAAGAGAACTTCAGTGTTTCAACCTATAATGTTTCAGTAATATGTTCTTAGCATCACATGTTCTTTAAATTGTCCAGTGTGTTTATACTAAGCGATCAGATAATGTGGAGTTGGGTACTGTACAAACAGAATTCCCTTAAAACTCAGGTCTGTTCTGGTGCTTATTTTGTCACAGTACTAATGTAATATTACTTATTTCAAAACTTTTTATTTTTGTGTGTTCCTTTTTAATTTTGGCTACTTATATAGGTGTTTTGTTTTATTACAGTTATACACCTACATATCTTTTTTTAATGCTCCATCTGAATAACTGAAATGAGACTGAAGACTTCACTTTTAAAGGAACCAAAACATATCCTTTGTCTCAGAATAAACTGTAGAAAAGCTTGTTAATTCTGAATAGCCTCTTCTCCAGAAAGGATTTCTTTATGATAAATGTCATGGTAAAATATTTGTAAATTGCAGGTGGCTTTTTTTTTTCGTTTTCTTTTCTTCACCTTGCCATTCAGTGCAGCTTTTAAGGGCAACGTTTTAAGAGACGTTGAACAATCTTAAAGTAATACCTTCCCTTCAGAAGCTATCAATGTTTTGCTAGAAAGTTTTGAGTTTGTTTTTTTTCTTTTCTTATTAGTAGTGATGTTAAAAGCTTTCCCAGACAGTAAATAGGAGTAATGATATATCTACTTGCTTGTAATAAGACATGCATGTAGCAGATGTAAACAAAATTGTAATTTTCCTACTGACAAATTAGATATGTCAAAAATTTATATATGATATGATGAGGTTAAACCAACACGTTTGAATGATTGTGCACTAAGACCCTTCTAGAGGTGTAACCCAACATTTCAGCTATGTTTCAATAAGTATGCATCATTATAAGAATTATATTTTTACGTGATACAGTTTATTTTTTGCTGAATTTCTACCAGCTCTTTTCTTGACACAAAAAAGCAAAAAAAGAATGAAGAATCGTATTTTCTTTATGTAAAACATTCCATGTAATCTTATCAAAATAATCTTCCTGTACTGTTCCTTCAGTTTCGTATAACCTAGATGAGATATTTTGTAAGCTTATTTTCAGTAATTAAAATTTTCAGACTTCCTTAATTTAATTAAACATAAAGAATTAGTTAGCTGTGTGGGATGGACTACGGCTGACGAGCTATATTCCTGCAGCGATGATCACGAAATTATGAAATGGAACCTTTTAACTAGTGAGACTACTCGAGTGGTGAAACTTCCAGATGATATTTATCCCATAGATCTTCACTGGTTTCCCAGAAGTATAGGTGGGAAGAAGCAGTCCCATGCCGAGAGCTTTGTTCTAACAAGTTCTGATGGTAAGTCAATTTAAAATATTTATAATTTCATACCACTTTGTGCTTGTGTCACTCAAATACATGAGAAATTATTTGCAGTTAAATAGTCTGCAATAAAGCAACTTCAGATACCTATATGCCAGTTGCACTGGTGTAAAACTAATAATTGCTTCAAATTTATTACATTGTATTACTGTAATTTTCTCCGATACAACATTATCAAACATACCTCTGACAGCAGATATGTAATTTTTTATGTGAGGTCAATTTCTACCATCTTTTTTTCAATTTCATAAACCAGTAGCTTTAAATGTGTCTGTACTGCATGCCTACATAGGTACCAGATCACTTGCAGGTGTGAAAACTGATGACCAAGTTACTGAAATTGCTTGACTGTAATGTTTAATATCAACGTAGTCCATTTCTTGGACATGTTACAAGAGCATGTCTTGTATCTGTCTTCTGTGGAGTCTTGAATATCCCTCTGAAGCATCTAGTTCTGGCTGTTGTCAGAGATGTAAGACTAGTATAGATGTCCACTATAGTGGCAGATGTATATCTGCCACGTATGTCTATCCAGTATGCTGCTATTTGTCCAGTATATTAGTGTACTAATACTAGACTATATGATCCAATATAATAGCTGCTGTATTCCAGTGTATGGATTCTGTTTTGTGGAAGGGAGGCGGGAGCAAGAAGGTTTGATGATTGCTTGGGGTTTTTTTTCCTCCTCCCCAAAGAGACTAGGAATTGATTTTGCCCGACTTGCACACAGTCAAATTTTTCTTCCTGCGTGAAGGCAGATATACTCATATCCCCAGTTCAGTGAAGAAATCTTAGGTAACTCGTTTCATTATTATTTTACATTTATTATGAAGCAGTCCGTACTGTTCAGGTCAGAGTTTGTCTCCTTAGTACTGTAATGGGGATTATGTTCCATGCCATCGGGAATTTTCTGTGCAAGTTTTCCCCTTTGTTTTTTTCCCTCATCCCTTTTCTTTAAGGAAAAACATTTGGAGTCTCTTCTTCTTGATCAAATTCTTTGTTTGAACAAAATACGAAAACTAATGGTAAAAATAACTTTTCTTAACACCCCCCCCCTCCCTTTTATTTCTGTTACAAAGAACCTACCGTGTGGAAACACTGTTGTTCAGATGAGAGTGTTTCTTCCTGAACCTACCAGTTTTAAAAAGGGGTTGATCCTTTATGAAATCTGCTGGTTTACATTGACCTTGTTATAAAAATTGCGTTGGGATAAAAGCTCTGCTAAGAAACAAGTCCTTGATGTAGACTGGGACTGCCTAACTGGCAATCCACTGGCAAGAACTGGCTGATGGGGTTGGTGTGTTAGTTTGTGAATGATTTCTGATACTTTCCTGTGTTGCATCCAAGATCTTGGCATACAGGTGACTTGGAAGAGCTGTATGACTTGCTTGCAGAAGCTGAACAGTCCTTATGCTGATCCTAACTTTTTATACCTTTGTGTTTTACTCAGTTGATAATGCTGTTGAAGGTTTCAGAGTAAGTCAATTAAATTATCCCGCTGGTACTAGTGATTATGTGCCACAAAAAAGCAGATCGCATCAACATACTAAACTTAGTTTATATTCTTTTGTCAGTGGTCAAAGATCTTGGTGGTAAAGCTGTATTTCTACACAAATGGTAGTGATGGGAGTTTCTCAACACTGAACTCAAAGCAATATGCTGCTCTAGATCTCTGCCAGCTTTTTCAGGCAGAACAGATCATGGTCAATTGTTGCAGAGAGTTTCCATCAGGATAATAATGGCCATCTGCCCATGACCCTGTTGATAGCTTTCACAGGGACCTATTGATAGTTTTAATGGGACTGGTGGAGAATTTCCAGCTAAATTCTGCCCATGTTTTGGCCAGAACCTTGAATTTGTGGGTCTAGTGTGTTTTCTTTGGTGAGGGGAACTTATTGTAGGCTTTTGGCTAGCTTCACAGTGAGCTTGATTGGGAACAGAAGGTTTGTTACTGGGCATTAGCAGTCTGGAGCTGATGCGTCCAGCATGGCTTTCTGTACGGATGGAGAGAAGTAATATGTATTTGAAGAAGGTAGAGGAAATTCGTTTCTTGCATGAAATTTTGGCGATTTCTCTAACTTTTGGCAATAGTTGCACTTAAAAATTAGGAGGGCTGAGAATTTAGTTCACAGAGTGGAGGCCAAGATTTCAAGATACTCAGTACTTCCTAAGGAATAAATGCACTGAACTTAAAGAACAAAAGCAGGACATCTTTTGGCCAGTGTCTGAAGGTTGGCTCCCTGTAGCTTCCTAGAGATATGACGTGGGGAGGGAACATGAGGAGAGAAGTTTGACCAAATAGAGTCGTAATTTTTGCAATACTTGGTGCTGAATTTTGCTATGAATTTTAGGCAGCTGGGTTTAATGAAGTATTGCTTGTAGAGCTCTTAAGGTGGAAATGGAAGCTTTTGTGAAAGCTGAAAGAAAGATTCATTTGTATCAATTATTATTAGCATGCATTATAGCATTATGCTTTGCGGGGGTGGGGTTTACCTAAACAAAGATGTTCTTCAGAACGTCAGTCAATGATCAATACTAACTGAGCTGATTTCTATGGGATTTCTATTCTTTTTTTTTCAGTGATAAACACGGGATGGAGGGATTTTGGTAGGTCAGCTGGTGCTCTTAATTCCTTGCTTTTTTCCTCCTTTTTTTTCCTTCTCAGTTTTCACATTTGTATTTCTAATGTCCTATTTCTGTTAAGTTCTAAATTGTATGCGTAAATAGTGAGCAAAAGAGCAAGTGTAGTGAGTCAGATCTTCCGTTAATTTATTCAGTCAGTTTTCCAGTGTTATTAAAATAGTATGGTAGTATTTCATGTTCTGCTTGAATAATGCTTTGACAGTTGATTGAAGAAATACATAAGGGCTACTACTACCTTCATGAAAAAGATGACTTTTAAAACTCTGCTATGCAATTTTTCTCTCTCATTTTTCTCTGTTTTTTATATCGCTAAGATATGTAAGGAAAAATAAATCGTATTCATAGATGTGTTTAGAGAGGATGAAAGTTGATTTTTTTTTTTCCAGAGGTGTTCAAAAATTACCATGTCACAGGAGCTATACATTCGGAAGTACTTTAGTCTATATGTGAACCCAGTGCAAATTTAGGTAAGATATCAGTTCTTAAGTGTAATGTCTAGTAGGTATGAATGCTTGCCCTTCTCCTGTAAGTGGAATAAGTGAAACTGCAACAGAGAGCTACAGTTTAGGAATAAAGATTCATGAATAGCACCATGTATAGGTAGGCCCCAGAATCTTTTCCAGGATGCATTAGGACCTTTGCAATTAACTACTAGAATTTGGATTACTTTAAGTGATATAAGTCAATGGCAGAGGTTTAAAGTGAGGAGTCCTTGCAGCTTAGCAGATGATTTTTCTTGCTGCTGAAGATTTTAGTTGTGTGTGACCAACAAAATCTAAACCAGTCTCTTAATGTTGATCTGCATTTTCCTCGATCAGACTTTTGTGTTCATTTGCTTATAACATTTACCAAAGTTTTTATGTCTAACCTAAAGTTATCATCCTAGGATTCTAGCTAATGTTGAAGTACTTTATAAAGATTCCAGCTACAAGACTGAAAAAGGAGAGGAAGGTCAGGAAAAATGCTGTCTCCTCCATAACAGTAAAAAAAAAAAAAAAAAAAAAAAGATTACTGAATGAGAAAAAAATTCTGTGAATGATCATGTAGTTATATCTCTTAGAATTCCTATGCACTTGAGAGTATCAGTTCTATCACTGTCCAGCTTTTGGAGATCAGCTTGATTAACTTTCACTTTCTTTTAATGCAGCTGTTTCTTGCTTGCATGCGACAGAAACTGTTTTCGCTATCTTTGCCAACTTTATTGCACTGGCGTGTTTTTTGTTTTTTTTTTCTTTTTACAAATGTGTAGGCCCTTCAAATTGTCCAGTTCTCAGCACATCCCTAAGGCTCATCCTCTTAATGGTGTCGTAGCTGGGATAGGTATTGTCTGATCAAAGTCTGCAGTCCACTAACTTCCGCCGTTTCCCAAGATGACACATCTTTCAGTTCTTCAAGCCAGTCCGGTGATCGGTCGTTAGATCATTTTGTATTGTTCAGTGAGTCGAGTTTGTATTCGAGCCTTGCATTCCTTCTGGACATCTGAGGCCTTTATTGCTATTCCTGTCGTTAATTTGAATGCTACTGTTTTGCTAGCGTAGCACAGTGCAAAGTAGAACTGAGCTTTGCTGGATGAATTGGTATTAAAACTAAACGCTTTATGGTTGTTACAGAGCAGTAGATACTCTGCAATAGGAAGATAACATGCAATATTGCGGAAGGAAGATAGGATGTAATTTCTGTTTAAGTGAACAGAGTAAATCCCAATTAGTTTATATGTTTATAGAGTGCTAAATGTAAACAGAACTGGATGAAGAAACTTTTTTTTTTTTTCCCTTAAAGTTCTGTTCCCTAAGAAAATGAGACTTCCATGACTGGTATTTTAGGGGGACTGTCTGGCAGGGAATCAGTAACTTTGGAGCTCCTTGGTTGGTTTTATGGAAAGAGGCAGCCATGTGATGGAAAAATGCCGAAGTAGCGAACACCCGCACTGAGGGCGCAGCTGCAAGATGGGCTACAGACAGTCCAGGCAGGGAGGAGTCGTTATGCTTGCCCTCGCTGAAGGGAAACGTTCAGCTGGGGTCCCTTCTTAGGCAGTAGGGAGTCCAGCAACAAAAGCTGAGTTGGCTTGCTGTTACTTAGGAAATGAGTTATTTTTGCCGTAATTAGTTCACAGATCACAGTTAGTACTTTATCTTCTTTCTTGTAGGGATTTTTTACCTAGCTGACTGTTGTTAGGACTAAGGGATAAGCTCTTAGCGTTGATCGGTAAGTTCATCCTGAACATTCAATTTCTGGAAAACTGTTCATGAGATATATTTGCCAAAAATCATAGTTTGTTTTGGTTTTTTTTCCCAGTGAAATTGAAATACAAAGCAGTGCTAACCTAATTTGTGAAAGAATAAATTGAGATAAAAACTTAATGTAGAAAATTTCCAAGTTTTTATCTCCTAGTGTAACCTAGCACTTTCAACAGAGAGAACTTATCTTGTAAAGATTTTTTTTTTTTGCATAAGCAAGTGAATTATTGCATTGTAAAAGTGCATAAACAAGTTTTGTTGCTTAATTGCTATTTTCTAAAAACCTTACATTTAAAATTCTGTTTAACTATTTCCTATATAGCATGCCTTACGTGTCAAGTCTGCAATTTTCCTGCAACAGCTAATTCATCTCTGTGATAAGGATTCCTGGAAACTTGCTGAATCCAATGGAAATGGAGTATAATGTCTTTACAGGGTTGCATTAATTCCTGGTTGAACTCCAGATGTTTGTGAAATTAGAGCAAATGTAAATTTAATCCTCTTGGGTTTTCTTCTGAGTTGCATCTCTTGTGGGATATTGTTCTTTTACTTCCTACTTACATTGATCTTGTTGCTGCTTTTTTACAAAAATAAAGAATATGTTCAGCTTTAAACTGCTTATTAAGCACAAATCGTAAGTGAATAGACCTGTTTTTTCAACTTTTTATGTTATTGATAATTTTACATGAGGTCAGCATTTAAGAGTCTATGAAAAGTAATGAACAAAACATACAGGTTTTATATTCTGTATTTTAATAGGCTGCTAATCTCCCACTTGAAATTCCTCCAAAACTGGAGAGTCACTTTAAGATTGAGGACAGCTTCTGGCTTCAGTACTTAATAAAAATAAAGGAACAGTATTTTACAAATCTGAGATGTAAAGCAAGATTAAATTGAATCACTTCTATCTACTCCAGGCATACAGCTAAAATTTTCCCTTTCTTAATTGTGTATAAGGCAGTAAGTTCTAATTTGAAAGCCTCTACTACCTCAATGTTAAGTTGAAGAACAGAAGGCAGAGAAATCCATCAAAACGTTGCTTTTGGAGCAACCTCTATGTGTGAATGCAATGAAAAAAGCAGTATCTAATGAGTCACATCATTTGACTGTCATCAGTTGTAAATTCATATGTTGGAAAAGTAAAGAAGTTGCAGAAGTAAAGATGATATCCATGAAAATTTGATTTGGCCCTGTTCTGCATAAGTATTATGATACAGTTTTTAAATGCATGATCACATTTTTTCCAGATGAATTCTGTCTTAGGGCCTGAGGTGGACCTGCTTTTATATGAAACTGTATCCTGCTAGGCTGCAGTTTGCTATGTTTCACTAGTTGAAAGATGCCTTGTGAAAGAAGTAAAAGCTTGTGGAGTAGGAAAGGATGCAAAAGATTGGTAAATGAGTTGAATGTTTCCCTGTATAACAGGATTTTATCCTGTGCTCTGTGACATGGCCCATTGTTTTCCTGATAATATGACCTAACCGAAGTATTCAGTTGCTTGCCAACTGTCTGTTCTTTCATTTTAATTTATTTTTTCTCTTATGTGGTGAGGGCTTTGCTTACAGAAGTACTGAGGTCTCACAGAGTCTACCTAGGTCAGTGGAAGCTATTGTTTCAATATATAAAATGCCATAGAATTCTTTGTATCCTTAAAAAAGTAGTTTTGAATGTTTCCGATTGGATACTGAAAGTCGATGAACGCCTTTGAGTTAGATCTCTGTGTATGTTAGCTCCCGATTTGCAAAGCTCTTTTTTTTTTTTTTTTTCCAAGGGAAATTAGTGAAATATGTTCATAATGGCTATGAAGAGCTCAGCCACTTAATGATGAATACTGTAGGTGATGGCATGAGAATATTAAAACCAGAAAAGGCCATTTTGACAATTTAATTGGAGAAAATAGCATTTAGCCATTGAATTCCTGTGAATCCAATTATTGGTTATACACAAAAGATGAGAATCTCAGACCTGAGAGATGTTCTATAACTGATGCATTAATTATATAAAATATGTTTTATAATGATAAAATGACATAATGCATTAAATGTAGAATACCAGTACTGAAAATTATAGGAAACTAAAAATTAACTGAATGAGGAAGACGTGGTCTTAGTAATAATATTAGTTCTGTGAATTCAGAAAAAAATGGGATTAACTAGCTGTTCAGAGTACTCCGGTAGATACGAATATAAGTGCTAAAGAAAAGCAAAAATGTATAGTTGTGTATGATATTTAAAATGGTCTATTCAAATAAACTAATTTATACAAACCGTTCTTTTTCTTCAGTGTTAAAAATCTTTTGCTTGGAAATCTTTCATTGGCAGAGATTTGGCTGGATGATTGTGGCCATCTTGGCTACTGTGATTTGAATGTGCATTTAGTGCGGTGGTGTCATGCATTTTTACTTTCTGCGCAGTTCATAGTTAACTCTGTTATCACCTGCATACACGTATTGGTCTTAATAATGTGGTCCTTTACTGAAATAGTCAGGTATTTAGTTTCCAGTTCTGGCTCATCAGGTATGGCCTGTTTTATAATTCATATTCCCAAGCAGGATGTTAATAATGGAAAAATTATGCCATTGTAAGTGATGGAGCATTTGCACACACTTAGGGTGAGATATCTGTGTACCGTTATCTCAAAGAATTCTGGTCACTCTGGAAATTGCTTATAGTGGCTCACTGTCTGGCAGATTTGATAAAATGATTTTAAAAGAGTTTTGGTTTTAAAGTAGTTGATTTGAATCACTGAACTATTCTAAGCCGTGCGTTTGTTCTGCCACATGTTTCCAAGTCTTCCTTTGTCTGCTCTTTGGTCCAGTTTAAATTTGATCTTCCTGGATTTAAGCAACATCCCTCATTTGGAAAGAAAGACTTCCTCATGCTTCTGTTGAAATCATTAATAGCTTTGTTTTTGGCTTCTGTGAATTTCCATAACAGCTCCGCAATGCAAGCAGTAATACTTCCTCAGAGCGATGCACTCACCGATGGTCAGATTGTTCTAGCTTTTCCATTATCCTTTTGGTGTTGAGTGATTTTTCAGATCTTAAAAAAAACAAACACAAGGACTCTCCTGGGCTGCAGTGTATATACCTCTGTTCGTTAGCTTTCAGACGATGAAATAACATCAGGCAGTTGTGTCCCCAGAGAAACATGCAAACTTTAGAGGGACATAAGAAAAAGGAATAGGCAAAACAAAGATTATACATACCAAAAAGAAAAAAAAAATACAACGTTGTAGCTAGTCTACAAGTAGTTCTTCTGCAAGAGCTCATTTGTTTTGGCTAATCATAGCTGTGAACAACGTAATTGCATATTTTGTTCTTTGTTGTTGTTGTTGGTTTCTTGTCTTGTTTTGTGTGTGTATTTTTAACAGAAGATAACACTATTACAGTTGTAAATACCAATTCACAAAATTAGATATACTATTTGTATCTTGAACTTTTGTTTAGGGAAGTTCCACTTGATTTCAAAGTTAGGAAGAGTAGAGAAAAGCGTAGAAGCACACTGTGGAGCTGTACTTGCAGGAAGGTGGAATTACGAAGGAACGGCACTGGTTACAGGTAAGCGTTCTTAAAGTAATGAAGTGTTTTGAAAACTAAAATAACAGAAGAGCTCTTTCAAAATAAAGCCTTTTGTTTGTTTTAATATACAAAGTTGACATGCCATGAAGAAATGTAAGGGTACAAAAATATAGTATTAAACAAAATTTATGAAAGGTAAGTGCTTTCAATAAAATGTGTAGAATGTAAGTACTTTATGTGATAAATACAATAGAATGTTTTGGAAAAATAATTTAATCCTTGACATATGTTTAAAAGATGTAATCCCAAATTTCATAGTTTATATTGTAGTTACATTGAATTTGAATGAATAAAACTGAGTCTATTAAGTGTTCACACACTGGTCTAGCTTGAAATTCTTGTGAGAAGGGGGAAATGGAAACACAAAATCAACAATATAAATTAAGTTAGCTATAATAGGTTACTTTTTTTTATGTCTTCATTATCACTGAGGTTATTACCACCTTGTTTAATAGAAGTTAATTTTGCACTATTTGATTAATGCTGTTTTAGAAGAATGTTGTCTATTTTAATTAACAGAAGATCTAGTAAAAACATTTATCTTTTTTAGTGATCCTATTTATTAGATGTTATCCTATTTATTTGAAAGTAAATGTTTTTAATATCAGAGTGCTTAGATGTTTTTGTGGATGTTCTGTACTTCATAAAGGAGAATATTTGAATTTTTCTTTTTCTTTTCTGTTACAAAAAAAGGTTGCCCAGTTTGTACATTTATATCACTGCACATGACATTTGGGTTTTTTTAGCCAGCAAAGTTTACTGAGGCCTCATGGGCATCTTGAATATTCCTGTGCTTCTCTTTCTTAATTATTAGGAGTGGTGTAGATCCCGCTGCAGTCTAACTTTCCTCTCTGTTGAGGCTGGGAGAGTGATCTCTCAGTGTCTACATCTCTACATGTCTTTTTGTCCTAAATCTTTTGGTAATTAGTTGCTTTTGGCATTTTTGTCAAAAACTTCTATCTTGATGTTAAGGGGAAGCTAATTAAATTTCCTGTGATAGACTTCTCCTTTATGGGATTTATGTTGGTGTCAGAATTTTCTGCAGCCTCCTGTTGATCTAGCGCAGCTGATTTCTTTGGACAAATTCCAACTCAGTCCAGAAGTACTGAAGATAATTTTGGATCTGCTTGTTTCCAGACTCAGTCTGACTCTAAAATGCTGCCTCAAGGAACTCTGTCTGGCATGTTCCTCCGAAATCCCGGAGGGATAGAAATATTGTTCTTTTTAAAGACAGATTTGCCTCAGGAACTTCTCCAAAGAAAAAGTCAAAATTGCCTTTTCAGTCTTTTTTTTTGTTTGGTTTGGTTTTGGTTTTTTTTTGGAAGGACTGCATGACAGTTATGGGGAGTATGGGAATTCATCACCGTATCCAAACAGTGTACTCTGAGAAGATCAACTACTCTTATACCGCAACTTTACTTTGAGGAAAAGTGCATCATTGATGATACTGTATCAGTTAAAATATTCTTTATGGCTCTATTTTAACAGTATTAAATATGCACAAATAAGATTGTTTTAAAATTGTTTTTACACTTTTTAAACACTTAAAATCTACATCGACCAGATATAAAAACCTGAAATCTGGTAAGTAAATTACCTTTGAATGGAAGAAAGGCATTAAGCATCTAGGTGCACCTTTTTCCTCATTAATTGAGTCTGGGAGGCCTAAATGAAGGCCCAGAGCTGTACGTTTTAAATACGATAGCACACTAGGAAATCTGAGTTCTTAATGCATACATAACTATGCTGTATAGTGTATAAGAACTTAATCTTTAATAAGTAAACTGAGTTTCTTGGTAACATGTAGTTATGTTATAAAATTTAAGCCTTCCAAACGGAGCTTTCAGTTATCTTCAGTTTCACCATTTATCAACTGTGAAGCCTTCAGTTTAATACATAAAATCTGCTCCTGCTCTCTTCGGACTCCTCAGAGACTCATTTAATCAACCTCTGGGCCATTGAACTGTAAATAGATGAAAAGTACTAGCAATGGTGAATAGAAAATACAGAACTTGGGATACTTAAATAGTGATGGACTTTCTGTTCCCAGGAGCAGCTTCAGATAAGAAGACTGTAGGGATTTTCAGGAGAGGAAGAGACTTGTTGATAATAGCAGAAGAAAAGTCTTAAATATTTTTTCCTTAATATACTATCTGTTTGCATGTTAGGAAGACTATATAAACAATATTTACCTGTAAGAAGACCTGGACTTATTTTAACTCTAGTGTTTCCTAGGTAAATACAAGTGCCATGTTTGTTAGACTTATTATTGCATTTAAGTTGATGATTTCTGTGATAACTTTACAGTTGGTGAAGACGGCCAAGTGAAAATCTGGTCTAAAAGTGGAATGCTGAGATCCACTTTAGCTCAGCAAGGTAAGTTACTTTTCTTAAAGTTCCATTAGAACTTTTTAATTTGGGGTATTATGAAACATATTTAAATAACAGACCCTAAATCTGACAGTAATGGTTTGTTTAAGGATCTTAAGGCCTAGATAAACTTAACTAAAATTAAACGTAAATCATAGTTGAGTACGGGGGAACTGGATTTTTGATAAGATGATTATCTTAAAAAAAAAAAAATTCTTCAAATTAAAAGTATTATTGCAACGTTTTTAGACAATAGTTTCAGTTTCACCCTAAGGATTCTGGAGAGGCTAAAGAATTAAAAATAGAAAAATCCAGTTTTTAATACCAAGCCACAGACTTTTATGGTGAAACTGAAAAAAAAAAAAATCTCTAAAAGCATTGCAAGAATGCTTGAAAGATGCGAAGTGCGTGTAGGTTAGTTCCTCTGAACTTTAAAACTCTTAACAGCCCTTGGTTCATCTATCTGTTTAACCCAGTAACTAATTTAGTGTATGCAAACAGTTCTACTGAAGTGAAACGATCCTTGTGCTTAAGTTCTTTATTGAAGTGGGGCCATGGAGACCTAACCTTGATCTTGGCTTTGTAACTGCAGTTTTATGCATACTAGAGCATTCTAGTTATTTAAATCAATTTAAAATCACATTATTGTAAAGTGCAACAGTATAAGCTAGAAATACATATTTATACAAATGATGTTGAATATTTTTTAAATGCTATTTTTTACAATAATAATAATTTCTAACATTTTTGTACTATTTCAGTGAAGATACTGAGCTAGATTTTGTTTTTCAGAGTTCATACATTGAGATCATGTGACCTTTTGACATTTTTTAAGAAACCACATGCACCTGGGGTTGGGTTAAATGTCAGACCTTTATCTCTTTCTAAAACAAATTATCTAAATCCTTTCAACCTGTTGAAGGCATTTTAACCACAGGAGTGAATGTAAAATGTATTTCAATTCTGTTGAGGAAGTTCATATTCAGATGTAACGTTTTTTCATGCTTACAATGTAAAAAGATAAGCCAACTGAACTATAATTTTTTTTTTTAAAAAGGTTGAAGCACACATTCTTCCCTATTTCTCAGTTGATATGTTTCAAGGTTTTTTATGCTTAATTGTGCTTATTTGAGGTTTGATGAAGCTTATAAAGTAAGACATGTTCTAGTTTGAAATATGCAAGCTGAATTTTCATTGATTTCTTAGAGTTTCTGGTACAGTATAAAAGTACAGTTGAGTCCCCATGGAATAATTGTCGTCTTGTATTTGTATTTTAAGGTAAGATCCTGTGAGGCTCAGAAACCCTTTAAACTTTAAATTTACAGGATCAGATTCCCACAAACCCCTCTGTAAGCTACTGACATACCTGGGATCAGGATAGGATTCTGCAGAAATTGTTATGTTGTTTAAGAGAGTTATATCATGTTTGAGCTAATTTTCCACTTCCTTTATCATCTCCTTGAGAAATGAAAGCAGTCGCATTGCTAACATTATTTATTCCACTCTTTGTATTAAAAATAAATTTTCAGGCTCTTATCTTTGGATGATGGTCCACGTGCCTATTCTAGCTTTGGATTTTTATTCACTACAAAAACATGAACATGCATTTTTCCCTTTTTTAGCTTTTTTCAGTACTTACATGGAGCGCTCTGGTCGCGTGTCCTTCCATCATGCCAGTGCATGGAATAAAGATAGTGTGACCCCATAGCCTCTGCTGCATTCAGCCTCTAGGTGTAGTACTGCTGTTATGGCTGCGTTGTTCTTTGAGCCTGATCTCACTTCTTCATCCTTAGATTATCTTAATGTTCTTCCTTTTGTTCCTTCGTTTCCTTAAACTGAAAGCTTTCTAAAAAAATGCTGTATTTGCAATCCTTTGGGCTTCCAGCTGACACGGTGCACTGATACGTTTTGATTTTTTTTTTCATGGATCTCTCTGCTATATGTTGGTAACCCACAGGATTATGGTTAAAGCAGGATTTCTCTGTGTATTCTGTGATATATACATTGCAGCATGATGCTGTGCTCAAAGTGTATGTGTTCCTTTGGAGAGAGCCACAGAGTTATGAAGAGTAGGATGTATAAAGTATTGAAGGTCCACAATTGAAAGAAAAGATGGCTCTACCAGCACAAATGTTTACAGTGCTGTGTAGACTCTGACGCTAAGATTGTTTGAGGCGAAGTCTGTAGTGTCAGCGGTGCCGCCTGCACTGAGTCCTTTGCAGGCCAAACATCTGGTTAGTAGGACCAGTGCGGAGTCCACAGTTGCATAGCCTCTCTTGAAACATCTGTCTAAAATTGCTACTGCTGAGGTTCATAAACCACTGGCTCTCTAACCCTCAAAGTCCTCTATGGAGTCAAAGGTATTGGTCAAGCTGAAAATTAAGTAGAATGCAGGTGTGCCTTCCTCACTACAATGAAGATTATTCTGCAGCGCTGTTTCTTGAGCTTATGCCACTAGTGAAGCTGACAGCTTTACTGATAACTTTTCTCAGATCTTGGAGTAAGAGTATCTTTAGGGCAAGCAAGCAAGCGAGAAAACCCCATGGATCCACCCTAAGTATTTAATTGCTAGAGCACCTGCTTTGATCCTGGTAATTATTCTGGTGTCCCTAATTCCAGTCAAGACAGGAGTAATTCCTTGCGGGAAAGTCATATTTTAAATCCACGGGATGACTTTATTTCTTGTGCCATGAAAACTTACTTTCTTTAAGAGCATTTGATGAAGGACATCAGCATAACCTTAATGAAAATACACATACATTGTGCAGACCAAGTCAGTGCTCTCCATATGCTTTTTGATTCTCGATGAAGCCATGACTTCCCATTGTAAAAGAATATGACATTTATCATTTAAACATCATTATCCACAGATCTATTGTTTCTGCGCCACACATTCTACCACTTTACCTCAGATGGATTTCTAATTCTTCAGGTGATTTCTGTCACCTTTCTTTCAAATTGAATTTGTCATCTAGCACTCTTAAGACCATATCTTTCTTGAGTACTTATCTTTTGGCCCTACTGACTTTCTGATGGGCTTGCAGTGACTAGTATGCTGAGTAAGCACCAAGGAGTAATACGAATAATTGGTGTATAGGTTGCCTTTTTGGTTAATGGAAGCAAAATCACAGCAGTTGCAATGTAAACAGTTTAATTACAACATGTTTATTGTGAAGTGGAACTTACTTTTTAAGGGCCAACTGTATTCCAAACGCAGCTCCTATTTTTTATGCTGCCACAGAGAGACGCAACATTGTCTGAATTAATGTTTCTGCTCCTGCGGGAAGTAAAAAGTCTCACACAGACTTGCTGTTGTACTCACTGAAGTATCTGCTGTGGCTGAAAGTGTCGGAGTTGACTGCTCTATCACTCCTGCACTCAACCCTAGCTTTTTCTCTGCTGTATGCATTGGCCACGGGAATGGTTCATTGGGGATTAACATTTGCTAGTAGAGCACTGAGATATGAAAAGCCCACCCTGTGTGCTTAATGCTGATGTTCCTTCTTCAGATCTTCTCTCCGCCCACCTTTTCTGCTTTTCTCACTTCTTTTCTCAGAGAGTATTTTTTCCTGAAACTGTTTATCACCAAGGCAATTCACTGCAGTTTGTCTGTTCTGCTGAATTTTTCTTTCCACAGCAATGCAATGTGTTGGCAGTCTTTTCCCAACCAAGTTCTTGTTAAGTGCAGAAGGAAATGAGTTAACTTAGCTCCTGCTGTTAAGCCCTGGAAATTGTGGTTAAGTAGTCAGCCATCATAAAAAAGTTAAACATTTGGTTTAAATATAAAAGTCTTCTGATTGTTAAATCAGCATTAGAGCAGGACAAAAATTAGTTTATTTAGAATTTCTGTACAGCTGGTGACAGAATTTATGTCATTTTCAACATAAATTGCTGCCAGTAGGAAAATAGCTAGTGCCAGATTTACTTAATATATGTTGTATGTTTCTATGAGTTGTCTCCTGTAATGGTTGACGAGTTAAAAAAACAAAAATTACATCATTCTGTATTTCTAAGTAACATAAAATAAATGCCTTCCTAAAAGAAAATATACAAAGTACAAAAATTTTCAGGAGCAATGACACTAGGTCTCGGTTTAGAGTTTGAATATTTGGAAGCTCAAATCAAGTTTAATGTGCTGAATTGATGTGGCTGTAATAAAATCAGGTTTTTGTTCAGAGAGAAAATTTGAAGGCTTAAGTGGTAAGATATTAGATGATGTTAGAACAGTTGATATAGCAGTTCAATCACTTAAGTATCTAAATCTCATCAAAATATTCCCATAAAAAGATATTCCTGAGTCATTTTTTGAAATGGAACTTAATATGCCAAAAGTGTCTTTGAAAATTTTACCCTGTAAGAGCATTTCTTAAGCCTTTGGGGGTTTTTTATTACCATAAATGACAGATGTACAAAAAATGGTTTATTTGCTCAATTTTAATTCATTTCATCAATTTGATACTTAGTTATCAGCTGAAATATGCATGACTCCTTAAGAAGTGCATCTCTGAGAATTTAAGATACTTTCTTTCTGTTTTCCTCTTCTAAAATTATGAAATTGTCAAATAGCAACATTTAGGTTGTAACAATTGCTCTTTCTGAGGTTTCTTATTTCTCAAACGGAACTTTTGGGGTACAATTCCGTTGTGTTAATGTAAGCGTGCCATTAGTGCCATTTGAGGTTCATTGGGCTATTCTGCCTCACCTCCAAATCTATTCCAGAAGGAGACGGATCTCGTTCAGGTCCTGTGTCATATCTGTAAGCTCCACATGGGTATCTTAGAGTACCCTAGGTACATCACATTGCTTAGGTGCTTGTGTTTAGACAATTGAATCGTGTCTTCAAAGGCCTCATTTCTGCCAGTGAGAATATTAAGGCTGTTAGAGAAGAACAGAAGCCTGAAATAAGCCTTCTCTTTCCCATTTCGGAAGATATGGAAGCAAGTTTTACAAAAAGTAAAGAGAATGGTCTGACAGGGACTTATTACACAGTCTCCCTCCTTGCAGTTTTATATGCACTGTAATGTTGAGGCCGTGCTGAAACTTGCTGTCCATTGCTACAGGGCTTTTGCTGTGATAGAAATAAATGTTTGGACATGTTCTTTACTTAAATTTCTTCGGTTTATTTGCAAGGAATCAAGTAGCGTAATACTTTGATTCTTCTTCTTCAGGGGAGACTAATCCTGTCAAGTACTATGGAAAATACTTGCATAGTTGGCAAGTCTGATTTTTTTTTTTCCTGGATGCTTTTTCCATGTAATTTTTTACTTCTATTTTCAAAAAAGGTCATTTGAAAACTGCAACATAACATGATTTTAAAACAGAACAGTCAGCTTTATTCTAGATATATCATTCTGGAGTTTTCAATCTGCAAAAAAATGTTTTCAATTAATTGGGAAAAATCTGTGAAGTCTGTGGGACACTCTAGTTTTATTTGTTGTCATTTGTTTTGTAAGTTGTTTTTGTATGGGATGTTTGGGTTTTTATATGTGCAGCAAAACAAAAATGTGTGTTTTGTTAGAGGCTTAATTATGGAGCCTAAACATCTTACAAAGGTGCAATACAAAGCTTTTTCTGCCCACATTTGTGTTCAGTCTCACCATTGTAAGTGAAAAGAGCTATTTTCTGATGTCTGTTGATAAGTATTAGGATGGCTGTTGTCATGTTGATTTCTGTATCTCTTAAGTGACAATTGTGAATAAAATTCATCAGAGTATAAAAGATTAAGTAAATACAAAATGCAGCTATTACAGTTCGTTTTCTGGAGTTGTGTAAAACTGTTCGCTTATAAGAAGTTTCACAAATTAATAGCATGGTAAACGGCAATAGATAATGAGGTTTGAGAAAGATGCAATATTAAAAACACAGTATTAAAATGATAGGTGGTGGCATGGTGGACCATCTACCTGACTTGCTGGGCTTACTTTTGATACAAATATTTGTTGGTTTTAAATTAGGTATTGGTCAATATCACAGTTAGTGGTCTCAGCATTGGATTTAATCATATTGTAGGTATTCTGGCAAACAAGTTTGCGGGGATTTCAAGGTAAACATGAAATGGTTTTGTAGGTATTTGTAGGAAGTGTCTACAAACTAAACAGATGTCAAGAGAGAAGATCTGAAGATTTTACTTCAGCTGGGCATTGAAGGCTGACTTTGTAGACTGATCGGTTGGGAAGACTTAACATTTTAATACTGAATGAAAGATGCCAGAATGCAGATAGACCTTAAAAGTAAACTGGTGTGGTGGGTTGACCTTGGCTGGCCACCAGGTGCCCACCAAGCTGTTCTATCACTCCTCTCCTCAGCAGGACAGGGGCAGGGAGAAAATAAGATGGAAAAAAACCTTGTGGGTCAAGATAAAGGCAATTTAATAAAGCAAAAGCAAAGGCTGAGTGCGGAAGCAAAGGAAAACAAAAGATCTATTCTCTACTTCCCATGAGCAGGCGATGTCCAGCCACTTCTCGGAAGCAGTTGCTCCGGAAGATAAATGTCGTAATAACGAATGCCCCCCCCTCCTCCTCCTTTCTCTTAGCTTTTATTGCTGAGCAGACGTCATGTGGTACGGAATATCCCTTTGGTCAGTTTGGGTCAGCTGTCCTGGCTATGTCCCCTCCCAAGATCTTGCCCACCCCCAGCCTCCTGGTGAGGGGGCAATGTTGGAGAGACAGCCTTGACGCTGTGCGAGCACTGCTCGGCAGCAGCCAAAACACTGGTGTGTTATCAACACCGTTCTAGCTACCAATGCAGAGCACAGCACTATGAGGGCTGCTATGGGGAAAATTAACTCCATCTCAGCCAGACCCAATACAACTGGCCATGAAGGGCTTTGTTTGATATAATAGAGAAAATTGTACAAATGAAGAGGGCAACACAAATCTTTGCAGTGTCCCGGTTAACCGTGAGCCAGGGGATCAGTACATCAAGGTGTGAGAGAAGCACCTTAAAGATGAAAGGTGACCCAAAGGTGAGACGGACAATGTCATCTAATTTTGCTCAACTATATCTTGGAATAAATTGGTCAGATTTTTATTTTAAGAGTGGAGAATCAAAAACAATTGGGAGTATATACATGAGGTTCAGTGAAGCTGATGAAACAAAATTGTCTAGTTATGAAGATGATTTGACTGAAGAAGAAATCTTATAATAGAAGAAGAAATTTGGTGATGTTAATTCTTCCAGAGGTGGCTTTGGGGAGAGCATAAAATGAAGAAGCAAGTGATAAATGTAGTCGGAGTCTGCTGGGACAGACCTTGCAATAAAATCGGTAGGTCTTAAGTGATGCATTTTAAAAACGGGTAGGTACAATATGAGAAAAGGAGATACCTATAGCAGTAGTAAAGTCATACACATTTTCAGTAACCCAGATGTAGTATTGCACAAGCCATCAATTCATTATTTGTTTTGCATAGAGTTGATTTGTTCAGAGTTAAATTTAGAGTGGCCCCATTGAAAGTGGTAGGCGTTTGACGGTTTACTCAAGTGAATTTGCCAGGACTTCACTGTATTTTGCTTTTATTTGCTTGAGGAGTGTTGGAAGGGTATGCAGCATGAGCTAAAGTCTTCAGAGTTGTCCTTCTGGGTTGCGTCTGTCTCTTACTGCTGTTCCTGTGGCTGTCTAAAACATGAAGTGAACCAGTAAACATGGCCATTAGTGCGGTCAGACAAGTGTGGAGGACAAATGGTTGTCCCTAGTATGGCTTTCCCTCACTCCTGAATTTTTGGTGTATGATTTTTAGGTAACCAGTTTAAAGTGTCTATAGCAGTTTGTGCAATATTTGATCAGATAAGTCATAAGAAATGTTTTCTTTCTTTCTTTCTGCCTACAGGAACACCAGTGTACTCAGTAGCCTGGGGACCTGATTCTGAAAAAGTTCTCTACACTTCAGGGAAGCAGCTGATTATTAAACCTCTTCAGCCAAATGCTAAAGTTTTGCAGGTATCATTAATACATTAAGGTTGTCTCACACTTCCATGTGAAAACTTTTCTGTTATCTAGAGTTTTGCCAAACATAAAATGTTTGTGCTAAAATTTTGCATGCACACACCCTCCCCCCCCCCGCACTTAAGTTTTTTTGAGAATAAGGAGATTGTTCATTTCTCTAAACTAAAAAAATTTTGACAATTTCTGCTGTGGATATTCTTCAGGCATGTGATTAAGCATTTCTCTTTTCGTGAACAAAGAAAAAGCAAAAAGATACAGAAGCCTTTCCCTTTTCATTTGTTACGAAAAGACAGAAAGATACAGAAGCAATTGTTTAGAATATGCTTTTAGTGCAGATTGTTATACTTTCATTCTGCCTTGTTCAGGCTGTATTTAATTTATTTTTCTGCAGAAGATATGACGTCTGTGCATTTGTACTGTTGGAAACCCTGATCTACATTGGAGTGTATGAATGCTAGTAAATGATGAATGATAAATATTAAAAATAGAAGTTGTCAGACTTGTTGCATTTATGTTTAATTTATTTTTTCCATTTCAGTGGAAAGCCCATGATGGACTTATTTTAAAAACTGACTGGAACTCAGTTAATGATCTTATTCTTTCTGCAGGTGAAGATTGTAAATATAAGGTGAGTACTGGTTAACTTTTTAGGGGAAACTAAATGACCAAAAAAGATATTAGGCATTCTGACATTTTCTAATTTTAATAATATTTGGAAGCTCAAAATTAAATGAGACATCTTCCAGTTTTCAAGAAAAACTCGTTACCCTAAGTTGTACTATTTGTAAATACATCTCGCTCTGTCTAGTAGCACAAAATTAGAAATGTTATGGGTTTTTTCTTTTTAAATACAGCAGAATAAAAATAGGTAAAATGCAAGTGAAACAAACTCTGAAAATATGTAGAAATATAGAAATGATTACTTGAAATAGTATAAGCTATGACATATACTGAAAAAGGTAATGACATATAAAGCTAGAGGAGATAAAGCTACTCTTTTCTATTACAGGAGCATTAGTGAATCCCTTAGGAAATTTTTTTGGTTAGAATATTCTGCATCCAAAATGGAAAGCACATATTGTGTTTCTTCTGTTAAGTAGGAGCTTATTTTTCATTGTATCATATTTGCTTCTATCATTCTCTAAGTGTATAATGGCTGTGATAAAAACGTACACAATTAAGAAATTAAAAAATTATCAAAGCGTTAGAATCAAATTACTTCACTCTGTGAATTGGCTTCCTGGTATTCTGTTGGCTTCAATCAGTGAGAAAATCTCTTTGGTCTGGAAATTTGCAGAGGTCCCTCGCGTTGTTGGGAAACGAGTGCAAATAGAATAAACCTTGAGGTTATTTTACAGACTTACAGTAATTTGCAGGAAACAAAACTCATTAGTTCAAAATATTTTATACAGAATAATGTAACATTTGCCATAGCAGCAAAGCAAAGTCTATTGTATTAAACAAACCACTATTGATTAGGAGCAACCTTTAATGAAGGTGAGCTATAATATATGTGATTTTTCTAGTTACTCAAAAAAGGCACTGAAATAACTTAGAGAGTATATTTCTGCAACTTCTGTGATAATGAGGGAAAGTGATAGCTCTAGAATAAGTAAAGGTGTGCCCAAACTATGTTCATATAGATATATATTTAATTTTTTTATTAAGGTTTGGGACAGTTATGGACGTCTACTGTACAGCTCACAGCCCCATGAATATCCTATAACATCTGTTGCCTGGGCTGTGGACGGAGAATTATTTGCTGTGGGGTCTTTTCATACTTTGCGTCTATGCGATAAAACTGGGGTAAGTAACAACTCTGAGAAATAGCGATGTGGAATTGTACAAATTTATTGATAATACAGTAAATATGCCTGAGGATATACATGTACAGGCGGGTATTTTTATTAGCAAAAACTAGTCATGTCTTCCAGCACCTTTCTACTGGGTGTACCTGACTAAGACATTGACTTCTTGATCTGCTTAGCTGCACTTCTAAACATGTTTTGAGTTGGATCAAATTTTTTTATAATATTTTGCCTTTCAGGACATTACATTTTCTGTGCATTTTTTAGCTTTTTTCCTTAAAAACACAAAGAGTTTAAAAGAATCTCTTGTAAGGCAATCATAAAATGCAGTTATTAACCATAAAAAGCAAGGAGTGTATAGCAATAACCTATCTTAAAAAAGGAGGTAGAAGAACAATATCCTGTGCTTTTATTAAGCTTTTTTTCTTAAAAAATACTAAGAGTTGAGAAGCACATCTCATGAGGAGATCACAAAATGCAGTTGTCAGGCATTGGAAATGATAAGGCTAAAGCAGTAGTAAAAGAGGAGCTAAGAGAACATTCATGTTTCTACTTCTGATGGCTAGACGGCACAGTTTTTCGAGCTAAAGACATACTTTAGTCCTCTCATCTGAGCATCTCTATTACTTCTTAACTGTTGTGAGAGAAGAAAGGCTCCTAAAGGAGATACCTTTGTTTCTTTTTGTTTCTTTTTTACTCGAAGCTTTACTCCCAGTTTGTTGTTGTTGACCTAGGGTTTTTTCCAACTTGGTCTCCAATTAAAATTAATTAAATGCAGTTTCATCTACCTTCATTGGTATTTTAAGTAAGTTAGCCCAGAGCACAGACTGACCTGATTTTCTCTCTGGATTTCCCGTGGTTCTGCAACTTTTTGTTCAGACCCGTGTTGCACTGAACCTTGCTGGTTTGGGACTTCTATCGTCCCAGTCTCTACCTCTTTTCTTGTTGTGTTTGTTGCTCTTTTGCTCAGATTGGGAAAACAGCATTTGCTGTTGTGTTTTGGGCATCTTCAGTAGAGCATGGTTCTCCTTACCATGAACTTGGACTATGTGTTTCGAGTATTTTTACATTCGTGAAGAAGAGCCTTTAAAAATTATATGAGAAGAGGCATGCAGGATAAGATCTCTGAGTCTTCATATTTCACTTTCTGTACTGATTCTGGTTTCACTGATCTTCGCTGACAGAAGTAAGTGTAAGCTAGGCATTAAATTTGAAGTAGGGATTGCTTCTATTTTCTGTGTCTTTTCCTCTTCCTTGCTTTGAAAAATTCCTCTTGCTACTTAATCTGTATAAGTGAAATTTGATGATAATTATCTTGAAGGAAAACAAAAGTACTCGCATGCAATTTTCTTCTGGAAAGTATTAATTTTCTGATTTTAAAAAAAGTTGTTTTATTTTGATATCTACATTTTCAAGATTTTTACGTTAAGGAGATTTTTATTACCCATGTGTTACAAACACACTAGAAATTAAGAGTAAAGTAGTGAGTAGAGTTGGAGCCTGAGGTATGAACTTGTGCAAAAGATTGGGGTACCACTCACATAGGTAAAAAAGATACTGAAGTAGGTATAAAAGGTAATGAAATACAGAAGATATTTTCTGTCTCTTTGGTATAAGGCTGGAGAGCAGATTGCAATTTCCATCATCTAATGTTTTTCATCGTTGAAATTATTCTTTTAAAAGAAGACTCTTTTAAACAATCTATCTTACTGTTAGATTTGTCTGCCTCTGTTTTGTTCAAAATCGGATACTATTTCTCTTTGCAGAAGAAAATGGATAAATTGTCTCTATGCATACAGTCATAAAGACTGTGCAGTCATGCCTCAGCTGCTAGAGGGTGGGACACTCAGATGGTTGTTAAGTGGCTACATCACCAGTGGGGACATCTTTTCCTCTCCCTGGCATTCTTCTGGTTGGGTTAATGGTAGGCATTGAGGGTGTCATTATCTTTAATGACATTGAGATTTTGTCATTATCTTTACCAGCTCGGTACGTATATCTGCTGATACACTTGCTGCTTCCCTTAGAAGGGCCCTTTAGGATTGCCTCAAAGCTTTTGTTCCTAAGCAAGGTGGATAGGAAGATTTTTCTCCATTTAATAAGCCACTTAACCCCACTTAAAATGTAATTAAAGCAGTAATCTACCCTGACTGTCGCCTTTCCATCTCCCTATATAAATATACTGTTGTAGAAGTGTTTATATATATATACACACACACCATATTTCACTTGATGAAGCCAAATAAGGTATATTTGTATAAAGCAATTTATGTAAGTATAATTACATCTGTGTTGGACTACATTATGTAACATATATTGGTTTAAACAATCAGACTAGCCAGTAGTATTTTCTTCTCAAAACAGCACTTTAAACCATGCCCTCTTCTTCCACAACCACTTTCCATCTCCTTTCTGAGTACTGGGATCACTGAGCTATATCAGCAAGTGGTAAACTGAAATAAACATGCTCTTGTGTGGGTGAGGTCAACAATTTAAATTGTATTTTGCACTCAATATAGATTTATGCTTAAATGTGGCAAAGACTGGTGCAGTGGAAAAGGAAGAAAGATACTAGATTTCTTTTTCTGCTGTTTTGTAGCATATAGCCCTAGATCCCCAGGGCCTTACTGTTTTTCTTGCTAGTTATTATGTAATATAATTTGCTGTAAGTATGGTTCCAACTCCTGCTAGCTGAAAACCAGTAACTTTTTAATCAGCATTTAATATTGAACAGGCTTGTGGACTTTGTTTGAGATTTTAATGCAGATAGGTTTATTTTTTCATAAAATTAAGGGTTCTTTTACCTGGTTTATTACTCAACCGTTAAAGAAACAAAGACACATACAGTAGCTAGTGCCAGATGCTTTTGTCTGTTTAGCAGCTAGCAACGATAATTTATTATCTTCAAAAGTCATGATTTTTCATGAAAGTTTCTTTCCTGACATTGAATGTAAATAGTTACTAAAGAAGTAGCTTTGCTAGTGTTGAGGGGAAAGGAAGAACGATTCACATACCACCAGAGTGATGGAGTTTGAAGAGAACCAGACCTGGCTTTTACTGGTCAACATAGACATTTTTATTACGTCTGATGTAATGGAGCTGTATTGGCAAATTGCTCCTCAGGGAGCCATCAGGCGATATATATATATCATTAACTCTTCTCTAGCATATGTGTTCAGTTTGGGGACATAATTAAATTAAATTCTGTTAGTGTATGTTCTTTTCTCCTATTCTTTCTACCTGGATACTTTGTTCTAGCAGCTTCATGTTAAAAAAGAAAACTACAAATATAGTAGTAACTTTTAGAAGTTTTTATTTCTTCATTTAAAAATCACTTTTGCTCCGATAGCATTATGTGTCTAAAAGAAATTATTATGGCTATCCTACAGAATACTAAACAAAACATATTTAATGTTGGAATTTGTTGCTTGCTTTAGTGTCCGTGATCATTAATCCTGCAGAGAATGCTAAGATTAATTTTAAAGTATATATATTGAAATGTAAAGCTGGATGTATTGATGGATAGACTTTAGCCTTCCTGGTGTTCACAGCTTTTCAGAATCTAATCACTTGGATGGAGGGCAGTGCTTAAAAAGTTCATTTATGTAAGCTATTTCCTGTGGCTCTGCATGCTTCCCTTGACATTACTGATCAGGTCAAAATATTTACACAGTAAGAGATGGTAAGAATGACTGAAATTCTCTGATTTCCTCCTTCCTCGCTCCACTCCCACATAAGTATCTTAGAAAATGGACCATACCCATCTGCTCCAAAGACAGGTTGCTTTCCCAGTGCCTTAGAGAGTGTAGAAGGATAATTGTTAAAAAACTTTAAAGTGAAACACTGTGGTCAAATTAATCCTTTTAAAATTGCCAACAAAAGTTAGCAAATATGGACATCAAATTTGTGTTTTAATAATGCTGAATGTATTTATGCATTTGTTTTGGGGAGGCCTTTTAGATTTTCTTCCATTAATTGTGGAAGATGATAATCAATAAAAAATGATTTATTTACCCGTAGTGGGGATTGATCAGTTTGATTTGATTTTTAGTTGTTGTTATTTTCGAAATTAATTGTGCTCTTCTTGTTGAACATTTTTTCTGGTCATGTTTATCTACAATGTGTTTTCATAAATAAATTGATGTTTGTTTGACTGTTAGATCTTGCTCTTTGATTTACTTTCATCTTGATTTCCTCACTATGCTCAGCAAATGCTTTGTAATGAAAGCAATTCTCTGCATAAATCTGTAAGTTTGTGTTTTTAAATGATTATGTACATTCTACAAACTTTCTCTTTTATTACAGAATGAATTGCGGGCATTTTACTAGAGTGGTAGTTTGCATATTTGACTGATTCTGTTATACACAGCTTTTGTATTCCATGGCTTGCTCCATGGAACGTCTAATTTTGCTATAAATTCCATAAAAAACATTTGGAAAACTTAATAAAATTTAGATTTTGTCTGTAGAAAATAAAGGAAAACATTCTGCAAGTGTAGCAACTACTCCTCACCCGCCACCCCGTTTAAAACAAGCGTGAGTATGGTCCTATGGCTAAAAAATATTGAGCTCTGTGATAACATGTTTCTATTCAGCTTTTTCTCAAAAAGGTACAGACTTGAACTTAATGAAAGTTGATTACATTAATTTGATGTCCAGGGTTGGTCATATGTTAAATAGTTAGCAGTGTTTGTCCTTTTTTCCTTATTTTTTAAACTATCGTCAAACGAGGAAAAAAAGCATCTAAGAATTTTAAAACTACAATGTAGCAGGTGTCTACAGACAAGCTTTGAAAATAATTTAAGTGTTTAGCATTAAAGCCATGATTTTCATTCAGGACACTAAATTGTGTGACTTGTAAAATTAACATAATTTACCCTTTAACATTAGATATTATACAAATATAAAAGACATAGCAAGATTTTGAAAGTGAATGTATACAGTGCATATGTTTTTATATTATTCTGATAGTGCTGAATTGTCCTAAACTAGAGCACTATGAAAACCCAAGCAAATCTGTTTTCTATAGAGTTACAATGAGCTTTGATCCCATTACATTTAGTTTTAGTCTTGTTTCACAGAGATATGCATTTGGCAGTGTAACAAAAATAAGGTTTTTTTCTGCGCTGTCTCTATTTCATCTACCTTTATTAACAGTCATGATCCTGAATTCTTTGTGGCTCAATAAAAGAAAAAATATTACAGATAGGTTTCCCATGGAGTTATGTTGTTGACCAATTCTTTCCCAGTTGGCATATTTTAATTTATTAGAATTGGCTAATGTAACTTCTGGAAGAAAATGAAAACATGTGAATCATCTATGGAAGTAATAATCTATTTAAAGAACTACATCAATGTTTCATTTTCTAAGGTTAAGAATTTATATGGGACAGTTTGTCATCCTATTTTTAGTTCTTGGGTCTAATAATTGTGAGAATGGGCTTGGATTTCAGGAGAATTTTAGATATCCTCTGTTTTGTCCTTGTTCTTCTAATACACAGCTTAATACCTCACCTGGAGGTCATGGCTTAGTTCTTGATAATTCACATTAATTACTGGGGTCAAGTCCAACAAAAGTTTAAGGAGGCAACAGGAATCCTTCATGGTTCTGTACTTCAATAGTTGTGTCGAGGATAGGTTCTCCTCTTCAGGTAAATTGCCCTATATTCACATGTAGCACTGGATTTCCTTACCTCCAGTTACGCATGTTGTTTCTGGTTTGTAGAATCTTTTGTGGATACCAGTGTGGTAGGAATTGAAAGCCTATTAAGTCTTATATTGTAAAATATAATTATATTTTATACTCAGTAAAATATCGGGGGGGTAATATAGACATATATACATATATATATTTCCCATGAGCTAATTCCATATATGTGTGCATATTCAGCTGTTTCTAATGCACCTAAGTATGGATTTGCTTTGGATAATTGATTTTTATAATCTTGTAAGATCCAATTTGCCTTCCATTACATCGGAAAATTAATAGTCATTCTGATGAGAAGCTTGCACTAAAGTGTCAGTTCATCACTCAGAAGTAGTGAGAGCCGATTGCCAGCTTTTAATGGACATTCAGACTATCATGTATTTTCAGATGTCACCTACTTCTGCGCTAATGTGAAATGCCCTACGGGGCACAAGGAAAACTGAGCCTTCACTTAAAATAAAGAAATAAATAAATAGAGGTCCTCAGTTTCAGAGGACCTGAAACTTTCTTTGTCAGACTCGGATCGGAGGCTAGTTCTAGCACACTCGTCTTGGTTTATATCAATTGGAGCATAAAAGGACAAGAGCATGTATTTGCTGTTAGTCCATTCTGTGCTCTGATTCCTGGAATGGATTGTGGGGGAGACTGCATGTTTTCTTTTCATAAAGAAAGGCAAAATAATGGGCAAAGACTATTAAAGTCAGTGGATTAGGTATGCTGTGTAGATTCTGACATCATGGGGAGGTTCAGCAGTATCAGCTTTAGTTCAGCTTATGTCAGCATTCCCTGTTCAGAACTCCACATGCTGGTAAACAGAGCCGAAACAGAGACCAGCCAGGAACAACCGAGTGTCCTTTGCACAGCTGACTTCAGTATTACTCTTATAATTCAAAATATAAGAAAACACTCTTTCTTCACTATGTTTTTTTCAAAGCATTTATGCTGTGGTATTATGTGGATAACCATTCTTAATTTATTATGTTCAGTCCAGAAATAACAACTAACTAGATCCTTCATATTGAGTCTTGGAGCATCAATATTATACATGTGAAAGACTGTCCTTGTTCCTGGGACGCAGACTTCTCTGAATCTGCTCATTGAAATAATTTCACCGACATCTCAAAAGCCTACTCGGTTTCCATTTATGGAAGTCAGACAGTATTCAATGACTATAGTACTTCATCTTTTTTACTACATTGTGCAATCAGAAAAGGGAAGCTTAAGTTATTGCTTTTATGTATTTATTTAATATAATGAAACTTTTATAACTACTGGTTTTGTTCTTGAGAGAGTTCATTGAATTCCATGAAAAATTAATTATGACACAGAAAAAGTATAAGCCAAACAGTAATACCAAAGTATAATATTGCAGCTAGTTTTCGAACAACATTCGTATAGTCATTCATATAGTCATATTCATACTCTTTTTTTTTTTTTTAACTCGGTGTGTCTAGGAAATACATAACTATTTTAGTTTTTAAAAATTGTTCCTATCTCACAAATGGAGAGCTAAATGATTTTTATTATAACATTTTGTGTACATGATAAATGTACCAGACATCTGTAGGGAGTATGAATCATTGGAGTGGTCTGAATTATACTGAGAGCTTTCAAAAATAACTGGAAAATAAAACTTTGTAATTGCTTTACATATTTTGTTAAAAAATTTAGGTTGTAATCTGGAAATATTTTACTGAGTATGTCAACTATCTGAAAAAAAAGACTTCTGGTTTAAAAAAAAAAAAGTAGTTTTGGAAAGGTGTCCTCTCAGAGCTGCAGTGTATCTGCTATGCATAAAAAAGTAGCACCGAAGCCACATTCTTCAAGCTCCTAAAACTGGTTCTTAGTTGATGGCTTGATGCCCCTTTATTATTCACTCTGAGTGATGGGTAGATTCTTGATCTAAGGGAAATGACCTTAGAAACAGCCTTGTCTGTTTGGGAGGATCCCAATATTCAGTTTTGAAATAGTACTTCTTCAAACTGTTCTCAGATAGATCGCATCTGGCCAGCTGTGAAAAATATGTCTCAGATGTTGGACATTTAGAGCATTCTCTGCGTGTGCTTGTTACAATCATTTGTCCTACAACCTCAAGAGCTTACTCATTTGCCATATAAGGATGTCAGACACAGTTAAATATTATGCTCTTAATTATTATAGAGTGTTTCATACAGAATTCATCCCATTGAGACAGAAGAGTAGGTTATGGACTTTTCTCCAAAAATTGCAATTGCCTTCCCCAACTGCAGATCATATAGGCAGTGAATGGCGTGTCTGTCAGCCAAGAGGCATGGAAGCTGAAGCCTTAAAATTGAGTGCTTGAAATTGGAAATTCAGTCAGTGCTGACATTGTCTTTCGCTCACCCTTGTGCGCATAGGCAGTAAAAGAGCCTTAACTCAGTAGGTCATCTTACATAGTATTCTGCAAATCATTAGTGCAACCGGGAGGTTGAATTTCGTCCCATTGTGTCTCCTTGCTATTGAACGTTGAAGTCTGACACCTTTATTTTATTGTAATTTTTGTGATTTCATTTCTTATAAACCATATGAAGACTTTGTGTGAAGGACTTAGTATTTCTTGGGTTTTATGTGTACTGCAAAAGAAATCAGAATATGAAATGTGTTAGAAACATTAGGTGAGTATTTTCTTCCAACTGTCTCCCCTTTGGTATAATATCATGTATCCGAAAGTCATGAGAATCCAATGTCTACATTTCACTTCAGTCACGTGTTTTTTCTCACTGATTTGATTCTTAAGATTTCAAATGTATTTGAATATTCAGGTAGTTCTTCAATTGCTGAATGTTTTTTAAAATACTCTGTTACACAGTTCTGAAGAGGCGATAGTTGAGATTTGCTTCTTGTTTTAAAACCTGGTTTAATGTCTTCCTAAAAGTCCATAAAAAGGTTATTTCATTTTTTGTCATCCATTTTCAGGAAAACACTTGTTTGGAGATTCGAGATGATTTGTATGAACTGTATTTCTGAGATGCAAGAAATAGAAAACAAGTGCCTTGGTCTGAAAATTCTTCTAGTTTTTGACAAGAATGTATTAATAAGCATCCAGCTAAACTTTAGAGGTGTCTCCTACATAAGGCTGGGGGAATTTAAGAATAAAGTTCTTCACTGGAGGAAATTTAAATATTGAAAAGGAACAAAATTAGATTTAGTACTAAATCTAAGCTTGTCTCGTAACTACATTCATGCTACGAATCAGAAGGAAAAAAGCAGATGCTAGTTTTAATACCTCTTCCTTGTTCTTTGCGCTGGGGGGATTTATAATTTTATTCTTTGCAATGCTAACAGAGAGAATGAAAATATGGGGGGGTGTCAAAAGGTAAGAAATTGTGTGCTCTTTCATTAAAGCACATGCTTTGCCTCTGCATCCCCGTTGCACTGGAACAGGCGATTCCGTGGAGCCGCGTGGGCAGGATGGGGGGCAATGTGCCCTGTGCAGAGGCAGGCGAGGAATTAAAATGTTAAATGCAGCTTACACCCTGTTGCTAGAGAGTATAAAGCTCCTTTATTTTTTTATTAAAAGCGTCTTTTAGCAGCCAGCCCACAATTCACGAGCTGCTGTATAATCCCTGGTGTCGTTTGCCTGAGGCTGGCTATCTGCTTGGGCAGAGCAGCGTGTCTCCTGGTCCCTGATCGGTACTGCCCTGCAAGCTTCCAGTCACTGCTGCTTTCACAGCTTCATGCTATCCCAATAATTTTGGGCCTCCATTTAAAAACCAACAAACCAAACTGATAACTATATTTTAATAGACGTAGATGATGTAAACCTGTAGTAGAAGATGAAGGAAAATGTTAGCCGCAATACCACAGAAATGCGTTCTTTGGGTCCAAGTGAGCCTTTCCTCCTGGCAGAATCCAGTTAGCAGGAAAATATACAATGATGCCATTTTGCCTACTATTTGAATTTCTAGCTGCATAGGAAAGCAGGTACGCTACTTATTTTGATAGTAAGATTCTGAAATATGGTTATTTGACCTGTGCCTCCGTGACATTAAACTGTGATACTCCTCTGTGAGCACCTCTTAATTAGTCTATGACGAACGCAACACACAGAGCTATTGTTTCTGGTTCTCTCCAAAGCTAGACCAGATGTCACTACTTTTGATTGCCGTAATGTTTCAATTTTTTTTTGTTATTGCAAGCATAGCAACTGGAAATTTTTAATACATCCTTTCCCAGTAACAACAGTATCCTTCCCAGTAACAACAGAGACTAGAGAAAAAGGTAGGCAAGGTATCAAGCTTCTTTTTTGTGGTAGGAGAACAGTAGACAGGCATTGCTTTCAGAGCTTTTCGTAATCCACCGATGTCCCTTATGTTGGAAGCACAGAGAGAAGCAACACGAGAGCTTTGCAATTCTCTGTATACTGGGATAGGAGTGCCTTGTTTATACTCACTGATTTTGCCCAGGCCTTGCTGTTTCTATATTCAGGAGCTGCTGTCACTGCAGCATAAACTGAATGCATCACACTTAAGATCATAGCCCGTTGCACGCATGTAACCAGTATGATTGTTTCTAAGTACGTTCGCTTAAGTTTTATGTAGTGATTGTCTAGATTTATCAATGACTAAGTACACTTTAAATGTATTGTGACTAGGTAACTTTTACCTAATGTACTTCAGGCATTGTGACATTTTTAATTTCTGCTGTACCTGGTGGTTTTCCTTTTTGTATCCCTGTTTTTCAAGAGTCTGACTTAAGACATCTAATCTCTTTGGTTTGCTTATTCAAGCTGTAATAAAAAGTTAGTTCATTGATGTTTCTTAAAAATTATAACTAAAAATAATTAAAATATAATAATATTTAATAAATATTATACGATAAACTTAAATATAAAATTAAATATAATAATAAATAATAACTAATAAAAATTATAGTTAAAATTTTATAGATTATAAATCTGTTTATTACAATAAATCATTTCCCAAAAGTACAAAAAAAATTTAAGAATTCCTTTCTCTTTTTCTGCAAGTGGTCTTATGCTTTAGAGAAGCCAAACACTGGCAGCATATTTAATATTGCGTGGTCTATTGATGGCACTCAACTAGCCGGAGCATGTGGAAATGGACACGTCATTTTTGCCCATGTCGTGGAGCAACGCTGGGAGTGGAAGAACTTTGAAATAACGTTAATTAAGAGGAGAACCATGGAGGTAATCTTCACAGTTCAGAGCTGTGCATTCTGATGACTAGCTTTCTAAGGCTTTTTTAAATACAAAATGGGAAATTTTAATCCTCAACAAAACATTATCCTTTTTTTTTTATCCTGTGTATATGTGACTGAAAACGTTTAAGACCATAAAATGGCCAGAGTTAGCAAATGGTGTAAATAATTGTCAGTTGTACAGAAGATCAGATACATGTAAACCAAACCACATCACCAGATGGACCAGAACTACATAACTCAGAAGTACGTTATCCTCCAGAAAAATGCAAAGCACATTTGAAGAGCATGTGAAATTAGCTGTGAGAGGCCACGTACGAGAGAGAGAGAATTTCAAGTGTAATGAAAATGTTTATGCAGAAAACAATACAAATACATTGGCCAAAACCAAAGCATCATATTAAATAGTATTACAGTAACTATCGGCAAAGATGAAGCTGCATAACTAAGTGTAGACAATATAGAGGAGCTTTCTTTACCTTATCTGCATGCATGAGTTGTTGGAGGCACTGATGCACTTTGTAATAGCTAATACTTTAGTGAGGTTTACTGTATCCCTGTTGTTAATGACGCTATGATGAATGTTGCTGTCTTAGGGCATTTCCAGATAAATTTGGTTGCTGACTATAACTGTAAAGAGTCGTAATGTGCTTTTCTGCACCACATGTTGTATTACAGCCTAGGTTCAGATCTTCCAAAGCTACAGAAATTTGTCATATATCATATAACATACATCAGGTACCTGCGTGGTGCTTCCAGCTGAGTACTGAGCAATAGGCATTGACCTCAGTGGGAGCTGCCAAGTCTCAGCACTGCTGGAAATGAAACAGGCCCCTACGTGTGGTTTCTGGAGCTTAAGTTTAGGATCCTTCTTTTGAAAAATCTTGGCCTGAAGCCACATTTAGGTTACCAAATATCTGGGAATTAATACAAAAATATGAATTTTTACCTTCCAATTTGTCCTCTGTGTTCCCAGACACTGACTCACAACATTCACTCTCTGAACACTGGGATAATATAAGATTTCCATTCTTACAAATTTTCCAAATTACACATTTGGTATTGGACGCCAGGCCAATATTTTCAATATCGAAGTCAAGTTCCTAAATTCCTAATTAGGCCCTTAAATGTTTTTTGGTCTTGATTCTTTTAATGTTGAATATGTAATTGGGAAAAGTTGTAACAACAGAAATGCGGTATTACAATTTGGTCCGGTGGGTGGGATAACATGAGTCAGTGTCTGGGAACACAGAAGACAAATTAGCAGGTAAAAATTCATATTTCTTCTTTCATTCCCAGACATCGACTCGTAACAGATGGGCTCTGTGAAAAATCTCCGGGGTGTTTGAATATGCAAACAACTGAGGAAGTATAGCTAACCCTGATTCAGGACTAATTTTTTATTTTATTAATTTATAGGGATTTTATTTTATTCCTATATATTTGTGTAGGAAAATATTGCCTACAAAAAAGTTCTAGAGGCATTCTTTTTCTCTGAGTACTACAATAGCTAAGTTAATTATGGACATATCACTGCGGTGGACATAGCAATTAATGTGTCTTTGGAAACGGTTCCTAGGCTTTCATAATAATTGAGTTCAGTCCTTGTTTTGCAATTGGTTGCATAATGGAGAAAATAAAAAAGAAGTTACCACTTTCAGAATGGTGACATCTTAAAAAAACCCAACAACAAACCCCCCCCAAACAAACAAAAAACTGTCATAAGATATCTTCTTAGATTTTAGCTGCCTAAAATCTTTGAGCTCAAAAAATCTGGGCTGATTACAGGCAAACTGATTTTCTTGAAACATTGTCATTTGAGCAAATTTTCACAGAAATGGCAAAGGCACAGCCTGCTTACCAAGGCCATCTCCTAAATTTCCCTTACTTCAGAGTGTGGTAGCATTAAAATATATGCTAGAGCTATTCAACATCTAGATAACATATCTTTATCCAAATCGTGGATATTGCTGAATTGTTTTGGTGGGATCATGATGGGATTGCTGAAGTATTATATTTCAAATGTTTAAATAATCAGCAACTGAACACTGAGTCTTAAAATGGGAACTTTCAGACATCCTTGATCTCAGATGATTTTCTCAACCTCATGTATAATATTGCTCTTATACCTTAGGTATTTGGAGTACGCCTTAATTACTCCTTTCTTTTAAGGAACTCCATCCAGCTCTTCAGTAATTATTCATTGTTTATTCAGAGTTTATAGAACCTTTGAGTTTAAGTTTTCACCAGTGCTGTGAAAGTGCCTATTCCCACATAGATAAGTTCTGCTAATGGCATAATAGTATCAGCGTGTACTTATAAGAAGAAGAATATGATATTTCACTAGTTAGTTTTCATTTCAGTTATTGTTGTTTTATTCAACCAAAATTTTCTTTTGATTAGGTGCACAATGTTATTAATGATGCAGTAGATATGTTGGAATTCCGTGACAGGGTTATTAAGGCCTCTTTGAACTACGGGCATTTGGTTGTTTCAACTTCTCTTCAGTGTTACGTCTTTTCGTAAGTAATACAAATTCATGAAGCTTTCTCAAGTTTATCTAACAGTTGTAAGAGAGTAGCAGCAAGTGTATTTGAAGTACAGTAGTTATTTTTTTTTTTAGTTTTTTTTTTTTAACTAATTGAAATGTCCTATGGAACCCAGCATCATCTACAACAAAATGTATTGGAGTTGCCCTGCCCCATCATCCTTTCTTTCAGCTTCTTGCTGGTGCCATGACTGCCTGTTCATTTTGCTACAAAAATTTGGCAGGCTTTCTTTTCATGTGGAGGCAGCAGGAATGGTGACTGGATGCAAGTGTATTTGTGCCTCCATCTAGGGACTCCTTTTTTTGGATACTGCTTCTGGCATGCCATTATTTTGGAATAGAATAGGAATGATTCAATCCTGCATCATGTTTTAAGAACATGATATTCTGTTTCATATGCTGAAATTTAAAGTTTACTCCTAAAGGCACTTATCTGTTCAGTGAGATGACTAATGCTGAACAATTATGCAGTGTGTAATAGGGTACATAAGAGAAGGACTCTGTCCTACCTCCGGATCACTGTAAAAGAGTTGAACCACAATTCAGAAATATTTTTAAAATATGTTTGTTTCATATGAATATGATTTTGCTGTTTACCAAGACTCCTAGGTCAGCTGCTGCTAGTGTGAAGGGATACAAAAATGAAGGCAGAAATGTTATTGGATCACACTGCATGGTTATCAGTGTTACTTGGCTTCCTAAATGCTGTTTTCCTTTTGAAAACCTCCCTTTTTAGGCATGTGAGATGATTAAAATGTGCATGCTTTATTTAGTGAATTCAACTTCATATTTGCAATGATATGTGAAGATGAGCGGTTGTAATGAATGATGAATTTTTATTTTTTTTTTCCCAGTACAAAGAACTGGAATACTCCACTGATCTTTGACCTGAAGGAAGGAACAGTTAGTTTGATTCTACAAGCAGAACGGTAGCTTCCTTCTTGTAACGCTCCCTATTAGATGTGAACGTGCATTTCCTAAAACTTTGTTATATAACATAAGCACATACTGAAATATTAGAAATAGACAAAAAGTATACAATTGTTGTTAAGTAGCATGTAAAGGCTTAGCTGGTATATGTGCCATAGGTCTGTGATGGTGGTAAAGAATCTTTTCATACATTATGTATGTTTGTACTCTTATTTGTGGAAGAAAGTAGATCTTCTGACATTACGCTAACATCTGGGGGTTTTGATGTTTTATATTGCTTTTTTGAACTGGAATATATTTTGTATAAATTATCTTTGGTCTCCAATTTTTATTAAAAACATTGCCAGGTGTGCCAAATAAAAAGAAATGGTTTCATTTTTCTTACATATTTGTGTTTATATTTGCAAGAAACTACTCTTTTTTTCTCAGTTTAAAAGAATTTTAATCTGTATTTCCTGAAAATTATTTGTCGAAGAGATCTTTACATGTACTTTTGTAGAAAGTCTTTCAAAGGACTTAGAATAAGAGGAGAAGTCAAAAATCATGAGTTTTTCTTATAGTCTTAATTCTTGTGGACAAATATTGTCGGGCAACTATTTCAGCAAAGTGCAGCACAATGCTCACTGCATTTTTGAGTGCCCCAGATTAAACGCCTATGTCCTAGTCTACAAAGATACTGCAGTAGAGAACGGGTAAGCAAGTGGACAGGATTTTGAAGATCAGTTTCTAGATTTGGAGTTTTGTGCTGCCGATTAAAAGTAAATTTTGAAAACATGGCACGGATTCTTTGGCAGTGTAGGTGATCCACAGAAATGAACCTTAGGTTTTGGTAAAACCAGTCTACCTCGACAGATATATGTGCAAACAGACAGTGGTTCATTTGGTGCCAGTGATTGGTAGCATTTACAATAGCTGAGGGTCTAACAACTGGCTTTTTGTTTATGGATGTGTTTAGTGTTTATGAACTATAGATAATGTACTTACCAAACAGTTACTGTTATGTAGAACTATTCATGTTCTGTATAGAGGTTTGCAATGTGTTCCTGTAAATAAGTTATTTTTCACTGAAGCCCTGCATCGTAATAGATGGTGATCATTCATTAAAAGTGTCTTCTGTTTGCTTTACATTATAATGTAGTCATACTGAAGAAAACGATACAGTTAATACTATTTCAAAGCTAGCTGTAAACATTAAAGCTGTTTCTCACATACATACACTCAGCGTTGTCTCATGGGATGGTGTGCGGGGTGTACCATCTGCAGCTGTATGCTTTGTCATCAGGAGTTACAAGATTTAAATCTTATAATATCTATAGCAGATAAAATCATAGTGATTCCAGATAATAAATATTTCTCATGGAAAAAGGTAACATTCACATTAAAACTGAAGTCTTCCATACAGAGCTTTCAGAATATCAACTAATGTAAGGCTTAGAAATGATGTAGTTTAACTGAAAACAATTGCAGGGTATTAGACAATTACCTTCAAATTGTTGAAACTGTCATCATGCTTTTCTGTATTATTTAGTGATTTATTTTTGTTGGGTTTTTTTTGTAGGCATTTTCTTCTTGTAGATGGTGGAGGACTTTGTTTATATTCATATGAAGGAAGATTAATTTCCTCTCCAAAATTTCCAGGAATGAGAACAGACATTTTAAATGCCCAGACAGTATCTCTGAGTAATGATATTCTAGCAGTAAAAGACAAAGCTGATGAAAAGGGTGAGTTCTCTGTTCTAATAGTTCCATGTTTGCTAATAATTCATTATGAGGTTTTCAACATCTTCGCATTTAACTTTACTTAGCATAGTTATGGTAAAAAAGAAAGCATGAAGCATAAACAATTTATTATATAAATTAAAGATAATATTTATTATAAAAATGAATTAAAATGATGGGTCTTGCTTAACTTTGGTTAAAAAACTTAAAGAGAATGATATATGTCTCTGAACTTCCAGTTGTGTGTAATGCATCAGAGAACCATGGAATAATTGCAGTAAATACGTGAACGGTAGGTTTTCGCTCTCTGACATGTGATTTTCTAAAGAAGTACCTCAGCAACTTTTTCTGCTTGACTGCTGCTCTTAGAAGCTACCAGTACATTAGCTGTGATTAATTTTAGTTCTCAGATGTTCTTTGCTTTATTTTTGGGGGGTTTGTATCTTTACAGCATGTAAGTTTTGTATGCAGCTGATACGACCGTAGTTACGAGGCTGTGATGTTCTGTCTCAGTGTTGTGTTCTTGAAGATTTTTATGCTCTTAAATTTTGTGTTTTGGCATCAAAAGCACTACAATTCTGAAACACAACATGGCCGAATGACCTTCAGGTGAATTTTTGCATTAATGAGTGGTACAGGGATATGTTTTTGTCAGTCAGCTTTTTGCCTTTGTTCTGTCTCTTGATGCAAATGTGTAAGTTGGCCTGTGCAACAATTTAAATTTTAAGTGTCTGCTGGAGACAGACGCTTCCATTGCCAGAAAACTCAGGGCACTATGACTTTTGACTTCATAACTGTGCCATTTATAGGCCATACAAATATTACAGTACAGGGCTGCAGTGCTATCTCTAGCTGTATTTCTCCTGCATTATGGCCAGTAAGGAGATTACCAGCGGGAGCAACTGTGCACAGGAGGTGCTGTTATTGCAGAGTGAAACAGTGAAAACTTCCTGCCCGTGGTTCCAACTGACACTACCTCAATCTATTATCTGTAACTCTGTCTGTTATCCTAGACTTAATGATTAGATTTTAAACAGTTTCAGAATTTTAGAATTCTTCGTCTTGCAGCAAAGAACCACCATTTATCTTCTTTTTGCCATAGAAAAAAACCTTTCAGTGTGAAGTACAAAAGACAAAAGAAGATCCTGGCAGGGAGTTAGCCCTTTAGTACTGATTGCATGGTAGTTTTCTCAGCATATAACCTGCAACTTAAATTACTTGGTGAATGAAGAAAACCTTTGTAATGATCCTTTAAAATATCCCTCCCCAAGCAAAAGAAAAATTGGGTGAGGTTTTTCTCACTTCCTTGTTACAAAGCATTTTTGTTACTCCATACAACTTACATGTATTTCTTTTTTCTTGCACATCCTTATCTTTTGTGTGAGAACAAATACTTTCTTTCATTTTGAATAATTATTTTTAAGAGTAGTAATATAACTGCAATGTGTATTTCATTTTTAAGGAAAATTGCTTCAGAATGTATTATCCTCAAGCACCAAGACATTAAAGATATCTAAAGTAGCTGTGTAATACTTAAAATGGATTTTAATCAGCAAAATATATTTCAGTGTAAATTATTCAGAAGAAAGCAGTAGTTTGCAAAAAAAAAAAAGATAAGTGAAAAGTTGTATTTTGTTTCTGATCTTTTCTCTTCTCCTCTGTGTGTGTGTCTATGTATTTATATTACACAAGAGTATGTATGTTTGTGTATTACCTAATATGTATAATACAGAGACTTTATTTTATTGCCAGATTGACACCTCGATGCAGTTAGAATAAAAACAATAGAAGTATTTTAAATAAATTGAGGTTATATAGAAAATTAATCCATAAATATCGACTGCTGTCTATATGCATGCATATTCAAGATTTTGATGGTAAACTCACTCTCTTGCTCTGTTCCCCTGCCCATCTTCCTGAATAGACTGAAAAGCATCTCCATCTCCCAACCATTCCTACTAGTGTCCTGAAAATCTTATCAGCTGGTTCTGCACACAGGCTCATCTTCATCAAAACTGTCATTTACAGAGGCTGGGTTTCTGGCTATGTTTTCAAGATAAGCTCTCCAAATGATCCGGTTGATAGAAGCTTCCATCAGGGCAATGAGCAGGGGTGTTTTTTTTTTTTTTTCTTTTTTATATATGAGCTCCACTAGTAGTGGTAAAAAGCCTTATAATATGCCAGCACATGGGAAAACAGATTCTTGGCACGGGAAACCGTGGCTTATCTAGGCCTGTTTATTCTTCTCGACTCGCCCCAGCAGAAGCGTTTTTTTTTCTTTGCCCTATTTTGAGGGCAGGTCTGTTTTTCATAATGCACTGCATTATAGAAATATCTAAGATAGCTCATTTGATACAGGAAGCAGTTTACACATCGTAGCATGGAGCTCTCTACAAGCTAGTTTACTCTGAAACAGAGACTTGACTTGCTGTGCTTCAGTGTTGTTACTTGGATATTCTTCCTCTTTCAGTAATCTAGAAAAAAGATTGGTACCTCTGCGCTTACAGTCCTTCCTCAGTCTCTAATGAAGCTGGAAGCGGGAGGTGAGCCTATTCTCAAAAGGGAACTGCTGACCCTAGGAGCAGTTATTCCACGATAATAGAGCATGTCTGTTAAAAGATACACAGTAGCTGTTCTCTTTCTCTGGATGTTCAAAGTGAGAGAATGCCCTTTGTTTATATTTCTAATTTATACATATAAAAAAAGATATATTTTAGGTTCTAAATGATTGTAAAGTGATGTGGAGTTTTTCCAGATGGGGGGTGGTGGTGGTGGAAACAACCCCAAACTTATTTTCTGAAATACCTTAATAAGCATTGTAGACTAATGAAAAGTTAACCAATTTTTACTTGTCAATTAAGTATGGTGGTTTTCTTTAAAACTCTCTTAATCTCACTTCCTATAGCTAGTATAGTAGCAGTAAAATTGGCTTGTACAGCTAGGTCAAAATAAATTTCATGCAGGGAGCCATGCATAAAAGTGAGAAAAATAGCGCTTCTCAGGAACAACTAGTTTTCTTTTGTATATGTAGCCAGCTGCCAAGAGCAACACTTGTGCAAAACCCTTTCTTTTCCTCCTCTGCAAACTCAACCAATGCTTTCTGAACACCTGCTTTTACAGGTTGGGTTTTTTTTTTTCTAATTCTGCCTGTATAACCATTGACCTCAAACCAACATCCTGTGTCCTAGTGAAAGAAATGCACAGCAGGATTAACATGTTAACATCGCCATCCTTTGGAATGAACGTGTACGTTCATCTTATATTGTATACTTACAGGTAATGTGTTGAAACCGCAGGTGGGATGTGTTACTGAACATCTGAAATGTTTGTCACATCTGTGTTTTCCATGAACTAACGTGGAATCATGTGCCTTAAATTACAGCTGGTGTTTCTTATAATGTTGCTGTTTTCTCTAGATTTGAATACTCTACCTGCATCTGTCTGAATTCGTGTGTATATTCACAGACTATATATAAAGTATGTATGAATAGTTTTTGAACGCACATGGATGTGTGTGCGTCACACACACGTGTGTATATAGAGAGAGAAAGAAAGAAAGAGAAACTTTATTTTTAGGCAAGTTGCAAATTTGAGTCTTCACTGGATATCTCAGAAATACAGATGATGTAGGTGGGGGTTTTTCGGAGGGTTTTTGGTTTTCTTTTTTTTTAAGGGTGAGACAGGGAAAGAGTGGAACAGACGGACTTTGGTAAAGATTGCAAGAATTATATATAAAATTCAAGTATATCTGGATAAAGCAGATACTTTTTGAGGAAGCCAGTTATTATCATCATGACAAGCAGAAACCCTAAACTGTCCTGGAAGAAAATATGCCTAGGGACCACTGTATTAAGAATTCAAAATAGAGCAGATTATTAACAAAATAGAGAATGCTTCTGAAGAATGTTTTACCCAATAGTTCGAAGGACAGCTTTCTATATATCTGATACTAATTCCTTTAGGAAAATATATCAGTCAATGGTACCACTTCCTAAACTTTCATATTCATCAAAATTGTGGGTTAAGATTGAGTAAATCTATCAGATAGCCTTGGTAACATTAATTTATTCAGAATGCAAGGTACAAACTTGCATCAGATAGAACTCAGTGTCATTTCTGTAAATATCCATTTGAGCTGTGATAGGAAGTAAAACGTTAGTTTTCTCAATTCTGTATCAGTCCCTAATATCATGTTTCAATGGCTATCGATGCTCTGAAAATAATGATATTTGAGAATTTTTACAGATCACTCCAATTGCAAAATGAGACTATTCCTAAGCTCAGCAGACTGACGGTTACATTTTCCCAACTGTAAGATTCTTTTTTCACCAAAGTGTGAAAGTCACTGGTAAATCTAGCACACAGTAATAAGTATGCACCTGCAGTAACTTATACTCTGAAAATGAATGGAACTCTTCTGAAAAGTCTATGAAGAACTGTTGCTTTTAACTAATAAACCATATAATTTTTTGTTTCTTCAGTTATCTACATATTTGAAGCTTTATCTGGAAAGCCATTGGGTGATGGAAAGCCTCTAACCCATAAGGTAAGGTGAAGGATATAATGTCTCTTTTTTATTATACATTGAAATTAAGAATCAATAATGGGTTTCCTCAATAATGGGTGTAATAACCTATTAAAGGTTTACAATCTTAATAGAAAGGAGCTTGACAACTCTAGCTGACTCTTATAAAATAACAAAAATCAGATTCTTTACGCAGTGTCGATGTACAAAGGGATATACTATAGGTTGTGTTCAGTTACCGGTGCGTGTTTCCCATGCGCATAAGAGTTTGAAACTACAGGTAAAAAGTTTTGTTATGCAGTAAAACTGATCAACTGAGTTTGCTTTGCATGTACTCCAAAGCAACTTTTATTAGTGCCGACCTGTTGTTAACATTGAAGAAAAGAACATCAGTGAGAAGATATCTGTCTTCAGTCTGAGCTTCTAATGTTTTTACTTCAAAAATGATTGCCTGAACTGCTTTTTACTTTGCTTCACTCTTCTGGTATACAACAGAAGCAAAATTAGGCAGCTTCTTTGGAGAGAGGAATAAACATTCATCTTTTAGGCAGCTTTTGCTTTGGGACTGCCACTTGTATTTCTGTAGTTTTGTGGTAAATTCCTAAACTGCTAACTCTTCTCTGTTGCAGTTTTGTTTTAATCTGCATGAAATTCAATTTATATAATGCTTCATTCAACAGAGAAGACACACATAAAGTGTCTTCACAATCCAGCTTTTTAGGAGTTTTGTGCCTTGTTTTTAGTCAAGCATTCATTTGTTTGAATATCACATGCTTTCTGTGATATGAATCTCCAAAATAAAAATCAGATATTTTCATTTTCCTTTTCAGACGGAAATTGTGGAGATTGCTTTGGACCAGAAAGGACTTACAAGTGAAAGAAAAATAGCTTTTATTGATAAGAACAGAGATCTTTACATTACTTCAGTTAAACGGTTTGGAAAAGAACAGAAGATTGTCAAAATAGGTAAGAAAAATTCAAAATAACATTTAACGACATGCTAGCAGGCAAATAGACTTCTATCTAGTAAGGAGACAAAATTTTGCTCTTTAATTAATAGTGAAATTGGACTTGAAAAAACATTAGAAATAGTCCTGTGGCTTTCATAAGATAGTGGTAGAAATAATTTTAGAACATTTTATCTAAATTCTGATAATTTTTATATCAGTTACACGTAAAGCAGTTGTTAACATTTAAGCACTTGTTATTGCATTCCAGAGCAAGCAGCTAAGAGGATATTGGAGAAGGATGTATTCCTCAGAATTATTCAATACAGAATCTTTCAGACATTTTTCTTGCAAATTCAAACTCTTAAGTTCATAATATTTTTAATTAAAAGTTTAAATGCTGTGGACACATGCATGATACAGTAAATATGAAGGTGTGGTCTGACCATTGTATTAATTTTGATCTCCAGTCTCGAAACTAAGTCCAAAAAACATTATTCTGAAAAGAACTTTCTTTCAGAAAGAGAGAACTGAATTTGGCTGAAAGTTTGTAAGATGTTACCTTACAAACTAGGGGGTTAAAACCAGTCCTTATAAAAGGAACTGAGAATGACTAATAATTACCCTTTTACTACAGTTTGAGAAGTGTGCCTTTATTTTGAAGTTTCTTGTGGAAATGCATATTATTCTGTTATCTTTAAATTAAGGGACAATGGTTCAAACTTTGGCTTGGAATGACACGTCTAACATTCTTTGTGGAATTCAAGATAGCCGTTTGACAGTCTGGTACTACCCCAACACAGTCTATGTAGATAAAGATCTTTTGCCAAAAACTCTGTATGAAAAAGATGCAAGGTAATATATCCTTTTTGATCAAAGTAGTATTATTATGTATTTTAAGTAGTTTACTCACTCCTTAAAGAATTATGTTAATTTTGGCAGTTGAAGTAGAAGCCAGGGTTGCAACTTTAAAAATTCTTTTCATGTTACTACTTCTTGATTAGGAAATGAGGAAAAAGTGTTGTATAAGGTATATCATAAAGTTTGGAGTTGAAATGACGATGCGCAGTTTAGAAGTAGAATAACATCTTGATGCAAAAGCAAAATTTTAATCGTATCTCTTGAAATATTGCCTTAGTTGTTTGTAAAAAAACAACCAAACAAAAAAGATCTCTTTAAAGTATCTGTTGGAAATTAAAAGTATCAAGATATTAGGTCACAGATAATACTATTTCTAGCTCAGCATGTTTACTTTACATGTTTACTTGACCCTGTATACTTTGTGATATGAAATTCTTCATAAAGAATACCTGAATTCGTTATTTCATGCTAAGAGTTATGGGAGCCCAAATATTTTTTTACTGAAAAATGTATTTGAAAATTTTTGCACAAATACCCAGTTTGCATTTGCCTTACAGCCAGTGAATGTGCATGACTATCGTCTTATTTTTAGAGAACATTACGACTACCTGTTGGATATAACTGTTGACTAACCTAGGTGCTTAGATTTTGATGTGCTCTGAAAATGAAGTATAATCATGTTGTAATTTTGAAACAAAGATTTCTTTAAATTCCTAATGTTCTTTTCAGTAAGAAAGAAGTGAATATTAACTTACCTTTCTTTCTCTACCCAGTGAATTTAGCAAAAATCCCCAGATTGTACATTTTGTAGGAAATCAAATAACAATTAGAAGAGCAGATGGTTCACTTATTCACCTTAGTATTTCACCTTATCCTGCGATTCTTCATGAATATGTTAGTAGTTCTAAATGGGAAGATGCTGTCAGATTGTGTCGCTTTGTCAAGGTAAATGCTAATTATCAGGAATGTTCAGATATAATTTCACTGTAATATTTATGTTTTCAAGTATTACTTTAATAATGATAATTGCATATCAGATGTTACATCTCATTTCCATTCTTCTGCTTTGTTGCTGATTATTTTTGGGCTTGTCATGAAAAGTCATACATTTTTCATAATTACATAATATACATAATTTCGCAAAGTCCAGTTGGATTGAACACAGGTACTCACAGAAGTTAGTAATAAGCTTAAGTTTTTAGGACTAGGCCTTGATATAACCAATTAAAAATGATCTGCATCTCCACATACAGTTGCCTAGGATTTTTTCATATTTTATTTCACTTGTGTTTTTTTTTTTTTCCTTTGCTTTCTTCTGTATGTATTTAGGCAACAGCAACAGATGAGGTGAGTCTGGCAGTCTTTAAAACGGACAAACAAAAATCCCCCAAACCCTGCTTCCTTTCCCCCATTTACTCATAGAAAAGAGTTTAGCACTTTCATATGATTATCATGACCTTAAATGTGTATTTCAAATATTTTTGTATTTGCATTATTAAATCAATACACATCCAGATAACTTGGGTTGTATAATGATTTTTATTTTGAGTGTTACCCCTTTAATAGTAGGCTTTTATTCCAGTATTTGGCAGTGGGAACTGGGATTTCAGATTTCAAATACAGTATTATGTGAACTTCTTTGAGTTATCTAAATCCATCATCTTTAAAAATAGAACATCTGTATCAGGTGGTAATATTCATAATAGTGTTTCTTTCTGATTAATATGAAGGTTTTCTAATTCAAGGATTTTTTTTGTCAAACTTTTCGTTCACCCTCTTCATTCTTATGGGTAGAGTCATCCCATGAGTTTAATCATACTTAAAAGGAAAAATGTTTAATATTTTCGGTGCTTTTTTTATGAAATGCCAATATAGGTATCATGTTTTTTCACTGTCCTTTTTTATGAGCTTTTCCTCATTGGTCCGTATCTGTCAACAAGTGAGGAAGGCCTTTCTCTCAAGAATAACTGTAACAGAATCTTTATTTTCAGTGTGAAAAGCATTCACATCACCTGGTTTTAAGCATCTAAGTTAGGTACCTAGGTCTCAGTCTTTGAAGACTTCTCCTTTCCATTGATTATGAAAGAAAGTTTTTGTCTTTGATAGAAGGTAATCTAAGCCGGCCTAAACTCCATGTTGTGAATATCCTTTCTGTTTCACAATTTGTGGTGTTTGGGCTGAGGGATGACCTGGAATACCCTTACACCAAGGTAAACAGAGAGCCATCACAGCTGGTCTTGGGTTGAATACTGTGTTTATCTTTCATGATTCCTAAACTCTTCATGGAGATACGGGGCTATTTTGTTGATTTTGGCAACCCAGGTAGACAGTTCAAAGTATTTCCAATCAGTAATAAGAAAATGGACCATCTGTCTGAGAAAAGAGAGAACAGCAAGACCTATTGGTGAAAAACTCCTAGAAACTTGGTCTCTTGCATAATTTCAGGCTAAGCTTTCAGCATGTTATCACCTAATTTTCTAAATAATAGGGAAGTGGGAAGAGAACATGACAAAGATTTTGTGTGCATTTGATTCTCTGAACAATTTTAATTCTCCCAAATTATGGGCTACCAGCAGGAAGGTTAATCTTGTCCTGAATCATGGTAAAAGAGTAGGAACATGTGGGCAGGTGCAGAGATGGTGATAGTGAAACCATAGCCTTAGGCTAAATTACTGTATTTCATCGGCTTTAGTGGGTCGTACCAGTTTTATTTCATACAAAAGCAATTGTAAGACAGGGCATGGTAATGTGTTTAGAGCATACTCAGTGTAACTGTTTATTCTGATTTAAATCAATAGTAATCCTATTCTGCTTCTAAAAACCCATTCACATTACAAAGTGTTTATTTTCAAATTTGTTATTGAACATATTTAACAAAAATGTTAAACCCCACTTAATTCCTGGAGTGCGTGTGGACTAAAAAGGGCATGCAAAATTATATTTTTCCTGTCTGAACTAGAGTTTTCAGATGCGGTAGCCTAAACTATATTAACTAATATGTTTTAGTAGTATATTTTTGTCACAATGTTGTCAGACTTGAAAAGGGAAAATATCAAAATGTCAGGATCTTCCTAAATATTTTTCTGAGTTGGTGGGGTTTCCTTAAGGTTGTGTAAAAAAAGAAAGAAAATGCAAAAGTCGTGAAAATAGAAAACAAGGGTGTAATATTATTATTACTACTAAGTTTTTCTAATTCTTAATTCTAAACATAAAACGTACTGAAAATATCACAAAGGAGACAGAACTTTTGAAGCTGTTGTTTACTTTTCAGCAGGCTCATAGTCTGTTCTACAGTCAAGTAATTTTTTTCCTTTCTCTTTCATTTGTAGTATGTTTATGATAAATGCACAGTTATTGTTATTGTCAGCGTCATGGTTCCAGTACAGTTATTTGTGAAGCCAGGTTGAGATGAGCCAGGTTAAAGCACTGGTTTTTAACCACAACCAGTGCTTTGGTTTCCAGCATAGTTCCCCAAGAAGTGACAGGGACACCGATGATGAGGTCGTAAAGTGATACTATGGCAAGAGTTCGTTACTCGCTGAGACGCTGAAAACTAATGATTCATTCAGCCACGCAGTCAGTCTCAGCTGATCACAACATAAACGTTTTTATAATGAAGGAGTTCTGAGAAATAATTAAGTAGTGTCTTTCTAATAAGAGACTTAGACCACGGTGCCATAAATGGCATACTGAGAAATGTTGTATTTATACAACAATAATAATACATTATTTTTAGGACTTGTATACTTCCTTTGAGAAGTCCCTTTTAGCATGATAATAAATATCTGAAGTTTTAGGAGTTGCATTTTTTTTTTAAATTTCAGGATCAAACTATGTGGGCATGTTTAGCTGCTATGGCAGTTGCCAACAAAGACATGGCTACAGCAGAAATCGCCTATGCATCAATTGGTGAGGTAAGAAAATGGTGTTATTTATTTCCAGTTAAATTGTTGCAAAACTAATTTTATTAATTAATCTCCCTTATTAAACTGTTGTACATCTCATTAACAGATTGACAAAGTTCAGTATATCAATTCCATCAAAGATCTTCCATCAAAAGAGTCAAGGATGGCTCATATACTGCTGTTCAGTGGAAACACCCAAGAAGCCGAAACCCTGCTTCTTCAAACAGGCCTTATTTATCAAGCTATTCAAGTCAACATTAATCTTTACAATTGGGATAGGTAGTATTTCTTCAAACACAATATGTTTGTAAGCAGTCTTACTGAGGTAACCTGTAGATTATTTAGATCAGTTGTTTTATTGCGGATACTTAGCTGACTAATTTCCTATCTGTAATTGCCCAGAGCTGCAAAAAGATGAAGTAAATCATATCCTGACAATAATCAAAGAAGTAACTTTTTTTTCTGTCATATTTAGAAGATACAAGTATTCCGTGATAAAGGTCCAAAACATGCTTGGAGACATTTTTAAATAACATTTTGCTTTTTCATTATTGTTAACACAGAAAAGTCCTTAGCAATACCTCACACTGTGTGTGACCCTCAAAGAATTAAGGCTGTTTTGAAATGTCTTGTTGCTAAAAATAAATATGTGGCTATTCAGACTCCCAGCACTGTGTAGGTGGATGAAATATGAATTAGGCCTGAGAAAACAAAGTAGGAATTTCTCCCTTAAACAAAACCCCACGTTTTCTAACAGAACCTTCTGAGGCCATTTACTAGCAATTTCTCTGCTATTATATTCATATCACTGTGGGCAAAAAGTTGGTTTTCCCCCACATATCTGTGTTTTTTATTATGTTGCCTAATATGTCTCATCTAAAAACTGTGTATATCAAACATAAGTATTCCTTATGCCATTGAGAAGAAAACAGATGTGAGAGTAATCAATTATATTAATCCAATGACTAATCTTTCCCACCTATAGAATATTCATAAATGCTGTGTAGCATACGCCATAAAAGTGTATTATGACACTGTTCAGAAGCGATTCCTGGCTGTAATAAAGTTATTAAAAATTATTACTTTTGCCCCTTTATATTGAGAGTGCTAAACTCTAACCGTTCTGTTTTATTTCCTTGAAATAAAAAGACTCCTATTGTCAAACTCCAATGATGTGATGAGTTTGTCAACAGAAATAATTGTTGGATATTTTTCATAGCGTGCATCATAAAGTAGACAGTCTCCTTTGCTGGCTGCTTTTAACTTCCCGTGACTGATACTAACGTAAAACTGCTTGGCACTATAGATTAGGAATCTTTGCCTGCAGCCCAAACACTTTTCAGCGTATCATTTTGGAAAACCATGGTGATTGTAGTTGTGCCAGAGCATTTATATAGCCTGACAAGCCCATTTCTTTTTTATTCCAGGGCCCTAGAACTAGCAGTAAAGCACAAGACACATGTTGACACAGTCCTGGCTTATCGACAAAAATTCCTAGAGGACTTTGGTAAAAAAGAAACAAACAAAAGATTTTTGCAATATGCAGAAGGTGTAAGTATTCCTCAGAATTATTCCTACAGCTTTAGGTCAGCCTGCTCTTCGTAGCCAGTTTGGGAGGGTGGAGGGGAATTGCTCTTACATTTTCCTTCTTTGATTCAAATGTGGACACAAATCTTAAGATTTTACATCTGAGTACAAGTTCATAGCTTGATGTGTGGCTACTTGGCTAGTAAGAGTTGTGCATGTGTTTTATTTGAAGGCACAGATACGGAATGTATATATTTAGTATTTGGCAAGGATTATACAAATGAAGGCACAGTTGTTTTCTATAAACGGGGAGCTAGCCCTTAGTATGGTTGAACGTGTACCTCTTAAATGTCTTAGGCGGTTTTATGTAATTTTATGGATGGCAACAGTAACAAACTCTGAAGGTATCCAGATATATATTAAGAGTGAATGACGAACTGTTCTGCCAAATATGATAAATAGCTAAATATACAATTTCATCAAAACTCTTGAAACCCTCTCCATCATCAGTAGGTCGTTTCAATTTATTAGCATTTCACAGATCTTAAAGACTGAAGACAGATCTTACAGTTCATAAGCTAGAAGTATCTTAGATTCCACTGGAGTACTTCTGCGCATTTCCTTTATGAGAGGCACCCACATATGCACCTTAGACAGCAATTTCACTGAGCAGCCCTTATGTCCTTCCTACTCTTCCCCTCGCTGTTCCTAAGCATTCTGAGGGTGAAACTATGAAGAGAGACATGTATTTTGACTGTGTCAGATCCTTTCATCCACTGTAGCTGATGGATCAGGAAATACATCCAAGCTGTTAGCTCATATCCTTTAATTGGACAGTGCCCATTACACTTTCAATAAAGCTCGATTTCTAATGTAAGTCATTAGCTTTTAGCACTTCTAAGGATGTTTCATTTCCTAAGCAAGAATAAAAGTCTGCACAATATCTAGCCCCGCAATGAACCATTCTGCTGTACTTTACCTAGAAAATACAGAAAAATAACAGAACAGATTCCAAGCACTCTTATCAGGCAGCAGTTTTGGCTGCTGTGCTGGAAGTATGTCTTCTACATACTTTAAATCCATTATTGAGCAAAAATCATGTTAATCCCCTGATGCTTCTGAAAGAGACTTTTTAGATAATACTGTCTTGTCTTAAATCATCAAGAAAGCCGTAGTTTCTGGAAAGGTTCCTAAGAAATAACACCTTGTCAGTGACAAGGTGTGAGCAGAGTGACGCGAGTGGACCCTGTTTCACCTTACACTCAGTCTTGAAACTTGGGTCTTAGACTGCAGAAGGTTCCTGGAGTAAAGAAGTCCTTTTCCGCATCCATGTTCTGGAGGTCTTGTCTGCTGGATCTGAAACTAGGAGGCAACCTACTTAATGAAGTGGATTTTAAGCTCTTGGCTACAGTGGTAACTAAATTCTTAATGCAGCCTGTCCGACTCATATAGCAAAGTTAGAAGGAAATGTTAAGGGCATTGAAGAGAAAAGCAAGATTTCTGTGCTGCTGTTCCTTCTCAGGGGAAAAAGAAGGGTCTCTGTTTCCCTCTCACCACCTAAAGCTCCTTCAGGCTTAAGTAAGGAGTTTTTGCCTCTTTTCTATACTGCAGCTGAGAGCACTGATCTGCAATCAAATACGGAATCTAAACAATGTGCTTAGTTGTTATATCTCATGTCTTTATATATAAGGTATTATGAACCTCATATGTATACTGAGAATCCATATCTTGGCAGTTACTAGGTGTCACTGGCAATGGTTGTTGGCTTCACTGGCAAGTAGCTCTCTGGGCTAGATGGCAGAATTAGCCCTAGATGTGGTATGTTTAGCATCTGTGTGACATCTGTTAAAGCAAACACATTCTTCTGGAGCTCCATAAAGATTTCAGTCATCAGATCCAAAGCACCTGGACCCAGTAAATGCATCCTAAATTGAGGGATTAACCTTTTCACATGAGAATGTGGGTACTGCAGTTACGTCTTCCCTCGTAGAGAATCTTCCTTGTTATTTCATGACTTAGTTAACAGAATAACAGCTACTCTGAAAATTCCCTGCGCAGCAGTTGAGATTTTTTTCCCATCCCATCTTTGACAGTCTTAATTCTCCAGCTATGAAACTGAACTTCGCAATTACATTTTTGCCCAGTTTTTGGACATGTTTTTATAGTCATCAAATGCACCATGATCCATTCTTTCTTGTCAAGCATTTTTGGAAAGACAGGCAACTATTGTACCCCACTGTACCATGGATATTGTACTATATCCATTGTCTGAAGTTTCACTGAAATAGAATGTAGCCAGAAGATGACGATTCTCTGCAGCTGGAGAAATGCCAAGATAAAGCTAAACCATTTATTGATGTAGAAGACAAATTTCAAGCAGAAATCTGATTTCTGTTATATCAGATAACTGGTGTAATATGCTATCAGTTTACTTGGTGGACTTTAGGTGCAGTCAAAAGACATCACTGCATGTATTATTGATGAAGGGCTATATTCTCAGTAATAGGACCCAGATGTCATTACATTTACATCAGATGCAAGTTGATCCAAGTTATTGTCGTGGTTTAATGTTTTTTTTTGCCAGACACAATGAGGTGTATTAGTATTTGTTAAACTATATCAAGCTTGTTGTATTTTAAAGGTGGAAAGCTCAGTTTGTGAGAACTCAACTGTGCCTTCATACGTTCCATTAGTATAAGTTGTCACTTATACATGAAGAACTGTATAATGATTGATATGGTCACTTTGTAATTGTAACTTCAAATTGTCCTGTTAGTGAATAGCTATCTGTTTGACCTCTCTATATAATGTTTGTTGACCTCCGCATACTCGCTTTTCTATTCTTACAGCTGGAAGTTGATTGGAATAAAATCAAAGCCAAAATAGAGATGGAAATTGCTAAAGAAAGAGAACGAGCAGCAGCCAGTCCCGCAGTGAGAGCTAGTGTAACTGTACAGCAATAACTGTCCTTCTGGTCACCTTAATAAGTGCTTCTTGAATATTTTGTACTGGCATGTTTTGACAAATATAAATAAAAAAAGCCACAGCAAACATTTTGTGGGAACAGGAGTGAGAATTGGTGTAGTTCTTGTTAATTGTTGGATAACAGGCAGAATTATTTATTTACTACAGTCTCATTTTGAGCTGGGTTTATATTCTGATGCCCTAGCTCCAGTGAGTAGCTACATTGTAGTCCGTAATACATGTATGAGAAAAAAGGGAAATTAACTGTCTTTCCGTTAGTGGCTTTTAAATTTTCATTGCCATTAAAATTATTTAACCTTGGTTGCCTCTAATTAAGTACCGATTTCCCTGTTTAAGCACCTAATTAAGTAGTTTGGTTGTTTCTGCAACCTCAGGGACCTCTGAAAAGACTTGTTTAAATTGCCCTAAAACAAATTTAGCAAACTGTAAGTGTTGAAAATTAAAAAAGAAGCTTGCACCTATAAAGTACAAAAGAATATTTCACTCACAGTTATGGTAATACATATTTCTGCTAGTATGTATGTACTAGCAAGTTCTTCAGTGGATGATTTCAGATTACTTCAGCAACTCAGGTTCGTCACTGTAGCAAACTATTTAGCAATAAAGGGTGTTTTCTAAGATAATGTAAATTGTTTAGAATACTATGGAATGTGCTTTGAATGTTGTTTGAAGTAACAAAAGGTGTTACTGGTTGGTTTTGTAGCATCTAACATGTATACTTGACAACGATATTCAGAGCTTCCTTAAGGTTAAAATATCATATTAATTTAAAATAAGAAAGAGCTTTCCACGTATTTTTTTCTGCCCAAAGCACTTGATTTGAAAATATTGTTTTTACATTTGTGTTATTTCATCAAGATACGTTTTTCTTTGGTTTACATATGAAAGTGGCTGCATATGTTACATGTTCTTTGCAGAAGCCCTTTGCATTATAAATACGTGAGCAGGTTATTCACAATTGACATTGTATAATATGTATCTTTCAAGTGTTACCATCAAAATGTTAAATATCTGTATGTCTGGCAAATTTCTTCTGTTTTGTAAATCATTATGTGACACTTTTTTGCATAGTTCATAAATTTCTTAATAAAAACAAAAAAGGGTTTTTTTAAAATGTATCTAATACATGATGCATTAGGTGATCTCCATTGATTTACCTGACTGCTAAATAAAACAACAATTTTGATGTAGCTCATTTGAAGTTCCGCAGTATGCTGGTGTACTGACATGTGGCAAAGTGAACACTTTCACCTTCCATTGACTTGCAGAAAGCACTTACTAGTTCCAGAATTGAGCCCAAAATATCACTAATGGCAAGTGTTTAATCTTAAATTTATGAAGCCTGCCTCAGATTTGTAATGCAATGTAAGCAATTTTTGAAGACCGGTCTAGTGGTGATACAAAGTTCAGGGTCTCAGCTCAATCTTGCTCTTTTATTCTTGGGCCAGTTGGAAGTACAGCAGAGGCAGCAAATTCACTCGGCTTCTTAAAAATGCCTGGTGCAACAATTAACCATTGCAAAGATGAGAGAAAACGGTGGAATGGATGCCCCGCTTGCAGAGGTACTGTCTTAGACTGACTGCCCTTCAGGTTGATGTCTATGTCGTTCACAGAAAGTGGTACCGCAGTGCTTCAAGCTGGCTCTCCGTGCCTCGGTATTAATGAAAAACGTTGTATTTGTAGGAGATGGGAAAGGTTGTTTAGTTCCTAGGCCAAAGCACAATAAAGACCTGAAGGTATTTATCGCTGATGGGATCAATTTTTTTCCATGCACATCCAGTCCTGAACTACATGCTGTGCTGAGCATGTTTGTGTTAAATAGAAAAACAAAGAATAGAACACAAAGCAAAACAAATATTTTGGAACAGCACTGTTATTCTTTATTTTTACCAGGTTCTAATATGCCAGTAACCTGGTACCTGTCCGACCTTGGGTATGAAATCTACATTTCAGAATACTCTCAGAAGAAAACATCCTTACATGGCTTACCTGGGATTGTTGCAGGGTTTTTACATATCGCAATTGCAATTCCAAGAAAAGTGCCATCTGTGCAGCCCAAGATAAATTTGTGCTGGTTTGTCTGGGGGTGTTCAAGTTCTGCATTGCATTTGTCTGTACCTGTTTTCAGTCATTTTCAATAGTTCATTTAATGATATCTATTAAGGAAAAAGAAATACCAGAAGGATAGAGATGTTTCAGGTGTGTTTATAACAAGCTGCAACAACCCTTGCGTATCTGCTTCGATGGGCCATTTCTGATGTATTCAGATAAGATTGGCATATTAGCAAGTGCAAAGTAAGATCAAAAGTACTTTCACCCTGCTGGTGGTGTTTGTGTCATATTACCTCCTTGTCCAAACCCCGATTTAAAACCCTCCAGAGCTGTAAATGAAATAGCTAAGCAATTACTGGTTGCATTATTGTCCAGTGCAAGAATACTGATTCTTCAATGATTTAAGAATACCTATTTTAAAAATAGATAGCGCCCTATTTAATTATTGACTGTTTAATCTAAAACATAAACCTGTTTAAGAAGTAGGGATTAACAGAATTGAAATTTAATTGTTTTAGTTGCTGTTGTGATGGGTCAGTTTTTCAAATATAACCCCAAGTTTGCCATAGCAGGGTGGGTGTTACAGTTCATGTACTTCACTTGACCTTGACCACTGTAGATTCTCTCTGGTTTTAAGAAGGGAGATGCAAATGGGAAGGTGAAAAATCTATCTGTAAGTGAGGTAAAAGTAAAAGCTGAGACGAGTGTTTAAAAGCCATAACTGAATTAGGAAAGCAATATACTGAAAAAATGTTTTGTGCGTTAGGTAGCACCTCTGTCTTTTAAACTTTCAAACGTGACAAACACTGCACATCGCTCTCCTTGCGCGTGGGCTTGGAAATGACGTAAAAATAGGCAGAATTTCTTTTTCCCATTCTAGCAGTGTAAAACAGGACAAACCTAAATAATCTGTTAATGTAAGTCAGTACCCGACCCCGCATTAGAGGACAGCCATTTTTACATCCCGGTCTTCATGCATTGTCCATCGTCTGTTGGGCGATGGACGGAGGTTGCAGTCTGGTCCGTGTGGCCAGTTTTCTATTTACGGTGCACAGCAGCCACCGTAAGTTTCTACGAGAAGTTACTGATGGGTGCCAATGGTGACTGCAACGAAGAGCAATGAAAAGAGTGCTTTAGGAACATCCTCTTGGATTTGACAAAAAAAATTCGGAAGTACTGCTTTAATCTTGCTTTACGCCACATTTTAACTATCATTTTGGCTCCAATTATTCCAGGTAATGCAAATGGTTAAAGAAGCCTTCATTTTTACCTCTAGCTTAATTTTTTCACAGTGTGCGTATTTTTAATAGTTCAGAGGAAAAAGGAAAAATATTTTTTGTGTTCTGATACCTGAGACAGTGAGACTTTGAGATCTATATTTGACTGTCAGATTTTATCCTTTGGAACTGGAAGAGGATGAAGCTTTGGATCATCTGACATGAAAACTTAAATTTCACAGTTTACGTCAAGCCATTTCCTACTGCAGGAAAACAAATGTTCATCTCTAAAAGATTCTGTGCATGAGATAACTATGGGTATATCCCATTCGTACTAGAGGCCAGAACTTGTGTCACAGAAGCATCTTTGTCTGAGGGAGATGAGAGGTAAGAGGCGGTGTTCGCATGTGTCTGGGAGTTTCAGTTCTGTTTGTGGCTTTGTTGTGGCCTCTCTCTACCTTGCTCTTTCCATCTGCAGATGGGAGTAACGGATTTAGCTATGTTGCAGAGCTGGTTTTTGGAGCCTAAGAAGTTAACGTACATAATGCACTTGACGTTATGTACAACGACGTGCAACAAGAGCGGAAAGGCTGGCGAATTATAACTTCAAAGGTTTTCAAACCCCAAACCAATAAACATTAATAAATGAATTTTGATGAAGATGGCCAGGATTGTTATTCCCTTATTGACAGCTGAAGTCACTTGCCCACGGTCATCCAGCGGGCCCGTGCGAGCTGGCAATAGGAGCAAGCCATCTCTTCGGCTGAGCCCTACCTGCTGATCCAGACAGCTGTAAGGAGACCATCCTCATCCCTGCTGGAAGCTGGGATAGTTGATGAAGGCTATTGAAACGCCAAGGAATCAGTCTGCAAAGCAGACTACAAGATTTAGCTGTGCAGCTCTCATCGTTGAATGTAACAGAAACTGAATTTGACGGAGGTTTCACAGCCAGGAGTTCAGCGAGATCTGTGTGTGCAGCGAGCACAGCCGGGAAGGAAGCGTCACGGGGTCTGCCTGGGGCTGCAGTGGGATTTCATCCAAACCTATCAACCTGCATTCCGTTAAAAGGTAAAACTCGCTATTGTAGATAACAAAAAAATGTCCTGCAATCCTCTGAGACTTAGCCTTCGCTATTTCTTCAGAAAATATGTAGATACTAGTGAACAGTGAATGGAAATACTGATGCTAAAAGGGGGGAAAAAAACAAGTGCTGTCCATTGAATTATGATGTGTCGGTACTTCTGATTCCAAAAGAGGCAAAATAGGAACCAAAAAGTTGGTGTTACACTGACAGAGTGCGTCTTAGGAAGGGCAAATGCCTCAAAGCTGTGAAATACGCTGCTTTTCAAGCAGTAAAGCAATTTGAGAGCTGTATCATGCTGGCCTGGTGCCAGCCTTGACATGATTTTTTGGGCATATCCAGCAAATCTGCCCGAAAAGTAATGTAAGCCCACTGTGTTCGGTTTGAGCCCCTTGACTGAAATGATAAATTCCTTTACCGTTTAACTTTTAAGAAAAAATTAACTGGGAATTTTCATCATTTATAAAGTAGAAGTCATTATTTTGGCAAGATATTAATTTCATATTTTGCCAGAACGATGCCCTTCCTGCAGCTACAAGCTTTTGAAGCCTACAGGATTAATCAGTCAGCTTGACCGTGATACAAGCAACTCACAAATATCCCATCAAAGATTCTCCCACATAATCTGTGCTGTCTTCGGGGCTAGAAAGAGCTATCGAAGAGCTAATGCTCATTGGCGAGGGACTGGTATCTGCTGCTTCTTTTCCTACTTTAAACCTTTAATAAAATGTTGAGGTGTGGAAAAATGGAAAAAGTGCTCGGAAATCAGAGTAATTTGCCTGGTGATGGAGCTACCCTCGGCCTAGTAAGAAGAAAAGCATGCCCATGATGATGGAGAACACTGACACTGCTTCTTAAAAATGTAAATAAACTCTTCTCTTTGAGCTTTCACTAAGTGAGTGGAGCATGCAAGCCTCAGACAAATAAACCACTGCAAATGATTACTCTTTCAGGAATTATGGGGGGTTTTTTTGGGTCGACACGTCTGCAATGAATGGTCAGTGAAAAGCTCGATTGTTCATCGGTTTTTCCAAAGGTCTTATGACTCATCCTACTTTCATTCCAGATGTTAATCAATGGTTTTCCATATAAATTAACCAATCTGCCTGTTCATTTCTGTTCAAAATAGAACATACAAAGTTCTGTGTAAGTGCAAAATAGATAAGTGGCATGATTTTACTCTGTTTCAATTACTGGCCGGTTTATATTGATGACTATGGGGTTAGGTCAGCCAGTTGCAGTTGTATCTTGCTTGTCCATAGAAATAAGAATTAACAAGAAAAAACCCCGAGGCCAACTGTCATTTAGTAACAACAAGAGAGCATAAGTTCTATTTTATTTTGTAAATTAATATCAATTAAAAAGAAGAATCTAGGGTTGATTATGATATATCTAGAAACAAAGGCAAGGTAGAAAATACTTTGGAAAGAGTTATAACAACCATGGAAGGAAAAAATGGAGAAAATAGGCAGTAATGGCTCTTAAATCCCTGATCATCGTGGCCAAGACCTGGCAAAGGCGTATGCATGTGCTGCCCTTCCTGGGCCGTGGATAATCCAGCTGGACTCACGGAGGTAACTCACTGCGTAGGAGACTAAACCTTTCCCTCCGGTTTTCCTGCTCTTTTTCCTTTGGGTTGGAAGCTTGTAGCATTCTGGATTTTGAGACAGGACTGGGTTTCCACTAGTTTGCTTAGAAAACTTAAAGCTGAGGGTACGTACATGATGAAAACCACTGCAGAAGCAGACGTGAAATTCTGCTTGGTGAGCACAAGAGAGCCCAAGCAGGACTTAGCTGTTTGCTGCTGCTCTGAAAAGGGAAAAATTTCATTTACATTACAGCATGGTATCCTGGGAAGCCAATTTAGCTCATTAAAGTTGTATTGTTTTCAGTCGCCTTATTCACTTCAGAATAGTCAAAGCTACAAATAACCAATAACAGAAAAGCTAGCAGCTTTCTAAAACCAGTGTAATTCTTGATGATATCACCTAGAGATAGGGGGAAAATTGGGGGTGGGGGGTGGGGGAAGCAATTTAATGGTTTTTATATTTCAGGATTGATATTAAACATAGACATTTTGAGGCTTCCAGTTCATATTTTTGTGAGATCAGAGATATCCCATGTCACATTTATTCAGCGGCTCCAAAATCAGCTGACATTTCACGACTCTGGAAATACAGTTGTGTTACAATTGTTGATCTGAATATATATATGATTTGAATTGCAATGGCTATAACATCACTTGTGGTTTTAAGCTATCAGTGGAATATGCACAGAATTGTGCCCTGAGCATTATGTTAATGCAAAGAGAGCACGGCAGTTATCTATTCGGCAGTTATCACAATTGTCTGGCTATCGTCTTCTCCTGGGATCATCTCTTTGCCTTCCCGTAAGATTTGACATACTAATGCGTCCTCTACACTGATATTTTACTCTGTCAAGCATGGGGAAAAGTTGGGGAGAAGAAAAGTTTTTGTGAATTGATCGTATGTAAGAATCTGTATTTCCAAAGTATATTTTTCTTGATCCAATGCAGTCAAGGGTTGCCCCATGCTATAAAATTTCAAATACTGAAATGCAAGCTGTTAGTTTTAATTCAGGTACCTTCACCCTACTGTATATGTTTCTAATGACAACTAAGTGCTTCCTATGAAAATATGCTGGTTTGATATCGTCAGGGAAATAGATACATTCTTTCTTTGCACAGAGCTGGGCAACATGCCTGGAACAATTAGATGAAACGGATGTACAAAGAATATCATGTTTAATTACTTCTGTGTCTTTCGTGAAGGGTCTGCAGGAATTTTTTTCTTTATGTAAAGAAATAACTACGTTAGTTGGAATCCTGCAGTTTGGAAACATTCTAATCTCTATTCTAAATAACCATTCAGGTTTTCTTTGAGATTAAACAGATAAGGCTTCAAAAAAGGTAAAAGAGAGGGCTCGTATCTGCATCTCCATGCACTGTGAAAGATCCTCAGTTCCACCTCAAGTGCTAACTTCAAGCTAGAAAAAAAAAAGATAATTTATGAGGTCTTTGGGCACAAACCGGTTCCAGTCTCGGAGGAGAGCTCAGGTGAAGCTCATGGTAATCGTGTATGAAGCAGTGATCAATTGGTAATTTAGGACTAAGTTCGATACTCCCAGCTAATTCAACTGCGATGTCAATGAGGATGGAGATGACTTCTGCCCGTCGTTGGTGTTTGTTATTTGCCTTCTTCATGTCAAGCTTTCTAGTGAAAAGCATCCAGCACGTTGGCAGGACTACTTGCTGCAGACAGACACTAGCACAGGCAATGCAAACCTCTCCGTGAAATTCCTTCAAGCCTGACCTTGAGTAATTGAATATAGGGGTGAGTCTCGCTCAGCCTTTGGCGTCCGGTCACTTGGGCACGACCACAGGGACTGATGTGCCGTGGGTCAAAGACGATAATGGTTTATTTTTCTTTCTATTTAAGACATTCTTCATTAACAACTGGACTTCTTAGAAACTGCGTTAGCCATCTCCCAGTAAGGATATAGCACCAAACTGGGCCAGATTTTAAACATAATACTTTCTTTGTAAGGCTGTTCTCCCAGATCCAAGTATTTTGGCATAGAAAAAGGAGGTTGAGGAAAAGCTATTGATTTACCTATTCAAAATTATGTTTCAGTCCTCAAAGTTGCTCTCTTAGCTGAATCTGCCCACAGTATAGTCTGGCCGTGGATGTCCCACAGAAAACACACACCTCTTCCAAGCTTTCCTTGTTCCGACGGGTTAAGAGTTGAACTATCAGAGGTGAGCCACGGCGAGATGGTCCCTCTCAGCCCACGGGCCTTCCTTGTCCCTTCTGTGTGTAAATGAGTTTTTCCTTCTCCTGGGACCTGCACAAACACTCGCTCCTCTCTGGGGAAAGGAGGGAGGGCAGCTTTGCCCAAGGAGGGCAAATACAAAATATAGTAATAACGCAATATTAAAGGAAAACACTAAAAAATGCACTATTATTTCCTATTGGGAGGGACATAAAAGTTACAGTAGTTGATGTCAGCACTTGGACTGCAGAAATTAATTAATACGTTAAACTATGGGTGAGAAAAATGTTTGTCTTTTAAAAGTAATATAGTCAGTCCACTGGCTTTTGAAATTTAAAATCACACATTTTGAAACGGAATATTTTCTCTGCCTTGCTGGCGCTTCCCAAAGCCGTGCTTTGGCATTTTGAGGCACTAAATAAATTGGGCTCACTCCGAATAAACCGCCCAGGGCAGCGCTGCCTTGCAGGGTGCTGTGGGCAGGAGCTTCCAAACTTCCCCCCGGAGGCGTGGGGTTGGCGACTGAGTTACACAGCATTAGGCTGAGTCCTTCATTTCTATGTTGCTATTTCAGATACAGAATTACCCTGTTACGCGGCATATTTTATTCAAGAACAGAGTCTTCCCATCAAACACTGTTTTTTAAAAAGGTCCTGACATTGCTCCCCTTGTTGCACGCAAAACTGCTCCTGCCTCGGCACTGTGGATGCAGAAGGCAGCCAGCACCCGGCCACAAATCCTGAAAAAAACCCGTATCGGTGGACTTTGTACATAGTCAATTGTGAGTCAGCAGCGGAAAGCGGTATTTCAGTGTTTTGGCTGAAAACGTCAAGCAAATTCTAAAGGAATCGATCTTTCCCCTCCAATTCTGCTGTTCCTTCAACGTTGGCACTGCGGGCATGTTGCAGGAGTGAAGGTTTTATAACCCCTCCTGGTTGGGATGGAGAAACGAAAAGGCAGGCTGGGTTCCTTGGGGTTTTCCCTGTTTGTTAGGAAGACTCAGCATTATTCCCAGTGCCGTAATCCGTCTTCGCACCAGGACTCGTGTTAACATAACCCAAGAAGCTCCAGATGAGAAAGCGTGGCAGGATCTGGTCTGGTTTCTCTAAGTTACAACCGTCTCAGGCCCTCCTCCTCCTCCTCCTCCTCCTCCTCCTCCTCCGGCCATCTCTGTCCCCTGCAGCACATAAAAATGGCCTAATCTCAATTCCAGTAAAAATAGGATTGCCACTTCAACTAGATATGAGGATTTTATGGAGCATCTGGAAACGTCTTTCTGTCTTAGCATTTTTAGCTGCGATATAGAAATGTTTAGAATCCACAGCAAGAAATATTTCAAAATTCAGATGCCTACATCGATACCTACATCCATATCTGTATTTGACATATATCCAAATCCCGGATTCTGCAGCGTGAGGAACGGCTCTCTTGCACCTAAAATGATTTAGCAGCCTTGCCTGCGAGGGGAGAAGGGGTATCTCACTCTCGCTCTCACTGGGAGCCCTTTAGCTGGGACCCACAGAGCGAGGTAACTCATTTTTCGGAGGGTTTGTGGGCAGGAGACCTGGCAGTGGTCAGCACTGAGGTCTGGTGTGGCCTGTGCTGGCTTGGGCCATTAATTTCCCTTAGAGCAGGAGTGATCCCAGGTCACCTCAGTAAAATAAAAGGCACAGTACCAGAAGGTGCTAATATTTTATTAGCAAGCTTTGGAGGTTGTTCTCCTCCGTTTGCCTTTCTGACAAAGGCAAGGCTACGTACAACCGCTGCATGATGCCAAAGGGGAAAGCCTGATCTTGCTTTCGCCCACGCTTGCACCTACCCCCGCCACCCATGGGTGCAGGAGGCGTGAGGATCGCCCCATCAGGCTGACTTTGTGCAGTCGTGTCCGCACAGACCCTGCGCACGGTCTCCTGCCGCTTCCACAGACGAGCAAACCCGGCATTCCCGGCGCGCACGAGCCCACGGCACGCACCCAGGCGAAGGGAGCTGAGGATGCTGCACCGAACTGCAACCAGCTCTTCCCGTCACCCCACGAAAAGCATGTCATCGTACTGGAGGCGACGTCATTGTATCAGAGGCGATGCCATCGTACCAGAGGCGATGTCCCTGTCAGCTTCCTCCTGGATGACTTATCCCTCTTCTTAACCAGCTCTCGCTGGGGCTCGGGGGCTGAGCAGCGGTCTCCGGCCACCACGCTGCCCAGCCCACGCTCCCGGGGAGGTGAGCAGGAGGAGCTCCCCAGGCTGCAGGTCCCTCCAGGACTGTGGCGTGTCCCTCTGGGGAGCCCTGGTGTCCTGCAAGCCGTCCCACGGGGAACACCAGCATCTGCTTCCCAGGCACAGTGGCACATCTCTCCGTGGGCCCTGGCATCCTGCAGGCCATCCCCCCTGGGAACCCTGCACATCCCTTCCGCAGAGCCCGGTGTCCAGCAAACCATCCCGCCGTGGACCCTGGTGGACAACCTTCCCAGGGGACGGTGGCTCCCCGGGGGTCCACAACGTCCCTCCAGGGAACCCCGGCGTGTCCCTCCCAGAGACCCCCGTGTCCGGCATCGCATCCCTCCTGGGGACCGCTGCCTGTCCCTCCGGGGACGTCCGGCATCCCGTCTCCCCGAGGTCCCCGGCATCCCGTCCGGCGGCGACCGCTGTGTTCCTCTCTCCGGCGGCGCATCCCGTCCGGCGCGGGTCCGTAGCGGAGCGGGGGCTCAGCCGCAGACCCCCCCGTCCCCCTGCCCGTCCCCGGGGGGGCGGCGGGGGCAGCGCTGCGCCTCCTCGTAGCTGGGCAGGTGCTTCACCTCCTCGTAGCGGGGCAGCGGCGGCAGCTCCAGCCCCGGCCCCGGCTCGGCGGGGGGACCCCCGGCCTCCAGCAGCGCGGTCGGCGGGGCGCCGGGGCCGGGGCCGGGGCCGGGCGGGGGGCGGCGGCGGGCGGGCGGGGGGCGACGGCGGGGCGCGGGGCAGGCGCGGCGGCGGAGGACGCAGCCGGCGGCCACCAGCGCCAGGAGGACGAGCAGAGCCGCCAACCTCCGCGCCAGCCACCGCGCCCGCGGAAGCCAAGCGCGCCCAGCCGCCCGCCGGCCCCGACCCCGACCCCGCCCCGCCCCGGCCCCGGCCCGGCCCCGGCCCCGGCCCCGGCCCCGGCTCCTCCGCAGCCATCCCGTCCGCACAACGCCGGTCCCCGCCCGCCCGCCATCCTCCGCGTCCCGCGTAACCCGTCTCCGGTCCCGGTGCGCACCTTCCGCGGAGCCGACGGCTCTCCCCGAGGCCGCGGGTGCGGGCTTGGCACCCCGCGCCCCTCCCGGCAGCAGAGCCGGGTTTTATCCGCGCCGAGCCGGGTTTTATCCCTGATGAAAAATTGATGGGGCCATTTGGCGGCGGTTCACGGGCTAATGGGGCAGCGGCGGTGCGGGATGGGGCACCGGGCCAGGCTCGGCCTCTGCGCCGGGGCGGCGTGGGCCCCCGGCAGCCCCACACCCCAACCCTGGCCTCTCCCAGCGGGGTCACCAACGCGGCGTCCCTGCCGCCCGAGCTTCACGCTAAATGTGCCCCAAAACTTACCATTGAGCCGAAAAGTATCTTCCACTGAGCGGGGACAGGGGATCCCTGACCAGGGGTAATCTGTACTCGACGACATGGGGATGAGGGGTACCCAAGGATGCAGGGATGAGCAGTACCCGAGGATGTGGGATGAACTCAACGATGCGGGGATGAGCAGTATCCGAGGACGTGGGAATGAACCTGAGGATGTGGGGATGAGCGGTACCCAGGGATGCGGGGATGAGCGGTACCCAGGGATGCAGGGATGAGCAGCACCCGAGGACACAGGGACGAGTGGTACCCAAGGGCGTGGCGATGAGCGGTACCCAAGGACACGGGGATGAATGGTACCTGAGGACGCGGGGATGAGCGGTACCCAAGGACAGGAGGATAAGTGATACCTGAGCCCTGAGCGACCCGTGGGAGGGGAAACGCAAGGAGCAGAGCCTACCGCTGATTTTGCCGCTTAAAAAGGACAACTGCAGCGTGGGAGCGGGCAGCGACAGGCTGGCTCCCCGGCACCTGTGCAAGGCACAGATCAGAGTGAGCTCTTCATTCTTTCTTTCTGTTGGTTTTTATTCCCACCATTAAGGTTTCACAGCTTTTTGCCTGTTGGCGAGGCCAGGGGTTCCCCGTGTCACCCGGCAGTGTGCCCGCACTTCTGGAGACCCAATCCATCACTTTATTTGGCCCCCATAATTGCAGACCCTCTGCTGTGTTGTTTGCTGATTAACCTCAGCTCCGTTGCAGAACTCCTCAGGCAACTGGGAGAGGAGAGGGAGGTCTAATCTAGTCATGGAAAAACTTACTAATATGAAACATGGCAAAAAATGACCAGTACTTTTCTGCTTGGTTTCCTTTTAGGTGATCATGCCAAATCTGATATGCAGCAGCTAACCCACCTACGTGACCGTCACGTGTAATGTATTCGTTTCCTTTGTCCTGTTTACTCGAACTATGATGATTTCGTTGCTGATATCTGTAAGTGATACTCCTGCTGTCATCTCTACGGTTGGGTAATTCATGCCTATCGTAGCCATTACAGGAACAAAGATGGGAAGAAAAGGTTCTCAGCAGCGATACAGCATTGGGCAGAGTTTGCATAAAAATGATCTGAAAGGAAGGAGGGAGTCAATGGTGCTGGGCTTCTGGCGCACAATGAGAAACCACAGTTTCTCTCTGTATCTTCAGGGGTTTATTCTGCATATGTTTCCTCACTTTACGGGCATTTCTCCCTGCAGAAGGGCGCCGGAGCTGGGAACTGCGGCAAGGTGGGCTTCAGGCACGGAGCCAAGGCAGGAGGGCGGCAGCAGGGGAGCACAGCCCCGGCCCCAGCTGCTTTAGGACTGACCTGCCCGGGCAGCGCCAGCTCTGCCCCCGCACAAAGGGGTGGCCGTGGGGACCCCGGCCCTTTGCCTCGGGGACGCGTCCGGCCCGCGGTCGGCAGGATTGGGGCTGCTGAGCACCAGCAGCAGCTCCCTCCCGTGCCTGGGGCTGCATTTACTTCAGACTCTTGATAATAACCAATGTGATTTTTTTTTAAGGCAAATACGACAGTGAGTAAACAGCAGGGCGCCTGGCGAAGCCTACCTATCCATTAATAAAGCGCTGCGTTTTAACAACATTTCTGATAAGCTGTAACTCCGCAGTCAGAGCGCTATGAAATATTAAAGCCTGTTGATAACTCATTAAAGCTAACGTTTGGGCTGGCTCTCCAGCGTGCACCGCGGGCCGGGCATCGGCGCTCAGCCTGCAGAAGTGGCTGAGGATCGGCTCTGCGCCCCGTCAGCCGAGGAAGACCGCGGCTGGGGGGAACAAGGTGCTGTGATAGCAAAAAGAAGTAAGAATTAAAATCCTGGGATGCAGCTATGCTCACTCCAGCAGCTCCAGCTCCTGCAGCCCCATGTCTGGCTCGGGAAAATGCAGAAATACTGGCTCCCAGTGGGGTCAGGGCCAGGGGACGTGTCCTTGCTGGCTCAACGGCTGCGTGGGAATGCCTGCAGCCAGCCTGGGGCAGCTGTGGGTATAGATGCTGCGTCCTATGTGGGTTTGGGGGGATTCGGGGTGGCGCGTCGGTGGAGCTAGGTCAGCTGCTGGTTGGGCTTTTGGAAATGTATGGAAAGTGTCTTCTGCCCAGCTGTGGGTTCCCGTGTGGGTATGGTGGGCAGGCAGGGGTAATTGGTTCAATCAGCAGTAATTGGGGTCAGCGATGGGAGTGATGGAGCCGTAGGCAGCTGCAGCTGCTAACGGGGATGAGGGAAACGTGGTTCTTGGAAGTGCGGCCACTGTGCTGAGGGCTAGCATGGTGTAGGGGCTGCTCACCTGCTCCCTGGCGATGGTACCGGGTGAGAGGGGGACAGGGGGGCTGCAGCCACCCCCGGGACCCTGAGTGGCCCCATCACCAGGCAGGGAGCTGGACCACTGAGCTGGCCTGGCTGAGGAGGCAGCAGCACCGGGGCAGTGAAAACTGGGATGCAGCAGTCTCCCTGCTCAGCTCCTGGGGGAGCAGCCCTCGCCTCTCCTCCTCCGCATGCAGGACCTCGAAACCGGGTGATAAACACCCACCCGCAGCCCGGCTCACCCGCAGGCGATGGTCCAGCTGGGGAGCATGAAGAGTTTCCTGACTCACTTGAGGTGAGGACGGAGGCGGCAGAGGCTCCCACGAGATGCGCTGAGCGTGGGGGCCAGATGTGGTGATTCGCCACATCTGGGGGAAGAGATGCTGTGGGCCGGGCAGTGCTGGTGATGTGGAGACGTGCCGGGGTCCCCCAGGCACAGCCCACGGCACAGGGGCAGCTCGCTCTGCCTGCTGACCAGGGATGCACGTTTCAGAGCTGATGCTCAGGCTTGACACATCAAAGCAGCCAGGACAGCCTGGGGTTCAAACCTCATCATTCGCCTTGTAATTCTCTTAACCGAGCCTCCAACCAGTTAACTACATCTATATTAAAGCTCAAATTCAACAGTTTGAACCTTCATGCTGATCCATAGCACCAAAAGCATCTGGCAAGTGTCCCTGTGCGCTGGAGCGGTCCCAGCGTGCTCTGAGAGGTTTCTTCTGGTTAGATCAAAACTTAGTTGCCTTTTTTCCCAGGCGACTGGCTCTTTGAATGTCAGGCTTGTGCATCATCCTGCAAGTGTTTTTGACAGGGATGGGAGCGCAATAGTAAGGCAAAGCATTGTTTCTATTAGCAGCAGCAGCACTCGTAGGCAGTTCAAGATGGTTTCCATATCGCCATGACATTTCTCACTGACGAAAGAGAAAAGAAATTACAGATGAGATGGCCCAGATGTTTGTCAGAAGTAGTCTTGAAAATCATCAGGACGCTGTAACATACATTTTTTTTAATTGCACATCCACAAATGCCTCTGTCACTTAACCATTTGCAATGGTGGCCTCTCTAGATCTCGAAAACCCAAGTAAGACCCTGGTTACCGCCTGGGGAGTGAGACCTACAAACCAGGCGCAGGCACCGTGGCACAGCACCTCCACTGCCCCTCGATGCCCTCACCCGCATTATGGTCCTCCCATCCCCATCACCGTTCCCCCTGCCACCGTCACACCATGGCCGGGACACGGCCGCAAGCACTCGTCCACAGCTGGAAGGGTCACAGCCGGGGAAAAAACCCACGGGCAACGGGGGAAGAAGAGAAACAGTTTTCTGGGAAACTACCCAAAGGTGGGGAGCCAAAAAGCCAGGGCACTTTGTCACAGGTATTAGTTTCCCAGCAAAAAGGATGGCGTAAGTTTGGTTGTGAGAACGCCTGCATGAATTTTCTTTTATTAGCATATATATATAAAAAAATTATTTACTTATTTATGTATTTATATTTTTAAATGCTAAAGCCAAATATGAGTAAAGGAGAAGCGTTTCTCCCCGTGCGGCCAGCCCAAACATGGGTGAAGATGGGAAGATCTTGCCCATTCAAACCGCTCTCCTATTTCATGCTTCCTTCTCCTCCTCCTCCGGATGCACGTCAGGACCTTCGTGGCAGCCTAGGGTGGTCCGGGCCGATGGCCAGCACTGTTCCCAGGCCTGCGAGGAGCTTTCTTCTGCCCCCCAAGCACAACAGAGCACTGGGGCAGCACCAGGAGTCGCTGAGCATGAATAAAGCATCGTTAGTGGCCACATCGTGCCTCCCCCATCCTGAAATCTGCTCTTTTTACAAGCTGTGAGAAACCCACTTTGTGGCTGCCCAGAGTCTCGGGCAAACTCTGGGGCCGCCGAGCGGTTTCTGGGAAGGAGCTTTAGAAGTTGATTTTCTCCAGTTTTGCAGGGGATGCACAATTATCGATCCTGCAAATGACCCCTGCAGAAATACATCGATTGCTTTGGAGCAGCGGATCATTAAATACTTGACTTCCAGATCTTTCAAATGCTGCCAAAGAGCTGACCTGGCAAAATAATTATTTTATAGTGCGCGTAATTGTCCCTGCGACCATTAGCATTTGTGTAACTCTGAACTCGCCTTCACGGGAGCCTGCTACCTAAAATGATCTTTGTACAATGATGCTTCACATCTGCATTTCCTTTTCTCTTATATGTTTTCCCCCAAATATGGGAAAACTAAATTGAAAAAACGTAACGAAGCTGAGGTTTCTCTTTTGGGCAAGACTCTGAAAGCCTCACACGTGGTGAGCAGTATTTGGTAGCAGGAATAATCCCACAGATTGATGGAGGGAAGCATGGCTTTGGATGACGATCTGGATTGTAGATGGAAACAAGCTCAGCCCACACAGCTTCAATGACATTATAATATCCAGTAGACCCAAACCTTGCGATAGCTGAGGCTTTTATAGGAATTATGGAGCAAATCGCCGCTGCGTTGGAGGATGTGCAGGCACTTCACGTTGCATTTCGGTCTCTGTTACAGCCCTTCTGCAAGTATTCTTCTCCCTGGTCCCTAAATCAGTAAATGCGGTGCCGTGAGGGCGGTGTTTTGGGGTGCTGGGTGGGTGAGGCTGCAGCTGGGGGGGGGTTTGCTTTTGATCCGAGTGGGGTAAAAGCTCCCCTTGGATCGGCAGCTGGCAGTGGCAGAGACCGAGGGCTTCCCCGGCGAGCCGGGCGCTGCGGCGACGCTTGCACCGGCAGCAGTCGCGCTGTCCGTGCGGCCGTCTTCACAACGGTCTGCCAAAATAAAGAATACATAGCTTTTAACATTTCTGTAAAAACCGCTACAGAAGCTCTTCAGAAAGCCCATCGGCAGCTAGCTTGGAGCACCGCTCAGGGAAAGCTCTACGTTGCTTGCATTAAACACACAAAGCCGAGATCTATTGCTTCACATTTTCCAAGCATATCTGTAACTGCAATAAGGCTTAAGAAACAAGAAGATGACTCTGCATATGTTAAAAAAAAAAAAAAAAAAGCCATTACCTCACAGCTCAGAAATCTCTACTGCCAGCAAATATTGCTGTTAGACTATTAAAAACCAGAGAAAGTGAGAGAGGCCAAAACACTCCTGCGTGGCTCTGATTCCTTCCCGGGCTAGGTCAGTTCTTCTGTTAACAAGTTTGGATGTCCTCCAGAAATGAAATGTATTTTCTTCAAATAAGTAAAAGGTGGAAATATCACAGGGCAATGATATCGATATCAAGTGTGTTGCCAGGCTTCCCAGATTGCATGTCGCAGTTAACGTATTCTATTTTATTCCTCCTACTAAAAATAAGCATTAGAAAGATTGGATCGTACTAGTTCTCCCCTTGCAATAATTCCTTGCAATTAGGACTTGAAACCTTTGACTCTGTCGAAAGGCTCCCATTCATGCAGCGGGTTTTGGCTGAGGTTTTTAATGTTACGAATAATGAACATCTCTTCATATAACGCTCATATAATAAGGATGATTTGCTCCAACGGCTGTTTTTCTTCTGAATCAAATTATATTAATTTCTAAAAATGAGTCCAGGATTATAACCTTGATCCAACACCGTCCTTAAGCACACGTCTAATTTCAAGCCCCTCGATGGCAGCAAGACCCCTGGGAGAGCGGCCAGGGGCTGCAGGCGGGGAGGAAGCTGGCTGGCCGCCGTGCTGCGGATGGATGTACGAGCAGCTGAACACATAAATGCTGAAATGTATTAAAAAGCAGTAACAACCAAAAGGCAATAAAGGACAATTTGTCACAGTTGGAAGGATCGCTGCAGTGGTCTGGAATAACCAAAAAACTATTTTTTTTTTTTTTTTTTTTTACAGGGGGCAACATTTTTCCAAGCCGCTGTCCTTGTTAGTCATGCCGTTTCTCAAGAGGCTGCCATGATCCAGTCATGAATTTCTGAGATGATTTCATCTCACTGTTATTTACAACTTAGCCCAAAAGCTCAGCCTCTTCCTATTATTTGTGGTTAAATATAGCAACGGATTCTTTCCCATTCCTTTTTCTCTCGGAGCGGTTTTTCTGCCACCCACACGAATCGCATGAGTCAGAAGGCACACGAAGGAGCGGTTCCCAGCTGGCTGGGCCCTCGCCGGCTGCCTTCGCGCATCCCGAGCTCACCCTGAGCATCACGAGGTGAAATAATGTCTGTCTGCTCGCAACTGGGGCGCAGCCAGGGGCGCTCGCCCCGCGCCCCGGGGGTGCGCAGGGATGTTCCTCCCCTCCGTTAGCTCCCGCATCCCGAGCAGTGTCACCCTGGCTGCATCCCGGCTGCTTTTCTGCCATCCCACCCAGGAATTCCAGGTGGCCCCAGTTTGCATGCAACCCACCGCCACGGAGAACGTGGGGGTCACTAAGAGCGGGGCAATGCCCCAGGCGTGGGGAGTCAGCATCGTCCTGCTGAAAACCCTCTCCTGTTCCCCTTTCGCTCTTCCCTTCCATCTGAAGATGCTTTACTTTTACCAAACTAAACATTTCCCACCCCAGTTTTGTCAGCACCAGCCTGAATTCCCCGGAGCCCCCGTGCACAGGCGACACGCTGCAGCCGGAGGGATTTTGCTGGGGGTAAATCCAACAGCCACCCCAAACCAGGCCGGTCAGGGCATTGCCTGAGCAGCAGGTCAGTAGCTTGTTAAAAAATAAAAAAGGAGAGAAAAAATTGCCAGCTGTTTGGCTGGGACGGGGCGGGATAGCTGTGCCAGGGCAGACGAGGGGCTGCCTGCTCGGCAGGGAAGCATCCTGCCCGCGCTGCCCGCACGAAGCGATGCAGCCCCGTGCGCATCTCTTAGGAAAAGCGTAAGAGGGAGGGATGAGGATGCTGAGGTTGGGGGGAGCAGCGCGGGGGCGGCAGCCGCAGCGGGAGGATGAAGGGGCAGGGGAGGTTTGACCCTGCTATTTTTAACCGTGGCATTTACACGCCGTAAATAACCGTGCTGGCCTCGGAGGCGGCGCAGCAAACAGGAAAGGCCCCGGCATGGCCCCCCCCTCCTCCCTGGATCTGCTCCTCAGGCCTGGGGGGTCCTGCCGGCCACCACGCAGCTGGGCTTTGGTGGCTCCCTTTTCGGCAGCCCACATACTGGTGGGTCTGGATGTAAAAGGGCAAATATTCCGTGTTGGAAAATGAGATGCATGGGTCCCGTCAAGCCGCAAGAGCAGATTTGCCGTGTCCTCCCCACCGCTGAGCCAGCCCCGGCTTTCTGCGCAGGCTGGATTTATTAGTTCAGTCGCATCTGGGGGAGCTGACATTTAAATTCTGAAAGTCAGGATAAAAATATGGAAAATGTATCACGGCTTTGCTGTCGAGAGAAGAAAACCCCGCCACGCCGCGTACCGAGGTGGCTGCTGCGAAGCTCAGCCCCCCCCCAAAGCTGGGGGGCACGGGGAAGGGGGCAGCGGGCGGGATGCTGAGCTCAGGCGCGGATGCGGAGCGGGGCTGCGGGGGAGCAGGGGCTGCAGAGCTGGGCTGGGGGTGGGTGACGGCCTCGGGCCCCCCTGGTTCCACAGAAATCAACCAAAACCCCAAAAAAATGCAAAAAGAAAAAAAATCTGAAGTGACTCTTGGTGGAGGCCAGGGCTGTGGGTACGGGTGCCTTTGGGAAGAGACACCAGAGCTAGCTGACACCGGGGAGATTACATTGCTGGCTAATTCTCTGAGGACTGAATTAGTTAAATTGCTTTTCCTTCTTTCATCGCTTCCAGAATAATAAATTAGCACAAATGTATCAGTCCCACCAGCAGCTGGGTTGCTACGGATAAAAGTCGTGGGTGATTTTTACCATCCCCAGTGCCAACCTACCCTCTACCTGCCTGGAGCCACGGGTCCGGGTGCCCCTTCTCAGCCCCTGCGTGATGGGATTTACTACTCGTCCCCTCTGCTGTTGGTGGGGTTGCCACTGTCTATTTGCTCTGTAATTAACTCATTGCCTTTTTAGAGCCATTAATGACTCTGCTATCGATTTGCTATCTGATTGGTACGCTGCTAAATTCATAACCCTTTTCAGCGCTGTCTTGCCTGGTGATGCTAATGGGTACCTCACCAGTTTGGACATGCTGAATGGCACTGGTGACCCCAGCTCCGATCTGCGCAAACATTTCCAAGGCAGCTCAAACTATTGGTGTGCCCAGCAGCCGGCAAGCTGAAGCCCTGTTAGTGCGGGACCTGCTCGAGGCATCTCCAAGGGCTTCCTGGGCTGTTTCTGCTTTGGGTTGTGGTTTAAGAAAATACATGCCGGGAAAGTCTTTGTATCCCAGGTTTTCCTGCCGAGGGTTTGGGGTGGAAAACTGGCGCGGGGGGGCCAGGCAGCGAGAGTGCCCCCATGCCACCTCACCCCCAGGCAGCAAGACAGATTTATTTTTTCATAAATGGACACAAATAGGTGTAAGGAACAAGATTTTCAGTGAGTAATAGAGTTTAGCATAAAATGGGTTTGATGGTCTCAACCCAGGCTGGAATTGTTCTGATTGTTTTGGTGTGGAGGAAGGGTTTTTCTGGCCCTGCTTTGGAGGTTTGGTCCTCGCTTGGCAAAGCCACTCATTTTGGATTCCTCCTGTGCCAAGAGCTTTGCAGCATTGAGACCTGAATTGTCATCTGCTCAGGTGACGGTGCGTGGAAAGCTTTTAATTCTGACCACACTGGGTAACTTTCTGAAATACCAGTGGTTTAAAGCGGTTTTGACAATTAAACGGCATCGATTTCATTCTAACAAAATAAGCCGCAGGGTGCTTTGATGGTAGAGGAGAACAGAGTACTCAGGATTGCTGGGGTGTCATTTGGGATATGGAGATCATCATGCACCACCCCCAAAGAGTTTTTTCTAAGCAGATGGAAAGCTCAAAGCGCACAGTTCACGTGCATCGTGCGTCTGTCAGTGCGGGACTTTTTGCAAGTTAATATGATGAAAAAAAGAGATTCAGAATGGGAGATTCTGGGCCCAGAGCATCCTCCTCCCTCCCCGTGCCGTGCACTGCGTCTCAGCAAGTGCTTCAGTGCAGAGGTTATGAGGCCTCCTGCAATTTCTGTCATCTCTTGGGGATCCAGGATGAGGACACGACGTGGAGCAGAATGGAGTAAATACGGTGAATATCCAGTAAATACAGGTGGCATAATTACAAGACACAGATGTTCATCCATTTCTGTGTAGCAGGAACTCTAGCAACATATTTCTGGCCTTTTCACCTCGAAGAAGAAGATGGCTGTTTGTAATTACTTCTCTAAGTGACGACACAACATCACAAGTGGTGATATATGTGTGATGCTTTCATTTACAGCTTCCAGACAAAAGCCTGTCTGCAGAGAAGTCAGTGGAAATTAAAACCAGCTAATGCCTGTATATTATGCAAAGGCCTGTACGCAATTATGAAATCAGAAATAAAGCAGGACACAGATGGAGGCGCTGGGATCTGTCCCCCGGTGATTATGGTTGTATTTTTTGAGCTAAAATCCAGGACTATTTGTCGTGGCTGTGACGTGTCACCTCTCCTGGGGGTCCCTGGATGTCATTTCGAGGGGAAACACTGATTTTCTGACCACCGCCTCCTCAAACCGTGTGCTGCCCCTTTACATATATTTTGCTGAACAGGCTAATGGGTGTCTGAGGCTAAAACTCCATTTTTCCTCTTTTCATTTTCATTTCCCGCGTGTGCTCAGCTGACCTGCCTTTCCGCCGCGCTTCCCGTCTGCTGCCGGCGGCAGCCAGAGGTTTTGTCTGTCCTTTCCGCCGCATCCAGCAATTCCCTCTGGTTTCCTTCCTCTCCTTTCCTGGCTCAGAGTCTTCCTCTCCCCTTACTTGCTCTCTTACTGCCAGGAGCAGCCAGTCCCTGCCTTTTATTTAAGAAAAAACAAACCCCACATGCCCAAAGTAGCAAAAAAGTCTCTTAATGCATCTGGGTTTATTTCCAAGTGGGAAGTACCAGTTAGCATCTGCTTCACTGGGAGACAGCGCGGAGACCCGAGCCCGCATCGGCAGTGCTGGAGTGACACAGCACCATGGCGCTTTCGGAGCCAGGTCACCAGGAATTGTGCTTTTTTAACATAAATATTTTTAATTTAAAAAAAAATAAAGCTTCCCAAAGGTTCAGCTGTCAAAAAAGTGAGCGTGAGATTGATTTATCAAATGCTAGGGCATATATGGAGCTGTGTCTGTATGTTTTATGCACACTGTGTAAGATCTGGCCAGAGAATCTACGGTAAGAGAAAAATGAAGTGTTGGGAACTGAATAAAAACTGTATCTGCAAACCCCACGTACTTCTGCTTTACAACAGAACATGTTCAGAACTGCCTGAGCGATGAAGTAGGGGTTCAGAGGGCTTTCCAACGAGCCCACTTGTACCTTTAGGATGTGATTAACCAGCCCCCCCCCCCCCCCCAAATTTAGAGGCAGCCGGGCACTGACTTCTCCGTAACGCTATCGCTCCCGCAATGAAACATTAATTTAAATTTTTTTTTTTTTTTGAGGAAATGAGCCCTTTCCCGCTCGCAACGAGCTATTATTCTTGCTTGACGAGCGGCCGAGACCCGTAAGCAGCCGCCGGCAGGGGCGAGGCGCAGCGGCGCGGAGCTGCGCGGCTGCGGAGCGGCCCGGCGGGCGCTGAGCCCCCGCGGAGCGGCCCGGGACCGGGGAGCGGGGACGGGGACCGGGGCCGGGCTGCCGGGGCCGAGGAGCTGTTGCCATCTGCAGGCGGCTTTGCGTTGGTGCCGGGAAGGCTCATTTTAAGGGCAGCCAGCAAGATGCTGGTGTGGCCTGGGGGAAAGCCCCCGGTAAAGGGGTTTGGGGGGCCAGGGGCATCCAGTTCTGGGGAGCACCCATCTCAAACCAGCTACCCGCCAGCCCAAAGCACCTCCGCTAATTAATCCTGTTACCCTAATGACCAGGCAAGGCGGGAGCTCCCTCCTCTTCCTCCCCTCCATCAGTTCCCCCTTACCTGGTGCTGCTTTTCACCTCTCTGTCCCTCTGTAGCAGACACTGGGGGCTGGCCAGCCCCTTCTGAGATGGAAAGGGGTTGGTGTAAGAGTCCGGGCTCTGATAGTCTGGGGATCCGGCGAGCAGAATTAATTTTATTTACTCTCTCTCACAGGCCCGGGACAGGGGGGCACAGGGGGTGCAGGCACAGCACCCTGTTTGGGGCACGGGCTGGCTGCGTGCCTGGCTCCGGCCGCTCCGGCAGAGCTGCCGCAGGGAACGGCAACGCCAGGGCATTTCTTCAAAGGTGTGTCCAAGGCCTCCTGCCCATCGCCCAGGACCACTGGGCCTGATCCTGGCACCGGTGGGCTCCATTCCCCTTCCTCACCCCCCACCAGCTGCTGACTGCTGGAGCCGTCCAATAACCCGTGAGCCTATCACCTATGGAAAGGCGACTGTAGGTGTCAGACAAGTAAACGTAATAGCAGCAAGCTATAGGAAAATATTGAGGGGATGGTTTCACCTTGAATCAAGATGTGTTGCTGCCATATATGATGCTACCGAGGAGGAAGCCGTAGCAATTGGAAACTTACAGTATTAAAATTGATCCCTTTCTTCCAGGAGGAGGACTTAATTCTGCTGCTATCAATAAGTAATGGTCCTGCAGCTGCAGGAAGAGCTTGTTTAACTTGAGGATCGAGCAAGAGCTGGAGAGGAAAAATCTGATTTCATAATAATGAATAACGACCTGGCCCGTGCTCAGGCGAAGCTGGCGACGGGGTTCCAAGGCGAGCTGTTTAGCAGGGGCATGAGGGACATGCCTGAATAAGGAAAAGTGCCAAGCTTTGGAAGACTGACCAGATGCTGCCCCTGCAATTTGCACACGGCTAATTCCACGCTTAAGCTAATTGCAAAGGGATCGCATGCAAAGTATGCGACTTGTTTGTCATTTGAATGAAAAGATCTCAATTTCCTGACGAAGGGGATTTAACTGTACAGTATAACGTACTGTCCTAAGCTAACAATTACAGCCCACATTTTAAGTTTGGCACAGGGTACTCTCACAAATTCCTGTATGAATATGTGAATAGCTATTCTTTGAATACATTCAATCAAATTCTCTCGCTTTGCATACATTTTAATGATCCCATACATGGCTGGAACACATGCACTGTTGTACTGGGATGGTGCACGGCCAACCGGAAACAGCAAGTACAACTGGTCGCTGATCGAGCTTTTCTTAAAAATTATGAGTCCACTGAGGAGATAAGCAATCAACTCGAACACTGAAAATCCTGCAGCCTTGTGACTTAGTGTTGTCACGGCTGGCTTGGGCAGAAAAATATCTGGGACCACAAAGTGGACTATTCAGGAGCATTTACAGCAGTTTTCTTTATGTCTCTTTCTTGTTTTCTGTAAGTATTCTGGTAAATACATTAGTTGCTCAAATAGTACCCAAAAAGCAAATGCATAGACTGTTCTAAATAGTAGTAGTAGTAGTAATAATAATAGTAATAGTCATTATCAACCTTTATGCTGAAAAACCTGCTTCTGAAAACCCTGGTCAAATCTGCTGAGGGAGAAAGAAGAAGAGATGGCTCTTCTCCTCATCTCACTCCTTAGACAAGCTGTTACCCTCCACGTATTTGGTACAGGTACTGTGTTTATATGATTTGTCCCCATTTGTAAAACCGGATAGTCTCATGGAAGTGGCATTGCTCATTCCCGGCCTGACGGCTGGGACAGACATGGGGTTTGGGGGATGTATCCGCAGTCGGGGAGGAGTCATAGGAGGGTGAAAATGCTCTGGATGGCTCTGGGTGGCTGCGTTCGCCGTGCCCCACATGAATGGCTCAAGCAGAGCCTGATTTTTAGGTGACAAGTCTCTGGCAGCCTGGGAAAAATCTGAAGGCATCTCAGACTCTGCATCCTGAATCCTCCGTGGAGGCTTGGACGGCTGCCTGCGGCGGTTTCCCCCGGCAGACCTCAGCGATGGGGAACTCACGTGCCTCCTCTCGGAGAGGAGAGGCAGGAAAACCCCGTGGTGCTGCCTGCGAGAACTTGTCCCGGGCTGCAATTAACAGTTCAACTTTCTCTTCCCGCGGGAAGGGCTAGCTTAGCAAGTGCCATTAATGCTACCCGTAAATCGCTATCAGTTCTGTCCCTGTCCTTGAAAGAAAGATGATTTATGCTTCGGGAGACTGAACTCAAGCCTTGCTTCACCACTGCATGACTCCAGTTTAAACTGGTAAAGGGTTGCTGATGCAAAACTGGACCAGTTTTGTGCTAGCGGTGAATCAGGCTCTCGAAGGAAAAGACTTAATTTGAGTATTTTGGACCAAGCGATACAGCTGCTGTGCGACTCTACAAACAATGCGTGCTGGGTTGGGCCTGCCCCAGGATAATTTATGAATACTTTGTGTTGGCATAGTTATCAGGATGTTTATTGCATGAATATGTTTTTTAATTTCAGTGTCAGGACGTCTGGAAAAAGTCAGGAAAATAATGGTTCAGGACAGCCACCCTTAGCAAGCTCTGAGCGGCAGTCAAGGGATGGGGCCGGGAAAGACAAAACCACCAGCCCAAGCCCTCTGCATCACGTAGCCATCTTCCGTTTCTCATTTCTCTTCTGTCTTGCTTTTTTTCCTTATTTACTCTCCATTGTGTCCTATTGTGGGCACTTATTTTCATTTTCAAACTCGTGTCGTTGTTCCACGAACTTTTTCCGCCTCCTTTAGTTTGTTCCAGGCTGGACTTGCTGGTGCTTGGCCTGGCAGCAGGGTGTTGCTTGCAAGGGGATTTCCTTCGGCGACTTCGCTGGCATTTTCATCGCTGCCTAAACTGACCCTTTATGTCGCTTTTCCAGTGACTCACATTAAATGTTTTTTTTTATTTGGTCGGGTTTCGATCACAGTTTTACAAACACCCTTTGCAGCCCGAGCCTTACAGCTTGCTCCCGCGAGCTCTGCGCGTATATTTTCTTGGGGATACGGATTTTCTGGAATTTTTTGGCAGCACGGGGCTGGCAGGATGCGGCGGCAGCCGGGGGCTGTGGCTGGGTGCATGGGGGAGAGGGGCAGCACCGGGGGGGCTCCTGATGCCACATCCAGCTCGTTCATACCCAGTGTGGGAGGAGGTGGGAGCTGAGCACTTCAAAGGCACCTGGAACAGGAGTTGGAAACTATGTTTACTTATATACTTATGCTTGTTTATAGAGCTTATCTTTTTTTCTGGTCTGTGCCCTGGGCAGACACACGAAGGGTGACCCCGTACCCCACCTGCGCCCAGGAGCCGCTTTGGGGTTGGCACAAGGGGAGGAGGGCGATGCTGAGGTCTGGGCTGGGGCCGGACGAGCTTTTGGCGTAAGAGAAACAGCTTTAAAACGAACACGTCGGAAACATCCTCTTCCCAAAGAGTTTAGCTCATCCGGGCACAAACTGAGATGACTTTGAATGTTTCCAGCCTGGTGTGCTCAGCTGGGAAGCGGCAGGGCAAGGGGTAGGGAGCGAGGGTGAGCGAGGGTGTGCAAGGGTGTGCAAAGGTTTCCTTGGCTGGAGCCTGCCTGGAGGCCTGGAAATCCCCACGCAGCCCTCGCCCGGGTTCGGCAGGCTCTCGCAGGGATGATTTTCTGCCCTGCAGAGGTGCGTGCCGTCCGCTGGCGCTGCCAGGGCAGAGGGGCTGCTGGCTCTGCGAGGTTTGCTGCATTGCTAGGGGCACCTTAGATGCTCTGGGAGCACTTTATTACCAAAATGCTTCCGGTAGAGAAGCTTATATTCCCTTTTTTAAAAAAAAAAAAAAAATTACTTATGTGCTGCTGCAGGTTTGGGCTGGTTTTTTTTCTTTCTTTTATTTTCGAATTTCTTTTTTTTTGCAAGCAGCTCTGCCAGCATCTCAGAGGCAGATCCTGACACGCCAACTGCGAGGGCAGCATCTGGCATTTTCCTTTCCCAAACTCGCCGGCAGCGCGCGGAGCTGCCCACGGTGTTTCCCGCCGGCAGAGGATGGCGGGTGATGCCAGGGTGGCCCTGGGCACTGGCAGTCCTCGTGCCCTGCCTGCCCGCAGGGTTAGCACAGGGGAAATGGGAGCGGCACAGGCGGCAGCATCAAAGGTGGCGCTTTCCTGCCCTGTGTTCGGTGCCTGGGTTCCCGTATGGCACCAGCCGGAGAACTGGTGGTGGTGCCAGCCTATGTGCCAGTGTGCCTGAGTTGGGGCACAACCTGCCCGTCCCCCGGCAGCACAGACCCTGTCCCTGTCACCTCCAGCATGTGAGCCGGCAGCCCTCGTGCCTGGGTGTATTGGGTTTGTGTGGCAAGGTTTTGGTAGTGGGGGGCTACAGGGGTGGCTTCTGTGAGAAGCTGCCAGAAGCTTCCCCCATGTCCGATGGAGCCAATGCCAGCCGGCTCCAAGACGGACCCGCTGCTGGCCAAGGCCGAGCCCATCAGCGACGGTGGTAGTGCCTCTGGGATAACAGATTTCAGAAGGGGGAAAAAAAACCCCTGTGCAATGGCAGCTGGAGAGAGGAGTGAGCAGATGTGAGAGCAACAGCTCTGCAGACACCAAGGTCAGGGAAGAAGGAGGGGGAGGAGGTGCTCCAGGCGCCGGGGCAGAGATTCCCCTGCAGCCCGTGGGGAAGACCATGGTGAGGCAGGCTGTCCCCCGGCAGCCCATGGAGGTCCACGGGGGAGCAGATCTCCACCTGCAGCCCCTGGAGAGAGGACCCCACGCCGGAGCAGGGGGATGCCCCAAGGAGGCTGGGACCCCGTGGGAAGCCCGCGCTGGAGCAGGCTCCTGGCAGGAGCTGTGGCCCCGTGGAGAGAGGAGCCCAGGCTGGAGCAGGTTTGCTGGCAGGGCTTGTGACCCCGTGGAAGGGACCCACGCTGGAGCAGAGTCTGTTCCTGAAGGACTGCACCCCGGGGAAGGGACCCACGCTGGAGCAGTTGGTGAAGAACTGCAGCCCGTGGGAAGGACTCCCGTTGGAGAAGTTCGTGGAGGACTGTCTCCCGTGGGAGGGACCCCACGCTGGAGCAGGGGAAGAGTGTGAGGAGTCCTCCCCCTGAGGAGGAAGGAGCGGCAGAGACAATGTGTGATGAACTGACCGCAACCCCCATTCCCCGTCCCCCTGCGCTGGTGGCAGGGAGGAGGCAGAGAAAATTGGGAGTGAAGTTGAGCCTGGGAAGAAGGGAGGGGTGGGGGGAAGGTGTGTTTAAGCTTTGGTTTCATTTCTGATTATCCTACTCGGATTTGACTGGTAATAAATTAAGCTAATTTCCCCAAGTCGAGTCTGTTTTGCCTATGACAGTAATTGCTGAGTGATCTCTCCCTGTCCTTGTCTCAACCCACGAGCCTTCCGTTATATTTTCTCTCCCCTTTCTCTCCCCGGCTTTGGTGGGCACCCGCCGTCCAGGCAGGGCCAACCCACCACACCGGGCTGGCAGCTTGGTGTGAGGGCTGTACCCAGACACCATGTGTGTGCACAGGTGAGGTATTTTACTGTATATCATGACATACACCTATAGACACTGTGTATCTAGCATGTATATACAATACCTATATTCTATTCTAATATACAGTACCTAATATGTCCAGTATATGAATAGTGTATACATATTTATGAAGGTATACCATATATATCTGTATCTATACTGAGGGAGTGTGTGTGTATATGTGTGATATACAAATATGGGTATGTGTATATATAGGTATGTACCTATATAGCATATATCTAGTACCTGAGTATACTAGTGTACCTAGTACACATATATAGTGTGTATACATACATATCTATATAGTATATATCTGATATACCAGTATATCCAGTATGCCTATGTAGTACCTGCTGCGTGTGGGTGTGTATATGCCAGATGTACATACACGTGCAGTCACCTCCACACCTACGCGTGTGGGTCCCGTGCACGCACACGCCCACTGGCGCGGCGGCTCTGCGTGTGTCAGTGGGACACGGACCTGCGTGGACTCTATACTCGGGTTCGGGGGGGGGGGGGGGCACATGCAGCAGGGGCGTGGCCGAGGTCGGGACCGCCCCCCGCGCGGCGAGGCGCTGCTTCCCCGCCTCCCGCCGCCGCGCCGCTGCCGCTTCCCGCCGCTATGTCCCGCCGCGGGCAGGAGCCCGACAGGTGAGCGGGGACGGGGGGGATCGGGGGTCCCGGCTGCCCCCCCGAGATGCGCCGCCCGCCTCCCGGGGCCTTCCCCAGCATCCCCGGGACCCCCCGGGCCTGCCCGGTATCCCCCGGCCACCCCCGCCCCTATTATCCCCCTCCCTGCATCCTCCCGACGCCCCCCTGCACCCCCAGCCCCTCCCGATCCCCCCCTCGCATCCTCCCCATCCCCCTCGCATCCTCCCCATCCCCCCAGCATCCTTCCAGCACCGTCCCCATCCCCCAGCACCATCCCCCTCCTCCCCCCCCCCAGCATCACCCACCCTCCCTCCCCTTTGCCTCCCGTCCCCCCATCTCCCCCACCTTGCCGGACTCCAGCGAAGGGTCCCTGCCCCGCGCTGGCACAGACCCCAGAGGGTCCTTCCTTCCCCCCCCCCAAAAAGCCACAGCATTTTTGGGGCCCAGGGCCCAGCCTTGCACCTGCAGAGGGGCCCTCCCCAAGCCCCCCCCCCCCCCCGTTCCCCAGCGCCAGGCCAGCACCCGGCCGCGCAGCCGCCCGCTTCTCCCGGCCCCGCTCGGCATCCTCTCCTCCGGCAAGACAAAAGCGCTGGGCGAGCCAGCGGCGTTCCCGCTCCCCGGGCCCCGCTCCGCCCTGGGCTCCGCTCCGCCGGCCCCGCTCCGCCCCGGGCTCCGCTCCCCCGGGCCCCGCTCCGCCCCGGGCTCCGCTCCGCCGGCCCCGCTCCGCCCCGGGCTCCGCTCCCCCGGGCCCCGCTCCGCCCCGGGCCCCCGCCCCGCTGCCCCGGCTGCACCCCGGGTGTTCCCGCAACAGGAGGCAGCTGGGGCCGTATAGAAACCAGCCTGTTCCCCTCTTTTCCCTCTCAAGCTGTGATGGCCAGCGGGGTCAGCCCGCTTTGGTTTTGCTTCAGCAGGGGCTGGGAAACAACATCACAACCGTGCCGCTCTTGCAGGGCAGAGGCTGAAGCTGGCGATGCCTTTCTTCCCTCTTGAAATTAATTGTGGGCAGTAATTTCTTATACTGAGTAGGGCTGGGTTGGTTTTTTTTTTTTTTCCTCTTCTCCCTGCTTCTCTCCTCCGGAGTGTGTTTTTTTAGCTTAGGAGGAGGGAAATGCAGCTGTGAGGGGTATAAGCCTGCTGCAAGCAAACCTTATTTAGCAAGGCAGCGCTTGGTGGAAGGGTTGCACAAAACGGTGCTTGGCTCAGGCGCCGTCCCTGGGGTATATCCAGGTTTTGTCCAAATCTTGCAGATACTATGTTGTTATTTATTTATTTTTTTTAAGATACAGTTTGGAAGCACAAACCCCATTGTGTAATTTCCCATTCATGCCTGCGGTGAAACCCTTGCCCAGTTTCTCCTGCGTGTCTAACTGGCCGCAGCACCGTTTTCCCTGCCCTTGACTGATGCGTGGGAGCATCCCCGTGCAGCCACCTGCTCTGCCGTGCTTCGCCCAGGACCCGCTCTTGCTTGCATCGCTTCACCTAGTGCCTCAGCCACACGTTAGGGGATTTATTTTCCTGCCTCTACCATTACCACCTATTCATTTTTCATTTTTTAATTTTGTGTTTGAGCTGCCCCAGCACGGCAGCGGCTCTGACCCCCGCGGTGATGCCCACTCACCTCGGCGGCACCCCCCTGCTGCCGGGTGCACCCCAGGGAGCTGGGGCCTGGAGTGGACGGGCTGTGGATGCACTGTGGCAGCCCGGGATGGTCAAAATCAGCCTCGTGAGCTGAGCTGCCAAAGAGCAACTGCCACGGCTTGGCTTTGCCATCGCCAGCATCCCTCGGCATTGCCAGGGCGGCACTGAAATTCCTCACCTGCCTCCAAAAAGCGAGGGGATAGATGCTCTTTCCCTGCCCGCATGGCGTATGGCTGCCGTTCCAGCTGGCTGCTGGTGGGGTGGAGGGGCTGAGATATTTGCTCGTGCCACCGAAGCGAAGGAGAGCTGGGTGTCACCTGCTGGTTTATGGTAACTGCGCCCGGGGTGATTCCCTTCCTCAGCAGCAGCTTTTATGGTGGTTATTTGGTGGGGCTGCAGGGAGGACGTTGTGGAGCTCCCCGGAAAGATTTCCAGACCTGATCTTTATCTGTAAACAGTAAAAACAGCACATTTCCCCTTTTCAAGCACGAATGGAGACTGAAGGTTGGTCTGAATTTGCCACGGGCCACAAATGGGTGATGGGGTCTCTTGGAGTCATCTGCCACGTCTGAGCCACCGCATTTATCTGGGCTTCGTGCCTTGCTGAAGAAGATTGGTTGGATCGCTACCAAAACCAACGGGCGCCTGGCACGCCAAGTCCGGGCGCTTTGCAAAAGGGGCCAGGGCCGAGGGCTTGTGCCGGTGGGAAACGTGCAGCAGAGCAAGGCGTCCCTGGCACGGCAAGGGCAAGAGCCAGGGCCATGGGTGATGTTAGAGAAAATGCGTTTTTAATCACCAACCCCCCATCCTAAGTTACCTTATAGCCGCCGGTTGCCTGGCCAAAGCCAGGGAGCGATGCCAGCGGGCAGGGAGGGGGGTAAACGCCCAGCGGTGTGGAGGCGCGGCAAAGGACTGACGGATCTGCTCATCTGTTTCCCGTTTTGTCTTCCAGCGGAGCTGAGTCCCTCTCTTCAGATGAAAAAGGTACGGTAATTTTGTGAAATACAGCGCTTCAAATGGGTTTGCTATGAGAAATGCCCATCCTTTGGAATGGAAATAGCAATTTTATAATTGCTGGCTTTAAAAAACTCAGTGTAATGCCTTAGTTTAATGGACAAGAGTTTTGATTTTTTAATACTGATTTTTAAAATTCATATTCCTTTGCTATTTATTCCCTTCCTCTGACCTGCATAGCACAAAAACGCCAAGAGAAGAGTTAAATCTCTTTCAAGCTTATATCCCCCGACTGCTTTTCTCTTGCAGAGGTAGCGGCCGGCGGTGCGGAGGGAGAGGGCTCAGCCGAGGAGCACCCAGCGGGTGAGCACACACGTGGCTGAGGACTTTCCCCGCACGTGGGCTGGCGTGGCCGGCCTCGCACCCGCCATTTCCCCGCAACATCATAAAACCACAGCGTAGCCACTGCTGCAACTCCTCAAGTCACTTGCTTTGCAATACTGGTTTCTCTTCAACCTACGTTTGTAAGAATAATTTATTAAAGCCACGTATGGCACATCCCCATGAGTCACGTCACTGGTGGGACACGCTGGCTCCCACCGATGCTTCTCCCACCTCATGTGCATGCCACGGAAAACCGTAATTTAACTGGGTAAACTGGGACGTGCCACGGGTAAAGCTCCAAAATAGTCCCGGGTCGTATAAAACATTAAAATTAAGCAGCTTGAACATCACACGTACCCTTCAGAAGGGCCTGGGTGACACCTGAGTCCTCTGATGCTGGGATTTGAGGCTCTGATGCTCCTCTCTGCCTAAGGGTGCCTCAGTTTTTTTTCTGCTCTGTTATATTATCTAACTTGCTGACCAACCTCATGTATTTAAATTTCTAGATGTATCCTTTTACTTACCTGTGGCATTGCTTTATTTCATTCTGCCTGTGACTAACGGGGTGTAATTTTGTTAAGGAGAGGAGAGTTCCGAAAACAGCTCCAGCAGTAGCTCGGAAGAGGAGTCGGGTGAGCATCGCGTTGCGATTTATGTATTTTCTCTCTTTTGAAAATGTATGTTCAGTTTAAACCAGCTGCTTTTCATGGGAATAGTCTCGGGGTTATTGTATAAGACTGTTAATTCAGTGATTGCATGCTGAAAAGCAGAATGATATTTTTGTGAGCAAATGATTTCCTAGCCGCTCAGTTTTGAGCAGAGCAATAATAGAGGAGCAGCAGCTAATGTTGCTTTAGCCCCGTAGACACAATACACGCAGATGTTTTTACACCGCAGTAGTTGTCCAAACACCAAGAGGCTATAAATCTGCTTAAAAGTTGGCAGCAAAAGTGGCAAAACAGGATGGACAGGAAAAGAATTAAAGGAAGCGTTTGCTGTTGATGAAAAGCCTGCGGGTTTGCGCTTACGCGGGTTACACCACCAGCAGTTTATTCTGGTTTCATGCAAGATTGATAGTCTTTAGTTAAATAATTACAAAGCTTTTTCTCATCAGATGGGGAGGAGTTGGATGGAGGAAGGTCGGGTGAGTGTGCTTTTCCTTTGTTCCTTATATCTACCTTGCAAGGCGCGAGGAAGCCGACACAGATAGGTGATGCGTGAGGGTAGTGATACGTGATGGCAGGAGGCTGATTTAGAGCTGGCCCCGCCGTCACCTCCGCGTCTTTCGGTAAAACGACTGGCTAGAGAGCATACCCAGGAAGGAGGGGTGCACGGGGTGCATGCGCGGTGCACGCCGGCTGCCTCTGTTTGCAAATGGAGCCCGGCGCAGGGCTGTGGGCACGGGGAGATGCCGGACGGAGCTGAGCCGAGCTTCCGCCGGTGGCCCCGGGTCGCTGCAACCCCGCTGCAGCTCGGGGACTGAAATAGCATCGCTGCGGGAAGGGAGCCAACGCGCTGGGTGGTGTTTGCTTGATGTTTTCCAGGCTGCAGCAATACATTTTCTGCCTCTCCCACATCTGCCTGCCCATGAGGGTGTTGATGTCCCAGGATGACTTTGGGACAGCCTGGCTGGAGTCCCTGCTTGCAGTGGGGGGGTGTTGGTGGGACGGGGAGCAGGAGCGAGCAGCACAGCGCCCGTGCCCCTGCACGCTGGCAGCCAGCCCTGCCTCGCACCTTGTCGCAACAGCTCTGCCGCTCGGCTTCTGCAAATTCCACCCTTCGGGCTAAAAGGTTTTGCCCGATGTGTCAGCTCTGCTTGCTTTCTGCTGTGTTGGGGGTTAGTGAGGGTTCAGGCGCTTTGAAATCATTTTAGAGACAAATACACTGGAAATAGTGTGGTTACCTGCTCACTGGGAAGCACCGTTGCCAGCTTCCATGCCGGCTGGTTGTACTTTGTACTTGGCACACTGAGACTTATCCTGGGGACGAATCTTTTTTTAACCCCAGTGGAAATTTCCAGTAGTTTGGGCAAGTTATGAGCTTTTGACGAAAGTTGTATCCTGATGTTCAGCTTCATCCCCATGCTGTGCAAAGCCTGCACACGCAGGTGTGCAAGCGTGCGTGCAAGAACCTAGTCTTAGGAATATTCTCCTTAGGCTTTTATGAACGGAAGCAAATTAAATTGGTGGGTTGTCCTTGCTGAATATGGGAGCAGAAACCCGCTGGAGGCTCAGGTATTTGCTGCAAGCTTCTTTTTTGTAGATGAAGGACAGGAGGAGAAGGAATCGCTACCGCGCTGCAATGAATCAGGTAGTAACAGATCTCTTGAGGGCTGGTTTTTTTTTTCCTGAGTGTTTAATTACTTTGCTTTTAATGAGCTGATCTTCCTGTTTTCTCACTAGGCATGAACTGTCTGCCACCCTGTGAGCATTGCAGAAATGAAAATGTACGTTTAAAAAAAAAAAACACCAATGTGCGTATTTTGCATGAGATAATTTGCAGACTGTAATTCTGCTCTCTCATCACCTTTTTAAATATGTATTTTTTTAAAATCTATTTATAGGACCAGAAGGAGCAAGTGACCCCTAGGAGACTTTCTGGAGGACAATATATGTATGGATTTTTTTTAATATAATGGGTATACATTTACATTGTTCTCATCAAGATACTTCTCTCTTTGGTTTAAGTGGGAAAAAGACTAATTGCTGCACAAATACATTTGGAGTCGTACTGGAAGATGCCCCCAAATCCTTAAAAATAAACAATTTAGAGCAGCTGCCCATGCTGCCTCCAGATCCTGGTCCAAGAAAGCTCTTAGGATGGCTTCCTGCCTGCCTCGTCTTGCTGCAGTAATTAACATCAGGCACATTTTTCCGTGCTTATTTTAGTCTGGACACACATGAGGGGTCTTGCCCTGCTTCACAGGAATAATCATCCTCCCCATTTGCACTGACCTTGCATTTTTCTTTGGATGCTAGCCTTGTGCTCCCTCTCTCTGTCTTGGAAGTTGTCATCAGTGTAGGATTTTGGCATTGTCAGTGTAGGATTTTGGTGTTGTCAGTGTAGGATTTTGGCATTGTCCGTGTAGGATTTTTGGCTCCGACGTCGATGGGAGCTGGGCTGAGCCCTTCGTGTAAAAGCAACTGCTTCATTTGCAGGAAACGTTATGCAAAATGTTCATTACAGCTATTTTGCATGCACTGGCTGGGTCCTCCTGGCCAGTTTTTAACACTCCGGTGACGGTTTAAACGTAGAGACAGGAGACAAAAAATTGTTGTGGCTTCTGTGCTATTCAGATAAAGTGCTCTGCACTTGCTGGGAAGGGAGTTTCTCTGATATCCCTTGCAAACCACATTTTTATGATATTTACTAGGCAGTGGAAACTAAACTAACCGGATCACTCTTGCCCACGGCAGGGTGCAGCTGGATGCAGAGGGGACTTACCAGTGCAGCCTCACGGGCTTGATTTTTGAGGTAACGGGGGCCGTCAAAATCACATATTCCCTCTTATCCTGGAGCAAATACGCCGGCCTCGTGAAGAAGCCGTTGATCGTGGGCGGCCCCCTCTTTGACGTGCACTGCGACTCGGCCCCCGCTCTCGCCTCCATCCAGTTTCCCCACTCCCTCTGCCTCAGCGGTGAGTGCCGGCCACCGGCCCGGCGGGTGCGGGAGGCTGCCAGCTCTCCCCGGCACAGGAGGTGCTGAGACAGCCCCGTGTCCCCGCAGATCATGGCGCTGGCATGGCCTTCAAGGTTTTGCACATCAAAGGCAAGGATGCAGCCATCGAGCCCTCCGCCGACTACTCGGCCTCGCACGTGAAGTGGCTGGTGAGCTCGCTCTCACCGGTGGGACCACTCATCCAGAGCCAGGAGCCCGTGCAGTACCACGGCGCCGTCATCCTCTACAAAGCCGTCGATGAGCATCCCTCCTTATCCTTTCGGGTCTACGTGGCTACAAACAACAACTCCTTTATAAATGTATGGCTTGTGTCAGGGGTGTAGGGTGGCATGACGTAGAAATACCAGCAGGGCTGGTTATGGGGATGCTACTGAAAAGGTCTGCCAAGTTAGGATATGATACTTAAGCGATTGTACCGGCCCACATACTCACTTACAAACTGCTATAGAAAAGAAATACATCAGATACCTGTTTGCCACCAAAATCCACAGAGCTCAGGATTTATACCTGAAAGGGCTTCTTGTCCTCTCACCCATTCCCCGCTGCAATATGTAGGCAAACACTAGGAGAGGACAGCAACGAATACCCTTCCTTTTATTCGAGTTGCAGACCTCTTCTATCTAATTTCACCCATGTAGCGCAATAGCTGAAGAAGTTTATTTGATGTTTTTCGAGGATGGTGTTTAGTGCACAGCTTTCTGTAAAGTTTGCCATGTGGAACAGGTCATGGCCATTTCACAGAGCCGGGGACGGAGAAAAGCCCAAGGGGCCACATTAGCACAGGTTTTAAATGTTAATGCCTTTACTGAGGCGAGTAACCTTTAAATTGTATTTTTAAATTTTAGGATATCTCAAGAGCCGTAAAACATTCAAAGAAGAAATTCATTAAAATTGACAAGCCCCCTGTATGCCAAAAATTACTTCAGGAAGGAAAGAGATATAGATTAGTGTGTGAGCCAGAAGCTGAAGTAACTCCAGAGGTAAGTCCCTTACACAACCCTCATTTCGTGCATTGCAGCTTCATTAGAAACATGGCACAAAATGGCTCTTCCTGTACGTTCCTGCACTGGCATTAAGGGTATTTTTCACATTCATTTGCCATTGCTGCAGAAAGCACTTGCCTCTGAGAGCCCTAAAATTTCGGGATGAAATCCTGATGCTAAAGTCAACAGCAAAACTCTGGGGAGATTGGAGTTGGGCTCAGATCTGTGCCGACAGCCAAATACTTCCTCTTTAGTTTATGTTTTGGATAAATATTTATTTTTCACATATTTACATTGTATAGGAAATTGAATTTATTGATGGATCTCTCTTGAAACTAAAAAGTTACATTGAAGTCTATTTGGAGAAACCCGACGACTTCACCTTGTCTTTGGTTGAGCTGGAGTCTGATGCGACCATATGGAAAGCAAAACTAAGGGAGAGTGAGTCTTTGGTCTTCCCATGACTAGTTTGTTCCTCCTGAAAAGATGCAGGAGTTGGGGTGTTATTCAGCCCCTAGATGCACCTAAATTCCTGCTGTTAAAATCGCCAAGTTTGGAGCTGGAAGTGATAAAACACAAAGAGAAGAGCTCCGGGAGGTCGTGTAGTGGATGTTGCAGTAACCTGCATAATCCCTCCTGAGCAAACAGGCGAAGGCTTCAGGGCTGCGGGGTGTGCGGGTGGATGCTCCGCTTTAGTTTTACTTACTGGGAATAATATGCAATCTCTATTGCGTATTGTAGATGGCATGCTGCAGCACGTTGGATAAAAGGGGAAAAAAATCATCTCATTATATAAAATCTTAGCTCAGCAGCCAGAATCCAGCCAACAGCTTGGTTTTGTGCCCGAGAATTGTTGGATGTAGGGCATAGCAATGGGAATTCCTACCTCACCTTCTGTTTCCTCTGAAAACTGTTTACCAGGTGACTGGATACATTACGATCAGAACAAAAACGAGCAGAAAAGAAGCGCAGTCAGTAAGTCAATTTGAAGATAAGTCGGGGTTGCGTATTCTCTGTGTACCTCGCTTGCTGCTGTAGCTCAAGTGATACGAAAGAAGTAACATCACCTCTCACTCGCTTCTTAGGTGTCAAAAAACGGAAACCAGCCCTCAGCATTTTGGAAGAAGACAAGCTCTGTAGCAAAAAGCAAAAGACCGGCAATACCGCAGGTAGAGCATTTCTGTGTCATGTAAAATAACAGGTTGGGGTTGGTTTTGGTGGGGTTTTTTTGTATCCCGTGAATTGAACCTGAGCTCACTTTTTAAAGACTTCCACAAATCTGAGCATGAAATATAGGAAGCGCCACTTTTGTAGGTGCAGAATTTGTAGCTACTTTTTTATGCTTTGGTACACCTTCATTCGTTCAGGAAGTAAATGGGGGAATGCAGCTAGGAAATGTGCTTTATAAGGGTCAGCTAAAATGGTATTGTCTTCTAAGACTAGGCAATAGTGGCTGTTTTTGAAAGAGGTTTCCACTACATGTCTCAGATTTTGCATTTGGGATATCTCCTGAGCCGTAACAGACTGAGTTTTTCTGAAAAAAAAGTCAGCTCCTATTTATGTCCTGATGGTCAGAAATGCATGGTGTCTGGGAGCTCCCACCCAGAAACTATGCATTTACTAATAGTTACTTGGAAAAAACACAGGAGAAATAATGTTTGTTCAATAAGTAAATAAATAAATTAAAAAAATCAGCAAAAGTAGCCATGTGGGTGTGGGTTTATGGGTGCCTGCAGCCACCAGAGGGAGAGCTTCCCTCCCTCGAAACCTCGCTTTTATGTGCAAGTGGTGACAGGGAGAAGGAAAGCCGCTCAGCCTGTGTGTAACAGCGCGGGCTGAGACTGCCGAGCTGCTGTAATTAAAGGAAAAACAAACATCACCTTCCTGGAGCAGCCGTAGTTTTTGACAACAACAGACTTCTGAACTTGCCGGGAGGTAGCGAGTGCTTAGCGTGGCCGTAGCGTTATACATCTCAAAATCTCTGGGTGCTTGGTAACCTAACGTACCAAGGGAGGTTCTTCTGCTGGATGAATAGCTACTTATAAATGGGGAAAAAAACCCTTTACAGCAGCCAGCGTGCAATCAGATGATGTCATCGTCATGAGCTAGGCTTCTTAGTCCGTCAGGTGCTTTTCTCCAGCGCTTGGCTCTGACCTTGCTGGATAATCTGAATAAGAAGATCACCTTCATCGTGTGTCCTCTGGCCAAGCACAGAACTAATAGTGTAACTTAGTTACAAGTTTAATGAGAAGAGCAATGTTAAATCTGATTTTTGTTCTATGTCTTTTCAGATGGAATTGAAACAAAAGACTTAACTGATCCACAGCTGATGGTGATCGCAAAGTTGTTTGGTAGGCAGTGGAGAGAAATTGCTATTGAGTGTCTTCAGGTGGCAATGAAAGACATTGAGCAGATTCAGGCATCAGAGCAAGAAGTTAATATGCAAAAATTTCTGGTGTTAAGCAAGTGGAGAGACAGAGAACAAGGCAACGCAACTGCAGAAGCTTTGTACAGAAGTCTCCATGAAAAAGCATCCTATGAGATATTGCAAGCCCTACAAGGTATCACCTTCCCATTATATTTATTTAATTACATCAGAGTGTTTCAGATGTATTTTTAGAATTTGCATCAGAGAGCTTACCAGATACCTAGTACAAGTTTTACTACGTGGGTCAAAATTGTCTCCCTTCTGATATTAGCAATGTCTTTCTTTCTTGTGGCATTTTTATACTTCCCTTCAGAAACTTACAAAATGAGTAATAGTTTTGCACTGACTGTGTTGAGAGTACTCTCAGCTTGACCTGTCCGTCATGGTCAAACAGATCAGTGTTATACACCCAAGCCAATTCTTGGTTTTCTCGGGGAGTCCAAAGAAGAGATGTTTGGGTCTTCACTCTGATGTACTTTAGGAAGGGTTAATTAACACCTTCCCCTGACAGATGACTTAGCGGTTCAGTCCTGCAGACCTCTGTGTGTGTGTGTATTTCCTTACTGCCCACGGGTGCCCCTGCTCATTTCTGTGGGGCTCCTTACGTTCAGTTCACCTTCTGCAGACCAGAGTTGTTCAGTGAGCTGAGAACTCAGGCAGCCAAGGGGAACCTTTCTCAAAAACTAAATATATTTTTTTTCTGGAACAGGCAAAACTTTGTTCTTTCTTAATTCTCCCTAAAAGCAACCTGGCTGCCAAGGGTGGAGAGCTGCTCGTGCTCCCTCACTCATCTGACCCTCACAGACCTGTCTGTGCCATAGCCTTGTGCTGTCTCATAGGTTTTTAATACATTTATTATTCAACTTGAATATTGCAGTAACTTCCAGAGATCCGATAATCCCTATGTGTTTGTGCGTGTTCCTTTGCTCAGGTTTCTCGGCTCAGTGCTGAGCTGGTGAAGCCGCAGCTGGAAGGAGCGCGGTGGGAGCTTCCCCAGCCAGCCGTTACGCTTCTCCGGCTGCTTCCCTGGGATCTCGCTGAGATTCGGGCAAGAAGATGCAAGGCATCATCACTCAGGGGAAAGTTTAGGCCGGATCTTCGCCAGAAATGTGAATGAAATTTTGCGCGGATATAAGCACACCTAGGACTTTCAGGAGCAATTACTCATGCGGTGGATCCCGGCATCACGGCCGGGAGTGCCGGGCTTCACGTATGGGGAAACCCAACACTGCCACCCAGCTTTGTCTCATTTGAGCCAGTCCTAAAAGACATGAACACTGGAAGAAACCAGTTTACCTTGTTCAGATATATGATCGTTATCTGGAAACGTTTTTATTTACATCAGGAAAAGACAGGGAGAAAAGTTATGCGGAAACTTTCGTCCCCTGAAAAAAAATATTGAACTGCCAAAATCATGAGGTACATTGTATTTCCCACAGATGCCCAAGATCAAGGAAGAATAATCCTAAACTTGCAGATAAATTCCTTTGCATTATCACTGTATATATACATAATTACTGTACATACTTGTGTACATTCAGTCCTTGTTAAGCTGTGGTTCTGTTCTCTGAAAGCCTGATGACTGATTTCACGGGAGCACCACTATTAACTCCAGGCAGCTTTGCATTTTCCCTGGGAATCTCTTCTTCACTCTTTTCTGTATAGTCTGTCTCAATTTTTATGAGAGAATTTTTTATGTTGTATAATTTTTTTTTTATATTACAAACTTCTTATGCTTTTTTTTTTACTTGGTTAATTTTAACTTTAATAGAATTAGGTGCTTAAACTAAAATGGGAGAAGCCAAAATCTCTGCGAAGGCTGTTCCTCTGTCGGCAATGCAGGTACTACAGAATTGGAAAAGATTTGGAAAGCATGTTGTTTGCAGAAGAGAGCAGCGACCTGATACGGGAGATTGTCTTGTTTTTAAAGACACAGGATTCTTTTGATCATCTTCCTCTGTGTATGTTTATGAAAGAAAAAGCATACTTTTAAAAAATAAGGATTAAAAAGGAAACTTTTACACTATTTACATATGATTTCTGATTTTTTTTTTAAATTTTAGCTATTGGATGAAATGTTGCAAGGTTGTTGTATGTTGTGGGCCATCTTCCCAACCCTTGATGCTCCACTGCTACGTGCATCCCAGGGGGTGGCCGAGGAAAAGGGCTGTGTTGGTGCCCAGGACCTCGCGGGCTCTTCTGCTGGTGGGGTGTTTAAGGGGAAAAAAAAAGCTGTGGGAGGCAGGGAGGCTCGTGTGGGGCTCTCCATCCCCAGGCGGAGCTGCCCTTGGCTCTTCTCTCTGGGACACGTAGGGGGAAATTGCCATTGGGGATGTTTAAAATACCCGATAAAAACCAAAGCTCTAACAGGACCCTCTGGTCAGAAGCAGAAATCAGTAAATCTAAGCTGGAAATAAGATGCTGATTTGTAATAATGAGGGTAACTGGATAGCATAGCAGCTGGTGACAAGAGATGATAAGGTCTTCAACCTGCAGGTTCTTCAAATCAAAATCCAGAACCTTTTTAAAAAAATGTATTTCTGCGGGTTGGCTTTGTCCAGGTCTTGCAGGCAGAAGGAATTAAAACATTACAGTTGCCTGAGGTCACCAGGGCACCAAGGCATGAGGTTGCTCTTACCTTACGACTCGGTGTATGTTATGGGTGGTCTGTGGGAGTAGGGACTATGGCTCTAGTTCAGGCGGTGGGAGTTTATAAGATGACATGTTAAGGGCTGGTGTGGCGTGCAGGTAACACCGGCGCTTGGGGAAGAGGGGAGAGGATGAGGATGGCAGCTGTCCCCTCGGCATCTGGAAGAGCAGGGGGTCCCACCAGCCGCTCAGCATCAAAGGGGGCTGCTCAGGGGTCCCCCAAAGAGGTGGGAGGGCAGAGCTTGGAGAAACCAAGCAAGGGGAGCGAGCTGAAGAACACGGTGCTGGTGAGGAGGGGCAGCGGAGGCAACGTGGGAGCTGGCTGGGACATGGCCAAAGTGAGTGCCCTGCCAAAGAGGGGATGGACGCCTTTGTCCGGGCTGGCTTACGTACTGCGGGCAGGAATTGGGAAGATAATCATCCCGGCATCCCTCCTGGCCTTCAAAGCTACGCATAAATCCCTGCCTCGCTGAAACAAACAATTTAGCCATTGATTTCGGTGGGGCCAGGATTTCACCCTGGAAACTATGTAACCGGCTGGAAAATCACTGTAAATGAGGATGAAATCGAGTGGGTTGCTTTGAGTGCTCAGTCCGAGAGAAAATCTGCAAGCAGCACGTCTGATGTAAGTAAGAAGACGGAAATGGGATTTTAAAATATACCAGTGCTGAATGTTACTATGCTACACCTTTACATGCCAGCAATATTCAAAGTATATTAAAAGTATGATCGATATGACGTTATCGTATTGATTCATGTTATATCTCAAGGAAGAAAAAAAAGTCACCATATTTTTTGTGCAAATTTTAATTTTATTAGGCAATAAATAGAATAAATAAGGAATATCATCATAAATAAATTGATTATTATAAATACGTTTCAGTTTCTGAAAATTACAGCTGAATAAATAAAACAGTGAAGACAAATTACAGTTGAGTGTTCAGTGGTTTGAGAACATTTTGGTACTACGATGTAGCTTATTTTCTAGAAATCTAGAAGTTTAACATGATAGCTTAAAAGGCACTGACAACAGCTCGCTAAAACATGATTTATAAGAAACTCTGTGAAATATTATGCGCTAGATTCCTTAAAAGCCCCCAACCACCTCACGGGGGATTGACCCTACTATTTTTTTCTCCAAGACATCCTTAGGTCAAATTTATACCCAAAGCGTTGGAGGGCTGGGCGCTTAGAGTGAGCTCTCCAGAGAGGTCAGGTAGTTCATCATCCTGTTGATGGTGACCGTGCGGATTCGGAAGGCGTGAAGGATGCTGCAAAACCTCATCCTCTCCTTGAAGGAGGTCAGCCCCGCGCCTGCCGACGGCTGCGGCACGCTCCTGCTGCTGGTCTTCAGGGCCTGGGAAGAGGTAGGGGCGTTAAAAACTATCACCAGAAAGCGGCTGAAACAAAAACCCCTCGCGATTTTTCACCCCCTGAGTGATAAATGACAAGACTTAGAAATAAGAATGTACTCTCATAAATGCAAAATTTGAAATATTTAATGATATAATTAATAGGATAAAATTTGAAATATTTAATGATATAATTAATAGACTCAGGATGCGCAGCTGTACTTTCCTTGAGACAAAATGTCCGTTCATGCACAAAGGCTCTTTCTGCCCAGGAATAAAGATGCTTTTTTAATAATAAGCCTATGTCCGGCTTTGTCTAGCAACCCCTTAGACCGGGCTCATCTGCCCGTGGCCAGAATCTCCAGGCTATTGGGAGATGCTGTGTCAATAGGAAGGCAATTAACTTTTTTTTTAATCAGCTTTTGTTAAACAAACAAACAAGCTTTTAACATCTATTCCCTCTACTCACTAATAATATTTATCAAAGTTCAGTACATCCTATGTATATTCAGTCTACCAGGTGTATTATGTTTCAGTATTTGGAAGGGAAATAGAGCGATGTCCCTTTTACTCTCTCTTTTACTCCGTTTTTGAGTTCTCTGAGGAACTGGCAGAAAATCCTGTACCCCATCTCCTCGTGAGAGCGGAGCAGTGTGAAAGGAGGAGGGCTGCTAAGGAGCCACACATCTGAGTCCCGATGTGTTGACCATATCGGCAAGGTAAAAACATGAAGTGTGACACACAATTCATAAGAATCAAGTCCCTTCTAGGAAGAACAGTAACAGACAATTTTTTAAATTACCAGATTAAAGAAAGGTCACTATTTGAGTGACTACAGAATGGAGCACACTGGATTAAAAACTCTGGTTTAAGACAGAAATAGTAGAAAGGAAGGAGACAGAAATACTTACTTTCATCATTTCATCAATAGTTGCCAGCATGTTTTGATCATTGAAGTTCTTCAGCTCTGCCCTGTAGGCATGCAGATCCTCATAGATGCCCTGCAGGCATTTATTCTGCAAAAGTCAGAATTATTAGGAAATGCAGGAATCTGTTGTTAAATGCTTTAAACATACAACAAGCAAAAGAAGGGGTTCTTTTGGGAAACTTGCAATTTACCGTATCAAAAGTAGATCTTTCCAGTGCCGGACAGTTTCCAGTCTGCAAATTAAAGAAGAAATGAGACATGGTGATTTTGTGGAAGTGTGAATTATACAGCTGTTCCATGAAAATATGATGCTGAAACTTGATATATTTTTTTTTACCCCTGGATCCTCAGATGTGCAAGCTTTTATCGTGTTGGTTTGATTCTTAGTGATGTCTTCCAGATCAACCTCTTCAAGGGTACATTCAAATCCCAGGGTGCCGAGCTCCTGTGTTAAAAATGGAATAAAAAAGGGTCATTGACTCAGCTTCACGGTACTGTGTGTGTATATATATATATATATGTAAATACACACAATTATACGCGATGCATCACAGCTGTCTGCGCTTAGCTGAATCCCAGGGATGAGGCTGTGTGAGGACTACGGTTAAATACGAAAGCTAGTGAATAGACTAAGAGACTGAATGCACGTGGCAGTTGTGTTTAATGGGAATAAGCTCAGGCTTTGCACAGATTTGTTTTATACGTTGTTGTGAATTGCACTGCCTCCATTACTTTGAATTATTCTCTCAGACATCGAATCTATTGAGAACTTTATGTTGCTATAGTTTTAAGTGTAAAGTAACTCCCAGAAAGTGAAAAATAACTAATACCATCTGCATACACATTTAACAGTGCTCACTGGCCCACTGCAAGTGTGGGAACAATGCACCTATTTAGTGGTGGGGTTTTTGTCGTTCTCTGAGATGAAGCTTAAGGAATAGCAGGGAATTTTAGCAAAAAAAATCCCCTTGGCACTACTGCTGGGGGGCTTTAGTGTGGAAGGATGGTACAGCACCAAACCGACGACACCAGCAACAACATGTGAACACGACAAAGTCGTGAGGAAGTATTTCCTGAGCCAGCTCTGCAGTGGCCTTAAAGAAAGTGTTCAAAAATGAGAGCACTCAAATCAGGTGGCGATGCATTGCTGGCGCCGCTAACGGTGTGCGTGTTTCTGTGGGGCTGTGGTGAACAAGGGCTGAGAAAGACACCTGAGCAAATCCCCATCCTAAAGGGCTGGTCAGGGGAGGCATGAAAGCAAAGACCAGTTAGAGTCTTAAAGGGAGTCTGCAGAGAGCATCCACCCTCCTGGGTACCCTCAGCAACCCGTCACTGCCCAGCTGGGTACCGTCACTGCCCGCCTGGGTACCATCACCAACCCATCACCGCCTGCCTGGGTGCCACCACTGCCCCATCACCGCCTGCCTGGGTACCCTCACCAACCCATCACCACCTGCCTGGGTGCCACCACCGCCCCATCACCGCCTGCCTGGGTGCCACCACCGCCCCATCACCGCCTGCCTGGGTGCCACCACCGCCCCATCACCGCCTGCCTGGGTGCCACCACTGCCCCATCACCACCTGCCTGGGTGCCACCACTGCCCCATCACTGCCCTCCTGGGTACCATCACTGCCCCATCATTGCCCGCCTGGGTACCACCACTGCCCCATCACCGCCTGCCTGGGTACCATCACCAACCCATCACTGCCCGCCTGGGTACCATCACCAACCCATCACCACCTGCCTGGGTGCCACCACTGCCCCATCCCTGCCTGCCTGGGTGCCATCACTGCCCGCCTGGGTACCATCACCAACCCATCACCACCTGCCTGGGTGCCACCACTGCCCCATCACTGCCTGCCTGGGTGCCATCACTGCCCCATCATTGCCCGCCTGGGTGCCACCACTGCCCCATCACCGCCTGCCTGGGTGCCATCACTGCCCCATCATTGCCCGCCTGGGTGCCACCACTGCCCCATCACCGCCTGCCTGGGTGCCACCACTGCCCCATCACTGCCCTCCTGGGTACCATCACTGCCCCATCACTGCCTGCCTGGGTACCATCACTGCCCCATCACTGCCTGCCTGGGTGCCACCACTGCCCCATCACCACCTGCCTGGGTACCATCACCGCCCCATCACCACCTGCCTGGGTGCCACCACTGCCCCATCACTGCCTCCTGGGTACCATCACTGCCCATCATTGCCCGCCTGGGTACCACCACTGCCCCATCACCGCCTGCCTGGGTACCATCACCAACCCATCACTGCCCTCCTGGGTGCCACCACTGCCCCATCACTGCCCTCCTGGGTACCATCACTGCCCCATCATTGCCCGCCTGGGTACCACCACTGCCCCATCACCGCCTGCCTGGGTACCATCACTGCCCCATCACTGCCCGCCTGGGTGCCACCACTGCCCCATCACTGCCCGCCCGGGTACCACCACTGCCCCATCACCGTCCTGCCTGGGTGCCACCACTGCCCCATCCCTGCCTGCCTGGGTACCATCACCAACCCATCCCCTCCTGCCTGGCTACCATCATCGCCCTCCAGGGTACCCTCACCAAGCCTCCACCGCCCGCCTGGCTACCACGGCTGCCCCATCCCCGCCTGCCCGTGTCCCCTCACCAACCCGCCCCCAGCCCGTCCCGTTGCCCGCCCGGCCCCTCGCAGACCTTCAGCCGGTGGAGGGAAGCGTTGGCGGCCGCCAGCAGCTCCCGGGAGCGGCTCAGCCCCTCGGCCAGGCGGTGGCGGGGGGGCGGCGGCAGCGCCCGGGCGGGGGACGGCAGGGCCAGAGCCAGGCAGAGGGCGGGCAGGAGCGCCCAGGACCCTGCCCGCTGCCTGCAGCGCCGGAGCGCGGCGCTACGCGGCGCTGCCTGCCCGCTGCTGCCCGCGCTGCCGGTACCGCCGCGTTGCTCCATGCTGCTGCTTGCTGCCGGGGGAGCGGTGCCGGTGCCGGCGGGACCTCACCGGCTTTTATAGGGGCGGCGGGAGCGGGAGTTCCCCCTCTTCTCCTTTCCGTTCCAGCAGCGGCTCGGTGAGCGCTGGCAGCCGCGGGGCCCGGCCGGGGGGCAGCCATCACTCATCCCGAGAGCGGCGGGGCCGCCGCCCGCCGGGAATCCCGGCACCGCGGGGCGGGGGGGACCGCGTCCCGGGGCGGAGCGGGGCGGGGGGGGGGGTTGGCCCGGAGCTTCTGCTCCTGGGGTCGCTGCCAGGTCCTGAGCCTGGCTGAGGATGCTGCGGGGCAGATCTGGGCACTTGCGGAGGCTGGAAGTCCTTTACTCAGGACCATTCTCTTTGCGCGCAGCGTGCGGCGAGCTTATGGAAAAATAATAATTACTTGAAGTACATGTATGACACAGAGATAAGCTTTTCCATTTCCATTCTTTACTATTAAAAACTATACTGATGAGATGCCATTAATGAATATACATGAAAACCTGCCTGGAAACTTGCTTTTTGCTGATATACTTGGTATAATCACCAAATACTTCACTATTAGTTCATACTGCACGTGGCCATTCTCAGCCTGGCCAAAAGGCTGTAGAAAACTTTTCTATCTGTTGGGTCTGCCGTGAAGTCAATGGGAGTTTTGCTATCGACTTGGAAGGGAGCAGGATGAATCAAGAGTTTTATATTGCATTTTCAGATTCTTTTTATTTTAATTGACATCTTGTTTCCCATAAGAAGGTTGTGGTGTGTCTAAAAACTGACTTTGCTAGAATATCAGCACTGCATAATTTTCCAATTTCACTGTGTGTTTTCCATTTCTGCACTAGTCATTAGGCTGTGGGCTGTGGTTTTAGTCTTGTGTAGGAGACTTTTTTCTTCTGACACAGAAGCGAAAGAGACCTTCAGCGTAAGCTTGCATGTGTGTTCTTGAAAAGGCATCAGTTTGGCTTTCCAGGTTTCTTTGCCCGATGCTCAGTCATAGCATTGCCCTCAGCTGCAGGGCATGAAGTTTTTTTTTTCAGGTGGGGCTCTGACACACAATTTGGACAACAGCTTCTTCTTCATGGCATTCCTGTGCTACACTTAGGCATGCACTGGGATATTAGTTAGAGTTCTTTGTCCGAGAGGAGGAATATTTAGCTCAAATACCTTCAGAGGTCTCTGAATGCAGCTGCTATTGAATGGGCATTGTGCACAGAACAATTATCTCCGGGGAAGCTGTGCGTGGAGGTGCCTTTTCTCAATGGTCTCATGGGCCAGGAGAGGGGACTTTCCTTCCTGCTGCTGAGTCCCAGCTCCTGGAGGGATTTGTTTGTGACCTGAGGCAGTGAGGTAGGGGGAAAAACTGGGTTAGACAGTGTCCAATATGTGCTGCTGAAAGCCGGCTGGGATGGCAAGAGCATCTTCCCAGAGGACTTCACCTCCAAAGGGTCCCCCAGCAGCCCCCAGCTGAAAAATACAGGCGACACAAGTAGGACAGCCACACAAGCGGGACACTTCTGATTCCCTTTTACGCAAAACCTTGAGCTATATTTTGCTTTCTTCATGTAATTTCTATCTCTCATGATATATGGCTCACGATAATTTGCAAGGCATGTCCTGTTGTTGCACAGGTGTTTCCAAAGCAGAAATGCTTTCTTGGTCAGTGCTCCCTCAGCCCAATGGTTAGGTAATGTATTACTGAAACACAGGTTGGGTTTAATTTGCTGATAAAATGGAATATATCTTAATACTGGTGAGTGAATTTTTTCCTGGTAGAAGAAGAAATAATTGAATGTTGCTACATTTGCTGTTTTACAAATAGGAAGGTTTTTCTCAATTATCTGTAAAGAACCATGCCTGAATGATACCATTGTCACCACTCTTTTATTTCCCTGATAGCATCTGAAACTGAAGTCCTTGCCATGCCAGGCTGCTGAAGATCCTTGTAAAGCTATTGCAGGATCAGAGGCGATAAATCCAGAGACCCACCAAAGCTCCAGCACTTGTAATCACACTCTGCAGACCCAAATCCCCCCCGGAGCAGCAATCCCACAGGTATTGTGGCGAGAGTCCCCGGGGCAGATGCTGAACACGATGTTAACGACACGGTGGTTGTGGTAGTTTGGATGGGTGGTGAGTTGAGCCTGGCCGGTTTCTGCTCCTTTTGCCCGATTTGTACCATATCTGTATTCTCTGCCCGACTGCGCTCGCATTTTGGCTGTGGACTGAACGCGAGTGCACTCCTGCGTAAGGCCCTTCTTACTGAGATTTGTCTCAAAGTGACGTATAAGATATTAACTGCTGGGTCCTAGCAATGAGGCCATAAAGTCTTAATGACACGTTTCTTTTGGGCGGACGTTGTATCTGTTTTTCATCCTTCTGCCTGCCTCCTCCATCTCAAAGCAGCCTATATTTGACCAGTCTTGAGTCTGACTGAAGCATCTGGATAATGACTGCGCGTGCTCTGCTCTTTGAGCAGCTCTGTGTCTGTCTGCTTTGCTCCGGGCGAGCACGGTCTCGTGGCCAGCCCGGAGGAGCGGGGAAGCGACGCACCTCAGCGTCGGGGCTGGGGCTGCAGTCACCGGGCTGGGCTGGTCCCAGGCACTAAAACGGTCTTTCTGCCTTTTAGCTGCAAAATGGGAATAATTGTAGACCTATGGGCTGGGCTTTTGATGTTCCTTAGTGGTTATATACAGCCTGACGTCTAATATTAATATTATTTGGGGGGGTTAGACATCATAATATTTTCTACATGTCAGCAGCATCCAAAAGTGAAGAGCAAGTTCTTTTGAAATTGAAAACTCCATGCCCTTTTTTATCACATATGGTGTCTTGATCTCAGGTACCCATCTCATCAGGCAAACGAAAGATTATACAGGTAGAGCGATGCATTTGTTGTTAAAGCAACAAAGATAGGGATATATCATGTATGCATTTAGAAATACAGTGCAGTAATTGCTTACCATAGTCTGTTAAAACTGTTGGAAGTTGTATGATTTTAGACGAGAAAAAGTAATTCCACTGGCTTTATTTCAACCATAAATTGCTCTTACTGAAATTAACCTCCAGAGAAAAATAAAAGAACCATTCTGGGTCTAGCTATAAAACTGTAACATTATTGCAGTCAAAACTGGGTGAAACTGTGTTCTTGGCTGCGCTGCACTCAACCAAAACAATACTTTAAAATCCTATTTGAAAAAGAAAGGAAAAACAATAATAATAAAGAAACCCAATTAGAAAAAACCAAAACCCCCCAAACCCCTCAGTTCAGTTTAGTTTTGAGGACTGTATATGCGAGTGATGAGAAATAGGATCTTCTCCGGCCACACTGTTCTAAAAAACTGGGAGGTTCCTGGAAATGCATGGTGACACGAGGCGCTGCGGTGCTAACCTTTTGTTTCGGTCTTGGCTTGCCTTCTCTCCCCTCTTACGAATCGCAATCGGATTTTTGCCTTCACGGTTGCTCACAAAGTCCAAGCTATATGAAGACCTCCTGGCTTTCAGAGTAAGCTACGTATGAAGAGCCATGAACATCCCGCGCCGTCCTCTCCATCGTCAGCCGTGTGCTGCGGTGAAATGGTGGTTGGGGATGTTTCCTAACCGGCTCTCCAGCCGTGGTGGTGGTGTTACTTCTCCTGGAACCTGTCAAATTACATGGATTTTCTTCATTAGCGGGCCAGCTCCCGAACCCTTTGTGAAGGTCATGTAGCAACTTGTAACACATCTTCAATGGAAAGAGATGGGTTATTTCTAGGAGAGTCCTATTCCCCGTAATTATGTATAATTACGCAATAATTTTATATAGAGATAATTATGCAATAATTATATACATATATAAATTAAAGCTGCAGTATGATTATATCACAGCTAGGCTGACAGTTAATTGTAGATAGTTGCTGCATAAAAAGAATGGCAAAACGTTGTGTGGAATAAGATTTCTGGATGCTTCAGTAAATAAAACTTATTTTTCTACTATTTACCGCTCTCAGAACATATGGAGGATTGATCATGGATCATTTTTTTTGCTCCTGAATAACTTTTTCGGAAGATCCAGGGTCAGATATCTCACCAAAATAGGCTCACTGACAGAAGCGTTGCTTCTGATTTATGTTGAGAATCGATGGCTATGTAAAATGGGAAAGCGAAGACTTGAAACTTGCCTGGTGTTTTCTTGGCTGTTGGTGCTTATTCATTGAGGAATCCCCTGAAATACGTAACCCTAAGCATCTGCTGAAGTTTCATTGATTTGAAAGCCAAAGTCACATAATTAAATGTTAATTCTGAGTCAAAAGTGGCTGTCCTGAACCCGCAGTCAGCTCGCTGAAACCCATAAGATCGTGGGTGTCAATCACCTGCATCTCTTGGCTCTTCTCTTTTCCAGCCGTCGCCGGAGTTCATGCGGTTTTCCCCGTGACCCCGCCGTGTACCGCAGCATCTCTGCTCTTCACTGCGGGTTTCTGGCCGTTGGCTTTCAGGTAACAGCCTGGCAGCTTTGTGTCCTAAGGTGGCCAGCCGGACTGGGGACCCCCAAATTCGGTGGGTGTTATTTACAGGTTCCACTCCAAAGCTTGAATCCACATGCCAGGGTACAGCCTTTTCTGGGAAAGGGATGGAGCTGGTGGTGACTGCTGGATAGGTGCTGTGGCTCCCTAAAAAGCACACAGGTATTTTGAATGGTTACAATTTGGGCAGGTAACTTCTCACACTGATATGGGAGGATAGTTTGAAGAGCATCCTAGAACATGGGAGGAAAGGAACGTTTTTTCTGAATCAATGTATCCCTGAGATAAGCCGGGAGTTATGCTTTTTTATCCCGAACTTTTTTCAGCAGCTTTTTCAGTTGGATCTAGGAGCTGATTTTTTTCCCCATCATCAACTGGCTGTGTTTACTGCAAGGTTAATTGCAAAGCTTTCTATTAAAGGAGCATTAACACCAATCTTAGCATTGTCACTCTAAGGGATCGCTGTACTTATCTCACGACGCTTTACAGAAAATAAAAGATGTGGGCAAGCTCCAGGAACCCTTACCCACAGAAATGGGGCTGGTGATGTGGGTAAAACTCTGTCAAACCTGTGGGCTTTGTTTTGAAGTGTTATGACATCATTAATAGAAATAAAAAGCTCCTGCGAGGACCTTCACGGGGCTGGATGGTGCTGCAGTGCCGAGGGGCAGGGAGGGCTGGGCGCCGTGGGCTGGGGCACCACATTCATCCCCTGGTCCCTCCATCAGAGCACGGAGCAGTGGTGCCTCTCCTGCCCATCGCCCTGGGACCTCAGGACCCCCACGGAATCCTCTTTTTGTCTCCTTGTCTTCTCTGCCCCCCTAGCCCTGAAACCACCCGGGTGAGTAATGTGACTGGTGTTAGCGGTGCCGGTGGTTTCGTGTGCGGGGAGGGAGCACTGGTCTCTGCTGAGCGCAGCGCTGCCAGGCTGCTGCCACTTTTGACGGTCCCTCTTTCGCTCTCGCTTTCTCTTTCCACCCACTGCAGCGTTTCTCATCTCCGGGTGCTTTTTTTTCTGTTCTTTCCTCTATCCCTTTTATCTCCCGTCTGCGGGTGCAAAAGCTCTCGCAGGTTCAGACGCCGGGGCTGTGACCTGATGGGCAGGCAGGAGGACAGCTGGGATGGGAGACAGGGGTGACTGTGGTCGTGCTCTCTTCTTGCTGGTTTTGTATGCGCCGTTCCACCTGGCAGCGGTCTTGCACCCGGGATAAAAAAGGAACGCTGACATTGGTTGACCAGGAGATGCATCAGCGCGATGGTTTTTTGCATTTCTGTGGTGCAACGCGATTGTCTGAATCACGTTAACGATGGGTTCAACCCTTCACCCCACCCTGAAGAAGCAGGATGGGGAAAGTGTTCACGCTTTCGGTGCTGAGCCAGCCGATGATTCAATACCCGAGAACGCTTACCAAGAGGCACCGGTCAGAGTCTCGAGTCCTTGGGGATACCCAGAGAGCTGCTGGCATGACCCATGGTGAGAGCATTCCCTGGTGAGAGAGGGAACTGAGCTCCAGTTCCAAGAACACGTATTTGGTAGGAGTTATTCGAGCACCCGTCCCCCCGGGGAATGCTCTGCCCAGGATTTCACACCGGGGTGAAGCACGCTGCGATGTGCTGTACGGGTGGGAGGGAGCGCATCGCTGGCTCCCCACACCGCTCCTCCTCTGGGCCGAGCACTCTCCTGGCAGATATAGTTTCTATACAGGGACATGTTTAATCTTTTTTTATACTTTGGTGAGCGTAAAAAAAAAATGCAGTCTCAGTGAAATGAAGCCCTGACCGAAAGGAGATTATAGCCCTTAGGGCTTTGCGGGAAAGATGGGAAAGGGACCAGTCCTTCCACTAAAGCAATTATTAGAAGAAAATAATGTCTCTTCATGGGCAAAACCCAGCAATTCTGGCATCACAGGGCGGTATTTTGTCTGCCAGGCAGAGGCAGCATGTGCTGGAGGGACGGGCAGGGATGGCCCGGACCCTGTAATGGTCATTAGGAGGGACTGGAGCAGCTGACGTGCTTGCAGGAGTAAGGATTACGCGTGTGAGTAGAGCGTGAGTAAAGTACGGATTACATGTGTGAGCAAGTGCCATCCAACTTCCAATTTTCAGTACCACAAATACATTGAATATGTATTATCCTCACTAGGCCAAAGGTTATTCCTATTTCAGCTGTTCCCAGAGATTAATTCCCAGCAGGTTGGATAAGGGCAGGCCCAGCTGGGAACAGGTACCGGAAAACAGAGGCTTTTTGTCCAGTTACTTGAGGAAGAGAGAGCACCCAGCTCAGGTATGTTTGTAGTTTCTCAGGATAAATGATGCTCTGCGTGAGCAGTAATTCCTGCAGAAATGTTATGGAAGCGAACGGACTAAAACTGACTTGCTCCATTTGCTGAATCCGTGGGGAAGGCGACCGCCTTGCAGGCAAAGCAGCCTTCAGCTCTTAAGATCATCCCGAATGAGAATGTTGAAGATATTTGCAGCAGCTGCTCTGATTCCAAATTATAGATTGGCTCACCCTCAGAAATGAAAGGGGGAAGGATTGGAAAGGCACGTGGTTCAGGGGCATTGGGTGGCAGCTCTCCCGGCGCACAGGGAAGCGGGGCTTTGCTGTGCCCGTACGGAAAGACTGGGAAGCATTAAGCAGGTTTGAATCCTAACAAATGCCATGTGAAAGCCGGCACAGAAATGACACTTTTCATGCCTGTGTCAGTTACTGAACTGCTGCCGGTTGGGATGTGCATCTCTCCTGGCACAGCTTTAATCCGCTGCGGGTCGGGGGAGCCGGCTGGTGCCAGGGGGGACAGCCGGACACAGGTCTGTGCGGTCTGTGCTTGTGGCAGAGCCACCGTCACCGGGTTAGACTAAGGCACAAGAAAACCACCTTATTGACTGATAACAGTAACACACAGCACAATCACAGCTTGTGTTTCAACTCAAGTTCTTTAAAAAAAATATTTTTATTTAGAGTTCCAGGTTGTGCGGAATGAGAATCATTAGAAATCCGTATCAGCTCGGTTTTTCTCCATGTGAAGTCGCTTCTCCTGGGAGGGATCACAACCCTGCTCTCCATCCTGCGGGCTGGCACAGCCAGGAGAGGGCAAGGCTGGGGCTTGCCTTCTCCTGGAGAATCAGCGTCTGTAGGAGGGCAAGCTCCTTACACAGGCTGGGTGCCTGAAGCCCTTCAGGGCCTGAGCGCTGGTTTTCTTTAGGTGGCTTCCACTAAATACGACTGAGGGGCTCTGCAGGTGGGTTAACGCCTCATTTCACATCTGGCTGCGTGCTTCAGCGTCGGTAAAGGAAAGCTGATGATGGTCCCGAGTCCAGCCTTTGCCCGCTCGGACCCTCTCGCAGAGTACGTGCGGTGTGTGAGGCTGGGCTGTGGCGACAGGTCTGCTAACTGCAAGTGGTCAATGGGAGAAAAAATATTGGTCACAGAACAAAGGCTTAACAGATTTAATTTTGAAATTATTTTTAATGTAGATGTAACAACTTTTGGTTTAATTTTAAAATAATCAAAATAACAGAAATTTCTGGATTTGGTTTGATTAGAGCATGAAAGAAACATCACATTTAAACTCTTTGAAGCCATATAATTATATGTAAGCTATTCCCAGTCCTTTTCCCAAAGCCCATGTGATAGCTCAGAGGAGCAGACTCCCCGTCGGGTCCCGGGAACCTGCGCACGTTGGCCCACTCCTGCCAGCGAGCATGGAAAGCTGCATTTTGCCCAGTGTAAAGAAAGCAAAAAAAACCCCCAGTGACAGCCGTGGGGCAGGTTGGGCTGTGCTGTCCTGTTAGGCAGAATAATCCCTCATTTCCAGGGGCTCGGGAGAGTGCGGCGGCACCGGCTGCACTGCAGAGCACAAGCATCTGGGTGTGATACTGGAATGTCGACAGCCCTTTGCTGAGGATCTGCCGCTTCACCGCAAGTCAAGGGAGAGCTGCTGTCCTGGGAGATTTCCCCGGTTGTGTTTGGCTTCACCTCGGCAGCGATGAGGCTTCGTTCATCACGGCCCCGTTAACGAGGGTGCTGAGGCAGGGTAGTACACAGAGCTCTCTCCATCACGTAGCCGGGAGGAGCAGCAGTCGTGGTACCCAACACCCGGCAGGAGCAGCCCTCCAAAATCAGAGTGATTTGGAGAGCCGTGAGCTATGCTCATACATGTTGGATTTGTTTTCCTTAGGTGTGTAATGATTCTTCCCTCGTGGTCGTCTCGTGGGTATTTGAACCTCTGTTATCTCTCACCATAGCCCGGCACGTGTGTGTCACCTCCTGTGCACAACTGGCCAGGCAATACGAGCTACGAAGCCCTAACTGGCAGGGAGCAAAGACTTTGCGGCTAACCCGAAGAAGCTGCTCTTCACGTACTTGTGGAGCCATAAGGACCTCCAGGGCAACGCAGGGGTCAGTCACCCAGCCGCAGCCGGGCTCGCCGCTCGCTCCGTGCCGGCTCACATCTGGGTCTTCCTCTGCTGGAAGAGGAAGCTGCTGCTCGTAAAGAAACTGGCTGAGCGCCTAAGTGTGGGGCAGCCCTGCGTCCCACGGAGGGGTGGCTCTGGGGCTGGGCTGGGACGTCACCCTGAAGACGTCCTGCAGAGGGGAATTGATGTGCTGGGGACAGGGTGACAGCTGAGGTATAAGGTACAGCAGCTCCTGAGGAGCAGGGGGCTTGGACAGGGAGGAGCGGTGGTGACCGGGTGCTGCAAGGCTGGGCAAGGAGCAGCAGAAGAGCTGGTACTTTCAGGCTGGCTATTTTCCTCCCGGCCAAGGCAGCACCCACTGCTCCACATATCCCAGCACCAGGGCAGCCCCTGCTCATCAACTAACTCGTTACTGCTAGCCCAAAGGAGGTATAGTATGGAGAGGAGAAAATGTATGGTAGCGCTATAAATGAGTCTTCAGCTGTCCTCAGGTATCCACTCATGGTTTTGATTGAGAAAAAAATTGCAGTATTGGATTTTATACAGAGTACAGCAAATTAAATGGGGTCACTTGAAAGCACGTGCATTGGGCACTAACTAGAACGAAGTTTATCTTTGTTTTCCCAGGCTGGAGCTGGGTGTTCACTACAAGAAGCAAATTCAAACCTGGGGAAGAAGAAACCCTGTGTTTGCCATGCAGACGGGGCCTGCGGCACTTCCAGGTACTGTCCTGCCCTTGGCGAAGGCACCGAGAGCCCAGAGGCTTCGTTTTGCTCGCGGCTACATCCAGCTGCTGGCTCTGCAAGGGCTTTGCAGGAGACCCAAACCATCTCCGAGTGGGCTGTGCTAAGCTGCAGGCTGCTGGCGTGATGTTGAACTCAAAGGCACCCTAAATACTATTGCACAACCTCTAGTCACATCTTCCAACCCAAAACATCTGGTGCAGGCTCTTGACCTGTGCACGGACGTGGGGGCTGGTGTCCCTTTTCTCCCCAGACCTCATGTTCCAAGGCAGTGGGAAGGTGCAGGACAAGTAGTCTGACCCAGTGATGTGGATCCCTTCCCCACTCCCAAAAACAGATCTCCGGGTGGTTTTGGAGCTGCGGAGCTCTGCAGAGCCCCTTGCCAGCTCTTATTCTTGCTTTGGGGGGGTCAGACCCCTGCAGCTGTGGGTGCCGGTTACTCCGGCAAAACTCCTTGAGCGTCCGATGGGAGTTTTCCGACCTAGCGCCTGCCCGGGGGTGTCAGCCCTACCTCCACGGTGGGCTGGGGCCAACACCTGGGAAAATTCCTCCTCCCACAGCTCTGCCGGCAGTTTCACTGACGGGCAGCGGAGGAGTGCTGAGCTGGCTGCCTGGAAATGGCCGCTACCCGCAGGCTGTCAGCTCAGGAGATCCACGCAAAACCCTGCAATTCCCTTTTTTCATACAGCCGTAGCTATTTCACTTTTCTTTTGAAGGCATGTTTCTTCCCCAAACGTGCCGTCATTAGGAAGCCGAGGGGTAGGTGGGTACAGCGGTGACCAGCGCGGTGGCCAGGCTCTGCTGCCAGTCTTTCACGGCAATCGCTCCATCGGCAATAGAGCCAGCATCCCAATTTGGCATCAAATACTAAAAGTCATGAACTGGAAGAGGCTGTGATGGGTCAGAGCGTTTTACACCACCAAGAACTGGGATCATTTATTTTGCATAGATCCTTTTTTCCCCTAGAGACTTGAAAAATTTCAAATAGTATTTTACCCCTAAGAAGGAGCTGATGGTTGATATAAGTGAAGAAGGAAGGTCTAATCCTACCGAGTGTGACGAAGGAAAGCTGCTTTAGCACAAGACTCGGTACTTGCTGGCAAAGCACCCAGTGGCTTTGCTGCTGGTGGCCCTGCCCGGTGTGCAGGATGTCCCTGGTCACCTCTGGGGCAGCGGGCAGAGGACAAAGGGTCCCGCACACATGCGTTTCACTTTGCTTTACAATAAGAAGGAAGAGAAACTCCCTGGGAGCGGGCGTAGGCTTCTGCAGGGAAGCGAGTGCGGACCGTAAGCCTCCCCCCCGATGGCTTTTCCTTGGGGATGCCCTCTGCAAGGCTGAGTCTCCCTCAGGGCTGCGCAAAGATGGGTTTGCTTTAAAGAGGTAAAAACCAGCTCCTGCGTGCTAAACGCCTTCCCCGGAGGGTGTGCAAAGCAGCGGGGAACGTCCTCGAGCGGGCTGGGAGCAGGGACCTTGCAGGCAGCACGCACGGGGTTGTGTCCCACCACCCCAACCCTTCTCATCTGAATCCGCACGTGACTTAATTCTCCAAGTTGGTTAGTGCCTGTCCTTTAAAGGATGAAATAAGAAAAGCAAAAGGCCGTGTGTACGCTCCGCCGTGGTTTTACACGCTCACAGTCCGTGGCGGTACCCGCGTGCCCAGCGAGATGATGTGCAGCAGTGAGCGCTGCTCCTCCGTGGCGGGGAGCTGCTGGGTGGGCTCACAAAAAAAAGGGAGGAAAAAAAAAATAAAAGGGGAACCCAAGCCGCAAGGTTTGTTTGAGAGGAAGCGCCTGGCTCGTAAAGCACAGTTGTGTCCCCAGTGGCTGCTTTAACATCAGCGGGATGTTATCTCAGACATCAGAATGATTTTTTTTTTTACTTTTTTTTTTAATGCAACATTTCATGCTTTTCAAGCACAGGTGAGTTTAGGATGAAGAGATAGACTTCAAAAAAATTAAGAAACATTATGTTGTGAGACCAGCTGGAGGCAGGCAAGGAAAAGCAAGCAGAAGTTCCCCTGGATGGCCGGGATTGGCTGAGGAAAGGGGTGTCGGAGCAGAGCGCGATGGGGACAGGACATGGCGCGCCGAGGAGCAGAGCCTTTCCTGCCCGGCTATTCAGGCAGCATGCAAAAAAAAAGAAAAAAATGTTGCAACAGCTGAAAAACAAGCTCCAAAATTGTTCCCAAGCTGCACAAAGCTCTGCCCCTGTCCCTTGCCCCAGCGGCCGGTAAGGCATGGCAGTGCCCAGGTCGGCGTTGGGCGAGGACCTGCTGTGGGTGATGTGCGGGCGGTGAGCCCGGCAGCACCCCGTGGCATTTGCAGCCATTTATCACAGCTCTGCAGCCGCCTTTTTGCTTTTTCCCCCCCATGCTTTGAATTATATACATGTTTGCTGGGGGCCCACTGATCTCTAGAGGCAGCATCGCTGCCAGGCAGCAGCTAACGCCGGCGGCCATTTGCCTGCCCCAGCCTGTCCAACACACCCCTGCGCTTTCCTTCGGCTTTTTTAGTTGTTTGAATGTTTTCTCCAAATGAACACATTTCCCCCCCCAGTTATGCACGAGGGGTGACGGACACGGGGGCTGCTTCAGGCACTCGATGGTCGGATGCCAACTTTTGGTCCCCATGGTGGAGCAGTGGCCGCTGTCATAACAGAAGCTGCTTATTACTGTCCCTGCTGAGCTCACCCCACGAAAGCAACCTTCTGACTGAGAGCCCTTTGAGTTTCCTTCGGGGAATTCAGCTCCAGGGTTACAGTACAGATACTGGGAGTCCCAAGTGGAACCATGTAATTGCCCTATTCATGGAAGAAAAATGTCAAAAGAAAAAAGAAAAAAAAGCAAGGCAGAACAAAGCCCCCCAAATTCTCCCCAAGGATGGGGCTCCCAAAAATCCCATGCTGTGAGGAGCAGCTATTCCCCGTGGATATACAGAATTAGCTACAGCCAAGTGCAGCTCGTGCACGGAGGGCAGCAGGCTGGGCGATGCGGGGAGCTTGTGGGACCCCCAGCCCCATCGCCCCATGCGTATGCAGGGTTGGTAGGTGTTTTTGCTGACTGCATCAGGTATTTTTGGTGACTTCTAGTCTCCGGAGGTACTTTTCCTGTTGCACACAGTGAGCTGCGGGCAGCCTGCAGAAGGGAAACACTGCAATTTGGCATCCCGTGCGAGATGGTTTATGTTTGCTGGCGGGGACGAGGGGAGAAGGAACGGAAAACCCACCATTGAGGATACAGAAGACTCAGAAAGTGGGACCGATACCCAGAAAGGAATAGGTGACAAAATATGTATTGCCCGCGACAGGGCGGCAGCAGCAGCTCAGAAACCACGCAACACCTTTCTCTTTTAAAAACGTCATTTAATCCATTAATTCCACAGCATTGCCATCATACACACCAGCACGACACCTCGGTACATGGGACACAGAGCCAAGGAGATGCAGTTACCCAGAAACACTTTTTTCCTTAAAAAACTCAATCCCCTAAGGATGTAAGGGGGAAAACCAACGGTAGGTGACCAGAATAACTAGTTCTCTTCAGCAAGTTAAAGGCACTTAGCAAGGCAACGAAACTCCAGCCTGACCAGGCTGCCTCACCCCGGTGCCCCACAAGCTGGACCCTGACGGGGGTGATGCCAGGGATGATGCCGGGGATGATGCCGGGGGCGGCTGGCAAGGGCACGGGGTTCCCCGGGAGCACCTGGGGGCTTTCTTGCTTGTTTTTCTTATTTTTAAAGCTGAGAGCAAACTTTTTGTATTTGGGGCTTTTGCTGTTCATGCTTTAAATCCAGTGGCAGACACCTCCTCACCGATACCCGAACAGCCGCTTCCGATGGAGGCACCAGCTCCGCACCTCAGAGCACTGCAAACACGGCATTTTACAGAGCAGAAATATAAAACCCAGCAGGTCTCCCCACGTGCAGGCAACAGCATCAAGCCAACGAAGAGCTACAGGGAAACTAACACCCCCGATATATTTTTTCTTTTTCTGCATAGATTCAACAAAAAGCAAAATAAGAAGAATTTACATCATCCCTGGTCTGCAGGCGAGGGCTCTCCAGCCTAACCCGTCCCAGCATCTTTCTGCAAAAGCCGGGGGCAGGCACAGCTCCCCGCTCAGGCAACATCACCCAGCAAGGACACGGGACATGGCCCCCCACGGAGGCTGTGGGACAGGGACTGTCCACTGGAAACCCCCTGGAGCAACTCCCGGAAAGGAAAACAACAACCCTAAGTTAAACCAACCCCCCCCCCCTCCTCGCCCAGCCCCCCCAAACCCCGCCGAGGGCTGGCGCTTCCATAACCTGCACTTTCTGCAAAAAGACGGGGGAAAAAAGGCATTTTATAAAATACATTCTTGGCGGGGGATGAAATTTTAATGCAGCTCATGCTTTTCTGAAAACACCCTGAATAAGTCATTAGCCAGACCCTTCGCTAAGATGAATTTGCCCCCGAGGAAAAAAAGAATTAAAACGTAAAAAGCTGGTGCGCGCGACGTGCGTGTCTGCTGCTGGCTACAGCCGGGCAGCCTTAGATGCCGAGCTGTTGCAGCATTAAATCAAATAAATGAGGGATGGAGGCAGGGATGAGTCTCCCAGTGTCCCTCCTCCTGTACGCGCAGAGGAGGACGCATCCAGCACTCTGCTGACGAACACAGCTACTAGCAGGGAGCCCAGCCCAAAGGCAGAGGTGAGTAATTACCATATATAATACATTTAATATGCTGCTTAGATTTTTAACATAGATTTTTTTTTATTTCTGACATTGGTAAGTCATTTAAATATTTAGCCCAGACAATAAAATATAAAAAAAACCATCTATGGTATGTGCCTGCTGAGTCTAACAATAGTCACAATATTAGGGCCCAGTGAATGTTATTATAGAAGAATCTCTTAAGTCCATGTCATACATACATTATGAACTTACAAATAAATAACTCTACAAAAATCCCGTCTTCTCTCCATAATTTCATGTGATCGGCAAAAAAAAAAAAAAAGGCTCTTTCTGGTGATGACAAATCAGGGATTGCACATTTAGTTCGAGGAATACATTACTGGTGCATCACCGAAGTCAACCACTAGGCAACAAAAAGACGTATCATATGAAACAATTTTTTTAATTTTTATTTTACATATTTATACATAAAACTTTCAAGGTAACTCTCTGGATCCAACCGAATGTTAATAGCACATCTAAAAATGAATGTCAGGTAGTCAACATTCACAAAATGTTGAAAACTGATTAAAATATACATATTACTGAAAGCTACAACTTCACTACGAGGCAGGCATGTATTTTTTTGACTTGTATAGCACCGTCAAGTACAGTTTCTTTATTTTAAAACTACAGTGAAGAATAAAAAAGTAGTCAATGGTAAAATATCGTTCAACTGAAAATCTCTAAACAAACAAAAATAAAGTTAAACTACCCTCTCTTCTCACCCATGATTTATAATGTTATAAGTACTGTACATTTTTTGTAATAATATTATTAAAATGCCTGATATTTAGTGGCACGAGTAAAAAAATTAAAATAAATTAAGAAGCAGAGGCCAATCACCGGACATAAAGCTTCAGACATGGTCAATGACTAACACTGGTTTTCTTGTGCGCCACCGTGGACATCAGCGCTTGGACACACACAGAAGCAAAATGAAGTCTCGCTCGAGCTCTGCTCCCGGGGCTCCGGGGTTCATTTTGCCGGCATCTTCTCTGCCATGTGCTTCTGCTGACTTTCGGCGTGTCTGGGGGGGGAGGGAAGAAGCGGCGTTATTCACTGCGCCGAGGGGAGGTGGAAACCCGAACCACCCGCAGGGCTGTGCTCCAAGCCAGCATCCGCGCCGCTCTGGCAGCGGACCAAAAAAATAACATTGTCCCGAGGAAAAAACAAGCAGCGGGTGAGGGATGTGTGGTCTCTGCCCGGGCTCTTTCCCGGCGGGAGGGGACCAGGAGGTGGGCAAAGGGGAGAGGAAATCCTTCTCCGGAGCGGTTTTGGGTCAGCTGGGATCGTTTCCTCCCCTCCTTCAGAGACGGCCGGCGCGTTCGCTCCCCAACAACGCCGGGACGGGGAGAGCCGGTGCCCCCCACCACGCACCAAAGCCCCCACCATCCTGACCAGCTTCCAAATAAATTTCATTTACCAAACTGCCATTAATTGCATCTAGGAAGCAAAGCGTTTCCCGAAGCACAGAAGGAGAAACAGATGCGAGGTGGCGTTGGCGTTTGCCTACTGACCCAGCCCCACCCCCATCCCAAATTTCCCCCCTTTCATCACTTGCTCTTCATTAAGGGAAGCAGCGACGGTGTCTCGCAAGACTCAGAAGTGACAACCCTGCAGGTCCCTGGGGCCACCATCCCCCAGGCAGCACGAGAACTGCTCCCCAAATCCCTCATGGCCACTCCAGCTGGTGGAAACTTTTTCCAGGCAGAGCACCGTCAAATCTTAACCAGCTGCTATGCAGCACCACGATGTTTTAAAATAGAAACGAATTTAGGCCGTATTTTTTGCAAGCTTAATGCTTCAGTTTTGAAGCCGTAGTCCTGGTGCGCTGACAATAACCAGTGCACCTTCTTTTTCAGCTTCTTTTTTCCCCAAGCTTTCAATACTTCTTAATGTTTCTGCAGCGCATCACTAGTTATCTCAAAGGAAAATGCCCCTTAAGCCTTGCTGCCCGGGAGATGGAGTCCTTTAGGAAACCCGCCTATAATTCTGCAAGGCTTGCCATTTTATCAGCTATTGAACATTAATACTACAGAGACTCAGAAATTCTCCCGTCGGTCAAATCCTCCTGATGGCAGAGGCAGACCGGCTCTCGCTTACCCCAGCGAGAGGAGTGGGGTGACATGGGGAGCCACTGGGATTGTCCTTGGCTGCACTGGGGGTTTGCAGCATCACTCCTTCCCAAGCTCTTTTCAGGCTTCGGAAAGGGAAACACCAATTCAAGAGCATGCACCAACACCCGCGTTTGGGGAGCTCTTGAAAGCTGCTGACAGTCTCCAGAACCTGAGTGCCTTAATTTCTTGTTTTGGAGGAGAGCAGCCTCCTGCTCTGCCCTTACCTTTGATGGCAAAAGCTTTAGTACCGAAATTCTGCTAAAAGAAAACGCTTACACGCTCCCGACGGCAAGCTGGGACCTGTGAGGAGAGAGAAATACCCCGAGGAGCCTCCTTCACCTGGTCAGGTCCTCGATGTCCACCAGCATGGCGTCCTGCTCCGTGTGCAGCTCGTCCCGAATGAGCAGCAGCTGCACCAGCTCCTCGTTCAAGCCTGGCGCCGGGGAGAAAGGGGGTGAGTTCGTGATGTCCCGGGGAACCCCGGTTTGGGACCCCAACATCATCCTTCCCCATCGCGTTACACATAAGCTGGTGTGGAGAACCAGGAGGGGACCTCCCCAAAGGATGCATGTTTTCTAGGATAAACCGTAAGCCCCTTGCCACTGCGTGCAAGCAGTTCCTCTCTTGAAATAGCTTAATGCAGCAGCAAAAATAAAGATTAATTTCTCAGTGCTTGGAGTCCCGCTGGTTCAGCTTTCGCTCACTTGTGGGCAATAACCCTGAGGAAAAGGCTGCAGAAAGCGGCCGAGCCGCTCACCCGGGCAGCCTCAGGTTTAGCTTTTTAATTCCCTGCGGCAATGCAGAACACGCTGCCCATCCGTCCCGGTTTGGGGTTACTGTCCAAGCCGGCCCCTCTGCTCAAGAGGGATGTTCGTGACATTGGATTCTTGCTCGGGGTTGTGTCAAAGAGCGGGGAAGAAGAAGAAGAAAACAAAAAGGACCATGTGAAAAATGAACCTGCCGGCACGGGCTCCCCTGAAGGCTGTACCTGCCCATCACTCACTGCCAGAGCTGGTGTTTAGACAGCTTAAATACAGCTATACTGGTTTAACGCCTCTTCAGTTTGGGAGGCAAGCTCGGTGGTAATGACATTAACACTTAGGATCCCATACTTGGGTGCTTTCTAAAGTGAGGCTAATTAATGAGCTTTTTTTTTTTTTTTTTTGCCTTTGCAGCACAAAATAACAAATCGCGACTCAATGGCACCGCTCTGCATCCTCAGCAGGGCTGCTTCCAGAAGGGATGCCAATTAACCAGCGCGAGTAGGGAAGGAGCAGCACAGCAGCTCCCAACCAACCTTTTTTTTTGACCTACAGCCACCAGAGAAGTCTACTCCCAAAACTGTTAATTAACTATTTATTTAATTGGAAGATGGAGATCCCTTGGGGGAAAAAAACCTCTGGATCTTTTGGAGAGAGCAATACAGATGAGGCGGTGGGGCACTGTCCCTGCGGGCAAACGCAAGGACCCACGAAACGTGTTGAAGCACTGCAAGAGTGGATTGACCCCGGGATGTTTGCTAAACTGGAGGGTTTCTCCACTTACGGATGGTTTTGATGCCACGGCATGGCGTCACGTGAAGACGCAGCCATAAAGCCACGAATGGCAGGCGCTCCCAGGACAGGCAGATTTCCCAAGACTATTTTTACCTAACCAGGTTTTGAGTTACAAGTGGGGCGTTAGGTGCTGGCACAATGCTACAACCCTCCTCTCTTACGGAGCCAAGCAAACGCTTTAGGAGCAACTGTAAAAAGGAAAGAAAAAAGCCAAAGGAGCCAAATCTGGAGAGAACTCCACCTCCAACTACCGCGGTGCACCTCTTCTGTATACTCGCGTTATCATACATTTACCAACATTTCTATGTGTATCCTGGAGAACTGTTCTTAATTAAACGGGACACACCAAAGAATAATTAAACAAGTATCACTTACTTTCTATCTGTGAGTGGAGATCATTGACTATCACTTGTAGCTGCCCGATAGTCATGTCTCTTAGATCAGTGGGTTTTAAACTTCTCTTCATCAGGCATTCACTTATATGAGGCATATGTGGCAGCTGAAAAGAAATTTTCAATTTTTTACTGTTTTCTTCGAATTATTTGTATTTCTGAACAGCGGCAGTTTACATTGCTTGCATCCCCCTCTCACAAGCATGCATCAATGACTCCACTGGGACTACCAAATCGAGCTGAAACATCTACACAACGTTTGACCCAAGTCTTCAAATCTACCAGCATCAGCAACACACTGACACAAAGGGAGGTGAGGGCTATGGCCAGCAGCGTTGTACCAAGCGCTCTGGGATGGGATGAGCAGACGACGACTTAGAGGACGAGCAGCATCATGCCGGCCTCAAGGCAGTAACAACCTTCACACTTCATCACCTCATTCCCTGCATCCATCCTGCTCCCGGAGCGCCCTGACAAGATGACCCATGTCGACCCTTCAACTCCTGACAGCCCGTCCCTATCTCCACTGCTCCTCTGCATGTCTACAAGCACCGTGAGCAAGCACCGCCGGCCGGTGCGCATGTCTCGACGAGCAAAAGCAAACAGCAGAAGGGCTGGCGATACCCCCACGCGCCGTCCCACGGACCCCACTTACAAGATCCGCTACCGGCGATTTCTTCCTGTTCTGCTTTTCCACCTCGACCTGCATTTTGGCCATGGGTTTCGCCATAGCCAAGGCCATTTTGGCTTCAGCCTGGAGTTTCTTTTGCCTGGTGAGGAAATCCATGTCGTCGAGGGACTCCGACTCTTCCTCCGTCGTGTCTCTGTCGGAGTAGGACGAGCTCTGCTTGCTCTAGGGAAGGAGACACGCAGCCGTTACAGCCCCGTCACCCCAACCGTGCCACAGCAAAGGCGGCTGCTGTTGCCTTAACATATTTTTGTGCACTTACAAGTGGTATCGTTTCTACGGAAATGGTGAAGAGCACAGATTTTTTTTTTTTTTTAATTTTAATCCACAAGATTATCTTCAAAAATCAGAGTAATTCCCAGATAGGCCCCCTTGACTATTAATAGCAACTTGAGCACTTTAAATGGAAAAAGGAGCCAACCAGATCAATAGGTGTTGAAGGGACAGGCTGGTTAAGCTGGAGGAAAACATCTGGGGCCGCAGTGTTATATTCACAAAGGAAAAGAGAGGAGAGGAAAGCTGGTGGGAGCTGATACCACTTCGTATCCATTACTGCCCTGATAATTATCAGAGCCAAAAAGAAAGGGAGGAAGGAAGGAAGAAGGAAAACCTTCACATGAAGGCATCTGCTCTACAGCAGCTCTGCGCTAGCCAGGGGCGATTTGCTATCTGCCCCTCAGCATCTCGCATTTCTTTTATTGATGGCTGAAGATGCTGCTCTGGGGTTTAGCATTGCTATTTTAACAGGATCAGCTCTTTATCAGCTTCCATTACGGATGCCCTACGGTTTCCACATTCCAGAGCCTCTGCGGGATGGGTTCCCAGACCCACCATGGGCGACAACGGCGTGTCCAGGCTGGTTTCTGTCTTGCTGTCGTCGGCGTCGCTGTCCTTGTCGCTGCCGCTGTCGTTCACGAAGCAAATCTGCAGGTTCATCCCACTTTGTAATCTGCGGGGGGGGGGGGGGGGGGAAAGGGAGAGGTGACACCGCAGCCCCCTCCTGCCGGCACTGCCGCCTGCAACCCGCGGCTCTCCCCGCCGCGCCGATGGGTTACACGGGCAAGACGCTGCAGCGCCGTCAGCAGCGAGTCGTTCGCGTTTTGAAAGGGTGCCGTTGTCCTGATTTTGTATTGGCCTCAGGGAATTATAACCATTTTCACCTTTTTCCCAAGAAGATGGTCCTCCCCCACCCAAAAGCAGAGCCAGGACCACCAGCCCGCGGCGGCAGGGCACGGGCAAGCTCCCGCTGCTGCCCAGCGCTGCCGTTTCTGAGCGGCACTTCAACGTGGGACTGGAAACTCAGCGGCACGGTAAAGACAATGCTTTTACCACCATCTGTTGATGAACTTCAGAATTACCGAGACACTGCAGAGCTTTTGTCATCACGGGTGGCTATATTATTACGTTAAATAAAATATTAAAGTGTATATAAAATAGAGTAAATATATTAATATAGAAAATACATAAAACGTATTTTATATATAAATATATAAACAATATATATATAAAATATTATTATATTATATAAAATAATCTGTTAACAATTGAAACTATTTATTCAGAAGGGTAATAAGCCTGTTTGTGGCCCAGAGGCACTACTGGACCGCCAGTGATTATTACTGTGTTTTCTGGACCCCCTGCACCATCGCCCGATTTGGACAGGTTAAGACCGCCCAAATTCACCTTCCAGGGACTGATTTTCTCCAGACACGGTAGCTGAGGGCAGGGGCATCCCAGCGCAGGCTGAGAGAAGGGAAAAGCACCTCTACAGCTGAGAGCATCCCGGCTTTCGCTCACACAACAGTTATTCCCCAAAGCCGCTGAAGAGCAGGTCATCAGCCAGGTAACACGTGTTTTACCGGTCCTGGCTGATGTCCCCAGAAAAGCACGGCATACCGAGCTCCGGGTGGACCCCACGGCTCCCTCTGCTCAGATCGGTCTCGGAGAGCAAACAAGGGAACAGATTTTTTGGACGAGAGGGTGTCTGTGAAAGCCGCCGCTGATGCTCACATTGCGGAGCAGCTCCGCAGCCACCAGCCGAGCCCATGCAGCCCGGGCTCTCCAGGACAATTTGCCCACCTGACACCAGGGTCAGGCCCGTTTGCCTCCTACAAAATCTGCTCAGGCTTTGCCCATCTTCCAAATCCTTTAAAAATTAACCCCAGAAACCAGAGATTTCTGGGGTCAACTCTATCAGCCTTCTCGGTGCATCATACTCCAGCACTGCTTGCTGAAGATGGGGCAAACCTCCCCACACTTTCTGCTGCCTGTTATTCCTCGTTCCCAACGGGGGGGCTTATATCAGTAGTTTCAGACAGCAAACTCTTATCTTCCATTTATTTTAGTGGAATTTCTTACTCACTATTACCGTAAAATAGATAGCATTAAGAACTGAAATTTTTTACAATGAGGGTGATGAAACACTGGCACAGGTTGCCCAGAGAGGTGGGAGATGCCCCATCCCTGGAAACATTCAAGGTCAGGTTGGACGGGGCTCTGAGCAACCTGAGCTAGTTGAAGATGTCCCTGCTCATTGCAGGGCGGTTGGACTAGATGACCTTTAAATTCCCTTCCAGCCCAAACCATTCTACGATTCTATTCTATAATTCTGCACAAGCTTTTAAGCCATGGTGGACAGACACGGGTACCCAGGCCGGGCAGCAGGATGCACTCTTGGCTCGGCTTAAAATTGCATCGCGCAGAAAGGGCAGAGCAAGTGCCAAACGTGGGTCTGTGACTCACGCGCCTTTCGAGAGCATGACCCCAACGCCTGAAACCCAGCAATTTACGCTCTTTTATTTTGCACGCAAGCACGAAAGCAACGGTCCTGCAAAGGTTCCTGCAGGTCCTGTAACAGGCAGCGTGCAATACTAATGCTTTGCCTGGACTATAAATATTAACGAAACGCCAAAGTGTTCAGGTACAGCTGGTAATTTCTCGTGGCACAGCTGCCAAACCCTGCCGTGCAGCGTTAATTAGACCCGCGCTATAATTACAAGATAGCGGCTCCTGGTTTAGCTGTAACTACACAGAGCAAAACTGTTTTCCCTTTCAAATGACTTGCAGTTCAATTTAATTTCACAATTGTACCTCTCTGGTGTAATAACAGTATTCCTCCTGGCTTTATGCCTCTCTAAGACTTTTTTCTTCTCCCACATCATGGCAACAGGTAGATCTTCACTCCCAATGTGGGAGGCGTTTGATGCTTTCCAAGTGCCACGGGCTACTCCCTGGCAGCTGAATATAAACAAGCCTTTCTGGAGTATATTTGATGTAGACATTTTAAAAATCAGAATAAGTGAGGTATCCATGCTATGCAATGTGCCAGCCCCGGGGATGGAGCCATGTCCAGCGAGCAGAGCCCGTGCGGAGCATGTGGACGTGGCGGGGAGGCAGGAAGCCACATTAAAGCTCATTTTTTCCATTCTCTGGTGCTTTCTGTGCGTGAGATTAATTGCTCTCCACGGCCCTGCTGTTACCAGGGCTAGCTATCAGCATCAGATCTGTTTCCAACGGGCTGCCACCTCCTGAGCCACCGAAGGAAGATGTGCTTTCGCATCTTCCCGTGATGTGGGGTTTTTCACACACCGTCACCACGCTGCCTGACCCAGGACTGGTGGGACCGTGGGACCATCCTCAAGCCCTGTCCTGCTTCGGACATGCACGTCTGGCATTAAACCAGGCATTCAGACATTAAAATCCTCAGTATTTTGCAACTCAACGTAAAGAACTCCTTGGGAAAAAAAAAAAAATTAATCAACTGTTTTCCTGACAATAACTCCAGTTGTGCATTCATGATACTTCCACCACCCAAGTCCAAAGGCAATGCTCAGTTCAGGGCAGAGATCCTAAATGAAAACCTGAAGGAAACCTAACTTGGGAAACTTCAGCTCATTTGCCTTATCCCCTGAGCATCCAAATATCTCTTCTATACAGTTTTAAAGTAGTATGTTAGCACATTATTTACAATTATTTACGTAACATACAACTATTGCATTTGGAGCATAAGACGTTGTTCTAAAACAAGGAAAATTCAAGAATATGGTTGCAAGCGAAAACTGAGGGATCCTCTGAAGGGCAGGTCTCAGGACGTCCCACCGGAGGCATCTCACACTTTTCAGCCTCCAAAGAGGTTTTGGGCTGCGAGGCCGCCTGGCTTACCGGGAGGAGAGGCTCGGCTTGCCGCTCTTGCTGCAGCTGGTGTAAAGTCCCGGGCCATCGTCGAAGAAACTGCCCAGAGCCAACTTCTGCCTGATGGACTCCCGCTCATTCTTCTGGGCCTGAAAGGGAAGGGCGACCAGAAAGGATGAAGCTGCCGGCCACGCCAGCGCGCAGGAAGGAGAGTTGTCCCACCAGCCCCACCGCCATGCCCATGATGCCCAGCATCCCCCGAGCTGTCTCCCACGCTTCGGTGGACCACATAGCCCGTGCCAACAGGGAAGCCCATCTGCATCTCTCTCTCCCTTCACATATTGAGAGATATATATCTATATACACACACATCTAATGTATACATCTGATATATGCCTAATATATATATTGATATCTGTACCTATATCCATATACAGCCACCGAGGCCACGCTTGCACCATTAGCATCTTCCACTTCCCTGAGCAGCCTCCAAACCCACACAATCCTTCTTCTGCCAACGTGCTTAGAGATGCATTTTTAACCATTGCCATCAAATTATCCACGGTTTTAAAAATGTATTTTTATATATATAGTTTTTTTGACTGAGGGCAAACTACAAAGTGATTTGAAATTAATCACCGATCAATGATTACAGAGATGGCTGTGTAATCAATGTGCAATAAATGAAAATCACAGATCTAGATTCAAAATTAGTACCAGTACTATCCCGGTGTCTGTCACTAATGGATTATATGCCAACGTTGACAACAAATTCAAACAAGGTGGCAAGCTATTGACAGAAGCAACATTTTGAAGCCCTCAAACATTTCATTTTAAAATAACACATAATACTTGATCAAGAATACACAACAAAAGAAAACATAGCAGGCAAGCACGGGCTGCTTCCACTGTGTTAATTAATATAACTGTGCTTCCCATATTTCACCTAAGTAAAGCACCTTTTTTCATATAAGGATGTGAGATATAACAAAGTGTAAATTATTAACTTAAAATAGTTAATAATTTAATTCCAACTCCAGCACTGACTACATACATTACATTATCACACTGCCCATTATATTGTCAATCCCTTACCAAAATACATACTTCATCTGCAATCTAACTCCTTTTTAAAATATTTAAAATATCAAAAATAACCCCCATGGCATCAAGTGGTATTGAGTTTTTGAGTTTAGCTCCCGGTTTCCAAAGTTCTACCCAGACCGCCCAGCTATGTTTTTCTACTTTGTTTTTTCAGGTTTCAATAATTGATGCCTCAATCACACGGAGGCAGTTAGATTTAGAAGAAAAAATAGCCAGCCCTTCCGGTGAAGGCAGCACAGTGAAAAAAATAAGTAAAAATGAGTGAGAAATATTTCTTTAATGGACTGAAAGCAGAGCCAGTGTTGCCCGTGCCGGCTCCTCGTGCTGCCCATCTCACAATGCACGTGGATATCTCCCCTGTGAGTGCCAGCTGCATCCCTCAGCGCATCAGTGCTTCCTGAAGTCACGGACACTTGGCCTCCCCGTTTTTCCAATTCAGACGATCCTCTCCCACATCTTCCCAATCTGCTTCTGATTTTCCTTGTGTTCCGACAGATATCAGGAACCCAAAGCACATCTCCACCTCCTCCTGCCCAGCCGGGACAGCACATCCCAGCCTCCACGCAACTGGGACCGCTCCCTCCCTCAGCAGCACACCCACCTACTCTGTGTGGGCTGAAAACTACTCTTCTTTGCATTAAAATACACATAAATACAGGCACACTTTCACATATTTACCCCTTTCAGATGGGGCTGTCTCTCCAGGTCTTTTTTAATTTTGCTCCATTTCCCACCGAGACACAACTGCTCCCAGTTTGACATCTGTACATTTAATCAATGCGCAATTTGTTTTCTCCACCAGGTCATTACTGAGGATACTAAATAACACTGCTCCCAGGACTGAGCTCAGAATATCCCATTTTATAAACCAGACACAGGCTAATGACCATAAAGAAATCAAGAGTCCTATTTGTTATTATAAAATAGGGAACAGTTACTAAGAAATAGAATATACCTAAGGGAACTGGACTGTAGGATTTAGATAAATTACCCAACAGCTGCAGTATAAATCCTGAGCTGAGTATTGAAAACTATAAATTGAGAAGGAAAATTGCAAGTGGTTTTTTGACTATCAAATATACTTACTTGATACATAAAAAATAATGGATCAAATACTCAAAATGCAAAGGTACTAGCAAGAAAAACATAAACCCATGTTATTTAAACGTGTATTTTGACACTGAATCAAAAAATGTACGTATTTCTGAAAGAGGGGTCTGGTGCAGAGCTGAAGTCTGGTTCAGACAACTATTTTAAACAAAAGGCCGCTTTTTATTTTTAAGGCGAAACAGTTTTGGGCGGATGTTTTCCTTCTTACCGTTGACCTCCCCATTCGGAAGGTCAGTAGCTACCTTTGTTTAAGTACACGAATAAAAACACAATGTCAGGTTACGGCCGTGACTGCCGACACGCAAAACGCTTTACACAGCCGTTCCAGTAAAGGCAAATTGCCAGGAGAGGTTCAGCCTTTCCCCACAGCGGACTCAGCACACCGTTCCCCAGCCCCATCGCCCGCTGTAATTATTGCTCTTTATAAATCTATTGCAATCACCTCGCCGGTGTTTGCAGATTATACACAACCATTTGTGCTCTTCACCACCCGCCTCCAACACGTCCCGGCACCCAGCCCGTCCCCGACACGCTGCGGCACCTCGACACCGAAAAAAACCCCCATTTTTGGTTGAGAGCCTGAATTTTTCCAATATACGCCTTCTTCCCATACGACCCCATCCCTGGGGGCACACGGAGGTACCGCTGATGCCGGGGGCCGTCCCCGACTGAGCTGATGCAGGATGGAGAGTGGACGCCCACGGCAGTGGGCACAAGATTTCTGCAGTTTTCTGGGAAACCGAGCAAAGTCCACACTGTGTTATTTATGTCATTTATGAAGCAGTAGCTGGACTGCTCTTTTCACACTATTTAGCATGCAGGCACCTGTACTAGCAGCCTTTACTCATTACAGACATCACCCGAAATAGCACATAAAATTGCACATGGGAGATTTATTTGCTGTTGAGGTGTAGCAGTGATTTGCCAGGCTCCTCGTCGTGCTCTGAGACCCCCCACCTTGAGCAGAGCAACCAGCTCCTAGTAACGGCCGGTGACAGCACTTCTGGAGTTGTACCGATCAGTACTAAACCTGGACTGAATACCAGGCGTGCTTTGCTGAGGCGCTGCCTGTTTGGAGAGGGAAGAGTCTAATTACACAGTGAATTACAGATTAATGGGTGCCAGCAACACTTCGGCAGGACCCCACCCCAGCCGGGCAATGCCACTGCGATGCGAGGGGTTAAAACGCAGCGAGGGGCTGGTGGAGGCTGGATGCCGGGGCCATCCACCGGTGCCAAACAGGGTGCCCAGCACCAGGACAATCACCGGTGCCAAACAGGGTGTGCAGCGCCATGACATGGCCAGGCCACCGAGGCTATTTTTGCCAGGGTCTGTCATTACCAGCCATGGACAATTACTATATTTAAAGTTCCAGATCCATAGGCAGCGCCTTATTTTATCTCTGTAAAGCACAAGGGCTATTCTTGGATTTACAAACAGAAATTGTAACCACAGAACATTTGTTTTTATCTCCTTTTTCTTCACGGGGGATTTGCTGGTAAATGCAAAACCAAGTCAAACTTGCGTATCTCAAGCCACGTGGCAAGTTGCCTTAAAACCCGGGGGTCTCGAGGTACGAGAATGCATTTGGAAACATCTCTTTGCATTTTCTTTATCATAAAGTGAGATGGAAACACAGAGGGAGGAAGGTTTGCTGCCCCATGCCAGCACGTTAAACACTGCTGAGTGCTTCCCTGCTCTGGCACCCGAAACCCAGCACCCTGGGAGGGTGTTGGGCAGCGTTTCGGCAGGTCCCCCTCCTGCCAAGAGGCCGACTGTTGGCAGACAAAAGGCTCCTTTTTGTCCCTTACCTTTTTATAACTCCCCTCCCCGGCCGGCGCGGCTGCTTTCCTGATGACGTCACCCATGCCATCACCCTCCCGACTCATCTCCTTCGCTCCCGGGTCCTCACGTGGCCGGTGAAACGCTCCCGACGGGGCATCTCAGTCCTTCCTCTGCTTTTCAATCGGCACCATGGGATCAAGCGCTCGTCCCCGGAGCCAAGACCTGAGGCAGCCCACTGTCCCCCGGCTGGGATGCTTCCCCGGCCCCTCTCGCCTCCCGGCCGTTTCGGAGCACCTTGCTTTTCCCTAATAAAGTCAACGGCAGCGCCGGAGGCTCGGCCAGCTGATGAGAGGGAGGCGAGGGCTGTGCGGGCCAGGGAAGCCGTGTCCGCCTCCAGCCACTGCCAGCGCCGGATAAAAATAGCCCCGAGCCCGCGCCGGCTACACAAGGGCAGGAAAAAACCCGGTGTCTGATGTCAAAATCCACGCCCGGTGGCGTAGTCACGGCTAGAGGGGGCAGGAGGAAGGGGCTTTCTCCTGGGGTTTTCACCGTGGAAGTTATCCTAATGAAATCCCAGTGGTCGGAGGAGCTGCCCAAGGCCGGGGCAGTGAATCCGGGCAGAGCCGGAGCGGTCCTCAGCCCTTGCACGACCGCTCGAGGATGGGCAGTCACAGCAATGTCAACCACGAGATGAAATTTTCACTCTACGCAAAAAACACCAGAAAGGACCCTGGGAGCTAGTTCTTGGCTAAACCAGCTTTTTAAGGTGCAAAAAAACGATTCTAGGAATTAACCAAGAGCTCAAAAAGGCATCCAGCCTTAACCTGCCACCCATCTTGCTGAGCCTGGGGACCCCCACACCGCCTGGTCCCTGCTCAGGGGTGGCCGAGCATCCCAGCCCCGGCTCTCTGGGGGGCTCTGTGGGCTTGGCAGCCCCCAAACCTGCACCGTTTACAGCTCCAGCTCCTGCCTCCGGCAATCCTGCCCGGAGATCCAGGCTTCCCAGGCACGGCCGCTGCTCCCCAACCCTGCACAAATCCTGCTCAGTCCTTGCTGAGATCCCATCCGTGTCGCACCCATCACGGTGTGCAATGTTTGCTCCAGATCAGCTGCGGGTGGACAGCGAGAGGCAGAGATCGCACGCTCGGGGTAGGCATTTCTCCAGGGAATCCTTAGAAAGATGGAATTTGTGCCACAATTTCAGTGATCCTCAAAACGTGGCACACTACCAACAAAAGTACTGATTCCTGGTGCGACACAACTATGCTGCATGCTAGATGAATAATTTTAATAGCCCTACAAAGTTTACATGTTTAAATGAGATATCCAAGTCATGCTGATATCATTTCTCCTAAAATGCATATTCTAGTTAGATTACCAGCTCTAACGACATACAAATTATGCATCACGGCATTACGCTACTCTGAAGTTTCAGGAAAAAAAACAGTAATAATAAACAAGATTGTTTAATTCCATTCTTGTCCCAGGACGGTGCTTTGTAACTCTAATTCCCAAACGAAACAAAATCGTTCTCTGGATATTTCATTAGTTTTAGTTCCCCTCCACCGCTGACTCATTGTGTCCTTTCCTGCTGTTGCTAAATTAACTTCCTCTCCCGGCCGTGGGGATGGATCCTGACACAATAAATCTGAAAAAAAACCCAACCCCAAATCCCATAGCCCGAGAGGAAGGATGTGGTGGCCAGGAGCACTGGGCTGGGGGCTGAGCCTGCAATTCACCACATGCTTCCCCTCCAATTCGGGACAAGTCCCCGCATCGCCCTGCCCTCGTCCATCGGAGAGGGATGTCCCCATGCCTCCTCCCTGGCCAGCTGAGATGGTGACCCCCAGCCCGGTCCCGCTGTGCCCGTGGTACCCAACACGCTGGGGGGGGATGCTGTGTGAATGCACGCTCTGTGCAAGCCACCCCTCTGCAAACGGACATCAAAGTCACCCCTAAGGGTAGGAAGCGACACAGCCTACTGAAAATATATTTAGCGCTTTTCACCCATATTTTTAAAAATGTTTTATCCCCCATTCCAGGTTTCAGGCCAGCTCATCTCTGCCCCGCCCTCTGAGCCGGGATGCTCCAGGACCGGCCTCGCCGACGGGCATCCCCTGAGCGGATCCCACAGAGCTGGTCTCAGTCTCCAGAGAAAACCCTGCTTCTGGCAGCCGCCTCATTCAAAGCAACAGGAGAAAAACAAACCTGGTAAGAGGCACGGCTGGGAGCCCCTGCACCCCTGTAACCATTGCTGGAGGCATATTTGGGTGTCCTCCTTGATGGCCAGGACCAGATCCAACCCTGCACTCCTGGGAGGGGCATCTCCCCACTAGCAGCGAAAAGGCCAATTTAAACTCCCCGTATCAACACCACAAGACAAATGAATTTTGTGGTTGTCTTAGCGTAGGGACCAAACCCTTTGGTGTTCAGCCCCTTCCTCACCTGAAGCAAAAGGCCGCTGCGGGCAGATGAGCAGCACCGCTGCCTGCACCAGACTGCCTGACTGCTGCCCCTCTGGCAACCAGCCTCTGCTTCAAACACGCACACCCCATCTATTGTACGTAGAGGGTTTAAACAAACAAAAAAAGCAATGATGGGGGCTACGCTGTCAGGTACGCTCCACGTTGGCATCGCTAGCCAAGGACTCCTCGCACGTCAGATCGCATCAGAAGGACACTGGCCCCCATGGCCACAGCCGCTGCGGCTCTTCCGGCAGCCCACAGCAATGCTGGAACCGAGGAGAGCGAGCCTGCTGTTCTTTTTATAGCATGAAGGGAAAGCTCAGAACTGGTGTATCTGGGGTGTCCCTGTGACGGGAGCACACGGCCACGGACCCAGCGCCACGGGGAGCACACAGGCCGGGGAGGGCAGCGCTCAAGTCGTCCTTAAGCAAGGCGAGGAAATAGGACACATCAAGTTTTATGTGCTTGAAACATGCACTGGTTGCTTATGGACAAGCAAGCAGCTAAATTTAACTCTACTGTGCCTAGGTAATGCTTGCTTGAGTTAATGAAAAACCTCCTCAATGCTGTTGGGGCATAAGGAAACCACCCCCCCTTTCTGTTGGGGACCAGCTCCCCTACACCACCGGTTACCGAGTTAGTAGATAAAAACCCTAAATTCCCAGCGAAGTTCAATGAAAGCACTCTGAGCACCCTCCCTGCCAGAGCTATTTCACAAAACATTTATTTTATCGTAAAGGTCGGAATAAATCTCTTCTGAAGAGTCCCTGCACAGCCCAGCATCCTTCCAGCACAGAGCAGCCAGTACAAGGCACTTACAACAAGTCCCTGCAAATTTCGGGATGAGACGGACCATGCCCTCCCTCTGATGATGCTTCCCTGAGCTTTAGCACCCCAAGTGCTTTCCACCCACTTCGCAGAGCTTTTTTTTTTGATCTCTGTCTAAACAAGGCGGCCTTCAGCCTCAGCTCTCTATAATGCAGGCTTTATTTCATTTTATTGTAATTGGTTTGGGATGCAGGGTCAGCGCACTCGGCCACACGAACTGAGGTTCCTCTGCGGCACCACGACGTAGCATCCCTCCAGCGCGGCAGCCACAGGCGAGAGGCCAGGCCAGCAGCTCTCCAACTCTGCCAGCGCTCCATGGTGGGTTTCGTGGCATCTGAGGTTTTCTCCAAGGCCCGTCTCTTGGGGTTATATTCTGCCATGAGAATTTGTATTCACTTTAATGAAAAAGACGATGACAGTCTGGTATTTCTACAGGCCACAAAAGCCTACAAAACCCTACAGATAGCAAACAAAAGAAACCTAATAAAATATATATATATTTTTTTAATGAGCATTTCATATTTTAAGCTTGTGACTTTTATGGCCCAACTTTCATGGTTCAGTGCTTGGCGAGACCCTGAGAGCGGCGGGTGCTGGCCAGCCTTGCCTGGTCCATCCCCGGGGCAGCCAGCCTGACCCGCAGCGACAGCAGCACCTCCTCAACCCACAGTAACACCAGCGCCTTCCCGCTACAGGGCTCTTTCTAACAGACCCCTCGCAAGAAACACGCACAAACCTGGCATCACCAGAGCAGCAGAGAGTCAAGCCCGACGCATGCACCCGGACCAGGTCCCACGTGAACACACGGGGCCGAGCAGGATGCTCCGCACGCCCCGACCCACCTAAGAAATTATTTCTAAGCAAATGAAACCTCATTTTTCACATCAGATTTTTTTTCTTTTTCATTTTCTTTGCATGTGTAAAGCCCGGTAACATCTCCAGAGCGACTCTCCCGCCAGCAGATAGCTCAGACCGTGACTGATGCCAGCGCACGGAGCCAAACCCGGTTCCCACGGGCAACTGCCTGTTTGGAGACTCCTGCCTTAGGCAGGGGCACTGGGTGCCGGGGGGTTTCTCCGCTTTTAAAGGCACATTAGAACTCAACCTAAGGAGACGACGTAAACCTAGACATATTACCCACTTGTACAGCGGTGGCAAAGAAACACAGATGAAGCCAGCAACAGCCTGAAGAGTCCCGTTTTGCTCCATGCAAAGGTGGACCTGTCGAGCACCGCTGAAAATACGCATTTACAAAGCAAACTGAAACACTGGCTAAGGCCGCAGGCCAGTAAAGCACTGCTAATATGTTAGAATAAAACCTTTATTTCTGTGTTAAGGCCTGGATTTGCACGCTGGCCTTTTATTCTGTGCGAGCTCAGGACCTCGCAAAACATTACCCAGTGTGCAGGAGCTGACATTTTTCTTGTCGAACCGTAGGAGAAATATGGAGCCCTAAACAAAATGTTTGGCATAGGAAAACAAATCAGTATAAAAATAGGAAAAGAGAAATAACTGAGAGAAAAATACATGGCACGAAGAGCGGCAGCAGCCTGCATAGCTCCAGGATGCGGCCACGGGAAAGATGTCAGAAGCTGGGACCTCCTGACCATGGAGGACCTGGCCTAAATTCAAAGCGATGAACCTGACTTAGCCACATCCAAAACGCCAGGAGGACCTACGGCCACCTGCATTTCAGAGAGCAGCAGTGACAGCTCATTTATGGTGTGAAACAGGATTTTTGAGGCAAGGCACGGCATACGACAGAAATCTCCTCCTCTTCCTCGGCACCCACCTGCGCTGCGCCCCGTCCCCAGCACCCTCCCTGCTGCGGAGCTTATGTCTCAGCCATGACGTGGTCACGTCAGAGCTTTTTCTGCTGAATTTCTCCAAAACAAACACCCTTTCAAGTTTTCCCCGTGCGTTGGCTTGTTCCTCTATTTGGTTTATTTTTAGTTTATTTAGTAGCTTTGAAAAAAGGAGTGCGAGGAGGGAGAAGAGCAGAGTTACACGCTGCAACCCTCCTCCCCCCGGGCACTCCAGGCAGCCGCCAAAATCCTATCATTGCTGGCTTCCAGTCTGATCCGAAACCCAGGATTGCCGGCCACAAAAGAATTAAAACTTGGCCTTTAGGTTAACGGGTTTGTGAGGGGGCTGGGGTTGCTCCTAATCTTTGCAGTGTCGTAGGAAGGTTTTGAAACAGATTTCATTTGGAAAACCATTTCTCTGGACTTTTTTCTACGATTTGCATGCTTTCTGGCTGCTTTCACTCTAATATTTATCGGTTTGGAGGAGAGGAACCAATTCATAAACAAGCAAGTAGATTAAAGCAGATAAAAGGCAGCAGTGCTGCCATCGCAGCAAGCCCAGCGCATTAACATGCAGGGATGCTGGCCAGGCCTGCGCCGCAGCTCGGCATCGCTCGTCCACCACCACCACGGACCAGCTTCCACCCGGGAAACAATGCGCAACCTTTAACCCTTGCGTTCCTACGAGTATGCTGGGAAAACATCCGCTGCGCGGAAACAATGGCACCATTTATTAAGGCAGTAGAGAGCAACAGGCTCAGGGCTGCAGAAAAATCAGATCCCCTAAAACGAAGGCCGAAAAAAACCAGGATTTTTTTTTTTTTGCAAAGGAGCTAAAAATGGAAATTCATTTCCAGAAGCATTTGCTAGATCTAAAACATTCAGTGAAAAATCTTTTCAACTCTTCTCTCTCTCTGTACATACGCATGCTTTGGTATCTTTCCCTCTCATGACATATTTTGCAATATGAGATATTTTGTCTTAAAACACAGATTGAAGTTTGAATTAAACGCGGTAGTGGGGGAAAACGAGGATGAGCCGCTGTCCTGGGCAAAGCCCCGTCTCCCGAGGGTCCAGCTCTGCCGCTGGGAATGCCTGTTGGGATATTTTGCAAAACATACTCCTCCGCCCGTACGCAAACACCTTCCTCAGCATCGCCACAGCAGATGGACGGGCGTTTGTGCATTTAATAATCCGCCCATACCATCGAGCCCCAAACATGCCATTTCCCGTGCAGGTGCACCCAACGGCACCCATCCTCTTTTTAGAGGGAAATGAAGCCACAATAACAGCCCACCCCAAGCTCCCACTCGCCCCACTAAAATAATCCTGATGTTGCTCAGCAAACACTGTTATGGGTGCTGCCGCCCCCAGCGCTGCTGCCAGGCCCCAGGGCCCCCCCAGGAATGGGGGTGGCTGTGACGGATGCTCAGAGAGGGAAACGCCGACTCGCAAACCCATCACCAGTTCCTGCATGGATTATTTAGCAGAGCAACATGAACCACGACGAGGCTGCATCTGAAAATAATTATCTTGCGGGTCAGCTCTCACGCTTCGATAAATCTGGAAAGCGCGGAGAAATATCCCATTTATTCTATTCTAAAATTTACATCGCTCTCCTACGGCAACTCCAGAAGTGCGAAACCGCAGCTCGCTGACTTACACGGAGCAGTTTCATCCAGGCGGGCAGGCAGGCAGCGAGCTGGGCGCAGGCGGCGGGGCGCAGGCAGCTGCCTGACAAACCCGCCCTCCGCCGCTCCTCCGGGCGAGCGCATCCCCGGCGCCCGCTGCGCCTGCGAGCATCACATGGCGAGCACAAAAGCCCCGCAGGCAGGCAGGCAGGCAGACGGCTTCTCCCCACCACCACCGCTGCCTTGCCAGCCCCGGGATGCCTCGGGGGCCAGGAGCCCACGGGTTAAATCCGAGCAGGCGGACCCGGGCTGCCCGCATCCCCCGAGCCCCCGGGGGCCGGCTGGGAGCGGGGGGCGGCTCGGAGCCGGGGGCAGCTCGGAGCGGGGGACGGCTGGGAGCGGGGGGCAGCTCGGAGCGGGGGGGCCAGGCCGCGCTCGCCCCTTACCTGGTAGGAGCAATTTTCCTGGTGTACCATCTCCGCGCATCATCCGCCGCTGCCGCCCAGCCGGCAGCGCTCGAAGCCGCCGCGCCGCCCCGCGGGGTCTCCGGCCCCGGCGGAGGGGGGGGAAGGAGGAGAAGGAGGAGGAGGAGGAGGATGGGAAGGAGGAGGAGGATGGGAGCCCGGGCCAGCCGCCCGCCGGTAAGATGGATGCTGCCGCGCTGCTCCGCCTGCGCAGCGGTGGCCCCGGCGGAGCACGGCGGGGACGGGGCGGGGGGGACGGGGGGGAGAGGCGGTCCCGCCCCCGCCGCCGGCTGCACAAAGAGCGGGGGGGCTGCGCGCAGGGCTGGTGGCAGCCGCGCTCCTCCGCAGGGAAGGGGAAAAAAAAAAAACCCAACCCCAAATACCGCCCCCCCAGACACTGCGCTATGGCTGGGAAGCTGCACCCCCCCCCCCCCGCCCCAGGCCCCGGCGCGATGCTGCGGCAGCCGCAGTTCCAGCCCCCCCCCCCCCCCCCCGCGCTCCGTCTGCGGCAGCGCCCGGCCCCGCTACCGGAACGGGGCCGCTCCGCAGCTGAACCGGCTCCGGCGGGGTGATGGATCGCGGCTCCGGGGAGCGCAGCTGCCTGTGTCGCCTCCCCGAAACGCTGCGGGACACCAAGCCGTTAAGTAAGAGCTGGAAGATAGCTTTCTTTTACCCTCTGCCGCAAAAATGTAGTGCAATCTTTTCTGCAAAAGGCTCTGTCCTACATTTCCAGCTAATTATATCTCCACCCTGCAGCGAGGGTGAACGTGGAGCCCTCCGCCATAGCACCCGCTTGGGCTGGGCTCCGACCACAGATGCGACCTGATTTCGGATGCAGGGGAATGGTGGGGACGCAGGCCCCTTACTGGGGCCGGACGGAGGCAACGCCTGCGCTCACCCCGACACCCTTCTCCCACCCCAACGCGCCCTTCTCTGAACAAATTTCTCCAAAGAAAAGGCCTGTGAAGATCAAGCAAATATCCAGCGCTGGCTCTGCAGATGCTTTCTGCAGGACGATGGCTGGGTGGGCTGAGCCCGGGGACAGCAAAGCCGCCGTGTCGCAGGGCTGGGGAGCCCCTCTGCAGCACCCCCCGGTCATTACGCACCCAGCGGGAATTCACTGCTGTTTGCAGAATACTCCATTGCTACCCCAAAACAGCACTGTGAGATCATCAAACTTTCTTCCCTGTCCGCAAGCTCAGGCTGGAGGCCTGACACATGGAAGGAACCGAACCCGAATTTTGCTTTTTATTTTCAAAGTCCTTAATAGGAGAGACTGGAAAGAATGGCGGGACAAGCGGATAGTTTATAATTCTCTGCATTTGCAACCTGCTGAGCGCTGGGTTCTCAGTTAGCTCAGGTTAGCTCAGTTCAACTTCACCACTCATTTTCCAGGGGATAACACATACCCTGATAGCCTCACTTGCACGAGTTTGGCGCATGGCTGGCCCTGGCCGCAGCTGGGGGTGAGGACACAGCAAGTCTCACGTTCAGACCCTATTTTTGGCTGGACGTGGCCCATCTGAGGGACACCAAAATGCCCAGAGAGCGACGGCGGTGCCACGGGCTGGGCTTGCACCATGCACTGAGCACTCTTACCCAGGCAGGCAATAGCAGTTTGGCTTGCAACTAAAAGAAACTCCGTGCCTCACCTTCCTTCGTTAGGCAAACAAGGCTTTATTCTGCTCCTAGTCGCAGCCAGCTGTGGCTAAGTTCAGAAATGCACATGACTGGGAAACCCAGAAACACTTGCTCACAGGGTGTCTCAGATTTGATTCCCTGCACCAGATGTGCCTCTAGAAAAAAAAACAGCCTTTGTGGGATCATCGCTCTGCCCCCGCTTTCCCAGCTTCTCGCCCGCGCAAACAGGCCGGAGCAGCCGTGGGCGGATGGAGAGTCCCTCGAGTCCCCGTGCAGCTGGGCGGCACGGATGGCGAGAAACCCCCAGACCCGCCTCAGCTCCGGCCCTCCTCCCCAGTGCCCTCTCCCCTACAAGAGTAGAGCTTTAAAAAAAATAGAGCTTTCCTTTAAAAAGAAAAAACAAAATATATCCCGTGTAAGTTTTTAAGAGAGGATGAAGTCACACCTGGTTTTCGCTGGATCTGCAAAGAATCCCATTCAACTAGGCAGCTATTTCCAAACATCAAAATAAAAAATCCCCACTTTTCAATATACTGCATAAATCTTGGGCTTGCTTTGGAAAATTATCTGCGGCAAGCTAAAAGCAGCTCCACGTATTACATAATCTCTAATGCCGTTTATTATGTGCATCACAAGGAAAACTCCTGAAATTACCCCCCACTTCCCACGTGCGGGTCTATCTATAACGGCGGTGACTCAGAGCCGCTGGGTGCAGCAGATCCCCGGCGGGGACTGCACCAACCTCCCCGCACCCAGTTCTGGTGCAGCACGGGGCGAACCTCCCCCCCCCCCCAAGCCTATTTAACAGCTTATTCCTTTTGCAAAATGACCCGAGAGAGCGCTACGTTCAGCTTAACATGTCACCTGCCGCAGAAAAGCCACCCCTTTGCAGCAAGGCTCTTCCCTCCAGGGCAGGGAGCCCCGCACGAGCCTGCGATGCAGGCGGAAAGAGCCAGGCGTCTTCCTCAACCTCTGGATTTGCTCCTCTGTTCTGCATCCGTTCAGAAATGAGGCGGGCGGGCAGGTAATAATTAAAGCAACGAGTGATTAAATTGAGTGAAAGGCTTCTGGCAGTCCTCCAGGTGGGTCAATGGGAAACGATGCTCCTGGATGAAGGCAGTGAAGAAGCGCCGCTGCTCTCCGTGGAGGCACAATCCAGTGGGAAGCCCCAGGAAAGCCCCGGGGACCCCCAACAGCCCCTCTCAGCTGGGAAAACAAACCCGGGGGGGTACCTGCACTGCCTCCTTTTGCCTTTCTTATCGAGGCACCCTCTAACTTAGGGCCTCTTATACCACTTATGAGATGATCTAGACAAGTTTTCCTGAAGCCTTCCCCAAAACCAGCTCTGAACTAGAAACGTGTGGTTCCGAAAGCCCTGGAGAACATCTCCAGGGGCTTTGACACCAAGCTGGGGACACTAGCACTTAACACTTCCCTTCAAAACCCCGGCTCCAGGTCTCCTCCAGAGGGTCTGGGAAGATGCTGCTCAGGGGCAGGGCCAGTCTTGGCTGAGCAGTCCCCAAGCCTGGACCTGCGCTGCGGTTAAGGTGGGCCACCAGGAACGGACCAGTCCTTGCCCTGGATGCTTGCAGGGCTTTAGGGGTGAGGACACAAGAAATTCAATCCCACGGCACAGGCAGCAGCATTCCTCCACTTACTGCCCACGGACGTGCCACCGGGGCAGCTGCCCCACAGAGAAAGAGGACGCAGCTTTACCAGACACACTCAAATTCTTGTAGTGAAACAACAGGATTTCATTAATTATCCATCTACAGAAGGAGAAAACACCTGGTATCCCCAGTTCTGGGGGAAAATATATGATTTCTGATTCTGTGCACATCTTTCAGTTGGGGTTGGTCTTTTTTTTTTTTTTCTCTTTTTTAAACTTAGAGAAAGCCCCCTGGCCAGGTCCCCCAGCACATCCCAAACCCTGGCCCTCTCTAGCAGCCGTATTCGCAGCACAAGGTGGCAAACGCAGGCAGCGCTGTTCCTGCAGGCAGCCTGGCCCTGCCTGTCCCCATCGCAGCCCTTTGGGCTCTCCCTGGCTGCTGCGCCTCTGCCCCAGGACCAAGGAAATCATTAACAGGGGAGAGGGGGTAATACACGGAGGTTATCAACTCTCCCATCATCATTCCTACGCGGGGAAAACACTCCTTAAAAAAAGTAAAGCCGTGCAGCAAAGCCAAAACCTCTCGTTCACACTGCCTGGGAGCGGAGGGCAGCCGAGCGGGGCACGTTCTCGCCGCCGTGGGACGTGGACGTATGTCCTGGTTTCGGCTAGGACAGAGTTAATGTTCTTCCTAGGAGCTGGTATAGTGCTGTGTTTTGGATTTAGTAGGAAAATAATGTTGATAACACACTGATGTTTTTAGTTGTAGCTAAGTAGGGTTTATACTAAGTCAAGGATTTTTCAGCTTCTCGTGCCCAGCCAGCGAGAAGGCTGGAGGGGCACAAGAAGCTGGGAGGGGACACTGCCAGGACAGCTGACCCAAACTGGCCAAAGAGCTATTCCATACCATATGACATCAGGCCCAGTATATAAACTGGGGGAGCTGGCTGGGAGGGGGGATCGCGGCTCGGGAACTAACTGGGCATCGGTCAACGAGTGGTGAGCAATTGCATTGTGCATCACTTGCTTTGTATAGTTTAATTCTTTTAGTATTACTATTGTCATATTATTATCATTATCATTGTTTTTCATTCCTTTCTGTCCTATTAAACTGTCTTTATCTCAACTCACGAGGTTTTTTTTTCCTGATTCTCTCCCCCATCCCAGGGGTGGGGGGGCAGTGAGCGAGCGGCTGCCTGGTGCTTAGCTGCCGGCTGGGGTTAAACCACGACAACGTATTACCCACGTGAAAGCCACAGACAGCCCTCTTCTTTATGCGTTTGTCATTTCTCACTGTCCCACACATTTCTTTTTACGCGCACGTGTCCCGCGCTGTGTGCCTGAACCCCAGCACCTGCGAGGACTTACACAGCCCCTCAGCCCAAAAGCTGTGTAAAGCAAAGGGTAGGAGCAGCATTCGTTCAGCAAGGCAGGCTAGCGATGGGTTTCCTTATTTCCGACGAAAACACCAGAAACTTTTTCCTGCCCACAGTCGTTCCTCGAGGGGCCTTATCAGGTCGAGCGCTGGGAAAGTTTATTTTTCAGGTTGGTATCGGCCAACCCATTCGGTTGATACAAAAAGCTAGTCTAAGTTAATATGCTTTCTCTTCAGATCTCAAAATAAATACGTAGCTGGATCACGCAGCAGGTAAAAATGAGGGAGGAGGTGAACACCGCGTCACTAGCAGAGGGAGAGGCAGGGAGCCCGCCCCGAGCGAGCCCCACCGGCCTCTCCGGGATGCTCCTGCTGACCCCGAGCCCATGGGCTTGCCCAAGCACAGCAAGCTTGCAGGGAACCGGGAATTATATATGGCATCACAGGATTTCGGCTTTATTTGCCGATGATTTACTGGGAGTGATGGATTTAGCTCCTCTTTAAGCCAAGCTAAAGCTTTTTCAGGGTTTAAATCTAGCAAGAAAAAAAAGAAAAAGCTTATTTTTTAATCACTTAATACTAGACATCTGCTTGGAAAGGGGAGTATTTGTTTGGATTACATTCATATATAATGCTTTAGACTATTACTTTTTTATTTAAGGAAGATGACGCTGAGGTGTTTGCCATCATTTGGGTATGTTACTCTACTCTACAAGGGAATAATCCTCTGGTGGTTTAACAATCCAAACAGTGCCCTTCCTTCTTCCATGCCCTTTTTTACTTCCACGGAGGTTTCTGGAGTCCTTTACAAGCAGCAGCTTTACAAACCCCTCCTGAAGCACGGGGGTACCAACTGATCGATTTTTAGGACAAAAACTCGAGCGCTGAAACGTTAGAATAAAACTCTTGTTGTTCCGCTGAGGATCAAATATGACATTGTCAGGGAAACGCAGGGGAAAGCCCACTCTATAGTGAATTTCTATTACTTTGGAACTCGTATGTGACCGAGGAATTAAGGAGCACTGGGAAGGGTACCCGTTGCATTTTTATTTTGATGCAGAAGTGCACATCTTGCACTTTGAACAGTCTCATGCTCTATTTTTAGCGGTAGGAGATTCATCCAAAAATGTCAATTTTCTACACGTCCCACAGACGGCATCCTTGCCATTACATAATCAAATCACGATTTTCTCTTCCCTCAAAACATGGAACAGAAGGTTACAGTAATTTCACATTCCTCTACCTCTGATGCACAGGATGTCAAACGCTTCACAGGGAATTGGAGTGAATAATTTAAGTCACCCAAGTATTTATAACTTTCTGGTGATATAAAAGTGACAAAACATATGGTAAACAACCAGACTTTTCCATGAAACCCATCTAGAAAGACTCACTCATACAGCTGCACAGGCTTCATTTTCAATTGTACAATTTATAAGCTGGATCACTCGTGCTTAATAGAGAATTCACAAGCGGTCTGATGATGAGCAGGTATGACAGCCCACCACGTATTTACTGCTAATGAATGGAGAACCATTTCATTTACCAGCTCCTAAGGAGCGTGGGGAGATAGCAACAGAAAAGCTACAGCTGCCTCCTTGCAATTTTGGTTATATTCTTAAGAATAAGCCGGTCTTTTGGAAACGCAATATTCATGGTACGCAAAATGCCATGGAGAACGTGAGCTTTTTAGCAGGACAAGGTAAACCTGTAAGTTTTGGTATTAGCATCAATAAATTAAAATGTTACAATCCGCCTCACTCTGCAGCACTATTTCCGTCCCATTTGGGAGAGGATTTGTAGCAAACCCCATCAGCTACACACCATTTTCAGCATTTTTGGCCTGTACATGCAAATGGTGCCGTGCAGGAGACCCGACGTTCAGTGAAAGCAGAAGGGTTGGGTTAGCTGGCATAAACCACGCGTCACTCAGTCACAGCCTATTATTTTTACATCGCCTCAACCGAACCAAAATCAGACCTTGCCCACGCGCAAACCGACCCCAGGGATAACTGACCCCCAGCAGCATCCCCAGCCGGCCCATGGACCAAGACGTGCCCCTGCCAGCGCCGCCCGGACCCAGCTGCGCCCGACCTCATCCTCCTGCCTTTGCCAGGAGCAGCCAGGCACCGGCAGCCGGGGCATCCGTGCCCGGCACGGCCACGCTGCCGGCTGAAATAGAGGGGAGACCCGCTGACAGCCCGCACCCCCCGACTTTGGCTCAAAAGCCCATTTTCTGCTCCGATCCGTGCCTGGGTGAGGGGATGCTGGCACCCAGCAGCTCCCAAAAACATCTGAAATCTTACATAAAAGATCCCCAAAGCTGCAGTCGTATATATACTGATACAGAATAACTGAAAACATTAAAGCTATTTCTTCTGATGCATGAGCTGCGAGTAACATCTTCATCAGATCTCTTTGACAACAAATTGGGTAGAAGTTTGTAACCCAGTTACGCATTTTCAAATTCCTCTCGCTGTGCAGCACATTCGGGCTTGCTGCATGCAGCTTGCAGGCAGGCTTTCCTATCCCTCCTCCCCCATTTATTTTTTTCATTTTCATTTTTCAAATATAAATTTGTTGTATTTGAAAAAAATAAAGTTGCATTGGGCCCCCATTACATACCCTTGCATTTTAACAGCAGGCAGGGAGAGGAATTAATGTATTTTCCAACGATGAAGAGAGAAGAGGAGAATAAAATGGCATGAGAAGAGGGAGAAGAGAGATTTTCCCTGAGAGGATGAAGGACAGGGTGGCCTTCAGCTTCCTCAGACTGAGGACAGCAGGGATTACATGGAAATGCTGATGAGTTGGAAGCACGTACAGAAATCCCATGTCCCATGCTCAACACTTAGCAACCATTAAGCTACTGGTCTGGGGCCAAAAGCAATTTCTGGATGAAATATTAAGCCCTTTAAACTATGGCAAAGTCCCTGAAACTCCAGTCCGGCTATGCAGGCAGACAGACAGCAGTATAACCTGCATTTAAATACGGGCGATTAATTATTCTTCAGTGTGGCACGTACCAACAGGCTGCACCGATGTTCCTCCGTTAACAAAAATTAAGCACTGAGTTATCAATTATAAATTAAGCCACTGACCCCACGGGAGTCAGAGGGCAACGTCTGTGGGTGGGGACAGGATTCTCCTGCCACCGGTCGCCTCGAGCCCATCTATCCCTTTCCATTCCCCTCGTGCTTTCCGGCAGGGAATGGCTGAGAGGGCTTATTTATGGGCTGGCTTTATATTGCAACTCATTTTAATTGCAAAACGGATGGCAAAAGCACAGAACAGGGACTTGCAGGCTGAAGAAGTAAACAAACCATACTACAAACTCACTCTGAAATTAAAAGTTTCTTTTTCAAAAGGAGCCAAATACCATAAATACGAATGTACTAACACAAACAGGTAACAGCAGTGTCCTTTACATGCTTCCACAATAAAAGCGTGAGTTTACGGAGATAAACCTCCCTCTGAGTCATGGTCAGGATAAAAATAGACAGAAGGGGATTTTTCACACAGCTCTGAAGTCTGATGTCCAGAACTCCCAGCTTACTGACACAGCCTGGCAGAAATCCACTGCTTTTTGGGGCGGTCTACTTATACTATGCACACAACTCTCCAAAAAAAAGCCTTCAGAGAGGTTCAAACCCCTACACTGTTGAGATCAGGGTTTTTGGAAGGATGCGATTACTGAGTGGGAGCAAACCCAGGTCCATGCGAGTAAAGCCTGGCTCTTGCTTTAGGTTTGTTTTACATTTTCAGCCTTTAAAGAAAATGGATGTAAAGATGATTCTCTGAGTTTGCCTCCCAACCTCACTGTCACTTGAGAAAGAAAAAGTAATAATCCTCTTGTGCTGCAGCAGCCTGTAGGTCAGAAAGCTGATTACACTTAATGGACACGGCACATTTTACCACAGATATCAGTTACGAGCTCCAAAAACAATACCATCAGCGATAAGAAACCCTATCCCTGCCCGTTCTTGACACCACAGCCCTCCGCGGGAAACTGCCAGGTTGCCAAACCAGTGTTTAAAATACGACGTGAAGTTATATCCCTCGGTAGGGCAGGCACACTGAGCACGAGGCTGGAAAAAGCTAAAAATAACAGGATAAGCAAGGGTGGATCCTAGCTGAGCCTTATTAGTCATGGAGCGAGGGAGCCGCGCGGGGCTGCTGCCTGGTGGCAGAGCAGCACCATATAAGAGCAAGAGAATGACTCTTGTCTCTTAAATCACATTTTTTCCCCTCTTCTGTTCTGCCTCAGGCACTGTTTTCCTCCGAGCAGACTTGCTCTGGCAGCCTCCAGCTTCTCCTAATAATACGGTGTATTGTTTTCTGCGAGTCTTTAAACAGAATAAAGATCACGGGTGATTCATTTTAGGGTGTCTGCTGGAATTGGACCAATATTGACAGACAGGCATGTGAGGGGTTTATTATAGGTTGGCTTTTGTTTTTTTCCTTACACCGTCTTTGTGTCAAAATTGAACCTTTGAGTTGAGTGATGATCGAGTCACTGATGGCAGGAGTGCCCAGCAAAGGCAGCGCTTGCTCCTGGAGGATTAATTTGGATGAGCAGAAAGGGTAAGGTGCAACTTGCAGTGTTTTATCTTGGGATGAAGCCATGAGACAACAGAGGGATCAATAATCAAACACAGCTTAGCCTGGTGGGAACCTCCTCCGAGGCTGCTCCAGCAGCACTCAGCCTCACCAGCCCCATTCCCCCCATCTTCTCCCTTGGTGCTAATTGTAATTACAGCATCACACCAGTTCTCTCACGTCCCGCCCAGCCAGCACCAAAACAAGCAGGGCCATCGCCTTGCCAAGGGGACACAAGTGACACCGTCCAGTCCCTCAGCCCAGCAGATGTGTAGCGGCCCCGTGCCCATGCTCTGCTGCAGGCTGGTGGGTGCTGAGGGTACGTCCTAGGGCCACGTCACCCAAAGGCCCGCCTTTGCATGGCTCAGCCACCTGGACACCCCAGCCCAGCAAAGCCACTGCCTGCAGCTTTCCAGCACCTCAGATGTGAAAATCCCTGGGAAGGCTCAAAATACCTGGGAGCGGGGAGCAGCACGTCATCCCCGCACAGCAGGGATGCGTTTGCACACAGCGGCTCCTTGTTCCCGAGGCCAAAACGCAGAGAATTACCATTTGTTCTTATGACAGGGGCTGTCTTCTGAGCTTCTCTAAGCATCACATTCATCCAAAACAGCATTCATCTCTCCAAGTCCCTTCCCCAGCAGAACTAATGCACACACAATGCGTTCAGGCTCCGCGCACTACTCCAATATCATTTTCAAGTTTAAACGGAATAATGATAATTAAGCAGTGAAATAAGGCTTTAGTACTTCAACACTCGTGAATACACACGAGAAGTCAAATGTAATGAAGAAAAGAGAGCAGCGCTGCAAATAAAACTCCTGCCTTGGCCCGATCTCAGCCCTTGCAGCTGGCCAGGGGAATCGGAGTACTCACCCCATCCCGTGCCCTACCACAGCCTCTGCATTTAATGGTGTATTGGACTTCTGCATCTAATGTCAGGGACATTAAATCCACCATTACACCCCTGCACTGCCGGGGTAGGCTGAGGTGGCTCTAGGACTAAGCCCTACCTTTTGCAAAGAAGCCCAGTGATGTTTTTGCAAAGCTTCAGGAACTCCCCAGCAATCAGGTATTGGCATAACCTCTCGATATGCCATTAAGCAGAAGCTGTTTCTGGGCCTCAGACTCCCTCTACAGAGAAATTACAGTTTGCATTTTTGGATTTTACCAAACTATCAGTGCAAAAGGAGCTGGGGAAAAGCTGCTCACAGAAAGAAAACGCTCAGAGAAGGTGTTTGCTCTCTGCTGCACAGCTTCTCTCTCCATCACCTCCGCCAGGACCTGCGAGCCCAGAGCAGAAGGATAATAAATGGCATTTTAACATGAAAGTAGAGCAAGAGCCAGGCAGGAGCCCTGGTTTGTAAACCAAGGAATCGTGGTCACCCCTTCACCAGCACCTCCACGCCGAGGAGCATCTCTGCAGAAAGCAGCTTGCACATCTGCACGGCCTCCCTGCACCCCTGCACTGGCTGGCTGTGGTTCTCCGCTCAATCAGTTCTTTATTAAGCGTATGTAAAATATCTTTTGGTCCAAAGAGCTACTGCTCGAGGTCAGAGGAAGCGGTGTGGTCTGTCCTCGCTCCTCCTGGTGACTGACTGCTCCAGACAAGTTGGCTTTGGCACCTGACGGGTCACCGTTTGCTCCAAGCCACTGATGCACCAACCCAGAGCGAGCAAAGCAAAGCTCTTTATAATAAATGAAATTATTTGGCGTTTTGTTTGTCCTCGCTTGGGGCCATGTTTCTGCATGGCACACACGGGCTGCAGTAATTCGTCTGGGGTGGCACGGGCTGTGCTGGAGCTTGCGTCAACACCCCATCTAGGGAGCAGAGCTTAGGCCCGGCCTGAAGCCCATCATGGCACAGCCTGAAGGGAACGAGGGATACCAAATACCTGAGCCGTGCGAGGAAAAAGAGAAGGCGATGAGAATGCTAGCTGCTACAGCAAAGCAATTACAGCTTAAAGTTACAAAATAAATTACCCCGGCTCTCAGGGCGCTACTTTGGGGAGCAGAGGAGCGCTTTGCTTTGCTGCAGTGAGTATTACTCCAAGGAATACTCATCGCCATGCTGGGAACAGCAGCAGCATGTCCAAGGCACCGAGTTACTTCTGGTGGCCTTCGCTGTGGGAAGTTTATTTTGCCAGAAGCTGTTATTTCTCCGCCAGACATGTGCTACATTACATGTTTACTAGTTTTCCTCCAAATACATTACTTTAACAAGCAAAACATTTTTTAATAAAGCTACAGTTACTCCATCAAGCAAGCTGGCTCTATCTCTGGGATGAAATGCTGTCCCTTGGGGATCAAGGCAGGGACAACTGCAAGGTCGGATCCAGACATCAAACTACTCCAGCCTTGATTCCAGTTTTGTTTGCTCCAGTGCAAAACATAAAAGTAAGAGTAATTAACAGGCATGCCTTAAGCAGCGTGTTATATTCTACAGCCAACACTGGCTGCAAGCTCCAGCCTTGTTAGCGTGTGGCTTCCTAAAGGCTCAGCCCTGCCCGGCCGCTGAAGCCCTCAGAAGAGTTTTTGGATGCTGCAGAAGCTCTCCAGCATCTATTATGAGTATCAGCAATTTCAGTGATATTAACCTTCAGCTAATTCTACATCCAAGTCATTTCATGAGCACGAAAGTGTACAGATAACAAGGTAGGAGGGACTGGAAACAAAGTGCTGGAGAAGATGGGAATTCCGAGTGATTCTGAAACGGCAATGCAGCTCCCTAGGGATAACACAGCTTTCCGCTTCGTGTCGGATTGAGCCGCGCAGAGGGCTGGGATGGGGAATGGCCCAGGGCCAGCACCGCAAAAACTCATCTTGCATCTTTGCATCAAGCGAAATATATATATGTATATGGCAATACGGCATACAGGCGCAGACGGTACTATCTGTAAAACGTGGGAAACCCTCATCCACATGTCTTATGGACAGCCTAGACTGATATTTCCTGGGAAACAGGTACAGTTCATCCAGCCTTTGTGCAGGGAGGAGGACTGGATAAGCTCCTGAGCAACTTTTTTGTGCGATTTAAATACTCTTAAGGTATGGCAATATTAGCCATTTTGGTCATTTGAGGATATGTTTTAAAAGACTTCCAAGAGAAGAGGGGGCCAAGGCTGTACAGAGGTCTCGTTTGCAGGCGCATGCCCTGATTTTCACCTACTTTGCCGTTCCCAGAAGGAGGCAACTGGAAAAGGTCCCGGAGATGTTTTTTCAAGGCTACAGGATGTTTCCCTGCTGCTCCCAACAGCTCGCAGGTCAGCCTACAGAAGGAACAAGCTGGGAGTCTTCCTCCTAAGAACAGGGCTCTTTCATCTGTGCAAGGCACAGCTAGAAGCTGGCTTTACGACTTCCAACCTGAGAAATAATAGATGAGAAAGCAGAAGACGAAAGAAAAGGCCAACTAGATTGTGCCAGGATATATGCTAAGCTATCGGATGTTATGCATTAATGCAAATGCTCAGCATTCAGAGAATTCAGTAAGGAAAAATGATTCACAGATTTTTTTTTTTTTTTAAATTAGTAAGAACAGTTTATGAACAAACTCCTCTCAGGCAAGGGAAACAGAGAAGAGGATGGCCACACATGACTCAGGTACAGAATTCTGATAGTTCCCTAAGTCCCCCTTTAATAAATTCAATATAGGAATTACATTAAATAAAAAGTTTAGATTAAATTTTTAATAACTCACTAAAAGCATTTCAATTCCCTACGGACCGTACATACTAGCAGCTTTTGTATGCATAAAGAATTAAGCACTTTAATATAGTTCTCTTTTTTTAGCGTTGCCATCCACCAGCTGAGAGAGGATTAAATCTCAGCCCGGCACTTCCCTTTCCTCCCCAACCCCTCTGAATTGCAGCTATTTCCTCCAGCCCAGCCGAACGCTCAGATTTCATTTTAACAAAGCACGGACGAGCCGAAATAAATGGCCTTAGCGCGATTTTCTCATTTAAAGGAGATCTATAGATCACTGAGCAGGAAACCCAGATTGGTGATATAAATAAGATCTACCACTTCTGTGACGCAAATGACTCCATAGGCGCGACAGGGAAAGACAAAGCGCCCTAAAATGATACAAGTACTTGAAAAAGCTGGAAGCCCTTGAGGAGAAGAGCAATTATGTAGCACCTCACGTCTAAGGCAACAACTGCAGATAATTGCAGGAGGGAAACTCATTTTCCGCTGAAGCCGTCAGCGCTTTGCTTACAGAAGCAGGATTGATTTCAGATCCAGGTTAGCACGCGAGCTGGAAGAAATATCTTCAAATCTTTTTAGTTATAGCTAAGGAAACTTCTCACGCAAAAGCGGAATTATTTGCAGATTTAACAGCCAAAATAGAGCAAACCCCGCTGCTGGAGAAGTCGCAGCCGCTCCTCAGCAGTGTTATTCTGCTCTGTACCTGCGATGCTCGGCTGGGGGATGCCTTTCTGGGGGAGCAGCCCCTAGCCACAGTAACTCACGGTCCAAGGTGGCCAGCCTTGGAAAACACTAAACTGAGCAGATGATATGATTATTTTAAACAGCTATTTGTTTTAGAAAATAAATACCTATACTGAGACATTGGGAGAAACTGGGAAATCAGATTTCCTTCCAGGGGTGATTATAGCTAACTTTTGTAACTTAACTCGGGAATTTTATACACCCTCACATCAGGCTTTCCCCTCAAAAAGTATCACAAAAGTCCATTTTTCCCACCAAATACGAAATGGTGCTCCCTGTAAACCTCCTTTGGGCTGCACCGCCGCATCCTGGCCGTGCTGTAAGTACAGTAATTTGCACAGCTAAGTGTCTAAGCTTATTTGTTAAAATAGGTACCAAACTGAAGTCTCCTGACACAAGAAAGTAAACGTTTTATTTCACTAGGAGCAGTTGTACGCTGTCCAAACACAAACTGGTTTGCGGTTCAGAAAGCTCATTTTACCTTCTCAAAGGCAGCTTAGCCGAAATATCGGTAAATGGTTTATTTCACGTATAAGCATTTACAAACTAGATCCCGCAGCGCAGGGAAGCTCACTTTGGCTTTCTATTTATCCTTCGCTTTCTTAAGACGAGAGAGTAAATCTCAAGTATCCCTTGCAAACCCACTTTGGGGGTTCGCGCCTTTGGGCGCAGATAAATACCGAGCTGCCCGCCCGTGCACCAGCACACCGCATCGACGGTGCGAGAGCGTGCCACGGCTCTGCCTGCCCATCGCCCCTGCCTGCGCGCGGGCAGCGCACGCTCGTTCCTCTTGCTCCCTGTCCTCGGGGCACCGAAAGTCGAGGTGCTCCTTCCCCCGATAACGAAAAGTGATGCTGGAGAACAGGGCACCCGTTTTCACCACGGGAGGAGATGCAGCAGTGTCAGAAACGCGCAGGGAGCCGGGGACCGGGCTCTGGTGCACCCAAGCTTCAGGCAGCAGCTCCGCTCTGGAGCAACTCGTATCGATGCTACGTGAACAACGCCGAGGAGTTATTTAAAGCACACCATGAAGCAGTAGGGATTGGTTTTGCCTGGAAAATCTCTCTCTAGATGCTGTTTACAATACCAGGTTATTGCAGGAACATTGCTTGGCTCTGCAGGAGACGGGGACCCGGCTTTACACCACTGACATTAATTTTACTGATTTTTTTGCTGTTAGGAGTAGGAGAAATGATGCCCTGAATGCAGCCAGAACCCAGTTCTTTCTTTCCAGTTGCTACACAAACTTTAAAAAATAACCAAGTATTGCACTTGATTTTCCAGCCAGCAGCCAGTTAATGCAAAACCGCCTTAAATCCAGGCAGAGAGAAATAAGGAAATCAATCACAACAATACTTGCTGTCCATATCGCTGCTAAGCCAATTCTACTCTCAATATAAACACACTTGGTAAGGTTTTGGGGGTGTTTGGAGTATTATTTAAAATATTTAAATAGGGAGTTTCAGCAGACATGCCTGAGGTCCCTGTGCAACAACCGTGACCATCAGCTTTGGAGTCGAGGACGGTCCTGCCCTACAGATGCAGGATCACGAAAAGGGCAGAGACGTCTCCATGGCAGACCCAGGACCACTTGCCTGCCTGCCTGCCTGCCACGCAGGGGCCGATGCCGGCGGGACAGGAGGGGCTGCTCCGTGCTTAGCAAATCACCACTTGCCATTCCAGTTCCTCCAGCAATCTCCGCCTGGTTAGACTTCAACTCTATCGCTTTCTGCTCGCTACGTTTATTTTATTACCTTTTGCTACGTGCTCGCGAGAGTTTGAGGGCCTGGTGAGTTTAATACTTGTTCCTGAAAGGCTTTGTCAGCAGCAGCTCTGGCAGTCACTGCTGGGATGGAGCTAGCCTGGCTTTCGAGTGCTCCTCGGTAGATCTGCAATGTGGTTTGAGTTGCAGTTTCTCTTCATACCGTTTTTAAATACCCTCTGCCTATAATTTCTCTCTCCACATATACCATTATTTTCTATAGCGCCAGGTGTTACAGACACCCCATCCTACTCCACTGCCAGGCAGAGTGCAACCGCAGTTACCGCTGCCCTTCAGTCGTAAAAATAACAGGTTTTACACAGCACAGGTCGATTCTGAGAATTAAAAACCACTGCCCTTGCTTTTATCACACCCAGTATGCAAGAAACAGATGCATAAGTACATAATTATTATCCTGTCAAATAAGTGTTCCTGCTGCCCACTGGGATTTCAACCCAAGATACGCACGTAGGTTTAAGTGGGAATTTGAAAGTATTAGTGAAGGCGCAGCAGGGGAGGGGTATGGGGCTCCAGACCGCAGAATCTCTCGATTTCAAGATTACACCAACAAAATGATGTTCTAAGACAATAAAAACTTTGACTTGCATAAAGGCTCACTTCTCTCTTTGGAAATCCTTAGCATTTGCTACTTACGATACCCAATACCAAAAATACTCTTTTAAAATATACTCATTGGCCTCATACAGTCAGCATCACGAATAGCACTCTTCAGTATCGCATACAAGTACGTTAAAGGGAGATTTACTGTTGGCTGCAACGCAATTAGCATTAGAAGAACCCAACTTTCTCAGCTTTTTTCGGCTATTTCCACATCCCATACGAACCGTTCACTTACCAATCGACTGGGAAGCACCGCCAGCTCGCTGGGGTCCATCACTCAGAGGAATTCACATAATAGTAATACTCGGATAAAGGAGAATCATTCATCAAAAAAGAATCCATATGCTGTCACCCCATGTATTTAGCACTTTCTTTAATGAAAGGCTCTGCAGCAGCAATGGAGATAAAGTTTTTGCTCAAGATTATTAATTTGTGGGCATTTTGCCTGGCCTAGTTTCAGAAGCAGCAAACATACATCTTTCCAATCTATGTAATTACCAACGCTCTTCAAGCAACAAGCACTTTAGAGTACCTATAGATGTTTTCTTAGCTTAATGACACTGCATACTTCGGCAGAATCATTAATATCTTGCCAGCCTCATCTAACCTTTGAGCTGGGTGGAAAGTGGCCAAAGTACAGTGCTGCTTTGATTCATCCACAGCAGAACACGGCAGCGATGCATCGCCCACTGCAACACATCCCACAGGTCCCGCACCCAGGGACACTGCGGGGACGCTGCGGGGACGCTGGCACAAAGCAAACACAAACCCCTGCTTTGACGGAAATGACAGTATTTTCCACAGCTAAAAGGTTTGTTTTTCATGTCAGCTAAGCTTTAAAACAAATGAACTGCCCCGAAGAACCTCCCTCATCACAACTTTGACTTTCTTCAGTTGCCCAATGAAGAGTTAAATGGTCAAATCGAATAGGTGAAAGAGCCATCAGGTGGAGAGAGAAGGTCTTGCTGGGCCTCTGTGCTGTAGGAATGACAGGAATGCAATTTCCTGCAAGCCAGAAGTTTGACTTTGAAAATTAGTGTGTCAGAAGTTAATGCCCCGACAATTCTTGTCTGGGGAAAATTGCTTTCAGGCATTAAACCCCTGGCTGTTACTTCCCGCTCCCAACACTCGCAGCCAAGACAACGTCGAACATCATCTAGGGATGAAGAACCTAACACTTTAAGCAAGCTCAATCAAGCAATTATTACTTATTTTAAGTGAGGACAAACTCACTGCCAATCTTGTCAAGCAAATATTTGCTCCCTATGTGCTGGGGACAACACATCGAGGTAGACCAAAGCTTTGCAACATGCAACACCAAGGCTCTGTGCTTGATCCCGGCCTGCATTCCTGACAGCCCTGCTACACCGATACTCTCGTAGGCCTTTAACAAGTGCCTGTTGGGCGCAGAAGCATCCTTGCTCGCTCCATTCCTCTACTCCCTCTTGCCAACCCGGTCGACACATTTCTCCTTCCACGATGGCTGCTCTGACCCAGCTCTCTCTTCAGAGCTGCCCTACCACTCCATCAAAAACAGACCCCTGCCCATGGCCAATTATTAAATTATTTAAAGATTTCATCCCGCACTGTAATACATACTTTGAATTCCTTTCAAATTTTCAGCAGCTGTGAGAGGAGACACCAATAAAGCCACAGGCAGAAGAAAACAGATATATACATGGTCCATGATAACTTCCATCCTACTAGCTTTTGGCATCTCCTGTGTTAGCGCTTAAAGCCTTTTGCAGAGGTTTCCAACTGTTTTCAAATGCAGACCTGAAAGTTTTCCAACCCACGCACAGTGAATTTAGGACTGCCACCAGCGGCTCTGGCTCTTCTTCGCTGCCTTTCAGGGTTCCCCCCCAAAGTGGTCCGCTGACCTCCGCGGGCAGCCGGCCACCGAGCAAACACAGCTCTGAGTGAAGCAGGAGTACCGTGCCCATCTCCACGAACTCAAGACAGCCTCGAGGACCAAAGAAGCCAGAAGGAAACAAATTTAACTTCCTAACACACTGTAAATGCACGAGCCCACACGCCTGAGGCTAAGTTATGAGTCTGGGCAGACAGTGCTGACATGCGATCTGCTCTAGGTACTACCAAAGGTACCCGATAACGGGCACCTATCTGTCTTGACAGTGTATGTAGGAATATTTGAGTGATGAAAAGGGAAAATACAGACTCCAGCACACTCTTACCCATACAGGAGGCTTCTGCAGAAGTCCTGGACGCTGCAGGGATGAGCTTTTATTGCCACTGCCTGCAACAAGCCTACTTTGTGGACAGCAAAATTCGTGTGGTAGTGCCATCCATCTACAGACTGTCACAAGCACCCAAGTCTCTTTGCGAGGCTAAGTCAGGCGGCTGGCTGAGCCATTTCCTCTCCTGCAAGTGTTTTTTTAATTGACTATGGAATTTGCAGATATTATTTTCAGAAAATACATCCTATTGATTGTAATTACCATCCTCAGAAATGCAATGGAAAGAATATTAAAACCATTAACGCTGATTTGGATTTTATTAGAGCCATTAGTGAAACGGCAAGCAGAGCGCCGTTGCTTCCCGAGCACCTCAACAGCTCCTAAGTGCCATAAATCATCTCACGGCACATTTGTTACTGCTTCGGATACAGCCAGGAGTTGAGCAAAGGGAAAAAAATATGGGAGGGGCAGGCTTCACGCAGCTGGGTGATGAGATTGGTCCAAGCATCTTTTTAACGAACCTCCTAAGCATCAACTGCCTTCAGAAAAGACGTCATTTCTTCTCTTAGGTAGATGTCCAGCAGACTCAAGAGCCATCTAACACAACCCACTGGGCTTGTGTGTGTCAGAGTGGGCTTGCAGGCAGCTTGTCTGCCCAACTGCAGCTCCAGAAACAGTCATTTCACCCTCGTTTGGGGAGAAAGAAGGAAACATCCTCCAGTTCTAGACATCACCTTCCCATAGGTACCTGACCCATGTGAACCTTCCCAGAGCCACCAGACCGATGCGGTGTTAGGGATTTGGGTGGCATTACAGTAAGCTCACATCTGGAGAACAACCTGCCCATGGACATGGCATGGCCAGGACGGACAGACCCGCAGCCCAGCACCATCCAACCCAGCTGGTCGTGTGGTTCTCTCACCAGCATTATTTAACAGGGCTGCCGATGCCAAGCAGGAGTCGCCAGCCTCTTCCCGAATGCTCCTGGTAGGAGCTTCTCAGCCTCCATTACCCTGTCTGCGACCTGAGGAACCAGCCTTGGCCCTCACGTCTCGTTTGTGTTGTGTAATTGCATCTGGAAGCTAAACAACAGCCATTCCCACGTAATTGATATTCACTTTCTCCGACCTTCCCAGCAACTTGCGGCAGATCTCTGCACGCACAGATGTGACCGAAGGTCCCTCTTCAGCTTAAGCATTTTATTTAGTCCCGCTACAGCCCTCCCGACCCCTCCTCGCATTTCAGCCCAGATCTTCCTTGCCTAGAAAACCTCCTACAACCATGTTAGCGTTTCCTTAGAAGTTCGAATTTCCTTCTCCTGACTCCAGCCTGACCAACATCCCTCAGCAAGGACTCAGCACAGGTCACCGCAGGCTTGCGGATCACCAGAAACTCCTGAAAATGGCTTCGGACGCTGCCAGCCAGGGACGGGAGGCAGGGACGGAGCGGGCAGGGTTCCTCTCCCAGTACCACGTCTGACCCGATGGTGAGGAGCACAGCACCAGCCAGGCAGCAAAGTTGAGGCCAGATGGAGCCGTGATGGGTCACTCCTATCCCAGTGTGGTGGCCTCTGCCCTGCCTTCTCTTGGAGCACGATAAAAAGCAATTAAATATAGGTACCGACAGCGGAAAGAACTCTCTACTCCTCTGATTTCACAGGAGTTGCTCAGGATTTTATTTCCCTTACTAGAACATCTATGCTGGATTCCTGATAACATAAGCTAGCCCAAGAAACACTTCCACTCAAAGCAACAGCTGATTTCACATCACATCCCTGGTGACGAGATCATTTTAGACGACACCAACCAAGGCCTATAATACTGAAATTTCCCTTTTTCTAATATATTCTGCTAGCAGTTGGAGCAAGCTAGTCCATCTTCTCTGTAGTTGCTTCCTGGCTGGTTTCACTTCGTGTTTTTCATGTTTACAAACACTTGGGCTTCCAGCAGGGCAAGGCAAGGTTTTGTTATAAATAGCAAGATACTGAACTGCAGGAAAATGTCAAGGGGAGGAGGAAAAAAAAAACCAAAATAGAGATTTTTCTCTTCAATCTGGTTTTAGTTAGCCTTGAAGGTATTGAGTCCTCGCAGCTTGTGGGGCATAGGTCTGGGTGCTACAGACACAGCCTAAAGTGTGCCGGAGGGGACAGCGGTACCATGAGGGGCATCAAACACCTCCTCTGTGCCGGGCAGGAGGTGAAATGCCCCTTCCCAGCAGGGTCTGCGCTGCTGCCAACAGCCCTTTCCCTCTGCTCCAGGTAGGAAATGGAAGAAGCAGAGTTGCAATACCTCCTCCTCCTCCCCGTGTGCCAGGGGAAGGGGAATCCCAGCATCGCAGGAGTGAAGATAAGGCTGGGAAAGCAGACCGAAAGCCACCTTGTTCAGGCACCTCCAGGACCGCTGGTCGGGTGGAGGGTTGAGGAAAGTCTCTCCAGGGCCGCATACAGCGAAAAACTCATGTCTGCAGAGTGGAAAACTCCAGTTGCTTCTGAGTGTAAGAGGACTGGCGGCTCAGCCTTACCCAGAGATGTTCTCAAGGCACTGGGCTCCTTGATGCCCAAACCTGGGTGCCCATCGCGGTTCAGATCGGCTCCGTGTGCTGCCGAGGAATGCTCGGGCTGCACGGCGCAAGCTGCAAACCCCGACTCTCGGCAGGACAAGCCAGGGCGTGAGGCAGCCGTGAATGCCTTCTAGTGCCTTTGTGCTCGCAGGAGGGAACGGAAGGATGGAGGAGGAAAATCCTTACAGAGGTGAACAGGCAAAATTCCTTAGGTGACACCTCACCTGGTTAAGCACATACCCGGAGGCAAAGAGTTTCCAGCACTGCCGATGCTGCCAGCAGCTCGGGCAGCAGGAGTTTATCAGATAACGCTGTAGAAATAAGCTCCCAAACCACAAAAATGAACTTTTTTTTTTTTTTAAGCTGAGCTTCTGCACAAATGACTGTAATTAAGGATGTTACCTGTCAGTTCCTCAGGGCACTGAGGCTACAATGTTCCGGCCTAGGAAAAAGCGTCCTGCACAGCAGCTGTCCCACTCCTCTATCAGCTTATTTATCATATCCAGCACCCACCCAGATTTCTCACCAATTAGTTGTAATTCAAGGATTTAGGGGGAAATCCCCACTTCCCTGAGCCAGATGACTTCACAGGAAGTAAGGGGATGGAATGCCTTAAAAAAAAAAAAACACCCATAAAAAAAAAATCAAGCGTGCCAGCGGCGAGGCTGCAGGGCGTGGGTGGCGAGGCACACATCTCTCATCATGTGTGTCATCACATCCGAGGGCTCCTGCAGCGGTTTCAAGAGATTTTGTAGATTCCTTTTAATTCATACATTATGGAAGAGTCTCAACCGGCGCGGTGCCACGGGCGCGTGTGCAGTGCTTGTTCATCTAACCATCACTGCGGCTTGCATCTCAGAAGTTACGTACAATTTCTAAAACACTCTGTAGATAACGCGATCGCGTAACAATTTACAGGGTTTTCTGTAAAAACACGTTTTGGGGGTTTCATCTTGGCTGACACCGGGTTCTCGTCATCCCTTACGAAAGGAAAACATACACCACTAGCCTGCCACGGCCCCCAGCCAGCAGAAAGGCCGCTGTTCCTCAGCCTCTCCAAGGGAAACCACCTCTGAAGACGGCCCAGAGCTGGCGGAGGCACCTCGCTCCCGCCGGGCACCGGCACCAGCCGCTGCCTCATCCCTGGAGCCGCCGGGCCGGCAGCGGGGCAGCCGCCCCCCCCCTCCCCGCCGCTGCCCGAAGATGCTCCAGGAAAGTTACCTCCTCCGGCCTCCCGCTTCGCAGGAGGCACCGCCACACCGGGGGGGGGCACTTACCCCCTCCCACCCCCCCGAAAAGCGACCCCACGCCGCCCCAGCTCCACCGGCTGCCGGTCCCGGGGGAGGACATCCCCCAGCCCGGTGTGTCCGTCCCCCCCCCGCCAAGCCCGGCTCCCCCGGCGGAGCCCCCCATGGCCGCGGCCGGGCAACGAGTCACCGCCCCGGGGCGAGCCGCGCCCGCCGCCCGCCCGCCCGCCCGCTCGCCCGCTCCTCCGCCCTCCCGGCCCGACTCACCGAGGCGGGGTTGGCCCGCTGGCCGCGCTCCTGCTCTCGGCACTGCAGCCCCGCCAGGTGCCTCTCCAGGGCCGCCCAGTCCATGGCCGGCGGCTGCGGTTCCCGCGGGGGCTGCGCTCCGCCGCCCCGCCGCGCCCGCCTCCCGCCCGGTCCCGCCGCCCCGCCGCGCCGCCGCTCCTGCGGGGGCAGCGGCGGCGGGCGCTGGTGCGGCCGCGGGCGGGCGGCGGCGGGGCGGCGGGGCGCGGCGGCGGCGGGCGAGCCGCTCCGGCGGGCGGGCGCGGCGCGGCAGCGGGCATCGCCGGCGGGGCAGCGCGGCGGCTCCCGGCGCGCCGGCGGGGAGGGCAGGTAGCCCCCGTCCTCCTCCTCCTCCTCCTCCGAGTCCTCCAGCGCCGCCAGGTCCAGGCTGCTGGGGGACGGCGAGGACTTGCCCTCCGAGCACGGCGTGGCTTTGCTGGAGTTGGACTCCGAGCTGGAGCGGCTGCTGCCGGCGTCGCTCCCTAAATCCATCCCATCCTCCCGGGAGTCCTGCCGGAGAGAAGCGAGAGGCGCCGCGTCAGAGAAACCGGGACCAACCCTGCCCGCCGGGCACGGGGAACCGCCGGCCCGGGGCGGGCCGCCCGCCTTTACCGGGGCCGCCCCCGCGCACCGGAGCCGCTGCCGCCGCGGGGCGGCCCCGGGCGGGCGGGAGGCGGGGGCGGCCCCGCGCTCGCAGCGCCCCCCGCGGGCGGGAGCGGGGCGGAGGGAGGGGGCGGCGCTCCCCGCTGCCGCCGCCGGGGGAGCCGGGGCCGGGCCGAGGGAGCCGGGGGGAGCCGGGGCCGGGGGGAAGCCGCCGCGGTGGCGGCCGGCCCCTGCGCCCCGCTGCCTGCAGGCAGGGGCTGGCTGCGGGGCGGGCAGCGCCTGCCCCCGGGCAGGGCCGGGCCTCCGCCTGTACCGGGGCTGTGGGAAACGCTGTTTTGCCGTATAAATACGGCTCTTACGGGCAAAAAAATCGGTTTGGAAAGGGGGTGGCGTGTGGCGCCTTCCGCCGTCGCTTCTGCGTCAGGCGTAGGATGCCCGGCTTTGCGGGGAGGCTTAGTTGTTAATTACAAGCCAAGTGGCATCCTCCACCGCGCACCCCGAGGGACATGTACAGGCGCACGTTACAAATCACTGCTGCTCACACTCTCAATTTCTTTCCTTTTTTTCCGTAGTAATTTAAAGTAACTAGTTAAGAGTAGCCTATAAATGACTCTGCTAAAAAACCTAATCTAGTTTATATATTCTGGGTCACTGAAGCCGAGTTTAACATGCGGATGTTCCCATTCCCAAATTCATTTAAAGAAGACCTTTTAAGGTTGCGTGGCCGAAGTGGAGAGCATTAATCACACAGAAGAGCACCTTCAACACGGTATTTGGAAGACGCAGCAGCACCCGGCTGGCCTCTGAGCTTCGGGTGGCGGATACGTACAGACCCGACCCAGCAGATACAGCGGGGGAGAATATAGGGAATGGCAAACTTCCTGCAGCCCTGGGGTCTGGTAGAGGGAGAGCCAGCAACTAGTCTTAATTAAATTCAAACATTTAATTGGATCGAGAGTTTATTTTTGGGCAGAAATAGGGAAAGCCATGTATGAAACACATCCTAAAGGTTGCATGGGGTTTAAAAATGTCCCGTTGCGTAGGACGGCACGGGTGATGCCAAGCACCAATGCACGCCGGAGCGCGTCCGTGGCACAGACGCCCAGTGAGTGTGTACAGGTCTGGCGTGGCAGCGCCGGGGGATCTGTCCTCCGCGGTTCCCTGCTCCGGCACTGCCGGCGCCCTGCCTGCACGCAGGCAGTCCAGCCTGGGTTTGTCAGTTCTTCCAAAGAGGGTAAAGGGAAGAGGGGAAGGAGGGAAACATCTGCAGCTGGTTAACTCCCGGGATTTTTGAACTCGTTGCTATGCAGCTGTTCATCCCGAGGAGCTTACAGACCTGCCTACTCTGCCAACTGACAAGTCTTACTCAACGTTCATATCTCTTTGGCAGCAGAGAGCGAGTGCCACAGAGGGTCCTGATTTCAGTCCCAGGAACTCATGCAGGGTACCGAAAAACTGACACCGTGAGGCAGACAGAAGAGAGAGCGGCGGAACCTGTCGGGAGTCAGGGCACAGACTTGGGCTGAAATGTTTTAGGGGTCGTGGAGACACCCACTTTTCTCCCATCTAAGCGTGCCCCGTGGGGTGGGAGACCCTAGCTCCTAGCCACAGCTTGGGAGGGATAAAATGGGACTATGATACACAGCGAATAGTAATACGCCTTATTTGGCCAAGATAATGTTAACCTCTCTGGTTAAGGGTCTCTACCAGGTGCTCTCCAGGTTACCAGCACAGATTAACCCAAGTTACTCTCATGTTAACCAAGAGCAGCCGTGTTCAAGGCTGCATCCTTCCTCCCCGCTTGGTCCCTGCTTGCCTCCCAGGCTGCCGGCACTTATGGTTGGGACTCATAAAATCAGCAACTGTGCAAAATGCAGTTTTAAATATAATTCCAGCAAATGACAGGAGGGTGCAAGAGTTAAGCCTCGATCCTGGAAATGGATTATATTGGCAAAAGTTTTTACCAGTTGCACACCTGTAAGGTTAGGAGGGGGATGGCGTTTGACGTACTTTGCAGGGCGTAATTCTTTATTTGAGTCTATTTTAATATCACCACCACCCTAAGAAGTGAATATCTGCTGAGCAAAGTGGAGGAACTGCCTGATTCTTTCCAGTCTGGCAGTTGCAGGCTGCGGAAGACTTTATTTATAGGATCTCACGGTGTGCCTGATTGATTAGGAAGATTTCTTTTCTTCGATGCGATGAGTGCATTGATAACATCTTGTGGAAGTTGAGAGAGATCCCCTCCCGCGTCGCCCATTGAACTTCCCAGTGCAGCGCCAGTCCGCGATGCCCAGAGGGGCGCGATGCGGGTGGCAGCCACCTCCCATTGCAAATTAGCCTGTTCTGGGTGGAATAAGGCTGTTTCAGCCACTTGTGACCATCCCTCAACCCAACACAGTTGACTCAGTTGACTCCCCGGCACTGCTTTTCCATACTGCCAGACCTTGCAAATGCCTGCCTGCCGCCCTGTCTTCAAATGATGGTGTTCTCTCATGAGGTTAACAAGAATACATGTGTTTGATGATTTCCTAGGTTTCTCTTTTTTTTTTTTAACTCTTTTTTTCATTGCAGACAGATACAATCATTTTTAATCTTGTAGTAAGCCCTCTACATTTCTAATTATATATGGAGAGTATATTTCCACTCGACCCTTCACAAGAAGAAACCAGATATTGTTATTCAAAACACATATGTAATTTATCTCTTTTACAAGCCTACATCAAATAGGTTGCTTCTCCAACGCAATGAAAAACTTGAAATTCATATGAATTTTAAAGTGTGAAGAGTGTGAACACCAGCCCTTGTTGATGAAAGAATGTGCTTTACAGTTATTTTATTCAGTGCAAAGGAGGTTTTAATACAAACAAGGCATGTTGAGTTTATTCTGAAACAGAAATATATCATAAAAATAAGATACTTGTTACTTTCATTGGATGAATGCAGGGCCGTTTTAAAAGCCAGTTTGCTTATTATCATAAGCTATTACATTTATTTCATTTTACCATTTTGGCACTACTCTAACCCCATTCTAAAATGCGTTTCATGTGCTCGCTCTCTCTCTCATGCTAAATTGCAGAAGCTTTTGGGTCAGGGAAGGAGGAAGGTAGGGAAACAGGGAAGTCACAGCCACCCTTAAACTGCCTCCTTCTCCTGGCCTTCACAGACATCATCCAAATCCGTAAGTACGAGAACATCTCCGCCAGCTGGGTCTTCATCCCACCTACCCTCAGCTCCACCCTGAGCTCCCAAACCCTAAGCAGCCCTGCACAGGACATGCTGTCCGATGGAGGTGTTGAGATACGAGTAGAGGATCACATAGACCATCTGCCCCACCAGAACACTGGTGAGCTCCTGGCGTCAGTCACTCCTTGGATAATTACTCCAAGCAGCAGCTAGTGACGGCTTTGAGCACAGTCAGTAGCGAACGCTGACATATGATCTGATATATTTTTTAACCAAATGCTTTTGGATTGCGACTTTTTAAAAAGTTTGGATTTTTCCCAGCTTTGAAAATCTGTCTTTCCTGCCAGGCTTGTTGCTTTAGTCTCTCCTTTCCTAGAGGAGCCCCAACCAGAGGATCTCCAGGTGGGCTAGTTCAGTTTGGGCTGCGTTTTAAGGGAAGAGGACAAAACTGCGTCCTGTGGGTACTTTCAGTTGAAACTGGATTGTGTTCCTCATAGCAAACGGGTTTGCAGCTCGTACCTGTGCAACCTGGAGCTCACTGAGAGCCCCAAACTACACCCATAATTGGTCCAAGGAAACTGTGCATTTACCTTAAAAGTCTGGCTGGGGTTTCCAGGGAGGATTTCTCTTTAATTGTCTTCCACGCAGAGCTGACCACTGTCATTACGCAGGTGGGGACTTGCCAGGGAAATGATGCTGAGCTACCTGCCCCGAGATCGTACAGGAAAACATAGTTTCCTCTGAACACGAAGAATTTATGCTTTCCGCCACCCCTAAACAGGAAAAGGGCTGCACTGAGATCAATGCACATTTCCTTTTCCCAGTACAAGCCCTCTCTCAGTATTTCTGGTTTTTGTCATCCCATGGGCAGGAGAAAGGCTGTCAGCGTTTGCCTGGAGTCTGCGTTGGACCCCAACACAGTGAGTGTAGGCCTCCGAAAACTGGATGGCTGATATATTCCCTGGCCCCTAAACTGGCCATTTTTATTCAGGAGCTTTTTTTTTACCCATTCCTCTTTTTCTATAAAAGTTTTCTGCCACACATTTCGTGGGTCCGTCCTTGCTGAACTCGCTGTGGAGGTATTCTGATCTTTCATTACAAATAATGCATCTGCCAGCTTTTGCATAAAATGTAAGCCAAGTGCAATAGCTGTGGTTTCTTCTTCCTAAGCCTGCAGGAGCCAGAAGGGTCCCTGGCTTCATTCACATCACTGCCTTAATTCTGAGGCATCTTTAAAATATCCGCCCTGGTAAATATTCCTGGTCCCAGGAACCACAGCTGTGCCCAACATGCCATGGCCCTGCTCCGGCACCGTCTGGGGAAGAGAAGGAGGAGGAGGGAGAAGAGCCCACAAGCTGCCTTCATCCGGGGTGTCCCTCGGCAGCACCATCCCGTGCACACCCCTCAGCTTCTCCCCGCAGCTCAGGATGGGCGTTACACCATTTCCAAGGAAAAAAAAAAACCTGCTTTTTTTGGTGTGGAGAAGAGCCTGGTTCTGTCCTGCCTGCAGCACGCAGATACCATGGTGACAGACACCTTCCAACATTACAAAAGCAAACAGGAACTCATGAATTCATGTTTTAAAGCCAAATTATATATAGGGGCAACACACGCTTGACGTCTGTCGCTGTTTCCTATTAGTACCCTTTGCTTGATTAATCCCCCGCAGCCAGCCTAGCCCCCAGCTAGCGCTGGGAGGAACCGCTCATGCTTTCTAGGCTCTATTGGAGAGATTTAACAAACTCCTGCTGCCTGCCCGAGCCGTGCCGAGCCGTGCCAGCCTCCTACGCACATCTTGCGGCACATGGGAGAGAGCAGGACAAACTGCTCCAAGGTCCCACCACCAGCTACCGGAGGGGCCGGGGACCACTGCGAGAGGATGGAGCCACGACTTGGGGACGTTGGAGTATTCTCCTCGTCGTGTTCAGCTGCCCTCGGTGTTATTTAGCTATTTTCCCAGGTTTTGCTGAGAGTCCCAGATACAACTGAGCTGGCAGATTGGTGCCTCTAAAATAATTTCCGCAGACATCAGAGTAGGCAGGGGAAGGAAAAAAGGTCAAATTTGAGCTCGAATGCTGCTGGGAAAAGGAATGTATCACTCATACAGAAGTGATGACTATAATGCGTTTATAAATATACCCGTGTGAGAGGTGCTATTCCCTCCCTCAGCTGTCCTCGGCATCGCTTGCCGCAGGCGGTACCCGCGCCTCTGCCGTCTCCTGCTCACCCCTGCAGCCGGGCACTCATGCTTTGGTTTATTTTTTACCTGCCCTAACTTTTCTTATACTCACCACAAGGTCTCACCTGTCAGATTTTCCCACCTCACGGGATTTCTGCTGTGCTGGGAGCAGCCGTGATCAAACCTCACCGGGGCTTCTTGCATCGTTTTGTCCCAAGTGAAGGAGAAGAGGCTGCAGCGCTCTCCCCCGCCCCAGGGCGCTGGGATGGGATTTTGCTCAGCACTTCGGTTTCAGGGAGCATTCGAGCCCCATTTAAATGCTGCGTGACCCCTGGGGCCAGCAGCGTACATCCCACCCAGTAAATAAAACCAGAAAAGGGAGAAAACGAGATTGCTTTGGCTTGAGAGTAGCAGGGGAAGAGCCTCGTGATAAAAATGCTTGAAAACTGTCTACAGATCAGATCCCTTCAGAGGGATAAATATTTCAGAAGAGCGGGTGCATGTCCAGACCGCTGCCGCAGCTCTGGCTCCAGCCCTGTGCAGTGTGGTCCTCAACACCTTCACAAACTTTTAAAAGCTCAAGCAGCCAAATGCCGTTGCGTGCTGCTGACTCACCGCGCTCGGTATGAACTTGCATTGCATCTGGTATTTCAAAATTTATTTACTGATTTACTAGTGCTTGTTCATACATAAAAGGTCGTCTCCTCTCTAAAAATCACAACTAACATCTTGCAGTCCCTGCACGCTCAGATTATCCCTATCGCGGGCCACAACCCCGACGGTTCGGCTTCGGGAGTTAGAAGCGCAAGGATGCTGCATTGCTCCACGTCTCCCAGCCAGCCCTGTGCATCCCTGCAACGGAGACTCCAGCAACAAACCAAACACACGCCGCCCCTGAAACGCACAAAATAACGCCATTTCATTTAAAAATTAACAGGATGGGGCACTCACCAGCAGCCCGGCGGGGCGCAGACGTGAGGTCTGGCTGGCTGCATCCCTCCCTGGGCAGCTGCAGCCTCCCTTGGCATTGCTGGAAGGCACGGCACGGGGCAGCTTACGTGGCTGCAAGCAAAAGCTTTGCGGGAATTGTTTTTGTACGTTGCCGTTTGGATTTGCAGGTTTAACTGTTTAAATTTAGCAGATTAATCCTTTGCTTAATTTAGAGGGGGGATAAGGGGGAGGGAAATTGCACGAGGCAGCGAGAGTCTGAGTGATTACGCTCTCATTAAAGCTCTTCTGCTGGCAGAGGAGGTAACGGAGGCGGAGGAGAGGGGTAATGGCAGCGTCTCAAAACTAATCCCCTCTTAGGTCGTGTTCATCTTTTTTGGCTCTGTCAGGCCCCAGTTCCCCATACTGGGATTCGATTTTTACAGCAAGAAAAGCTGCTGGGATGGCTCATCCCCTGCCAGGGCTTCCCGAGCTCCCTCGCCGAGGCTCGGGGGAGCACAGACCTCCCGCGGGTCTTCCCCACACCGGCGGGGTCACCGCACGGGGAGCACTGGTGCCGCTGTCTACGACGGCCATGTCAATACTGCTGCAGCAATATAAAGGCTGCAAAAACGGCCATTACTGGTGTCCTAACACGCCTGCAAAGGCCACTTTGTCTCCTACCCTTTGTACAAATTGGAGAATAAAAAAGATGGTCCTGCCCAAACTGGTTTTCCTCTAAATAATTTGCTACAGGGTGGAGGATGAACAAACCAAGCGGATGAAAAGGGGCGAGCTTTTTAAACAACCTCTCTTACATATCTTATTTAACTCTTTTTATAGGAATCCCTGACCAAACTCAATGACAAATTCACATTCTGGCATCTGGGGAATACGCAAAAAGATAACGGTGGGGAAGGAAGAAGGTGGCACACCTCTGTTTTCAGAAGCACTCACCACGCCTTTCTGCTTCTCAGTGGATTATGAAGGAGAAAACAAGGAAGGAAAAAAATCCCCTTAAATTAAAATTATTTCTTGACCATTTTGATATGGTAGAACAGAAGAGGGCTGAAATCTCTTGACATCTGTCATTCAGGAGACCAAAGCGGCCAGCCAGGATAACTAATTTTATTCCCAAACACTGTGAAATGTGCTGATACACACACCAGAGGGTTTATCACTGCTTCGGCAAGGCGAGGATTACCACCTGAATATATTTAAACTGAAATTATGCTGAAATCAGTAGGAAGCGAATACTGCCTCATTGCTTTAACAAAAGTGCATTAAAGGCAATTACCAAAAAATACCCTTCGAGGAGTAAATGGGCTGCAATTAAGTTATTACAAGTCCGGTGCCGGCATTCCCCAAGGACTGCTCGGATAATGGTTATCTCCAGATGAAGAGTTCTGCTTATCCCTTCTCCTTTGACTCCTCCTGGTGTGGATGTCCATCTCCTCCACCCTGCCCTGGCCATGCCCATCACCTCCAGCACGACACCGCCCAACGCACCCAACTGTCCCGCTGTCCTCGGGGGTGACACGTGGCATCTTGGCGACCAGGGCTGGGAAGCTGAGATGGGTTGATGCAGATGTGCTTGGCACCTTAGGAAACCTGATCATCATCCCTCCTCCTCCTCCTCCTCTCAACCAAGCCAGAAATATGTCTGCTATCCCGTATTTTTCCAACAAGGACACATTGCTGGGGTTGATCGACACTCGGTAAGGTTGTGAATTCCTCTTTCCTTCTGCTCTCCTTCCTGCTGGGGTTGCTTTCCCCATGCCAGTTCCCATGTGGCAGGCACAGGAGGGCCAGTAAAACACTTAGGGTAAACAAAAAGCAAGGTCAATAGGGATCCTCCTTATCTGTCAAAAGGCCTCTGGAATTCGGTGTAATCATCAGGGCTGTGGAAAAAAAAAAACGCCCTTTTATAAACTGGTTTCGCAGGCATGTGGGTAAGGAATGCAAGTAGGGAAATAGCTGAAATATTTCAAATGCACGAGTCCGCAACAGCGCTGCCGCATCTTAATATTTACGTTGGTTAGCCTAAACGCATTAACTCACGAATTTCAACATGTGCAGAGAAGGTTACGCGGTGTTTCTGCACAGAAACCCCTCCTGCTCGCCATCCTTTGGGCATAACCGCCGCTGCCCTGCAGAGGTGTGGGGCGAGGGCTGCGGGTCCCGGCACGGGACCGAGGGCGGCGGGAGCAGCGGGAGGAATCGGCCTCTTAATTAAGCTTCAACGAGGAGAGCGATATCTGCCTCGGGGGCCTCTGGTTATCATAGCTGGGGTTTGATGGTAGCTATTAACAAAAGCAGGGAGGACAGCGCTTAGCTCCATTGGTATCGCAGCAGATTTCGTCCCGGCTGGCTGAGCTGAAGCTGGTAACATTTAGAGCAAAAACCAATGTTCAGGAGTTTCTCCCAACTTTTTGCTGCGCCCCAGGCAATCCAGCTCACTGCCTGATTTAGGGCTGAGAATTTTTTTCTGGGACTGTAAATATCTTACAGTGAATCATTTCTCGCCCAAACCTATTAAACGAGAGTCACAGAAAATGGTTTGGAAAAATAAAGTCAGGATATTCCTTACACAGTCATGCAATCTCTTCCCAAGCATAATGTTTACCAAGAAGTTTTACCGTCCTTTCACCACTCGTTCAGTTCCGTGCAGCTCAGCTCAGGGGTGGATTCAGGTTACACATCAATAGGCCCAGCCTAAAGCAGCCAGAGCCTGGGATGCAGAGGGAACCTATGCACTGGGAGAAGGGAAGGTGCAATTACTGCTGCAAGAGATACTGCTGCAGGTGCCCTTCAAAGGGTGGGATCAGGTTCCATCAATCTGCTCAATTACCATTTAATTTTGAGCCTACAACTGTTTCTGATTCTCAGTGTCCGGTCAAGGGCAATTATCTTTTGTTATTTCTTTGTTTCTGCATCTTTACGAGCCCATATACATTTAGATGCAGTTCAGGTTTACAGGAGTACATACTGCTGCTATGCTTTCCTCTAATGATTTATGATATGCTTAATACAGCCGTTCGCGGCAATGCAATATTAACATAACAGCTCAATAAACAGACTAAGAATGAACTGTTCTTAGTCTGCTGGGTTTATTTTCTTCCAAATTTCAGGGACGAGACCGAACTCCCTGCACTGCCTTCTCCTCCACAGCTTTTCCTATCATTTATTTCGCTAGAGGCGGCACGGTGCTGGGTGGCGTGGGCTGGTCCGTGGGATGCCTGTAGCACACACCGGGTGGGTGGGTTTCTGGGTCTCCCCCCTTTGCTCTTCTTTCTGCTTCGGCTGACGAGAGCTGTATTTACAAGGGTATCGCGGAGACCACCGACTCACTTCTTGTGGCCTGGGGCAGAGCCAGCAGCCTCCCCGAGCGTCTCCCTGCAGTTATCCCCAAAACCTGGCTCGGGGTGCTGCACCCGTGGGGCAGCCCCATAGCAGCAGGGGCAACGCGGGAGCCCAAAGAGGCAGCAAAAGGTGTCAGAACCCGCAGCTGCACGGTCACAGCTTCCTTTCAAGCACCAAAGGAGAACTGCTTTCCAAAATAGATGTGCATGCATAACAGCCGCCTGTTAGAGGGCAAATTTCAGTTAGAAAGCTTTCCCTCCGTCATCCCTTGGGTCGCAGAAGACTAAACAGATTGCGAATACGGAAAGGCCGGGAAAGCCTTATCTGTTATCACACCCAACAGCTCTGCACTCATTCAAAGGCTGACTGCTGGCTTTTTACCCACTTGGTTTTGCAAAACATACCAAAGAGCCGATGGCCATAGATTTCTAATGTAGCACATTAGGAATCTGGTCACCCATCACTAGGAAGTATTTTGGTACTCGTCTGTATTCAAAGTAAGAAATGTAACTTCAGAAAACCCCAAAACCCCCACAGGACACGCAAACCCAGGGAAAATAAAATATGTAACTACAGCAAATGTAGCTGTGAGGAAAGAAGCCCTCTTCCCTGATGATGAATTATACTTTGCTTGCAACAGATGCAGCTCTTTATATTTGTTTTCTGCATAAATCTACATATTAGCCTGAAAGCAACTGTACGTGCTTTGTCTTGCCTTGGTTCCATCACTCACTGCTCCTTTCAGCTGATTGCCTTCGAGTGCAGGGCTGGGGCCTCCGAGCGCAGCTTTGCTCCGGCAAATGGCCCTGTTTCATGGCTTTTCCAGCCCCAAAATGGCAACGAGGGAACGGGTGGACATTGACCACGTAGTGACTTTGCTGTATGCATGGTGGAGCTCGTGATCTTTCTTCTTCCGTTGTCCATCGGTTCCTGCCAACGGGGATGGCATCTCCCCAGCCCCGAGTGATGGGCAGAGCCTTAGGGTTTATAGCACCCAAGGAGACGTGGAGGGACAAGCTGGGGTGGCTGCCGTGCCTGCACGACCCAGCACCAGAGAGGGGAGCTGCTGCGAGAGCCATGGGTCTTGTTCTGCAATTTGATTTATAACATCTATAATTTATTGCGTGATGCCAACCGGACGGGCTTCCCTGGAGCTGGGGTGACGGGTGAGGATGGCTGTTGGCGTACTGCAGCTGCAGTGTGGCTGGCAGCAAATCCCCAGGGCGGATGGGCAATGGGTTTGCGCCAGGAGCCTTATTCCCTAAGAAAAGATGGAAGTGGGAGCACGCATGGGGTGCAGGTGGTGGAAGGAATATTCTGCAATCGCAGGCAGAAAAGGTGAAAAGGATAGGTACCCAATGTAATTATCTTATTAAATGGTGAGCCCATTTTTTCAGCTTTTCTTAATCTCGTTTAACGCTATTGGTGTCAAGTTAAATTATTTTTAATTGTTTTTACAAAATGCATCTGATGAATTTATAGTTTTCTCTATAGGATCTCTTGGATCGTAATTCTCCAAGAGAATTTATTTTCCTCTCCTCTAAGGAGTCTTATTTAATATCTGTGCACTGGAAATTGAAGCGATGAAGCAAGTAAACAATTACTGCAGTGTATCGATAATGGGAGCAGCCTTGTCCTACAGCCGCGGTGAGCGTCCCTACCCTCACAGGCAAGAGCTTTGCTTGTTTTGCTCCTTCCCAGGATCCCGTCTGTGCTTGCCAGTCTGAGCAGCTCCTGCTGTCCCGGAGCCGGTTCCCTCCCCTGGGGAAGGCTCAGGGATAATCTTTACTGGCGCTGGTGGGAGGGAAGGTGGCTCTGTCCCGCTGAGGGGTTGCTGGGTGGGCACTCGGGTAAAAGCCAGGTGAAGCGAGGGATGGCTTTGAGGCTGAATTTAATGACCGAAACAAACCTCTGCCCATTTTACAGGGTGAAAGCATTGCCTACAAGCAGCTATGGGGCACGGGAAGGCATGCAGGGAAGTCACCGTCACTGGTGACAGCAGAGAGGACGTGGGTACCAACAGTCCCCGTTCCCTCTGATCCTGTAAAGCCATTTTCCATCGCAGAGGGTGGGTGCAGAAACTCTTGCCAAAGGGGGTTTAAATAAGGCTAAGGAATGGTAAGCTCTCGCAGGCAGGGCTGAAGGCTGGGGGGTTTTGGAGGGTCCCAGGCGCCTGTGGCTCAGCCGCCCTGCCCAGACAGGGCACCTTCCTGACCTCTCCCCTTGCGCGTGGTGTCAGGCTAAAGCCATTTCCATGGCAGAAAGGCCCCCACCGTTTGCAGGGACGGAGAAACATACTTTTTTTTTTTCCCCCGTGGAAAACCGAAAATCGACAAGCTCTGCTTCTGCAAGCTCTCATTACCGAGCAGCAGGTCAGAGGGATGCTGCTGAACTCGGCGCACAGATGCTGGGGTAGGAGAGCAAAAAATAGCAAGCAAATTGCCATGACCTATTACTCTAGAGAAAAGAACTATTTCTGATACATGCGCTATTTAGACAGAGGTATTGCTAGCTAGTCTCAGGCTGTAACCCACTTAGGCAAAGCTTCAGGCATAAAGCAATGTCATTGCCAGCTCCTGGCTGCTTATTCACCAGTGACACACCGGCACGACGCAGCAGGACAGAACAAGACTGATCTACGTTATCACAGAGGGAACAGCACGGTACATATTAAAAGGCTGGATTATTGGTGCACAGGGATAATTTCCAGGTCTTTAGGTTATAGCTCTGGCAGGTCGCGGGCCGTTAGCGTGAGCTCTGAGCTTGCCTGCGCTGGGATGGGAAAGCAAATCCTTTCTGGTCCTGGGGACAGGGAGCCGGAGGCTGCAAGAAGATGTGCAGGGGATACCGTCACGGCCAACACGTGCTAAGTACACTCAACAGCGTGCTGCCTTCTGCATAAGGTACGGTGACAGGCAATATAGTCGTTTAACTTCATTCGAGTCCACGGAACAAGAGAAGGTCTCCTGCCTGCAGCCACAAAGAGGATTATCACTGACGTAAGCTCTCGGTACTCCCTGACCTGAGCCCTGTGATGCAGAAAAGAAGAAAAGCTCTCGGTATGATGGAGAGAGATGTTATTGCTGAAGGCGTCTTCCCCTCGTCCTATTCCCAGCAAGGCTTCAAGGCGTAGACTGAAAACTGAGATACAGGTGCTGGTATTTTGGCCCAGCAATTGGCATTAGGGTTGTGCTGTGTCTAATAGGAGAGGCTGGCTCCCAAACAGATGGCAAATTCAGTTCCCTGCAGTCATTCCAGGATAATATCTTGAATAAACCAACTGTATCTATTTAAATGCCTTAATAAGCAACATACTGAGTGCAGGAGTTCAGAAGAAGTGGTAGATTTAATCCAGCTCTTGAGAGCTTTATCTGTTTATTTTACAGGACCCTTGCAAGGCAGAAACTCCATCTCCAGCTATTCCTCAACTGCAAAGTGGGTGGGCTGGGTATTTCTGACAGTGCTGCAAGAAAGCGTGGGACCAACGTTTGCATTCCTCTGCAAGAAAGCTGGGTAGCAGAGCTGAGGCACAGAAGTACCTTTCAGCAGTATAAAGCCTGATCCTACAGTACATGGAAGAAAAAACCTGAAGTGAACTCCCAAGACCGACCCAGACTATATAAAGGGTAGGGCAGCGTAGCACATCACTGCCGTGGATGTTTAGGTCCCCACGGCTTGTACTGCAGCCCAGGCTTCGGCAACGGCCTCGTGCTGCCGGTTTTTCCCGCTGGAACTGGAAGTCGGTGAAACAGAAAGTGAATAATCCTCTTAGCGGGGCTGGCGCCGGCTGCCATCACCCGTGCTGCGCTCCAATTAACACCAGCGGCTAAGCCTCGCCGGAGGTTTTGTTATTAATTACGGGAGGGAGGGAGAATTGAGCATGCTTAGTGCATGGCTGCTTGGGCTGGGAGAAAGGAGATGTCCTAAAATAACTCGCAGGGAAAAAAAAAAATTAATGCCTTGAAAGCAGCACTGTATCAGCACCATCCCCGCGATGGAGGATGGACCCCTCCGGCCACCCCAGTGTAGTGAGGACTGGTCCCCAGTGCCTCTGCTCGTGCCGGGGCTCACCACAGACACCCCTGTAAGCCAGGGCCTGGGACACGCTCCTGAAAGCCCAGAGCTGCTTTTCCCTGGGGCCGGCGGGTCTGGAAACGGCCGTGAGGTGTTGTCTTTGCCCCGAGAGCCGGCGGTGTGACTGGAGCTTAGCTTTCGCTTTGCCCCCCCCCAAACTGAATCCCTTTCCCACCCATAGCGTCGAACCCTCCACAAAATACAGCCCAAGCGTTCCTTCTGCTTCGACAGGATTTTGAAATTGGAGGCTAACCCTTATTACTTTTCCAAGCTGACATTTAATCTACAGTTATCCTTTCAAACAGAGTGTTGCAGAGTACCTTGGCTTGTGTGAATGCGA